>NC_139254.1:13739222-14939222 GCF_977018435.1 Lepisma saccharinum | reverse complement strand
AGCACAATTCAAACATCATTCATATCCATTAATGGTTCAGTTATGAAAGATATCCTTGTTGAAGAGTATGGTAACGTTTTCATGGCATTGTGCTAATACTTTACATGAATTAAGGTTAACAAGAAACTCGTAGGCATTACTAGTTCGATAGCTGTATTTGTGTATAAGTTTGGTTTTACCTATAATGTACATACATGTACTAGGTGTTTCTAAATAACGTTTAAATGTTATCATAACGTTTAATGACCTAGGTGTATCTTTTAAGGTACGTAGAACCAAGGTTTTTAAAGGTCCACGAACCCATAAATTCTAATGGGTTCTATTGGGTTTCGCTGCAGGACACGAACCACTCTTCTCGCACAATTTAAATTCACTCCAAGATGCGTATTGTTTCATTGAAAAAAAAAATGTTCCTGGACCGTGTTTTAATTGATCCTGGAAGAAAGGTTCCTGGACCGAATTTAAATTCATTCGGAAAAAAGGTATCTGGACCGAATTTAAATTCATTCGGAAAAAAGGTATCTGGACCGAATTTAAATTCATCCGGAAAAAAGGTTCCTGGACCGAATTTAAATTCATCCGGAAAAAAGGTTCCTGGACCGAATTTAAATTCATTCGGAAAAAAGGTATCTGGACCGAATTTAAATTCATTCGGAAAAAAGGTATCTGGACCGAATTTAAATTCATCCGGAAAAAAGGTTCCTGGACCGAATTTAAATTCATCCGGAAAAAAGGTTCCTGGACCGAATTTAAATTCATTCGGAAAAAAGGTATCTGGACCGAATTTAAATTCATTCGGAAAAAAGGTTCCTGGACCGAATTTAAATTCATTCGGAAAAAAGGTATCTGGACCGAATTTAAATTCATCCGGAAAAAAGGTTCCTGGACCGAATTTAAATTCATTCGGAAAAAAGGTATCTGGACCGAATTTAAATTCATTCGGAAAAAAGGTTCCTGGACCGAATTTAAATTCATTCGGAAAAAAGGTATCTGGACCGAATTTAAATTCATTCGGAAAAAAGGTATCTGGACCGAATTTAAATTCATCCGGAAAAAAGGTTCCTGGACCGAATTTAAATTCATCCGGAAAAAAGGTTCCTGGACCGAATTTAAATTCATTCGGAAAAAAGGTATCTGGACCGAATTTAAATTCATTCGGAAAAAAGGTTCCTGGACCGAATTTAAATTCATTCGGAAAAAAGGTATCTGGACCGAATTTAAATTCATTCGGAAAAAAGGTTCCTGGACCGAATTTAAATTCATTCGGAAAAAAGGTATCTGGACCGAATTTAAATTCATTCGGAAAAAAGGTTCCTGGACCGAATTTAAATTCATTCGGAAAAAAGGTATCTGGACCGAATTTAAATTCATTCGGAAAAAAGGTATCTGGACCGAATTTAAATTCATTCGGAAAAAAGGTTCCTGGACCGAATTTAAATTCATTCGGAAAAAAGGTATCTGGACCGAATTTAAATTCATTCGGAAAAAAGGTTCCTGGACCGAATTTAAATTCATTCGGAAAAAAAGGTTCCTGGACCGAATTTAAATTCATTCGGAAAAAAGGTATCTGGACCGAATTTAAATTCATTCGGAAAAAAGGTTCCTGGACCGAATTTAAATTCATTCGGAAAAAAGGTATCTGGACCGAATTTAAATTCATTCGGAAAAAAGGTTCCTGGACCGAATTTAAATTCATTCGGAAAAATGTATCTGGACCGAATTTAAATTCATTCGGAAAAAAGGTTCCTGGACCGAATTTAAATTCATTCGGAAAAAAAGGTTCCTGGACCGAATTTAAATTCATTCGGAAAAAAGGTATCTGGACCGAATTTAAATTCATTCGGAAAAAAGGTTCCTGGACCGAATTTAAATTCATCCGGAAAAAAGGTTCCTGGACCGAATTTAAATTCATCCGGAAAAAAGGTTCCTGGACCGAATTTAAATTCATCCGGAAAAAAGGTTCCTGGACCGAATTTAAATTCATTCGGAAAAAAGGTATCTGGACCGAATTTAAATTCATTCGGAAAAAAGGTTCCTGGACCGAATTTAAATTCATTCGGAAAAAAGGTATCTGGACCGAATTTAAATTCATTCGGAAAAAAGGTTCCTGGACCGAATTTAAATTCATTCGGAAAAAAGGTATCTGGACCGAATTTAAATTCATTCGGAAAAAAGGTTCCTGGACCGAATTTAAATTCATTCGGAAAAAAGGTTCCTGGACCGAATTTAAATTCATTCGGAAAAAAGGTTCCTGGACCGAATTTAAATTCATTCGGAAAAATGTATCTGGACCGAATTTAAATTCATTCGGAAAAAAGGTTCCTGGACCGAATTTAAATTCATCCGGAAAAGGTCTCTGGAGCGTATTTAAATTCATTCGGAAAAAAGGTTCCTGGACCGAATTTAAATTCATTCGGAAAAATGTATCTGGACCGAATTTAAATTCATTCGGAAAAAAGGTTCCTGGACCGAATTTAAATTCATTCGGAAAAAAAGGTTCCTGGACCGAATTTAAATTCATTCGGAAAAATGTATCTGGACCGAATTTAAATTCATCCGGAAAAAAGGTTCCTGGACCGAATTTAAATTCATTCGGAAAAAAGGTTCCTGGACCGAATTTAAATTCATTCGGAAAAAAGGTTCCTGGACCGAATTTAAATTCATTCGGAAAAATGTATCTGGACCGAATTTAAATTCATTCGGAAAAAAGGTTCCTGGACCGAATTTAAATTCATTCGGAAAAAAAGGTTCCTGGACCGAATTTAAATTCATTCGGAAAAAAGGTATCTGGACCGAATTTAAATTCATTCGGAAAAAAGGTATCTGGACCGAATTTAAATTCATCCGGAAAAAATGTTCCTGGACCGAATTTAAATTCATCCGGAAAAAAGGTTCCTGGACCGAATTTAAATTCATTCGGAAAAAAGGTATCTTGACCGAATTTAAATTCATTCGGAAAAAAGGTTCCTGGACCGAATTTAAATTCATTCGGAAAAAAGGTATCTGTACCGAATTTAAATTCATTCGGAAAAAAGGTTCCTGGACCGAATTTAAATTCATTCGGAAAAAAGGTATCTGGACCGAATTTAAATTCATTCGGAAAAGAGGTTCCTGGACCGAATTTAAATTCATTCGGAAAAAAGGTTCCTGGACCGAATTTAAATTAATTCGGAAAAAAGGTATCTGGACCGAATTTAAATTCATCCGGAAAAAAGGTTCCTGGACCGAATTTAAATTCATTCGGAAAAAAGGTATCTGGACCGAATTTAAATTCATTCGGAAAAAAGGTTCCTGGACCGAATTTAAATTCATTCGGAAAAAAGGTATCTGGACCGAATTTAAATTCATTCGGAAAAAAGGTTCCTGGACCGAATTTAAATTCATTCGGAAAAAAGGTAACTGGACCGAATTTAAATTCATTCGGAAAAAAGGTTCCTGGACCGAATTTAAATTCATTCGGAAAAAAGGTATCTGGACCGAATTTAAATTCATTCGGAAAAAAGGTTCCTGGACCGAATTTAAATTCATTCGGAAAAAAAGGTTCCTGGACCGAATTTAAATTCATTCGGAAAAAAGGTTCCTGGACCGAATTTAAATTCATTCGGAAAAAAGGTTCCTGGACCGAATTTAAATTCATTCGGAAAAAAGGTATCTGGACCGAATTTAAATTCATTCGGAAAAAAGGTTCCTGGACCGAATTTAAATTCATTCGGAAAAAAGGTATCTGGACCGAATTTAAATTCATTCGGAAAAAAGGTTCCTGGACCGAATTTAAATTCATTCGGAAAAAAGGTTCCTGGACCGAATTTAAATTCATTCGGAAAAAAGGTTCCTGGACCGAATTTAAATTCATTCGGAAAAAAGGTATCTGGACCGAATTTAAATTGATTCGGAAAAAAGGTATCTGGACCGAATTTAAATTCATCCGGAAAAAAGGTTCTTGGACCGAATTTAAATTGATTCGGAAAAAAGGTTCCTGGACCGAATTTAAATTCATTCGGAAAAAAGGTATCTGGACCGAATTTAAATTCATTCGGAAAAAAGGTATCTGGACCGAATTTAAATTCATTCGGAAAAATGTATCTGGACCGAATTTAAATTCATCCGGAAAAAAGGTTCCAGGACCGTATTTAAATTATTCGAAAAAAAGGTTCCTGGACCGAATTTAAATTCATCCGGAAAAGGTCTCTGGAGCGTATTTAAATTCATCCGGAAAAAATGTTCCTGGACCGAATTGAAATACTCTAGAGATAAAAAGGTTCTTTACGGTCCAGAACCCATTTACGCTTCCTGATTTTCTCTCCTGGACCGGAATTGAATTTATTTAAAATGCTGGACCTTTAACAGCCCTGCTTAAAACCGCCAGGCATTAACTGACTGGTATACAAATTTGCGTACCCACCGAAATGAAATCCCAAGTACGCCACTGAGTGAGCACATCCACCCTCCCCCCACCTCAAAGCAAAAAGCTTAATTCGCACAGTGCCGTACGTTGTGGATGTGGGTCCAGTGTGAAAATAGTCTTCATTTATGATCCTGAACATTCCTCACCACGCAAAGGGACAGAATGTTCAAGTATTTGAATAATCAAAGTTCACTGTGGTGCAACGCGTTTCATAAGCGCAAATATACTTAGCAGGATGTCTTCGCTTGCAATTGTGGATGTCTAAGTTTACGATGCAGAGCGTACACGCACAGTCAAAGTACGTGCACATGCATGTCCCCATGTTTAACGTGACTGAAAGATCATATCGCACAGAAAGTTGGTCCACGAAGTGAGGAGTTTGTGAAGAGATGTGTGTGAGCATTTCTGCTTGCTTATTCACTACACGCTGTAAGCAAACAATTATGACCCAGTCTTCCTAGTTTCGTCTCCACAAGAACCATTCAACTCGGGTTCTACAGAGTGGAACACGCATCCACTGGATATCTAAATGGGAGAATCTACTTGAAACGGGGTCATTTTACCATGAAAAGCTGTGTAGTACAATGGGTGAAAATGTTGTTCGGAATATTCAAGAGTCTTAACATGATTAAATCACACAATAGTGCTTGAAATGTCCTGGTTCCTCTACCCGCCAAATCCCCAAGCGCGCCAGAGGAAAGACCGATCAGGGAACAGCTCGGCAACGTATGGCTAAAGCTGATTGGTTGCTTGAGTCACGTGAGATAAATTTTGGCGGGAACAGAACAAAACCAAACTTCTCATTTAGAGGTTGGTTGTTCTCGCTTAGCTTTCTCAACAACGTTATCAATTTTTACCCTCTATACGTACAGTCACTGGCAATAATAATGGAACCCCTAGATCCTGAAATTCTCAATTCTCTGCAAGGTGTTTGTTACGTTCCTACCACTGCGGGGTGTGAGTGACTCGACACCATCTTAACAGACACACGCAGTTGCAGAAACTATGTTAATTACCCACAGTTCCTGTAGTCAGCATCATGAGGATTCCATCAGTCCACACTGGAACCATCTCAGATGAGTAGAGGAAAAACTCGAACAATAAGATATGAGTTTTATCTAGTTTTTATTCAGGTAAGTTCATTTACGTACATGCGGAAACTAGGAGCGCGAGACTGAGAAATCGGTTTCTTTCGGATTTAGAAACGCGATTACTGTTTTAATTTCTTAGATATCCGACTGAGATCTTTCAAGGGAACTTTGCTCAGTTATAGAAAATTTCCTGCGGGATGTGAGCGACTCAACACTAGGCCTGGGAACAGACCCACGCAGGAGCGGATATCAAGAAACCACCCCTTTTGCCATGAAATGTCGGCGTATTTATACCCGATTTCTGTACTCTCGCACCCCTGACTAGCAAGTTATAAAGACAAAATTTTTCTTCACTTACATTATAATATGCAATATTTACATAAGTTGAGTTTGATAAATAATTCAAAAGATTTTGATACATCTTTTTCTGTTAATAAATACTTGTACATCGATAAATATAAAATTTAAAACTTCCGCCATTAATTTATTACATAAAGGTTAGTACATCAACATCTTCTGAATTTTGATAGGCGTTCTTTCGATTACGTCATAATATTTCATTTATCGGAACAATCAACTCTACTCGTATTTATACCCAGCCCGACCCTGTGGCCGAGTGGTTAGCACATCGCACTGCGACGCCAAGGGTCCCGGGTTCGAATCCCGGTCGGGCTTGGTTGTTTGTGAATGTCCATTCATCAATTTCATCATTTCATCACTCATCCCCATCTTCGCAAATTAGCCAAGAGGCACAAAACGCGAGTGTAAAATAAACTAAATCAATCAATCAATCAATCGTATTTATACCCGATTTCTGTACTCTCGAACCCCTGACTAGCAAGTTAAAAAGACAAAATGTTTCTTCACTTACATTATAATGTGCAGTATTTACATAAGTAGAGTTTGATAAATAATTCAAAAGATTTTGATACATCTTTTTCTGTTAATACATACTTGTCCATCGATAAATATAAAATTTAAAACTTCCGCCATTAATTTATTACATAAAGGTTAGTACATCAACGTCTTCTGAATTTTGATAGGCGTTCCTTCGATTACGTCATAATATTTCATTTATCGGAACAATCAACTCTACTCTTTTTTGTCATAACATATCCTTAATTTACAACCTTTACCTTTTCACCTTATACATTTTCTATTTCTTTCATTATAAATATTTTAATAGCAAATATTCATTGGCAACTTCTACCACCGCCGTAGAAGTAGGCAACACACATAACGCCTTGCAGAGAAGCGAGTATTTCAGGATCAAGATGTCCTATTTTTATTGCCGGTGGGTGTACATAGTGACCAATTCTTCATTTTTATACACTTCACTTTTTCTTCTATAATTTGTCCATAATTATTTTAGTCTTATCTCGAATCTTGTAGCTATAGATACAAATTTATGAATGCAAGAATATTAATATTGATAACAACACCGCACATGCTGCCACTACAGCCAAGTCCGTTGAAGCGTGGAAACTGCGAACTGTCACTGCGTATGGTGTCGCCACGTTGAACACACATCTTTAATCATTTAAAAATGTACACAAAATCGGTCTCGTAATGTGAATTGACAATGATAATGTGTTTTTCAAAACAGCTGCAGAGAGCTTCAAAACAAGAGCAAGATCGTATTTGCAGGACACACCAATACTACAGCGCTTGTCTGGTCTCTCGGCGGGCGATCTACATGCTAGAAAGGAAGGTGGAGAGCGGGGAAACTACCAATCTAGAGCGATGACAAACTCAGTAGCCTGTATAGTGAGGTGCGCGCAGCACCTCCTCCCCCGTCGTCGTAACTCTCGGCCCCACCGCTGTTGTGTGGTTGGTCTGCGTCTTATTCCCCACTTCCCACGCCAGCATATAGCCCGCCAGCCATAAGACTAGACAACAGGTATAAGAAAAAGATTGTAGAATTTCTAAAAGAACGTCGTTTGGTAAACACATAAAGGTATTTTTTTTGTTCTCAGGACGATAACAAATACACGAAAACAATTTTTGTCAGCATTGCATAATGCAGGATGAATAAGCTAAACTTTTATGTAAATAGTTTTTACGTAGGTCCACCGCTTAATTTTGGAATCCAACCTATACTCTGTCCCGGCTATCTCTGAAGCAAATATCTGCTCAAGTTGTGACGCAAGACGGCTCCACCAATGAACACGCGAGAGGAATCGGTATTGTGTGAAGAGGAAGAAAGTGACTACAGTTACCAGCCTTCGAGCAGCGTATACTGCTTCCCTTTGGCTTCTCTGACTCTATGCGTGGCCTTGCTCCACAGTTAGCTGGAAGAGGGTATAGAGTGTCCATAATTCTTAATCCTCATAATAGAGAGGGGGAGATGGAGAGAAGAGAAATCGAAGAAAGAAGGAGATCCAGAAATTGAGAAAAAGATAAAGATTAACATTTGCATAACAAGACTGTGTCATATGTGACACCCACGTCCTTGTTTTACATGTCAAGTATCCGAGCGATAGCGAAATCCGTGATACCTCGTTTCTTCACATATTCGTTCGGAAGTGGTAAAATAATAATGAAAAACTCAAGCATAAATGTTAATAACACTTGTTATTATTACCAGAGACATTCTCAAAATAAACTTGTTGTCCGTTGAAATCAAATCAAGAGGAAAGCAAGATCCCTACCCGCTCGCATGAATCAGAGGCTAGATTCAAGAGTTGGAAACACTACGCTTCTCGCGACCTGCTCTTCCAAGCGAAACTAGATGATATAAAATTCCGGGTGGCATAACCGTAAGGGGGGGTGTTCCTTTAGATTTCCAATGTACGTACGTATTCGGTTCATTTCGTCTGTGGTTGAAATTGTTGCTCATTGGCAACACTGTAAGTTGGTTGGCGTGACCTTGACTGGATTGTTTTCGTGGCGAGAGCTTCTAGTGATTTATTACCGAGGAAGGTATACGAAATGAACTGATAAGGCAGGGAGAAGCAAGCGGTGGTGATGGTGGTAGTTCAGGTGGCTCAGGTAGTGAAACAGGGACTGTCTTTTATTATAGGTACTTTCTACTCTTACGGCGGGCGGCCTACATGCTGACAAGGGAAGTGGGGAGCGGGGAAGCGACTAATCCAGCAGGATAAGAAACTCAGCAGCCTGTAGAACGAAGTAAGGGCAGCACCTCCTTCCCTTGACGTAACTCTTGGCGCCACCGCTGTTGTCTGGTTGGTCTGCGGCGTAATCCGCGCTCGCCACTTCTTTTACCAGCATGTAGGCCGCCCACCGTAAGAGTAGAAAGACCTACAGATGAACACTACGAAGGGATATCGCTGGTGATGTGTAGGTACCATCTTTTGATGACACAGATGTTAATTATTGAATTGATATGGAAGTTGAAGATAATATAAATTTCACTTTGGATAGAGATTTGGAAACTGTCTGTAAAGACAGAATATCTAGAACTCCAAGAAGAAGCAGGAATCTAGTGACCCACCTGCCTGGGCCGAAAGGAAGAATCAGAGAGCTTAGGATAGAAGAAGATCATCTTTTTTTTTGTTCACCCCTGACGATATTGTTGACGTATTTTCGTTGCGCTTTTTCGCTTGAGATATTCTTTCTAAAGATATTGTAACTATTTTGCGAAATTGAAAGTGATTTACAGGATTCTTGTTGGGAAGCCTGGTGGTAAGAGACCAGTAGGATGGAGAGACAACGTTGAGATGGACCTAAAGGAAATCGGTAGGGATGGAAAAGAGTATATAGATCTTGCTCAGGATAGGGACAGATGGAAGGCCTGTGTTGCTGCAGCCATAGACCCTCGGGTTTAAGAGGGCGAGAGAGAGAGAGAGAGAGAGAGAGTTAGTTTGTAAGTGGTTATGGGTAAAAAAACAAACAGAAATATGATACCTACTTGTTAAATTTGTCCTATCACACAACCTTGTTATTCAAAGGTTAAAAAATTAAATAGAAAAACAGGAGGAAAATATGTAGAACAGAGTGGAAGATAAAGAAATAGAGGAAGAGATAAACCTAGATAAAAGAGAGAGAATGAGAAAGGAAGAAGTATAAGAAAAGAGAACCTTATGATGAGAGAAAGAGGTGAAATAATATCGATTTTGCTGTTATTATGCTTCCAAAAGTAACGGTTTGCTGCCAAAAGTAACGGTTTTGCTGTTATTATGCTTCCAAAATTAACGGTTTGCTGCCAAAAGTAACGGTTTTGCTGTTATTATGCTTCCAAAAGTAACGGTTTGCTGCCAAAAGTAACGGTTTGCTGCCAAAAGTAACGGTTTTGCTGTTATTATGCTCCCAAAAGTAACGGTTTGCTGCCAAAAGTAACGATTTTGCTGTTTTATGCTGCCAAAAGTAACGGTTTTGCTGTTATGCTTACAAAAGTAACGATTTACCGCCAAAAGTAACGGTTTTGCTGTTATTGTGCTTCCAAATGTAAAAGGAGATCAGGGCGTCTCCCGGTACGGAAATCCTGGGAATGTCGGGGAAATTTATTATGTTTCTGGAAAATTCGAATTTTTTGTACTAGTGCACTAAAAATAGTTTTTAAATAAAGGAAAAAAGAGAATCAAGAAATATTAAATTTATTGTGGACAAACCATAATGCATAAAATGGGGTCATGTTTTGAACTATGTTCATCCTGAGCTAATAAGTGGCTATTGGAATTTACCACTGCCTTGTTGGTGGGGGGAGGTAGATAGTTATTAGAATTAATACATATATTACTCAATTGTACCATAACTATTTATTACTTGTGCTATAATTTTTATGTTTTTCTATCAAAACGAATTCTTTATCTATCATTAGTTAATACATAGTATCACATAAAAACTCATTCCTGATCTGATGCTTACTTGCTTCTCTCTCCCTACCCATTAGCCAATTACTGATGACTTTGCCTTCTTGATTAATTGATTTCCTTAATTTACTTCGCCTTTGTGCCACTCTTGGCTAATTTGCGAATTTTGGGATGAGTGATGAAATTGATGAATGGACACTCAGAAACACCCACGCTCAGTCCGGGATTCGAACCCGGGATCCCTGGCGACTAAGTCTTTTTGTTGTTACCTTTACACGTTAAGTGAATATTCTAGAACTTGGTTAAGTGATATTCTAAGTGTTGAGTGCTTAGCTGAAATATTGCGATCTTCATCCCGTCTTGTTCATATACTCTAACGTTCAAATCACCAGCCCTGAGACCTGTAAACAAAACCACGTGTATGCAGAAAGCATTGCAAACTCATAGAAGTAAAATAATCCACACGAAAAGCCAGTGTTGTTAAAGGAGTCATTACGTAAGGCAAAACAACGGCCAATTTGTAGTATGGGATACGCTGCCGCAAATGACGTCTCATTTAAAACCCAATGCTCTATCTTTTGTACTTATTGGTTCACCTTATGGTTAACTCTTTGCGCCAGGAATAATTTCCCATAAATTTGGCTTCTTTCTTGCATGCGAATTGAATATACTTTACTTGAATTTTTTTAGACAAAATTATATAACATGGTAATGTATATTTCTAAGGTTTGATATAGATAGGAGTGTATTCGAAATTTGTTTGTAGATTTTATGTAAATTGTATCTGATGTAAATAAAATATATAATGGGCATAAACAGCCATGCTGTAAGTCCAATAAATATATTGATGATGATGATCAAAACAAGACAAGGAAAGTTCGTAAATTTATTGCGGTTGGAAACTTTGACAAGCATCCTAATAACGATTTTTGTTCCGCCAAATATAGTGTACTTCGTAAAATAACTTGGTGACATGGCAAGGCAAGATAAGTGTGAACATTTTGTAGGAATATGCATTGTAACTTTCAATGAGCTTAGAGATTTGTGTACATAATGATATTTTATAACATTGGTTATTTTTTTTAAATAATCATGTGAGCAGCAAGGAAGCAACATGGCGAGTTCTATGCGTGAGGGAAGGTCTCCGTGTTATCCGAGCTTGTTTTCAAAGCACCAGCAAGGACAGACAGTCTTTGAAATTTACTCAATATTTATGTAACGTTCTGTCAGTGGTATCCTGAGAAACCAGTAATCAGCTGACGCGGAGTGATACATCGAATCGGTGAGACGGTTTGTTTACAGAAGGTCTCACGGTTGGTGGGTCTGGAAAACCTGGACATATCAGGGAATGTTGCTTTTACAAACGATGACGGGAAATTAGACAAGGGAGGGATATAAGAGGATAAAATACAAAGGAAAAACAATAGGAAAAAGAAAGAGTGCAGAGGAAAAGATAGAAACAGGAAGGAAAAAGAGCATAATGGAGAAAGACATGAGAAAGAATTGGAGAGGGAAAGAAGATACTGAGAAAAGAAGAAAAGGAGAAAAATAGAAAAAATAGAAATAAGGGAGATAGATGAGAATAAGAGTGATGGAAATAAAGATAAAGAAACAATTCTAACAGACAAAACCATTAGTTGAGACATGAAAAATATTCCGCCCACCTAAACGAAGTTTCCTGGTGACACAGCTCCGATAAAAGAAACAATTTATACAAACTCTGAAAAAGAAAATGCGCAGCGAAATATTGCGTAGAAAAAAAGCAACAAATATTAACTTCAGCTTTGCGATGCGGACTAGCCTTCAACTGTGTTGCTTTCATTGTAGAATCAGTGTTAAGGTCATTGTTAAAATACAATGCACGAACGTCACAAGTGACGTCATGATTCTGATAAAGATAGCACAATGTGAAATACGGTCTCAGAGTTCGATAGTCATGCCAGTCTATGACGGTTTTTTGTTAATTAGTAAATGAACTGGAACATGTTCTGATACTTTTTTCAAACTCTGCATGGGAAATTTTGGAAAAACAGGCATAAATTCAGTTGCATTTGTTATTCTGACTGTTCCGATAAGGCGCTATACTGTGGCTTAAGGAAATCAGTTTAAATAAGCGAAAACGTGATAAGCTCGCTTGAAATAGAGAGGTTTGAAATTGCCTTGTTTTTTAGCGCCATCTATAATTCGGAAACTAGAACTTTTATCCAATTCATTATATTGTTATTGGTTTACGATATTTATTATTCTTTTTGTAGATTCACTTTCTGTACTTGTCCTCATTATGCAGTGTGAAAATTGAACAGGGAAATTAATTTTTGTTACGAATCTTGGTACTTACACTCTGCGCCGGGGGTCTATAGAGTTTTCAAACGAATACATGTCTCTGCGCAGGTAGTGACACGAGAGTGCTCGACCAATGAACGCCTGAAATGGGAAGTGCGTGGACCGGCCGTTTGCAGCAGCACTCACTATTTTGCTCCACAGATTCCCGAAACAGCGTGTAGTCACAGATCCGTAACTGCGCCAGTAAAAGATAGCGGCGAAGTACAGGGAGACTCGAATAATTTGTGGTGTGGTCACTTATGTTTAATATACCTCTAAATGATTGATTGATTGATTTCGTGTTTCAAGTCCACTTTATGCACAGTAAGGCTAATCGGGACTGGACCTACAGTTTAAAGTGGGATCCGAACCACTATGTGCCTCCACCGGGAATCGAACCCGGGATCCCTTGATTACAAGGCGATGACGCCATCGGGAAGGCCCTAATATACCCCTAGAGTCTGCAGAAAAAATGCATGTTTTGGGCAAGGTATTTATTTATTTATCTAGTTTTCTTTTGTTTGCTGGCGGAGTTCGCCCCCTTCCCTATTTGGCACAACCACTGCCGTGAATATATATTTTTTACATTTTCTACTTGATAAGACTCGATGACAATATGTCCAATACATACACAGATTGTGTGTGTGTTTGTGTGCGTCTGTGTGTGCATACACACGACCTATATCCAACCATTGTCCCGGCATGGAGCAGGTCTTGGGTTCACCCAACATCTAATTCATGTTCGATGGAGGCACATGGATAGAGGTTCGGATCCCACTTTGAACTGTAGGTCCAGTCCCGATTAGCCTTACTGTGCATAAAGTGAACTTGAAAAACCAACTCAACGACAACAACATCAACAGCATATATGTACCTGGAGGCCCCTAAAGGTAAAGGCTGCTGGAGCGTGGTGATGATCACAACGCCTCCACAAATTATAAATGTGACCTCAGTGACCCCCACATTGTCTTCACGGCATGTTGTAATGTGCAAAGGGCAGCTCTACCTTTATATATCCACACACACACACACACAGAGAGAAAGATCCTCATATGCAAGCATACAGTCCATGAGACACACATGCAACCTACTTGACATGCCTGTACTATATATTTGTGTTGAAAAGTTGGCAATACTGTGTCTAATATTGGCTGCATGCAGGAAGCCCTTATCTGGAACCTTCATTTGAGAGGTTTAACCCATGGGCGAAGGTTTCTTAGGCCGCAGTCGATGCGATGGGTCTTTCGGGGACCGCATTTTGGTTATTCATCTTCTCGCATCTCGATATTAAATTACCAGTTGAATACAGGAGTTCTGATGTGAATCGAATCAAAACTCTCTGCAATATAAATTCATCCACATATCGTCCACGGCCTTATTTTTCATTGTCGAATCAGATAACTTTTCTTACTTTTAAATCGACCTGAAATTGTCTTGACTACTCACGACTGACAAGTCGACAATACGCAAAACCAGATTGAGGACCTCCCCGATGGCGCAGTGGTAGGTAGCGTTGTCGCCTTGTGGTTCGATACACGGAGGAGACACATAGTGGTTCGGATCTGGATTAACGTATCCTTGTATAAAGTAGACGTGTTGAACCCTCCCGGAAAACGATCGACCCTGGAACACCTTTTTTTTAAAAGCTGGGTTGTTATACGTCCAGGAATTGTAAATCATTTCAATTCCGGTCCTGGAGAGATAATCCGCAAAGCGTAAATGGGTTCTTGACCGTAAAGAAGCTTTCTATGTTTAGAGTGCATTTCAATTCGGTCCCGGAACCCTTTTACCGGATTAATTTCAATACGGTCCAAGTTCCGTATTGAAATGAAACAATAAGCAACTTGGACCGAATTTAAATTGTGCGAGAGAAAAAGATTCCGATCCTCCTACGGAACCCAATAGAACTTATTAGAATTTTTTTTGTTCCTGGGATTTTAATGACCCTGTGCGTGCGTGTGCGTGCGTTCCATGCCCTGTCCCAGTGCCATCTTACAGTATTTTTAGATTACGATGTACATGAACAGTTTTTACTCTGGCTTGCGTTATCTTACCCTTGCAAACGAACCATGCCCTGTTTTGGAACATCAATTCGCCACGCTCCCGGGTGTAGTATTGCATGTATTTTAGCTACTCGTGCTTGCTTCCCGCTGCCCACATAAAATCGGAAACCTCAGAACTCTCATTACCATCTCCCCACAGCGAGCAAATAAAAGCCACTCGATCATGCGGGCAGATGCGTTCGGACGATCAATTCCGTTGCCCGCAGAACGCAACACCCACTCATACAATCGGTGCGAAGGGAGAGGAGATGCACAGGCGAGAGAAGGGAGAGAGAGATGTGGAGAACTAGAGTGAAAGATGCGGAGATGTTGAAAGTGAAGTGTTAAGGGAGAAGGAAACAGAAGGGCGAGTGAAAGATACAGAAGGAGATATAAATGACAAGATAACTGGTAAGGTAAAAAGGAAGATGGAGAGAAAGGGAAATATAAGATAAGGGAGATACAAAGAGCAAGCAAAGACAAAGAAATGGTAGAAAGGAAGAAATGACCGAGATGAAGATTATAAACGAGGGAGATAAAAATAGGAGGGAAGCAAGAGAGAGGTAAAGTTCTAGAACGTAAAAGAGAAGAAGAGAAGTATTAAGGAGAAAGATACAATGATGGAACGAAATTGTACGACAGAAAGAAAAGAGAAAGAAATAAAAGAGAAAACGAGTGATAGTTGCGGAAGGAGATTATAACCATATGCAAACTGTACGAGTGAAAAGAAAGAAATGTTTTGTTAGTTTGCCACCAGATGGCTTTAATTTGGAAAAAGGGGCGTGGCTGAAAATCCCGAGGTCGGAGGAAAGCAAGCCTCGTGTGGGAACGTTACTTCCCACTGATTAGCAGAGGTTAAAGCACGTTAAGTTGAGTTCTCTTTGAGTGTTGAAAGGGGTCATCTCGGAATCGAACAAAGTACAGGGAGTAGTTGTTTTGTAGAGGTTTAGTATTTTAAGTTTCTATGTAGAGTATTTAGTTGGGATCTTTAGTTAAAGCACTGCACACTTTGTTCTATTCAGAGATAGGTCTTTTGGGGGGAAATTAATATTAAAATGTAGGGATGTGTCGAAGCTGAAAATTTACCGATGCCGATGTACTCACCGATAATTTTTGGAACAGATACCGATGCCGATATTTAACAGATTCCGATACATAAGATTATTAAACAGAAATGGGATGTTATTTTCAGCATGACAAAAATAAATTTGGTATGTACATTTCTATTGCATATCATATGAATATACATACATATTCTCAAGAGATGCGAATGTACATTTGCATCTACAAAATGTTATGTGAACCTTTAAGAAGAACATGGATTCTCAAGAGATTAAACATTAGTACACAAGCAGTTCTTTGAAATGCAAAATGAATTCCTGTTCTGCCAGATTCAACTTCAGAAACACGAGATTTGGAAGCACTTCAGGAAGTAACCTACTTCTTCTCTTATCGCAAATCTGTTCAGCAACACTGAACACTCAATCACTGAATACTGATGCAGCAGGTATGCCTAAGTATTTTCTCAGGACTTGCTTCAGGTTTGAATACTCATTTTTGAATTTCCAATACAACAGCAGATCCTGGTTCAGCAATGTACTGTTTTATTTCCGATTTCTAGTTAGGTTGATCCTCTGAATGAGTTTGCAATAATTTTATTACAAAAACTCTACAATAATGACGAATCATAACCAAATTTTCAATAAATCTTACAAAACTAGAATATAAAACTTATTTGAAGGTAAAAACTCTAGTATAATCTGTACCGGTTTAAATATCGGATTTTTGCCGATTCCGATACCGATGCCGATGTGTCAATTCGGCCGATTTTCATACATCTGTAATCGGCTTCGGCACATCCCTATTAAAATGAAATTACTATAATCTCCTTTTGCTTAAATAACGTGTAAGGAAGTCTAAAATATGTAAATATTTAATTGGATAATTTAATTGTTTCTTTATTATTTATTGTATTTATATAGGGGATTTATACTCTTATAATCATTATTTATGTAGTCTCAAGCCCTTCAGGCATTTTGTTGTTAAATAAACCTCTATACTATCAAGCCTATTATGTATAATTTCTATACCTACAATTTTACGGGTTAAGCCTTGCACTGCCATATCTTTATATTTCTGCTAGGTTAATATAACGACTTCAGTTGCAAGCCTTGTGTCCTAATAAAGGGCAATATTTCTTAGTGAATAATTTTAAAGGAAGAGCAATAAGAAGCTGGTCATAACTTCCATATATTTGATATAGAAAACTGGTAGGGTAAAAAGGAAGAGAGGGAGAGAAACGAAAATATAAGATATGGGAGATACAAAGAGGAAGCAAAGACAGAGAAATGGTAATGTAGAAAAATATAAAGGAAGAAACTGCCGAGGTGAAGAGTGAAAAGGAGGAAGAGAAAAATGGGAGGCGAACAAGAGAGAGAGAGAGAGGTAAAGATCTAGAACCTAGAAGAGAAAAAGAGAAGTGGTAAGGGAGAAAGATACAATGAGGGAACGAAATTGTACGACAAAAAAGAAAATAAAAAGGAGAGAAGAAACGAGTGACAGATACGGAAGGATATACGCATAAGCGACAGAGAGCTGATAGGTTAAAAAGACCGACCCATAAGCCTTTTATCTCACATCAGTAAAGTATTAGAAAGGATCATCTGTAAGCGACTCACCAACATCATCGAAGAACATACTCTAACCCCAGATCATCAGTTCGGATTTAGGGCAAACCATGGCACGTCAGAACAGCTCCTTCGAGTCATCGATTATGCAGCAGCTCATAACAACAGAAAACATCGAGTAATGTTTATTTCTGGATGTTCAAAAAGCCTTTGATCGTGTATGGGGCTAATACACAAACTCTACCAGCTTTCTAAGATGCTACAAGAAATTTATATTAGACTGTCTTACTAATAGATACTTCACGGTTTCCGTACAAGGCAAAAAATCACAAGCCCATGAAATAGCAGCTGGGGTGCCGCAAGGGTCAGTTCTGTCACCAACTCTCACCGCACTATACACGGCTGATATTTGGAGAATATCAGAAGGTATCATGACAACATATGCTGATGACACAACGTTCTTTGTACACGCCAAAAAACTGTCAACCTGCGAAGATAGAATGAAACGCAACTTACCAAAATGTGAGAAATGGGCAAGCATATACAAGATTAAAATCAATGAAGAAAAATGCAACTCTCTTCTCTTGGGTTTTTGGTGGAACTCAAACTAAGCCAAGACTCCAACTTTTTGGAAAGCCCGTACCAGCTGTTCACAAAGTTTTGTATTTGGGAGTACTAATGGATTCAAGACTAACGTTTGGCCCACATATTTGCTCTCGAGCGAAACAACGAGTGGGATACATGACACCATTGTTTCGATCTTCGGCGTTATCACTTGAGACCAGACTTAATCTATATAAAATGATGCTGCGTCCAATATTAACATGCTGGTCCATCTTTTTCGGAAGCAGCCCAGAGTCATCTGAAAAACTTGAAAGAGTGCAAAACCGAGTACAGTAAAACCTCGTTAATCCTGACCCCGATAAACCGGACTTCGCTAATCCGGACAGGCACAAAAATAAAGCAGAATGCAAGGTTTTAAATGTGGCTAGATGTCAACAATAGAACTTCCAAAAAGAAAGGACAGTCAACCACTGATGAAATTCTGTTTCCCGCAGAATTTGTACTGTACTCAGTGGCGTGCGGTGACACTTTCCGTTGAGGAAGAAGATCCCGAAAAATTAAGAAAACCAAGAATTCATTGATTCTACATGGTACGTTATACTGAAAGAAATGAGCACTCTACCTGATACTGTTTCCATAACGTCTCTAAGGGGATAGTTGAATGTCCTGGCGCAGTGGTTATTTTTTTCGAATTTCAGTTGGTCTGTTGTCAAACGTATTTAATGCAACAGACGATAGCAGATGATTGAAACAACTTTCAAGATTTTAACACATTGCACTATTCACAAATCCACTTTGGCACCACGTAGTTCTTTCCGTAATAAATAGTAAACAATGCTAACACTAAAGTAGAAATTCACCCGCCTAAAAAGCCGTAACTTTTCACCTCGGAAAGCGCTTGAAAAAGTGTGACCGCGGCCAGCGAGTTTTACCAACTCTATTTGGCGGATGTGTCCATGGACATGTTAGCTGTCTTAATAGACCGAACGCTCGGAAACGTTTATCTTCACATATAATACGAGTATATCATCCGTATGTCAGCAATGGTATGTTTGTGTTTCTCCTGTGTTTTGAAACTTTATAGTTTATTTATGAATATAAATTTTAACTAGCTTGGTGGATATGCTACATCGCTGACAGTTTACAGTACACTTGGACACTGAGGACATCAGCAGACTGACCGATGGCACTCTCCTCTTTCTTCCAGCCCTTACGGTGCTACGACCCTGGGGGTACGTACTTAAATGTTATTTACCACGGCTATGCAAATATCTTAATCTCAGGGGATAGGTTCTTTATTCCAAAATTCCAAATAAGAAAGCGTATTATAGCCAAGAGGATATAGTTAAATGCGGATCTATATTCTGAAAACTGTACATAATACAGAGAAAATATATAGCGAAACTTGTATATATATATATATATATATATATGCTGATTCCAAATTTACGTCGGTTATATTCTTCTTATATATATATATGTACTATAATTGAAATGAAGGCTTCTTCTTCTCTTCTTCTCACAATTTTAGGAAAAGGCTTCTTCTTCTTTTCTTCCTTCTATTTTGTGAAAAGGCTTCTTCTTCTTTTCCTCCTATTTTGGGAAAGGCTTCTTCTTTTTTTCTTTCTTCTATTTTAGGAAAAGGCTTCTTCTTCTTTTCCTCCTATTTTGAAAAAGCTTCTTCTTCTTTTCTCCTTCTATTTTGGAAACGGCTTCTTCTTGTTTTCTTTCTTCTAATTCATTTTCTTTCCTTTTAAAGCGTAATCTTATTCCTTACATATATACGCTCGCTTTACCCGCTTTACAAGCTATACTTATAGAAAGATTAGGGGCGTCTAAACTGACAATAGCGCCACCTCCTATGTAACGACCAAAAGGGGAATAGCCCAGGATCGCTAACAGCAAGCTCCTATGTAACGACCAAAAGGGGAATAGCCCAGGATCGGTAACAGCAAGCGCTGCCTATGGCCCAGTGCGTCTAATAAGGAGCGCAACCGTAAGTGCTTCGGGGCGTCTAATTGAACACAGCGCCACCGAGGGACGGACAAACACAAAAGCTGACGATGTTCTCCTCGCCAGAAGTATTAAATCAAATTTTGATCACTAGGATCAAAAAGGAGATAAATTTCTGAATTCATTTGCTCACTTATTAACTTTCCTAATTGTTTCATATACGAGCATATTCTTAATTATCTTAATTGGCTATACACAACATTTTATTCAATTCTTCTATAATTTTTATACTCTTCCTTTATATATTTTTCATATACTGTAATATATATAATCGCTCTTCTCCGCTCCAAGTTTCTACAGTGAACTCTGCTTTTCTTCATATGGCGTGCTGCCATCTATCGGCGCTCTCGGGAAACATTTCTTCCTTACATTTTTTCATTGTGTCGTCGGAACTGGCACGTGACAACGGGTTGGAAAACAAGCTCTGTCTCCACACAACGTCCCCTCCCATTGGATCCCTGAAGGTCACCGGGTATTTTTCTGGTTTCTGATGGCATTGCCAGGGTGGTGATACTACGCAGATGCTTTGTTAACAGGCCGCGAGTCGGTATTGATGGCCCCATATCGGAAAAGGCGAAACTTGGACGCTTGCAGGTTGATATTCTGTTGAGGCAACCGGAAGAAATAATGAGAAACCAAAAGTTAAAGAATTAATTTGTAACAGTTATGCTGTATGCCACCACTGCTGTCCTTGCTGTACCGAAGTGCAATCTTTGATACGACAAATAGGACAAAATCTCCCTCGAGTCAACAGGGTAGCTCTTCCTCGTCCTCTATAGTTCAGACCTGGCTTCTCAGAACCAATGGTCATACAGACCATTTTGTAATTGTTTGTTACGTATTGTATTATATGTTCGTAATTGTCAATTGAATTTCATTGTAATGGGAACAATGAAGATTGAACCTAACGTGACAGTTGCGGAAGGTAATTGTAAAATGTGAGGTAAAGAAAATACTTTTTTTGTGCAATGTACCTGTATAATTAAGAAATTTGCCATCACGACATCTCCGATCATACCAAAGATCAACAGACGTACAGCAAAATATAAATCCAGATTACCTATACTATAATATGCTTATAAGGACATTAATAAATTTCAGGCTAATATTTTTCGTTTACCAAATGCACCATGCTTCATGACAGACTACTTTAATGTGATATCTCCCCTGAGGATTCATTTTCCTGCCTGCCCAAGTAGAAATTTCAGGAAGACAACCCTACAATTTCATATAATATATATCAAGACTACATACATTCAAAATTACAATGTGAATATCACATATATACAGATGCTTCAAAATCAACGTCTGGAAAAACAGGAGCAGCATTTTACTGTGATAATTCTGCAGAATTCAAAATTTTTCCTTTGCCATCGTATCTGTCCATTTACACTGCAGAAGCTTTCGCAATATGACAGGCATTGCTTTATGTACAAGAGAAGTAGTTTAATTCAGTTATAATTGCAAGCGATTCAGCCTCTGTGATAAATTATTTACAGTTTTCATCATGGTCATGTCATACGGAATGGTACATTGTTAACATAAGAATACTCACACTGAAATTAACGAGATTGGGATATGATATCAACTTTATTTGGACACCTGGACATTCTTTAATAGAAGGGAACAATATAGCAGATACTTTGGCAAAATATGCAGCGAATCAAACAATCCAACGGCCGCTTTCAATAAAGATTCCGTCCGTAGTTTTGGAATCACACACTAAAAAAAATACTATTTACTGACTGGCAAAGCTTGTGGACAAATACTGGCACTCAATGCGGTAAGGCCTACTATTCTATACAAGAAAGAATTCCAAAGGAATGTTGGTTTAAACAGATTCAACTCTCCCGGAGTTCCCTCTCAAATATAATCCGCTGCAGGTTAAATCACACTATCGCTGCAGCTCACCTTTACAACAAGAATTTAGTGACTTCACCAGTTTGTTTGTGCAATGAATGGTACTCCGAACCACATTATATTTCGCCCGACCCTGTGGCCGAGTGGTTAGCACATCGCGCTGCGACGCCAAGGGTCCCGTGTTCGAATCCCGGTCGGGCTTGGTTGTTTGTGAATGTCCATTCATCAATTTCATCATTTCATCATTTCATCACTCATCCCCATCTTCGCAAATTAGCCAAGAGGCACAAAACGCGAAGTAAAATAAACTAAATCAATCAATCAATCAATCACATTATATTTCAATGCAAACTTTATGAAACTTACAGAGAACCATTTTAACAGGAATTGTACAGGAGTGGACATCAAGCGCCACTGACACTGCCTTGTTTAGTGACTTCACCTTCATCCTCGGTAATCTACATTCTTACCAATTATCTTAATAAGTCGAATATAATTCTGTAAAAGTGTAATGAAATTTAGTAGCTATTTATTATGAAAGGAATAATTGTGAGTAAATATTATGTGCATACATGTATATATTGGATTGGATTGATTTGGTGTTTTAAGTCCACTTTATGCACAGTAAGGCTAATCGGGACTGGACCTACAGTTTAAAGTGGGATCCGAACCACTTGTGCCTCCACCGGGTATCGAACCCGGGACCCCTTGATTACAAGGCGACGACGCTACCACTGCGCCATCGGGGAGGCATGTATATATTACCAATTGATAAATTGTTAACTGGTGCATGGATTTTGTCCACAACCAATAAATATTATATATATATACTCCTGTAAGAGTGATACCAGTAAATGTAAATAAATTCAAGATGCTGAACGGTCAAGTTCTGAAAACAACAAATTAAAGGTTTATAAAGAGAGAGAACGGGAAAGAGAAAATAACTGAGATATGAAGAGGAGACAAAGACAGAGAAATGGTAGTTAAGAAAAATAAAATAGAAGGGAAGACATTAATGAAGAGTGAGAATGAGGGAGAGAAAAATTAAAGCGAACAAGAGGGAGAGATAAAGAGCAGAGAGAGATGTAAAGAACTAGAACCTGAGTTAAGAAAAGAGAGGAACTGTAAAGAGAAAGGGCACAATCGAAGGAGAGAAGGAGTGAAAAATAGACAGGTAGAGAGACATAGAAATGATATTGTAGAAAGATAGAGGCCAATAAATAGAGGGAGACGATATGGACCAAAGAGTATGAATGGTAGGGGAGAAATTAAAGACAGTGAAAGTAGAAAGGCAGAAACGAAGGGGGTATAAAGAAAGAAGAATAAGCGACAAGGAAATAGTAGCGAAAAAAGATGAAGAGAAAAGAATTTAGAATCAGAAAAACGCAAAGATAAAGAGATTAAGACGGAGGTGGAGAAAGGGAGAGAGCGAGAAAGTGTAGAAAGTGAAAGAGAAAGCATGGAATCCCGAATATAATAGAATACTCAGAAATGCCACATTAAAGGAGAGAGGTTAATAGAGTAATCAGAAATGGATGCAGAGAAATGGTAGGGAGAACAGACAGAACACAGGAGAGTTACGTAGGCAAAGGCTGAAAATATCTACGAATTTGTTTGGCATAAAAGAGAGATCTCTAATTGGGTTCATTCTCTGCGAAAGAAACTTTCTCTGTTTTTGTTTTATTCTAAACATATTTCCGGAAGTTCTCCGAACACCTCTTTTGTTTCATGTTTTTAGTAAAATTAACTGAAGTTTTGACTCGGAGTTAATTGTATTGAATTCTCCGAAATGTTTCTATTTTTTTTTCTTTTTTCTTTTTTAATATTTATCTTCTGCAACATTTTCAATTATCACGGTCCCGTTAACTCTTTGGGAGAAAATTAGCTTTTTTGAATTAGTTTTCTCTCTCTCTCTCTCTCTCTCTCTCTCTCTCTCTCTCTCTCTCTCTCTCTCTCTCTCTCTCTCTCTCTCTCTGTGAGGTCTGTCACTCTATTAATAAATTAATGTGCTTGGTCCCAAGCTAATTCAAGTTTACGCGTAAAAATCAATAGAGTGCTACTGAAAATTCAGTAATTGGAATCGATTGGCTGTTCGTTTTCAATCTCGATTCCCATTGGCTAATTTTCTGGGTTATCAAGATTATAATGCTCTGCTTTTGTATGACCAATATTGCACCTTTTCGATTTGCCCGCTCAAACCACATTTAGATGTATACATGTCATTATAATGACATTAATCTCATACTGACATGGTAAATGCAGTGCAAGGAACACTAATGAATATGTTGTTATCGAATGGTAGAATAAATGCTACAAAAATTGCAATAGTTTTATGTAACGCACGGCAGCTCACGCTTGTGCCTTTATACTGTACCGTATGTTTTGTGTGTTTGTATGTGTGTAGTATGTAGATATGTTATAATGGAGCCGCCGCTCCATTATGAAGCGAGACACAGGGAGAATAAGGATGGGAGGGAAAGAGCGAGAGAGAGAGAGAGAGAGAGGAAAGAAGAGAATTGAGTAAGTTAGAGACAGGGAGGGAAAAGGAAGGAAGAAGGATAAATGAAGAAGCGAGAAACAGGGAGAATGAATGGAAAAAAGAGAAATAAAGAAGCGAGGAACAGGGAGAATGAAAGGAAAAAGGAGAAGCGAGACACAGGAAGAATGAGAGAAATAAAAAAGGAGAAATATAGAAGCGAGACACAGGGAGAATAAGGATGGGAGGGACATAGAGAGAGAGAGAAAGAGAGAGAGAGAGAGAGAGAGAGAGAGAGGAAAGAAGAGAATTAAGGAATCCAGAGACAGGGAGAGAAAAGGAAGGAAGAAAGATAAATAAAGTAGCGAGATACAGGGAGAATGAAAGGAAAAAGGATAAATAAAGAAGCGAGACACAGGGAGAATGAGAGAAAGGGAAAAGAAGAAATAAAGAAGCAAGACACAGGGAGAATTAGAGAATAGAAAAATGAGAAAAAAGTAAGAGACAGGGAGAATGAGAGAAATGAAAAAGGAGAAATAAAGAAGCAAGCCACGGAGAAGTAAAGAAAGGATGGAAGAGAAATTTATGAGAAACACAAAGAAGAAATGAGAGGAAGAATTAAGGAAGCGAGAGACAGAGAGAGAGAGAGAGAGAGAGAGAGGGTGATCCTCAAATCCGATAAACATTTAGATTGTGCGTAAGGTTACGCACCTGATTCCGCAACGTCAGTTCCAACCTGTAGAAATCTTAGACTCTCCGTGTGAGTTATTCTTTGATTAATTTTGTAATCTTCCGCTGCAGTAGAAGTTACTCCTGTCATGCCCCTTTAATATCAAGCACGGTAACGGCTGCCCTGATATTTCATGATTCTGGGTAATAAAGCGGTGGACATTTTGCGTGTTGCCATACGCGTTATGAGCCGTGCGTGGCGAGATAAACTTGGAGGGAGTAAACAGTAGAAGTGAATTATGGAGAAATATAAAAATAAAATTTGTCCTTCGTAGAGACCTTTGATATGTAGAGTGTGCAATGACTATGTAGTTTTTACTTCAGGATATCATCATGTGTTCATGCCCCCCCCCCCCCCCCCATGGACTCTAGTCTGAATTTGTTAACAGCACCACCAAGGTATTTTCACTGAATTTCAATTTTATGATTTGGAAAATAATGATAATAATAAAGAGTAAAACACAAATTCTATGTCTGAAGGGCAAAATGTGAAATCCTACTCTGCCCCCTCCCCCCCCGAGAAAATCCTGCGGGTGCTCTTGCGTGTGTCGTCTTTCGTGATGGGCCAGAATTTTTTGGTGCCAGACCAGTTTTGTGCAAGCACCATACATTCTTGTTGGAAGAATTTTAAAAATTATTGCTCTTCCTTGCACACAAACAAACAATGTTAAATAGAAAATTTATGAGCAACACCTCGTAGCTCTTATCATAAGCAGAAACAAGTGGTTCAAGCCGAACACAACACTCTTTGTAGATCATTGTCTGGTTTTGAATGTCCATTTGGGGCATCGTAGTGATTCCATAATCTGACAGAGAAGTAACTTACATTCAGAATTTATGGTCAGTTAAACGTGAAAGTGAATCCAAAATTCAGGAGAGAATGCGTGCGTAAAATAGAATGGCATAGATAATGTTTAGCACCAAAATAACCAGCGACGCCAGGGGTCCTGGGTTCGAATCCTGGCCTGGATGTTTGTGAGTGTCCATTCATCAATTTCATCATATCATCACTCATCCCCATCTTCGCAAATTAGCCAAAAGTGGCACAAAAGGCGAAGTAAAATAAAGCAATTCAATCAATCAAAATAACCAGCCTCAAAATTACCAAACAGCAGATAGTCCTGGCACCAAAATGTTCTAGACCTCTTTCGCGGAGAGTGTCAAGACTAGATTTGGTCGTCACTGTATACTAAGTTGTTTTCTGAGATTACGTACAGTCGGGGACACAAAACAAGGCGGCTGGAAAGCATGCGCTGTTGCCGCATTGCCTACTCACAACTATATGTACACGTTCTGCAGTCTGTCTTTTTAATGCACATGATAGTCACAAGATGGTGCTGTCTTTCCTGTGTAACTCTAATAAGCTTCATGGTTAAAGTCGGAACATTATCATGTTCCCCGATTGCAAATATATAGATTCTTTAACAATCTGCTAATGAGGGTAATACAGATCATAATTAATTAGCATTTTGAATATGATTTCACTACTTAAAATGTGAATCTTGTAGCATTAGATTTGTCTAATATAATCAAATTGGGATTTTTTTCAATTGAAGGGCTTCGATAGTGGTTGATTTCGTGTTTTAAGTCCACTTTATACACAGTAAGGCTAATTGGGACTGGACCTACAGTTGAAAGTGGGATCCGAACCACTATGTGCCTCCACCGGGTATCGAACCCGGGACCTCTTGATTACAAGGCAGCAACGCTACCACTTCGCCATCGGGGAGGCCCTAGGGGCTTCGATATCATGGGCATGTCTTCATCTACAACAGCATAGTTTCGAGAAAGAGCATTTGAAATTTGCAAGAATTCCATATATTTACAGTAGTACTACAGGGTGTCCCACGAACGGCGCAACTGGGAATTAAGAGTGGCGTTACTTTGTAACCGAAACCTGTACATACATACGTCATACACCAAATGTTAGCCCTGTCCAAGTAGATATTTTTAAACATAGAAACAACAAACGGGGTGCAGTGTTGTTCATGCAGTGTTGCCAAATGTAAGTGAAAGTGTACATTTATTTTTCCACAAAGCATGGAAAATTGCATGTCAAACATTCGTACGGAAATTTGGACGTCAATTTCCACCTTGGGTAGGTGGACTATTTCGCCATATATAGTTCAGAGAAGAAAACCGATCGTTTTCGCGTATAGCCAATCCTGAAATGCCTCGTAAAGGCGTACCGGTCCAAATGGGTGTTTTAAAAACATTATGAGGTACAGTGGCAACACTGTTGATGTTTGAAGGCAACAAAAGGTGTGTTTAGTGATGGTCTATGACATGGAAATACTGGAAACAGGAAAAAAAGAAAATTAAAATTATGGTGAAAAAAGTGTTACTTACCTACTCCTGGCAACCATGCAATGCGCGTAACAGGCAGTGTAGCTTTACAAAAGATGTTGAAAATGACAACCATTAATACATTATCGCATTGCATGGTTGCCAGGAGTAGGTAAGTAACACTTTTTTCACCATAATTTTAATTTTCTTTTTTTCCTGTTTCTAGTATTTCCATGTCATAGACCATCACTAAACACACCTTTTGTTGCCTTCAAACATCAACAGTGTTGCCACTGTACCTCATAATGTTTTTAAAACACCCATTTGGACCGGTACGCCTTTACGAGGCATTTCAGGATTGGCTATACGCGAAAACGATCGGTTTTCTTCTCTGAACTATATATGGCGAAATAGTCCACCTACCCAAGGTGGAAATTGACGTCCAAATTTCCGTACGAATGTTTGACATGCAATTTTCCACGCTTTGTGGAAAAATAAATGTACACTTTCACTTACATTTGGCAACACTGCATGAACAACACTGCACCCCGTTTGTTGTTTCTATGTTTAAAAATATCTACTTGGACAGGGCTAACATTTGGTGTATGACTTATGTATGTACAGGTTTCGGTTACAAAGTAACGCCACTCTTAATTCGCAGTTACGCATTTCTAACTTAAAATGCTACTCCAAAGAAGCAAAGTAATTATAAATATTAGGTCCTCTTAATGAAATGAGTAACTAATTGTTTTTCTCTCCAAGAAATATGTAAAGTAAATGAATTACTAGGAAATATATTCTGATTCGTCTTCCTCCCTCCTCAACACATATATTCTAGCATGGTGCCAAGGTGTAGGCTAAAGGTTGTTTCTTTTTAGTATACATCTTGAATTTTATATTATTTTAAGAAACCCCCGTCCAAATATTTTGATTCAGCTGCCGCTGGCACTTTATTTTTCAGAAACTGCTTCTATTTTCGTAGTCACTTTCATGAGTGTCGTGCCAAAACACACAATGCAGAAACATTGGGAACATCATACAAAAGAATGCGATTTATTTTTAATTTTTAATAAAAGTGTTGCCAACCTCCGTCTCGGCCTGAACATGTGTGATCTTTGTTAGCTTCTTTTCATCATATCACTTATTCTCATCGTCCCAATTAGCCAATAGTGTCAGAAAGCGACGCTATATATATATTCACAGTTGAAAATTCGAATAATATTTTTTTTAACTTATAATACAGGGTGATTCTTAAAGAACCGGCCCAACAAAATGGGCTGTACTATGAAATATACCATACAGACATTAACGTATTTTATACACGACGTACCTCGGATAATGTGCCGTTGATTGTCAATTGTGATCAGAGCATGTGTTGAAAGTGTCCGCCATTTTCAAGCAGGCACACCTCCACCCGCCTTTGCATTTTCGCCGCAGTGTCTCTCCGGTGATGTTCCTGATTTCAGCCGAAAGCTTGTAATATACGCGGTTTGTTTGCATACACCCTGTCCTTCAGCTAACCCTATAAGAAAAACAATCGGGCTGGTAGGGTCGAGGGGATCTTGGGGGCCTGTCGTTGGACACTGCAAACGTTCTTTAACATTGCAGTATAAGTGCTGCCACCTGTCGGATCATCCGCACACCATTCGACTCAGCACAGCGCATGGATTATCATGTCGTAATTGTGAGCAGTTATACTACATGCATTACCTACGAGTTTATAGATGAATTCCAACCGTTACTTTCCGATGCACATTTTGGTGCATCAAACACACAAAGAAAGGCATAAAAGGGTACTTTTATCAGATGCTGCTCCGTGATGCACTATAATGCATCAATTGAGATTAGAAACTATTACATCAAATATACCAAAATTACTCGTTTAACCGTGTCACTTGATGCATTTCGACTTATGTCCGTAAAGCAGCTTTACTTTTGCACCATCCTTTTGAAATTACCCTGTATATTATCCTCACTGGGCAGGTCGTTCAATAATGCAAAGTACTTAGGAAAGCGGGCATTAAAACTTACAGGAAGTGAGGGAGAAGCATCTTAAGAATAGCGGAGAATGCAAACAAGAAAAAGGAAAACACAGAAGAGGTTTGATTGATTGATTGATTTAGTTTATTTTACTTCGCGTTTTGTGCCTCTTGGCTAATTTGCGAAGATGGGGATGAGTGATGAAATGATGAAATTGATGAATGGACATTCACAAACAACCAAGCCCGACCAGGATTCGAACCCGGGACCCTTGGCGTCGCAGCGCGATGTGCTAACCACTCGGCCACAGGGTTGGGCAACACAGAAGAGGAAGGGATTATCTACGAAGTGAAATGTAAAGAATGTCAGTGTGTGTGTACATAGGAGAAACGAAAAAGAGGCTGAGAGACAGGTTGAAACAACATAGGGAATGCGATATTTAAACACACGAGAGAAACAGGAAATCACATAGAGTGGGATGAGGCTAAGCAGATAGGAAGGGAGAAGAGAATGCTAGTGAGAAAATGGAAGGAGTCCAAGGAAATAGAGAAGAAAGGAGCAGAAGACACAATGAACTGGAATGGGGGACTGAAGATAAACAATGAATGGAAGAAGGTGTTAGAAAGAGTGGAAAGGACAAGAGAGAAAGAGGAGAGAAGAAGGAAGAAGAATGAAGGAAAAAGAGCGTGAGATAAAGAGTCCAACCACATTTCATATGGAAGTAAATATGTTTAGCCTTTTAGGTGAAAGTACAGTTGACAAGGGAAAGCCACCTGCTAGATTGTTCCAGAACAACTTTCTAATAGTCTGGAGGGGAGTGTTTTTGTGTTTATATATCGTACTGTTTTTGTACCTTGTTACATTTCTACTTGGTGCAGAGTCTGAAGAAGACCTTGCTAGAAGGTTGAAACGTTACGTTTAGTTTATGTTTTACAATAAAATAAATTTCTGCCTTGGTCAGCATATTGAGTTTTTCATATCACGGAAACAAGGCTTAATGGTGTTATAATGATCGATATGTCAAGTTGTAATCAGTTCAAATTGCGGCAGCGAACAGAGCTCCAACTTGATTTTTTATGCATTCAATGCAACGGAAATAACCTCATACACCTTCTGCGCTTAAGGTACCCTCATTTCTTCTCGGGATAACGATTTAGATTAGAACTCTCTGATTTGTTTGACAAGTTTGTTGAGGGGAGGGGGCGAGGAACGAAAGCAGAAGCGGTTGATATTCGCGTCGCGTGCTTGTACACTTCCTCCCTTCGATCGCGGAGACGATAAGCTTTCGGAGAATGCCGTCGGTAGAAAGGCTCGCTTGGAAATCCAATTGGGGGAGGGCGTTGAGCGAGAGAAAGCAATAAACGGTGATTATTAATGTGCTCTGATGAAGTTGCTCTCTTTATATACAGCATTTCGCCCGTAATGCACGTGCCTATGATGTATGGACGCGCTGAGTATCGGCGGGAATGCTCAGTGTTGCCAAATCACTGTATTAGTGAGTTGGCAACCATCTCATTTATTGACAGGGCTGTACCCTCTGGTTAACCTTTACACATCATAATGTACCTTCTCCTACAATGCGTTTATATTTATTAACTAGCCAATGTTTATCCCAATCTTCTATTAGACAGGAAAATAATGAATTCTAACTATAGTGTAAAATGTAACTAATTTTATTTACAGGTATTTGAAAGTATAAGTACAGTATACAAATTATAAAGTAAAATCTGTTACAAATTCACTGTAATATTAACTCAAAACTTGATTATCAACAACATTTTTAGTTTCACCTACAGGAGCGAAAATAAATAAATTGAACGGCATTGGAAGTGCCACTGTTCATCTTAGCGACCCCGAAAGGTATGGATTCCACACTAATATCGGTCGTTTTCGATTATTTTTACATGTCACTCCTTCCCACCCCCACCCCTAGGGAAGCCAGTGGTGTTTTACCCTCACAGTATTTCTTTCCAGATTGTAAGTCATGGGTGTACCAAGTTTGGTTGAAATTGCTCCAGGCGTTCGAGAGTTATGCCGGAACAAACATATATATACACATACATACATATACAGGGTGTACCAAAACTCCCATTACCCCCTCTTTGAATTGCAGACAAACCTGCAAAATGTTATTTTAACAGCATGCGTATGATGAGAGGATGGTATACCATTAAATCAGACCAATGGCCACCACTCTGTGTGACACAGCCATTTTCATGGCACAGTATTATTCGCCTTAAGGTGCGATGTGAAATTCTCCGTAACTTGACTGGCGTGAAGGAAGCAAACGCACTGCGAACAGCTTCTTGAAGTTCCTCAGTTGTCTGATAACGATTATGGGCGACTTTCTGTTTGATGTGCCCCCATAGCGCATTATCACAAGATGTCAGATTTGGACTTCGGGGAGGCCATTTTAAGGTGTTGGTAAATTTGGCATTCCTCGTCCAATCCGTTTGTCTCTGAACACATCATTGAGGAATTATCTTAAAATGGCCACCCCGAAATCCAGACCTGACATCTTATTTTACGGAGGATTTCACATCGCACCTGGAGGCAAATAATACTGTGCCATGAAAATGGCGGTGTGCACACTGATCCTCTGGAGTAAATAGTGGTCATTGGTCTGATTTGATGGTATACCATCCTCTCATCATACGCGTACTGTTAAAATAACATTTTGCAGGTTTGTCTACAATTCAAAGAGGGGGTAATGGGACTTTTGGTACACTCTGTACATAAAGAAACACAATGAATCAGAAGTTCTAGTGACTGGTGTAGTGACTTTATGTTTTCGAGTAGCCAGGCAGAAACAGCTCCGACTTTATTGCTCAATATATACCCTGTCCAATATATCTCTGGAGCAAGGCCGCGTACAGCGTCATAGAAGGGGAGGAAATCTTGTGGGCAGGCCGAAGCAGTACACCCTGCTCGAAAGCTAGGAACTGCATTCGCTTTCCCCCGCTCCACGCAATCCCGTTCCTCTCACGTGTTCATTGGTGGAGCTGTCTCGCGTCACTACTTGCGCAGAGACTTGTTTTCGTTCACCTGCTCCAGAGATAGTTGGGACAGAGTATAGGTAGTGCAATCTGCAAAGTATTTTTTTAAAATGTTTAGTGTTATTATCAGTATTAATAGTTATTAACAGTATACAACTTACACTTTACAAAAGCAATACGTGCTGTAGTGTAGACTATAAAATACGACTATATATAGCTATGCGTCGTTCGTAAAGTAAGTTCCACTGATGAATACCGTGGCGCTGCAAGAGGGGCAGTGTGAATGCGCATGTTCCTTTGATGAAGTGCAGACGTCAGTCTGAGGCAAGTTGGTCAGGAGAGTAGTGCGTTGTTGTTGTTTCGGACAGTCCAAACTCCCGCCACGTGTGAGGTGCGGTCCGTGATCCGTTTTCTGGATGCACGTAATGTTCCATCTGCGGAGATCCACAATCAGATTTGTGAAGGGTATGGCGAAGGAATAATGAGTGCTTCAATTGTAAGAAGATGGGCGAGACAGTTTTGTGGTGGACGGGTTAGTGTTCATGATGAAGAACGAAGTCGACCGTCTGTTGTGAATCCCAATTTGGTTCGTTTACTGGAAGAGCAGATTAGGGAGAACAGACTTTGTCTGAGCTGTCATTAGAGTTTCCACAAATCTCCAGAACTGTGCTGTATGAAATTGTAACAGTGAATTTGAAATTTCGCAAATTGTGTAACCGTTGGGTCCTTCACCAGCTCTCCGAAAATGCCAAAAAGGAAAGAATGGGAAGTGCATTCGAGTTTTTGAAACGGTATAGTGAGGAGGGGGAAGAGTTGTTGGATCGGATTGTGACTGGAGACGAGACATGGGTTTTGCATGAAACCCCAGAACAGAAACGAAGCACCATGGAGTGGAGGCACTCCGCGCCACCGCGGAAAACGCAACCAAAACCAAAGCTTACGAACAAAAAATCATGTGCACTGTGTTTTGGGATAGGCATGGAGTATTGCTTGTGAAATTTATGGAGTGTGGACAGCACATCAATGCCGAAACCTATTGTGTGACACTTCTAAACCTGCGTCGTGCAATCCAAAACAAACGACGTGGCATGCTCAGTCGAGGTGTCATTCTCCTCCACGACAATGCTCGTCCGCATGTGGCAAATGCAACTCGGGAACTCCTGACGACCTTCCAGTGAGAAAAACTACCACACACCCCTTACAGTCCTGATCTTGCCCCATCTGATTTTCATTTCTTCCTCCACCTTAAGGCATCCCTTGCTGGAAAACATTATGGTACTGACGAAGAACTGAAACGTGCAGTTTCCCAATGGTTCTCCATTCAGGCGGAAACGTTCTATGATAGGAGTATAACGAACTTGGTATCTCGCTGTGATGCTTGCTTGAATTCTTATGGCGATTATGTGTGAATGTTGTACCATGTATATATTCTCACCCCTATAAAGGTCATGATATTACTATTTATATTTTTCATTTTATTGTATGATGAAACTTACTTTCCGAACGACGTAAATATATTCTATGTGAACAAAGCATTATTGAAAAACACAAATACTGGGTGTCCATAATGATTGTTTACAAATTCGCACTCCAATAACAAGAATTACAATTGACAAGCACACTGCTGTTCAAATGATGTAACAACTCATTTTTTTTTCAGCAAGACAGTGCACCGCCACATTGGGCCAGGATTGTGACAGATGTCCTAAACACAACTTCACCTGCACGTTGGATTGGTAGCGATGGTGCAATTGCCTGGCCGTTATACCATTGGACTTTTTTGTGTCGTTATGTCTAGGACAAAGCGCACCAATTTTTGTGATTCTTGCTGATTTAAATACTAGAATTACCAATGCCGTTGCTATGGCGAGCATGTTGAGTGGTTGACTTTCGATCTCGTCACCCGGGTTCGAGTCCCGGTGTGGACAAGGATATTGTACGTCAGACGTGCACGTATCGAAGTGAAATAACAGCAGAAACTTCTTTGAGTTGGAGCGTCACATGAATGCATCGCTACAGTAGTGGCGATTGGGTGCCAACATTGGGGGGGAGGGGGGCAAGGACAACCTACTTTTTCTTGGTAGATAAGGCTTAGCATTAAGAGCTCATAGTACGGGGCAAGAGACAATAAGTGGGAGCAACTGACCCCCTGAGATCCTCCTCATGACCGGCACTAATTCGGTACCATAGTTACAATTACTCTGAAATTGCAAAAATACTCTACGAACAAATGAACAAAACGTAATACCGTTAAAGCACTTACAGTTTACAATGCTGAAATAATTGTATGAAAGAAGGCCACAGGAGAAGAGTAGAATCAGTACTACCGACTTTTATAGAGGAAGAGTGAAAATGGAAGATGAACAGACGAAGAAATAGAAGAGAAATAAACTGAGGTAGAAAGAGAAAAGAGAAAAAGAAAGTGAGAGGGAAAAGGAGAAAAGATGAGAAGTAAACGGAGGAATAAAGATAAGAAGAAAGGAAGATATACAGAGGGAAAGAGAGAAAGAGAAAAGAAAGCAAGGTAGATGAAATGAAAAAGAGAGAAAGATAAACACACGAAGAAAGATAAAAAGAGAAAAGGTAAATAGCACAATGAGGAGAAAATATAGCTAAACAAAAGAAAATAAGAAAAGCAGAGAAACAAAGAGAAAGATAAACGGAATAAGAAAGAGAAACAAGAAAGATAAACAGAGAAAGAAAGAGAAAAGGAAGCTAAGCAGAAAAAGAACGAGAGAAAGATAACAGAAGATGAAAGAGAAATAGAAAGATGAACATAGTAGGAAAGAGAATGGAAGATAAACAGAGGAAGAACAATAGAAAGAATAAAAAACGGAAGGTTAAAGCAACAGAGTATCCTATCCCAAGGTATTGGACAGAAATGACAAGTCTTATGTCATTCTTATCATAGTAGGAAACAGAGAGGAATGCGGAATAAGCAATATACAGTAAAATAAACAAGAAAATAAATATAGACAGTGGAACAAAGAAAAGGAGGAAATAAGTCAGAAAATAAGTCTTAGCAGCTATTACCACCGAATCATTGCTCACCCTTCAGCGCAAGCAAAGCGAAATTCTCTAACGACGCCATTGGCTAATAAGCATTCATAGTCAGTCTCGCCAACCACACGCTTTGTGAAAGATACATGAAAAGCTTTCATGTAATGCTTCACGCCAGTAAGAAAATTAACTGCTTCAACTTCCGTATTGTCTCCTCAATGGTACGCAGTTGCATCTCAAGCCGGGACATTTTGCAGTTGTATTTAACCGTTGGACTGCAGAGTTGGCTGTAATTAACATTGTTTCACTTGACGGTTTACATGCATTTTACTTTCCAGTTCCGTTCCCCGTTCCTTAATTGCAGCTAATTTGAGACGGAGAAGCGCAAATCTTCCAGCCTCAAGCGCTAAAGTTCTGGAGGAGGTAATATATTCATGTTCCCGCCAGCACTGCACCAGTATCTTCAGGCCAGCGCTCTAAGTTTCGCAAGAGTAAAACGTTAAGCGTTAACTTCAGCAAGTTTGCAAATTCCGCCGACAGATGGCGTTACTGTACGCAGCACCATGTTGCTTTACTATTAATCTCAAGGATATGACGTCAACGCTTGCGCAGTCGTGTTCCACGCATGCGCAGAATAACTAAATACTTCTGCTCTGTGACGTCAGATGGAGGATGCGTAATGAGATGCGCCTCAGCCTTCTGGCCTGCGCAGAAGGGTCGAAAACGATGAATTGGATGAGTTTCCTGCGCATTTACGTAAAACTTCTTACTATCATTATAAATGCAACGATTTCGTAAAGTTTTATCTCATACGTACAGTGTAATGCACAAGTATTGTTCGGCAAATTGTCCATTACTATTTCCATTCATTTTTCTCTTGCATTCTATGTGATTTTTAAGGAATGAATTTTTGTGTGCGCAGGTGCAACATCTCGTTTGGCTCTTTGTTTTAATTTTTGAAGCTCTCATTGTGTAAAACAAAGAGACAGAGATGGAAAATTTGTTTCGTAATACTTACGCATCCCACTGTACAGCTGTTTGTAAAGATATTGTAAGGTTAATTTTCCGTTGATATTTGCATTTATACATTCTTTTCTGTGTTAAGGAATGAGTTGGCACTGGTGTCAGTGTAAAGGTGCCATACTCGCACCAGTATGTCTGCTCTCACTGACTCCATACGAATTGAGATTGGATTTTTTAGTTCAGCCAGAGTTGCTGCTCTACAGTTGGCCTACTAAGCCACCCCATCGACTTCTGAGGATACATTAAGGATGTTGTGTACCTGATACCGATTCCCACAACTCGGATGAGCTGAAAAATTAGTAATAGCATCTAAAGGAGCTCATATAGAGCACTTTAGACGTATCAAAAAAAAAAGCTCAAAACTGTTCCTTATCTTCCTAATACTATCGTTTCAGGCAAAAACCTTATGTTTTAATCTGAAATATCGAGATATGGTGGCAGCAATGGACAGGAGCCCAGTCAGGGATACTTCGGTAAGTATGTATGTGTTTTTGTGTGTGTACGAGCTGTATCTTTGTGGGTGACCTTGGCTACTCTGTACAGAGAGAGACATTTCCATATTGACACCTACTCGTTGTTTGGGTGGTCCACGGCTCTTGAAAAGTAAGAGGAGAATTACGCGCAGCGGCTCATACAATCTATATAATCAAATGTCTTGCAACAATAGCAGATGGAGAACTTCCTTTGCTACTGCGCATCCAAACTTCTTCAGGGTTCAGCCGCAAAGATACAACTCTTCAACTCTAACTTTCTACAATATACACTGACATTTTTCTTAAGAGGTGAAGGTTCGTATCATGCTTATGTACCAGGGCACGGATTTTGATGACGAAAATCTTTGAAAAATGACCTTTAAAATGACAACAAAAATCCTGTAAAATGACCTAAAATCTTTGAAAAATGACCCAAAAATTCGTAGAAAACTCAATCTGCTTATTGAAAATAGTATATATATTCCACGACAAGCAATTTAACAATTGCTTCTTCAGCTTGGTGTGTTGTACGGACTGTGAATAAGAAACTCGACAATGTTGCATTTCGCTATTTTCAAACAGGCTTGCTGGTCAGTGATGTGCGTCTACACGTAAACAATGATAGTCTACATTCTACACGTAGACTACCTTATACACGTGGATTACGTAATCTATGTAAACAACATGGCGAAAGGTTATAACTTAGCAAAGGGCGCCGTGGAATTAAAATAAAATTAGACTGCGTATCAGTTGCTGATGTGTGAGGAGAACTTTTCATGCTCTTCCTTCCAAATTCAAACAATTTCTCACTTAGGAAGAAACCTAATATAGGAAACATTCTAGTGTTTTATGGGAAAAAGACCACTCTTGCCTCACGACTGCCATCTAGTGTTGTTTTTTGCATACTATTTATCTTCTTCCACAGTTGATAATGTAAGAGAAGAGAAATTTTGTTGTAAATGATTCTTTTCATTTCGTTAGGAACCAGTATAGTTGAAAATTTCACTTTCCTTTCATGAAACCCTTGAAAATTAATTTTAATGCTCTTTAGATTGTCTACGTAGTCTATGTAAACTACAACCCAATGTAATCTACGCGTAGATTACGTGTAGACAACTCATGTAGACGTAAACTTATAGTCTACGGCACATCACTGGCGCTGATAGTTCAACACAGAGTAAGTACCGCAAGATAACATTCAGACAAAACCGAAATTGTTGAACTTCTTGTGTTTCAGCATGCAATGACACAATTTTTTTTAAAAAAAATGACCCAAAAATGACGCAAAATTTTAAAAAATGGTAAAAAATGGCCAAAAAATGACCCCAAAAAATTACATTTCTTCAACCTGAGGAGGGTATTCAGGATTTCTGTACTAGTTAGCAATGTCTACGCTGCACCAGTTAAAAGATGAAATGTCATCAAAATCCGGGCCCTGGCCTAATAACCCTTCTCTTTTCTTAAGCTTTAGTTTAATTATTATTTTGTCTATTTCGCTCACGCTGGTTCTGCGTGCCTTCTCTCGTTATCGTGTTTACTCAGCGGCGGCGATTAGGGGAACGGGGTGGGGGGCAGTTGTCCCCCACTTTTTGCCCTCGCACTATGGTCTCGTAATGCTAAACCTTGTTTACCAAGAAAAGTAAACTGTCCTTGTCCCCCCACAGTTTTGACACCCAATGGCCGCTACTGTGTATATTTAATTAAAAATTCCCTCCTTTGTACTAAATGATACTCACAAACGGAATGTATTTATTTTAGAACACACATTAAGAAGTATTAGTCTGAGTATATGGCGCCTTGAATGCTTTTCAGATGTGTCCTATTTTATTTTTCTCTTAGTGGAGTGACCACTGGGTGTTGAAGGAGATCATATCTTCTCATTATCTCGAGTTTGCTAGAAAATGCAAAGGGTTTTTTAAGTGAAAAGAATGGAAAATGCGGAACTGGTTAGCACAGCGGGGAAAACACTCTTTTCCTTTTGCCTTCATTATCTTTTTATCCTTCCTTTCATTGTATCTCCCACTTCCTCCTTCCATTCATTTTAGTTCCATCCTCTGTTCTCTTCTCTCTATATTCCCTCGTTACTCTGTTATTCATCTCTCTCTCTCTTTGCTTGAGGGATGGTATTGTGGTACCATCATCGCCATGTAATCAAGGGTTCCCGAGTTCTATACACCGGTTAAACTGTAGGCCCAGTCCCGATTAGTCTTTCTGTGCATAAAGTGGACTTAAAACAGACACTCACAAACAATCTGTATCTCTCCAACTTCATTATTTCCCCATTTCTGCTTCTATTCTTTTTGTTATTCTGTTTCCCAACTCCTTTGTTCTCACTCTGTTCCACTAATATCCTGTTTCCTCCTCCTATCCCTCTCTTTCTCTCTCCTTGTTTCTGTTCTCCTGCTTCTCTCCCCTCTATATTTATCTTTCTTTCCTAATTCTCTTCTTCTATCATTCTGTGTGTATATTCTCTGCTTTTATCTTCTCCTTCTGTTTCATCTCTTCCTCTCTCCCTCTTTCATTTCGTTTCCTTGTCCTCCTATGTTTTCTTATGTTAACCCTGTTCCGCACATTTCTCTCTTCGTTTCTCTTCTCCCTATCTCTGTTTCTCTTTTCCCTATATCTGTCTCTGTTTCTCTTCTCTCTATCTCTGTTCCTCTTCTTTCCATCTCTGTTTCTCTCTCCTTCTTTCTGTGTTCATGCTTCTCTTCTCTCTCTCTCTCCCTCTTTCAGTTTTCATGCTCTCTTTCTGTTTTCATGCTTCTCTTCTCTCTCTTTCTCTCTCTCTCTCTTTCTGTGTTCATGCTTCTCTCTCTCTCTCTTTTTCTGTGTTCATGCTTCTATTCCCTCTCTTTCTCTCTATGTAATTATCTTCTTTCTCTCTCTCTCTTTCTGTGCTCATGCTTCTCTTCTCTCTCTTTCTCTCTATGTAATTCTCTCCTTTCTCTGCTTCTCTCTTTCTTTCCCCCCCTGCTGTCTGTTTTCACTATTTTTGTTCTCTCCAGCTTCTGTCTTTCCTATTCTGGTATCCCTCTCTCTTTCTCCAGTTTTACTCTCCACGTGTTTTCTCCTAGTTCTTCCATCTCTCTGCCTATTTCTCTCAAGACGTTCTCCCTCTTGCCATTTCGTGCTTGAAACATTCCAGGCCACGCTACACCTCCCCGTCTTCCTTAATCCACACATTCTGCATTGTTCCCTCCGGGGCTCGCCTCCAAAGATTGCAACACTGCCTCCAGGAGCTGCACTTTTAATGAGATCACATGACGATAAGCACGTAGAAAACCTGACACGTCACAATTCACTTTGCGTGATTGGTGGGGCAATGTGTCGCTTCTGCGGTCACGGGGCGGAGAATATACCGCCTCGGTTTCCACGCAGTGCAGAGTCACGTGACAATAAGTGCTGTTTTTTTCATGTATATATATTTTTCCGCGAGCTAAAAAGAGCAGACGAAGGTGGCCGCAGAAAGTCAAGGGAGCTCATATCTTATAAATATAGATCCATATTTTTTTTCTCCCTCTGCGAGATGACGGAAGTTCTTACGGGGACTGCGAAACGCTGTGCTTCTCGAGATGATGGCCCGGAGGTTCAGTTCGTGCTGGGTGCAATATATTTCAAGGTGTATTGTTCGTCCGAGGGAAAGTTTTACAATGGCCGCTGCAAAAATGTTAATCGTCGGTGCGTGGCCGTGCTAAAGTGGCGCATACGTGCTGTTCTTCCTGTTCAGAAATAGTGTGAATGCATAGGTGCCCGCAAGGGGGCGTTAACCCACCCCTAGAAATATAAAAATGGAAGTTTATTGATAAATTTAATTCATATCTTTACACATTTTCCCCTTTTCTCTATTTTTATGTCTCTTTCTCCTATCATACTCTCTGTCACTCTCTCTTCTTGTTTATTGCTTTTGCTGTATTTTCTCTTTTCCTATCGTTTTCTCCTTTATTACCTTTCTCCCATATCCTTTTCTTCTCTCTCTCTCTCTATATATAGTTTCTTCTACTTCACTCTTCATTTCCTGCATGTATTCATTCCGCTCGTCTTTCTCCCTTACTAACTCTCTATTTCTTTCATTATCTTCATTTCTTTATTTCTATCACGATTATTTCTGTCCTTTTGCTTCACACTACTTATCCTTCCCCTCCCCCCTTGTCTGTGTCTCTCTGCTTCTCTTTTTGCGACGACAGGGCCTCCCTGATGGCGCAATGGTAGCGTCGTCACCTTGTAATCAAGGGGTCCCGGGTTCAATTCCCGGTGGAGGCACATACTGGTTCGGATCCCACTTTAAACTGTGGGTCCAGTCCCGATTAGCCTTACTGTGCATAAAGTGGACTTAAAATAACAAATCAATCAATCAATCTTTTTGCGACAGCGTAAAAATGACTTCACGTTTATACTTTTAATATAGGGGAATCCGGGGTATTGAAGCTTTGATGGTGACTTATGGAATTATTTGAAAACATTTTTGAGACTGCTTAGATAGTAATGAAACCTTAATGCCTTCCCTTCAAAATCAACTCGGCAACAATGATTCTGAACTATTTGGTTTGCGCAAGAAACTAAGAAAAAGACACGGCTGTGATGTTCGGCCTTGCCCGGCGGGGGCCTCCCCGATGGCACATTGGTAGCGCTGTCGCCTTGTAATCAAGGGGTACAGGTTTCGATACCCGGTGGAGGCACGTAGTGGTTAGGATCCCACTTTAAACTGTAGGTCCAGTACAGGGCCGGCGCTAGTAATTGAGCCGCCCTGGGCAGTGGCGGCTCATGCCGCTCCATTTCGAACGCCTCCCCCCCATCATTACGCAGCAACGGAAAATTGAAAATCAATATATTCCTAAGTAAAACATCAAACTATAAAATAAATAATGAGACTTGTTACGCCATTTCAATACTATTAAACACAAAACTATATGTCGCTCGACCACAGTTAATTTTATATTATTATTATATTTTATGAAATCTCTCTCTCTCTCTCTCTCTCTCTCTCTCTCTCTCTCTCTCTCTCTCTCTCTTCATTGTAAGAAATAGTGGGAAAGAAATGAAGGCTTGACTTCATACGTTTACTGTTGTGGGTCTGTGATATATGATTGGATTTTCAAAAGAATTACATGTACGCGTAATATTCCCGGATCTCCCGCGTGGATGATCTAAGATCCGAATTCTTTCCTGCGCTGACCCCGCATAAAGCGGCTCTGTGAGGTTCACCCAGCCTCAAATTAACGGGTACCTGGGTGCAACCCTGGAAGGCAAAGGCGGCCCGGAGAGTGGAGCTGATCACATCACCTCCAAAATGGCAGAGATCGAGAATGTGTGTGGCCCTACCCCCATATCCCCTAAATATGCCTTCATGACACGGTGCTATATGCACAGGGAACTTTACCTTTGCATGTAATATTATTTTTCCTATAATGCTATTTTGCATAAAATGGAAACAAGCGTGATTGACCGAAGATAGTATTAGCCTTAATTTCCAAAAAAACAACTTTCTTCGCCACTTGCCACGGTTACCAACCAAGTTAATAAATTCCAAGTTCTACGCTCACATTAGGTGCAAAATCATAACCCTTGATCAGTTTAAGATCTCCTTTGGTGTGATTGTTTCATTATAGCCGAAAACACTTTTAGTTCATCTTTTAATTCAGTAGCCTTCATGTGTTAACATTCCGGCAAGTTTTCTACACTTTTCAGACAAAAGATCAGATGGCATGACTTTATGCTTACTAATATCATAAAATAAATTGAAAATTCACTAATGTGTTTAAGCTGCTCAAATACTAATCTTAGAGCTAAAATAATCGTCTAGGACCTGGTAATAAAAATCATCTTTGTACAGTTTTTGTGGATCTTCAACAGTTTAGTGATATTGAAACAACTGCTTCTTTCGATTTCGGCCCTGTACAGTGTTGTCGATCTTTGGATCATCTATATCTAAATTCGATTCCAATTCTTTCTCATTAACCGGGACTCACAGGTCGCAGCATCCCGACGCCTCCACGAGTGGAGGGAGGGAGGCCCTGCCAGGCTGCCAAGTGGCGTCTAAGAAACTTTGAAATTTTTCCATCACTCCTGCTTTTTTCAAAGCGCTGATATGTTTGCAAGAAATAATGTAACAGCATCTAACTCATCGTAGATTAATGTTTTGAAGACATTTGCTCATTACATTACGTGGAGTAAAAGGTTCAGTGGCGTACGCCGTACGCCCGGCGTTCCCAGATTTAAAATTTCAAAAATGCTAAAATGCTGTGATTATAAAGTAAAACGTGACTAATTTCAAATATGTTTGACCTTCATGGCATTATAATAGCTATTTTTCGCGATCCGCTTGCAACGCTCCACTCTCAACACTCGTTCTAGCATCTCTTTTCAATGCCCTTCCCGGCCGGACGCCGAGCAGGTTCGTCGTACAGGACTCCTATATTCCTTGCTGCCTTTCTGGAGGGAAAGCTTCCATTTCTACAGCACGCGCGTAAATGGGCTCTCTTACGCCGGCGTACGAGAGGTCTACCGTGATTGGTTCATGTGACCCTTCCTGCCTTCTGAAGCAGACGACAGCGGTAGAATTCCTACCCGGTTCTTCGCTCTTCGCGCTCATGCAACTCGTGGTATGTGATGCTACAATGTGCAATATCGACTGACGTAACTTTACCAATCTCAAATATACTGCTTCTTAATGGCCACTGCATTGTATGATTTATCGCACGAACAGCGATGTGCATTAGAAACTAAAAGATCAACACAGTTTTTGTGAAGTAAGTTGGTGAAGTCCTCGTGGTAGAAATTCAGCCTGTTGCTGCTCTACCACTTAACCCGCAAAACTATTAATTTTTTTATTGTATTTTGTCGTTATTATCTAACTGCTTAATATTGTGTCAATGGGAATGTTTAGTATTCATTTGAAAACTCTTAACATCGAATGGTCTCTGGATAAAATTATTTTAAAATGTTTATCAGCATTCTCAAGATGTAATAAACAGTGGTCTGAATTACTAATCGGCACTGTTACGTCAGTAGAGTGTACGATATTTGGATCATCCACTCTGCTTTGCACAGTGCGCCAAGACGACAGAGGTCCCTGGTTCGAATCCCAGCGTGAGCACGGGTGTTCTTTGTCAGTGTCCCTTCATCAATATCATCACTCATATTCATATTCGCGATTAACCAAAAGTGGTAGAAAAGCGAAGTAAAATAAACCAAATCAATGAGTAGTTGGATCAACCACAACAATGACGGCTGCTGTTGTTCAAAGGCGCTTGTGATTCAGGTAGGTTTTCTAATGACTTGCGTCATGCAGAAAGGTATAAAACACCAGAGTTCAAAACATTTGTGACATAGTGAGGCATCTAATTGTCTAGCTAAAACATGCATGGATGATGTTTTATTGAAAACCCAGCTGACGTCAGGCAAATAAACAATACCTGTGGCGACTAATACCATAAGTACGTTATTAAGCAAGAAAGGGCCGACCCTTCCTTCGGACTTGGCGTTCCCACCCGAAATGTCCATGCTACGCCACTGAAAAGGTTATACCAGATAACGAGTGTGTAAAGGAAAGTAAAGCTGGTTAGCGATACACTGAGCGTGAGCCTCATGTGCGACCATTTGGACAGTTTTATGTTGCCAATTATTTGAAGGAGCGCATCATAGACTTCTCTCACTTGATATCTCAACGCATCGAATCTGCTTTTCCACATTGTGGAACTCAGTCGTTTTCAAGTGAAACTACTGATATGTTAATAAAATTGTTCAACGGAGGGTTGACATGTATTAACTTGCAAATTATATAATATTATAACGTTCAAGTTTTCAATAGGCTTCACCGTGCTCGCCATTACCCCTTATGAAAAATAGTTACTGTAAAGACAGATGAGATTAAGAAAAAAAAAGTAATATGGACCTTGCTTTTAAGTATCTTCAGAAAATTCTTCGGTCAAATCTTTACCGCAGGAAGGCTTGATGGTGACAGGTCTGTTGATTTTTAACTTCTTTATGTCATTTGTGAAAGGTTTTTCTTTTCAAGAATTGAAGTCTAATTATTTCTTGTATTTCTACAACACAAGCCGATTTAAAATTATATGCTAACATGCTAGGATAGCGCCGAACATCTGTTCACCATTACCCCTTTCTGCAAATATAAAGAAATTAAAAGGTTTTTTTCTCAATAAAATAACAACATTGTTAAATATGTTAACCAACAGCGTTGCAGTTGAGTGCATATTGTAGAGAACATTTTTTCCGCAGCCGACAAAAGCGAAGAGGCAGGCCGTTCCGCTACCCTCAAGAGGTAACAGGAGGAAAGGGCGCCAATGCAAGGGCAGTGGCGAAGCGTCCTATGAGGCCAGGAGGCCGGGCCTACCCACGCCATTACTATTTTAAAGTTGTATTTACTTATTTCGTCAAAACATATGTAATGCAATGCAAAAGTTTGGAATTTTCATTTATGATAATTACAAAAAAATTCTAACCCTGTCTAGTATACGAACTTTCCACAGAGTGAGGCACATTTGCTGGGGCCTCTTCTCTTCACATTCTGTCGTACGGTCGTATATGCGGGAAGCCTAATCTTACGAATACTGTACGTATGCTTATAACGTACTCCTGAGGCCGGCCTCGCGGTGTTACCCACTAGGATGAACAGAATGTCAGCAACACTGCTTTTCCGCCAGGGTTGGAAATTTGTGGTGTACCAGCATTTTTTATAAACGTTAGCCTGTGTTCGTGCAGAGAGACTTCTATTTCATTGTACATTCTCCATATTTTGTACGGAACTTAGGTTTTTCATTCCTTTCATCGACAAGAGTAAGTGAAATTGAAAATTACGGAGTACTGTAGTTCTGACTTCGTTTTCTGGTCAGAGTGCTGATGGTCTTGTCGATTCACCCAACACCGTAGCGTAAACAGAAAGTCTAAAGAACTTATATTTCTAAAGTAAGTCTTCATACCAAATTATGTAAATTAAAATGCTACTTACGCCTTATATTTACAAAGTAGTTTTACTTTCACTGGAAATAGAATAATGTATTTTTATCGTGAGCGGGGATTCCCTCACTTGTTTGTTCCCCCTCTGTGAAAACTTGCCTACTGCTCAGGACGCTACAAGGGAGAGTGGCTCGGAGCGCGAGGTTCGTGGCGGTAGAGTCTTGTTTGTGATTCGCGTCGTGTACAGCGATCAGATTTATGCAAGGAAGTGCTGGACTAAAATGCAAGAACAATTGAGTTCTTAATTGAGTGAAGATATAATCATCGGTAAGGTAGGACCCGCTTTTATGTTTCCTTCTTATAAGAATCACTTCTAAAATGTTTTCAACTCTATTTTCCTTTGCAAGTAGCAGTGGCAAGTGACAGCAATTTTTTTTAAAAAAATTAAAAGTTGTTGAAACGTTATTTAATGCGTTAACACTGTCATCGAATAGATATTACAAGCAGACATTTTTTTATGCAGCCGATACAAGCGAAGAGGTAGGCAGTTTCGTTTACCCTGGAGGGATAACAAGAGAAGAGGGCGGTCAATGAGAGTACAATGCAAGGGAAGTATTTTTTTGTGTTTAGGACAAAGAGTCTTGTGGGGTTATCGCGGGGTCTGTTTCAGGTCTGGCGGAACAGGCCAGTGTTGTCACATTGGATTGGCAGAAAAGAGCTAAATTGCGCCTAAAAATTGGGATTCTATTCTCTCAAGCAACTACATTTATTATAACCTGTTTATATGTTACACAGTAACCTTTCGTGTTGCCATCATAGAAGGGTCCCAAACAAGGATCCTATGTTCTATTATCACATAAAGGTGGATAGAACAAACTAGGATGCGAAGTATTCACACTGAATGAGATAGGTCACCTTTACGTATGTTTTTTCTTGAAAGCCCCGTAGTGGTCATCCTAACACGTTACGAAGCCAGGTGACCTAATTGTGGACATGTCAATATTTCCTGATCCTCTTGATTTCATTCTCCATATATTCTCATCGGCACGATTAACATAGAGCAGAACAACTGAGACGAAAATATCCAAAATTTAAATTATGTTTACTTGCACATACAGTTGTCAGAAATTCATTTATCTAGAAAGCCAAGACTGGAATTAAATACAACCATTCCTTTAGTTAGACAACAATGGTGTTTTCCTTGGTGCGAGGAAGTCTTGCTAAAAAAAACTAAGTTGGCAACAGTAGAACGTACCAAACTGACAGTCGCTGAAAGTGCGGAATTCTGTCATCTGCTCACGGCCCAAACGTCATACTGACCCGAAAATTATGGAGTTCTTCTAGCCCTTTTCACCTCATTGCAAAATAAATAAATAAATTTAGAAAAAAGTGATGAAGAATTGACAACAGGGCTCGAGCACTATTCGTTGGATTTCCGCGATGTCTCATGATTGGTAGTTTTTTCTGGAAGTGCGTGCATAAATCAGGGGTTGAAAAATACAAGAAAACGAAATGAACAAAAATCTAGATCGATGGCATCTGGTGGGCGGGAGGAGAACGCCTAAGACATAATTATCATACTGATGGTCGGTAACAACACTTTTGAAAACGTCACGCCACTGGCAAGTAAAGAAGCGCCTGGAGAGACATTGAACCACTCTCCATGACATAGACACAGACCCCACTCTCCCTATCTTTTAACAGATTTAAGCAAGTAATGGATATTATCGAACTTTTGTGCCTACCCTGGTAGCAACTCTACGCTTCGCCACTGTGCAAGGGAACAGCGGGGAAAGACTTAGAGGCAAGTGTGCCTGTTTAGGGGCACAGTTACCGTTGCGGCCTACCGGATCAGCAAGTGTTGTCACATTGGATTTCCAGAAAAGAGCTAAATCCTGCCTAAAACGGCGATACTATTTCTCTGAAGCAACAAGAGCTAGACTCCAAAGCCAAAGCTGGATTTAACTATAACTGAGACCGTTTACGTAATAGACGAAAAGATAAGTACTTGATGCGATTCGTGATTTGGACAAACCTTGCTTCAAAAAACTAAGTTGGCAACAGTAGTACGACATCTGGACTTCCCTTCCACCGCTGGAGGAGGGGAATTCTGACGTCAAACTGACCAATAAATGTGTGGTTCTTCTTCCCCTTTCCACCTCTTTGCAAAGAAACAAAGATGTTTGACAAGACAAGGCTCGACCATTATTCACTGGATTTTCGCGGTAACTCTCTCATAAGTGGTAGTTCTTTCTAGGAGTGATTGCGGCTAAAGTTTTGAGCGGATTGAAGAAAAAAAGAACGAAATGAACAAAATTCCAGATCAAAGACTTGTTTTTTGGGTGGGGCGGGGTAGGGTGGTGATGATAACGTCTGATGGCCGGTAACACTTTTGAAAAAGTCACACCACACCACTGTTATCACCACATGTGCTGCTCTATGTAATACAGGACCATTCCAGTGTGTTTGAAACTTGCCTAAATAAATGTACAATCTACAATAGTAAACGATATAAAGAACAAATATAACATTCTCCACTTATCTGGAAATAAATACTGCACATACATTTGAATCAGAGTTGAAGAAAACAATCTTTGTCCGCTGGCTTCGACGTCTCACAGAATAATGACGATGCTAGGAGCTTAACGCATTGTCCGTGACACGCTAGATGGCGGCACCAATCGGATCACTCGTATCAAGGAAGGAAAGCACAAAACCTGGTGTTCGCCATTGTCTCTATATTCGGTATTACCCCGGTTTCCCCTTCACACATAACTACACAATATCCAGGGGCGTATATTCTATGCTACCTAGGCTATCGCCGAAGCCAAGATTAAATACAGAAAATAATCGATTATAAAATGTGACTGACGCTTCACTCTCAAACAACGACCGCGGGAAAAAATGATAGTATAAAACCCGCAACTCCTGTGCACCGTACTCCAGCGACGAGAGGAGGGGGAGAGTGGACCATGCTTCCTTATGACCCGAGCTGAACGGAAGAAAAGGCTGCGCGGGGATTTTTCGTCCAAGGTTTGTTTTCCTTGTGCTCGCTCTATACATGAGGATGAACTCCTTTCCTTTAAAACTACCACCAGACTTCAGCGGTTAAATTCTTAGACAGGGAACTCTTCGTTTTACAGCGGCGGTAAAACCTTACAGCGATGCCAATGCGCGAACCAGCATGGGATTTTCCCAGGTAAGGGAAATTTTGAAACTAAACTACTATTACAGGAACGGGATAAGAGTGGCTGGCATGTGATAGGGAATTCGTCCTCTAGGCCAAAACAACACTGTCCCATCGAACACATGCACAACTCACAGGCCGCTGACCTTCAACCAACCACGCTTTACGATGTTTTCAACCCCTCTGCTGCTTTGTTTACGACTGGCTGGGGTAGACTGACTGGCCGAAGATGACAAAGGGCATTTTGCGAGTGGAAATGGCGTTGGAGGATGTTTAAGAAAATTAGGTTTCTTACTGTGTGGATTTTCTTAAGTGTATTGAGTGATGAGTGAATTACGTATATATGTTTTGAATGATCTGTGCTGCGTCGTGTAGTAAACGAAAACGAATGACATAATTAAGGAACTATTGCCGAAACAATTTACTCTGCTTTTGCATGAGGATAAACTTCAAATCGTGAAGATATGCAGGCCTCTGGCATCGCAAAGAAGAGAAGAATGGGTTTGATTTGTTATTTTGCGTTGCTCTTCTGGCACTTTAGCTAATCGCGACGATGAGAATGAGTGACGATACGATGAAATTCATGAAGGGACATTCACAAAGAATACCCATGTCCATGCCTGGATTTGAACCCGGGACCCCTGGCGTCATAGTGCGCTGTGCTAATAAGCATTTTACCACAGAGGTTGCCAAGAGAAGAATGGAGTTCCTGACCAAATTAAATATTGAAGGTAAGAAGTTTATTATACGCTTATATTTTATTTAGGCCTACATAAATATTTCACAATATGGGCCTCTATATTTTATAAATAACCATGAAATATTTGAAATGTTTTCCTTATTGTTTCTATATTAATAAAATTGTGATATTTTTATTATTATTTGTAAATTGTAATGTATGTATTTTAATCGCAATGTAACATCACCTTAAAATTCAAGAAATTGAACGAAAAAGAGCTTCCCATTTGAACATTATGATAAAAAGAGGTAGCCCAGGTTTTAAACCCAGCATACGCCACTGACAATATCCATGTCACACTACGTATCACAGAGGGCAGTTATATTAGAAATTTAACTAACTAACTCTCTAGTCTTCTTATACCCGACGGTTCATGGCTACAGCAACTCAGGCTTTCCATCTGTTCCTATCCTGAGCAACATCTATATTATTTTCCATCCCTACCGATTTGCCTTAGGTCCATCTCAACGTTGTCCCTCCATCTTCGTCTTGGCCTTCCTACAGGTCTCTTACCATCAGGTTACCCAACAACAATCCTGTAAACTCTTCTTTCCGCTCCCATTTGAGCCACATGACCTGCCCACCTAAGTCTTCTTGAGTTAATCGTTCTAATAATATCTGGACATGAATACAAATTATGCAGATCTCAATTATGTAACCTTCTCCACTCACCTGTCTCGTCATCCCTTTTAGGTCCAAATATTTTCCTAAGGATCTTATTTTCAAACAATATTAGAAATTATTAACAATAAATATTAGAAATGTAACTTACATTAATATATAAGTAAAATACAATACACAAATTAATGTAAATAAACTTCAAATATACAGATCAGAGGCAGAATCAATATTGCTGCATGGAAGTGAGAGCTGCCCAACGATAGGAAAATAAATTAGTAAGATAACAACAGATAGAAGCGAAGTGCTACAGAAAGATAGTAGGAAAAACAAGAAGAGACAGAAGAATAAATGTAAGGATATGACAGATCATCATAAGTTGTTGAGTTGTAGAGGAGAAGGTCTAAATATGGGCGAAGGTTTAAATATGGGTTTTAGAGTTATCAATGCTGCCGGGTGCTGCAGCCTGGCGGAGGCTATTGGAACTGGTTATCTGTCAAGGGCAAAGGTTGGGGCGCCAAGAGAAAGTGCTGGTTAGTTTCGGCCTTGGACGCTGTTATAGAATTGCAACCTCCGAAAACTTTTTGCAGGTATGTTTTAACTCAGCGTTTTCTGAATTCTCATCTGCTTTGTATGGGTTATGGTACATAAAACAAATGTGGGCTTTTATAATGCAATGATTTGCTTGTGAAATACGTACCACAGAGAGCAAAAATAAATTGAAGAAGAAAAAATAGCGTGATGGTCTAAATATGGGCTATGACATGAGGTCTAATGTTGAGATCACATTTTCAACAAATATTTGGATGTTTTTCCTAATTTCGATTTTTCCCATCCCGCGTGATTTTCAAAACAACAGATTATTCATAAATATGAATTTTATAATGTTTTAGCGATAAATGACTTTTTATTTCAATTGCTTTTTGTGTTATTGCCACTAGTATCCCATATTTAGACCACAATTTTGAAATACATCATTTTACCATTTTTTGGAAATTGCTTTTTTTTAAAAAAAATTGAGACCTTCTTTACTTTAGCATGCTATGACATTTAAGTATATATTTCATAGATATGCATTTTAAAGGCAGGTGCTTGATATTTTAATTTTATTCCTCCGAAAAATGACAACATAAAAAGGGGGGCCCATATTTAGACCTTTTCCTCTAGTAAAATGTTGTATAAATATTAATTGTGCAGGAACTCAATCATAATAACTTTTTTGGCCATGTGCAAAAGAGTTAGATTGAGAATTACGTTGTATAAAGAGAGAAATGTAATGTAAAGAATGGAGTATTTTGTGACACATTCTAGAGAAAGCGTTTTGTAAGTTGGTATATGAATGCCGAACATCTCTTTTTTTCGTGAGGAATTAACTTTATGTGGATGTTTAATAATACAAGCGCGAAATCACTGGCTCTAGACTTTTACAAACTTCGATGAATTTACTTAATATCTTATTAATCCACAAATAATGAAAACACATTAATATAAAAGAACCTCCAAATCCCGGACAGCAACTATCATTTTCCAGACAGGAACTTGACAATCAAGAATGCAGTGTCAGACATTACCTAAGCTCTTCCTGGTCGACTGATTCTGCATTGCTTAGTAAAATCTTCGTCTTCTTCTTTTCCATCCACTTCTGCCATTAAGCGTCGGATTCCATCATGCACTTCCTGTACACTTTTTGGCCCAAGGCTAGTTTTCGGACTTCCGGCATTCTATTCCCTTTCTTCTTTCCTATCTTTTCCACATACTCTTCCCATTGAACTCTTGGTCGTCCTCTTCCCCTCTTGCCTTCTGGTCTGGCCTCCAGCACCTGTCTAGGCTTGCGATCTTCCTCCATTCTTGTAACATGTCCAAACCATTGCAGTGCCTTTCTCTCTATTGTTTCCAATAGTGGTTTTTGTTGTAACTGGTCTCTAATGGTGGTATTTCTAATCCTATCTCTTCTAGTCTTTCCTACTACTTTTCGTAGGTATCTCATCTCTGCTGCTTGAAATCTGCTATTCTCTTTTGGTAATAATGTTAAGCTCTCTGTTCCATACAGCAATGTGGGGATGTAGATTGTCTTGTAAATCATCATCTTCGTTTATTCACTTATTTCCTGTTTACCAGTTAAAGTGTTGTTGAGTTGATAGTACACTTGGTTTGCCTTTTGTACCCTATTATTCACTTCTTCATCCATTCTTCCATCTGACATTATGATTGTTCCTAGGTATGTGTATCTGTTTACTTGTTCCAGCTGCTTCTCCTTCCACTGTATATTTAGGGGTGCAGTTTCTCTTTCTTCTGTCACCACCATCGCTTTACTCTTATCTATGTTCATGCTCATTTCGTTTGTTTTCTATTGTACTTGCCCATTCAATTACTGCCTTCTGTAACTCTTCTCTATTCCTAGCCACCAGGGCAATGTCGTCAGCATATACAAATGATTGTACTTGTACTGGTCTCGTCTTTCGGTTTCCTACTTTGTATCTCCCAGTTCTTGGTGTACATTGTTTGATAATCTGGTTCATTAGGATGATAAACAGAAGAGGGCTCAGCCTGTCTCCCTGTTTTACTCCTATTTCTATCTTAAATTCATCTGAGCATTTCCTGCTAATCTGACTGTTCCTTTCACTCTCTTGTATACACTTTGTATTCTCTGTACCAGTGCAGGAGATGTTCCAATTTTCACCATAGTTGTTTTCTTGGTACCGTATCTAAAGCTGATCTCGGATCCAGGAAGGACACACAGGTTTCTCTTTCCTTATTTAATGCCTTCTCAATGACTTGCCGCAGTGTAAATATATGATCCTGTGTCTGACGATTCTTTCTAAATGCAGCTTGCTCTTCTTCTAGTCTGTTTTCCACTTGGTTTCATATTTCATTTCCAGAATTCTTGTGTAGATTTCATAGCTACTGGGGACAGGCATATGGCTCTGTAATTCTCGCACTAAAATCCATCTGGGACGATAGAGGTCATTGGTCAGTATTGAGCTATCAGTCAGAGGGTGCAGGATCACGATCAAGAAGTCCAGGAGAAGAAGAGTGAAGTCTGAGCGTTCAGACTAGCATCACAAACGGACACCTCGTTTATTAACCAGTCCGTAGTTCGACACCTCGAAGAAGCACTTGCAACAGTGAGAGACTGTATTTCCATTCATCATGATGATCCAGTCTTTGAGGGTATGAAACTAAAGTGTTGTGTTTTGCCATTCATATGTGTATTTGTCACCTCTCGCACGTTACCTTTAAGCTCTCCATGAGCAGCGAGTATGCCATCATGGAGGATGAATGAGCTACACCACCCAGATTCGATCCCCAGTTCCTTCAGGAACATTACGATATGACAACATATAATAATAATGGTAATAATCCGAGTCAGGGAATGGTTCCATACTGTTCTCGATCTGGAAGCAGTATAACGAGAATAGAAGGCGGTCATAAGGATATGTGAAGAGCTGGAGGAAACATCAACTGTAAACCAATTCATGCAAAAACAAATGAGTTTGTACATCAAGAATGGAGGAGGAAAGGAAACCCAAGCAGTTCTTGGAGGCAAGACCAGAAGGAATAAGGCAGGGGCAGACCAAGGAAGTCATACGAGGATATGGTGGAAGAAATAGGAACGAAAAAAGAGGGAAGACATTCCAAGAAATACAGATAACCAAGAACAGAGGAGAATGGAAACAGTGGGCAGGGTTGTTTAAGGTCCAGGAATTTTAAATGTATTCAATTCCGGTCCAGGAATTTTAAATGTATTCAATTCCGGTCCAGGAATTTTAAATGTATTCAATTCCGGTCCAGGAATTTTAAATGTATTCAATTCCGGTCCAGGAATTTTTAATGTATTCAATTCCGGTCCAGGAATGTTAATGTATTCAATTCCGGTCCAGGAAATTTAAATGTATTCAATTCCGGTCCAGGAGAGAAAATCAGCAAAGGTTAATGGATTCTTGACCGGAAAGAACCTTTTTATGTTTAAAGTATTTCAATTCTGTCCAGTAACCTACTTTTCCGGATGAGGTGAGTTATTGAGTTATTGTTTTAAGTCCACTTTATGCACATGCAGGCTAATCGGGACTGAACCTACAGTTTAAAGTGGGATCCGAACCACTGTGCAATGTGCCCCCACCGGGAATTGAACCCGGGACCACTTCATTACAAGGCGACGGAGTTACCACTACGCCATCCGGATGAATTTAAATACGGTCCAGGAACGTTTTTTCCCCCGGATCAGTTCAAATAGGGCCCAAGTTCCGCATTGGAATGAAACAATACGCAACTTGGACCGAATTTAAATTGTGCCAGAAAAAGATTCCGGTCCTGTTACGGAACCCAATAAAACGCATTAAAATTTTTTGATTTGTACCTTCAACAACCCTGGCAGTGGGTCAAGACATCCCCGACGCTATAAAGGGGGATAAGTTTTTTCAAGCAGTAATCAGAGATCTGGAAATGGGTTGGAAACACTGGCATGAATACATATATACAGTATTAAGATGTTGTGGAAAATTGTTCTTTAAAAACCTAGAAAAAATATAAAAAACAATTTTCAACCTTCTCTCTGTAATTAACTTGATATCTACATTTTGGGGAAATACTTACCTCACCTTTCACTTCACGATCTTTAATTTACGTTATGCTTTTCGCTCCATTTGTGCACAACTTTAGCCAGAATGTCAACTTTATCAAATATTCATTACATTATATTATTCACAGGTCGTTTCCAGCGGAACGACAGGCTCGCTGGAAACATTTTTCTGTGTTGAAACTCGCTCCCGAGGTTAGCTGGTGTTTTCGTATAAGGGTGTGTAATTCAAGGATAATTTGACTGTTGGTGCTGTTCGTTTTCCACCACTGGTACGCGTAGCTTAACCTCTTGAGATGCATTACGGGCGGTCCTGAGGCTCCCAAACGCGGGGAAGGTAATGAAAAAGCTGTAAATAAGCAAAAAGGTAGCAGTGACATTCATAACGAACTGGGGACATTTTAAGCGCGAGAAAATAGCATCCGTATGGATAAAATGGCGTTAATATTCAAGGTTTTTTGGCTCTTGGAAGTGTGTTTTTGCAAATTTTAAAGGAGGCGGTGAGGATTTTCCTGTATATTTTGGTCCCTTGTGTTCCTATTGGCTGGCTTTGTATGTGCTACACTGGCGCAGGGGATGCTGGGAATGGAATGTCGGTCGGGCGATGTGGTGGCTTCTACACGTGCTGTCTTTAGTTCATGGCTCTTGAAGAAATAAATAATTTAATCAGGGGAATAACAAGTACTTAAGCATTGTAAACAATGCTTACAAATAAAGAATAATATTGTATCCCGTGCGTAATATTACAGTGTGAAATTTAACGTATTGAAATATGAATCAGCATGGCTTGCTTGTTGCGGGCCTAGTATCCAATAAGGCCAACAGATGTCGTGGTAAACGCCTGCTTAAATAAGGACCATTCCATTCTATTTTATTATCATACGAGCAGCGACCTTTAGGTAACAATGAGGAATTTAGTTAGTAAACTATCCTATATGTTTATCTTCTTGGAATCTGAGACTTTGTATACAATACCTAAAACATCTGTATGGTTGTCTGATATTGTTTGTTGCTAATTGAACAAAAGAAAATGAAATTATGAAAAAAATATTTTTGAATTATCTTTGTGTGTGGAAGTAGGACAACAACACATTCAAAATCTCTGCCATTGTGGAAGTGATGTGATTAGCACCACCCAGGAATGAAATCAAGATCAGTATGCCACACGTAAAACGTGACCCCGTCATACAATGCACTGTTTCCCACTCTAATGGCAATGTAGATGGCAGTAGTGAACATGCCGTAATAAAAAATGTGCTCACGATTGATATCTTTAGATTATTCTTAGTCCTAAAGTCAATTTATGAAACATCTTTCTGTGTATTAAACATTCATAGATGACCTAGAATGTATCTTAGGCATACTTGCATAAGAAGACCGGCATTGTACTTATACGATGCAAGAGATGCTTGGGATATAAACTTCTTGAATTTCTACTGAGATTGCAAACATTATCCTACAAATGTTCTTCAGAATGGTAGAGGTAGATTATTTCCATAACATCTTTGGCTGTTATTCATTTGAAGCTTCGAAACGAGTCACAACTCTCGAAGCAGCCAATCAACTAAGCGAGCCGCTGACGTCATCTCAACCCAGAGCATATCGCAAGCCCATTGCTCAGGCTCTACACGCCCAGTAGGCTCGCTAGACAGACCCGCTCAGTCCGCTGGAGATGTTCCGAAAGTAATTCGACTCTAACATACTTATTTAATATTTCATATCTCTTCGTAGTTTAACATCCACTCAAGGAGGATGCTGCTGCTTTCTTCACTTTTAATACCAATCTTTCATATCTTTATTTCCTCTAGTTTGGTGTCTTTGCAATCCTACTCTATCTTTATCAACGTATTTATCTCTTTTCATCCCGACTCTCTCTTTCACTCTGTTCTCTTCTACCTCTTTCCCTTTGTCTCTTTACTTAGTTTTTATTCCTATATTTTCCTTCAACTCTCTCACATGCTCCATATATGATTCTTTTCCACTTTGTGTATCTTTCCTTTGTTTCTATTCCCATCTTTCCCTTCTCCATGTTTGAATATTTATCTCTCTCTTTTCTTTGTTCCTTTCCCCATTCTTTCTCTTTCTTCCACATACTCCATGTCTGATTCCCTTTCTTTCCGTTGTTCCTTTTCCCATTCTTTCTCCTCCCACATTATCAGGGACGGCACTACAGGGGGGCTAGGGAGGGCTGAAGCCCCAGATTTTTATAGCACTGTAAACGCATTTCGATTGAAAATAAGAAAAGCTAGAAGTTTTATTACTTAATACTTTCCATTATACAATTTCCATTTGACCAAACTTACTGCTCAATTGTCATGATACTCTGCAGCAGCCTGCCTGGTAGGTATTCAGCGGCTGTGAGATTGTTCTCTATTTGGAGGTTCAAAAGGTGATGAAGAATATGGGCATATGTGCTCCTATATTAGCCCCTATAAATCAAATCACTATTTTGTTTTAGGAATAGATCTAACAGGTGCAAACATGAATGTATATAACTAGGAGGACGTTCAAAATCTAAACAATCCTTAGTGTTTTGTTTCTGTTTGTTAATTCCTCATTCGAGTACCGGCAATATGACTGTTAGCAATGTTCTCTCATTCGTGTCATAATTATATAGGGTTTTCCAATAAGAACGATATGATTTTACAATGAAATAAAATAGCAACTATTTCAGGTAGAACCAAACATTTTATATCATTTTGAAGTTTAGTTTATTACATTATGTTTTGAATAACACATCATTTAAGTGTCCACCTCGACTTTGTGCACACGACTGAATTTGATTAACCCAATTTTCGATGACTTTACGCAATAACTCGGGCCTAATGTCACGAATTCAGCGTTCGATGTTCAATCTTAATGCATCGAGGGTTCGTGGTCTGTTTGCATAGACTATAGGTTTCAAATAACCCCACAGAAAAGCAATCTAAAGGAGTTAAACCACAACTTCTTGGAGGCCAACAGTTGCATTTCATGAAATCATCCTTTCACCAAACTGTTCTTGCAATACGTCGATAGTGGCATTAGCAGTGTGACATGTGGCACCGTCTTGTTGGAACCACATGTCCTCCAAATCAATTTCATCTAAATTTGGCCACAAAAAATCTGTTAACATCAATCGGTACCGCTCACAGTCACTTTCAGGGGTGCCCACAGGGGGGATTATGGCGCAGAGATTTTTGGGATGATTTTTTTTTACCTTCAAGTAATATAAAATTCAACATTTATATATTTTTCTAAAATATATGTAAGAAGTTTACACCTTAAATCCGCCATATTGTATCCATTAGATGAAGAAAATAAAGCATATAGGGGCAGGGGTGCCCACAGGTGCGTTTCTGGACGATGTTGTGTTCACTCAACTTTACAGATTTGGGGGGGGGGGTATTTTTATAATTGAAATTTCAATGGTAATTCAACTTGTGTCCAATGCTACATTGTTCACGTCAATTAACCATTTCTGCTTTATAGATATCAATTTGTAGACTTCCAAGGGAATTGTAACGGGTAATACTAGGGTGAATCAAATATAAACGGGAATTTTTTTTCATAATTTATTGAAACAAAATACAAATACAAAACAAAGTAATTACTTTTATACATAGCTCCCTTGAACTAAAATGTACTTTTGCCAGCGGATAGGGAGTTCGGCAATCCCTTTGTCCAAGAAAGTTCTCGGTCGTGTGTGCAGCCAGTTGCACACGAACTCTTCCGCTTCTGCGTCATCGTGAAAACGCTTACCTCCGATTGATTCTTTCAGGGGTCCAAACAGGTGATAATCACAAGGGGATAAGTCTGGACTGTATGGAGGATGTTCAAGGGGTGTCCAATGAATTTCGTCCAGTTTGTCACGTGTTGCACCAGCTGTGTGAGGTCTGGCGTTGTCATGAAGCAGCAGAACACTTCTGATGGGTGTACCATGTCGTTTTGTCCGATAAGCAGCCTTAACACTTTCCAGGAGTTGACAATAGTAAGCAGCATTTACTGTTCTTCTTTCATGAAGATAATTAATAAAAATTACACCTCTGAAATTGGCACTTGGAAGAGGGGGGGATTGAGAATTAAATGTTTGGGGGGACAATACATCCAACTCTTCAATATCTGCGTTAAGTCTTCGATTATGGCGGGTATTTCAGTTAAACCCTGGAGCAAGCGAACGAGAAAAAGTCTCTGCGCAAGTAGTGGACGGAGACGGCTCCACCAATGAACACGTGAGAGTATTGGGATTGCATGGAAGGGGGCGGGGGGGGGGGGCGACTGCAGTTACCAGCCTTCCCAGCAGCGTGTACTGCTTCGCTCTGTCCAGTCGATTTCTTCCACTTCTCTGCCGCTATACGCAACCTTGCTCCAGAGATATCCGGGACAGTATAGGCCGAATTGAGCATTAAATTGAGGGGTATCCAATTCTTGTGTATTACTCTTGTCTTAGACTGTTGCGCAAATTCTGGTGCGGGGACTGAGAATTAATTTTTTGGAGGAGGCAACATCCACTCTTCAACATACACAGTAAGTCTAAAATTGTCATGGAAATTTTGGTGGGAGGATTAAGTGTTAAATTTAAGGGGGGAAGATATGAAGCTCTTGATAAAGAGCAGTGATGTGCCGTAGACTATAAGTTTACGTCTACATGAGTTGTCTACACGTAATCTACGCGTAGATTACATTGGGTTGTAGTTTACATAGACTACGTAGACAATCTAAAGTGCATTAAAATTAATTTTCAGGGGTTTCATGAAAGAAAAGTGACATTTTCAACTATATTGGTTTCTAACGAAATGAAAAGAACCCTGTTTACAACAAAATTTCTCTTCTCTTCTATTATCAACTATTGAAGAAGTTAAATAGTATGCAAAAAACAACAACAGATGGCAGTTGTGAGGCAAAAGTGGTCTTTTCCCCATAAAACACTAGAATATTTCCTGTTACGTTTCTTCCTGGATGAGAAATTGTTCGAATTTGGAAGAAAGAGTATGAAAAATTCTCCTTACACATCGGTAACTGATACGCAGTATAATTTTCTTTTAATTCCACGGCGCCCTTTGCTGAGTTATCACCTTTCGCCATGTTGTTTACATAGATTACGTAATCTACGTGTATAAAATAGTCTACGTGTAGAATGTAGACTATCGTTGTTTACGCGTAGACGCACATCACTGATAAAGAGTTAAGTCTTTGATTGTCAAGGGATTTCTGTAGTGGCGGTGGGAGAGTTTTAATATTATATCACAGACAAACACACGTTTTCGGCGCCGAAAGTTCGAAAAGAGTAACTATCACGGGATCCTAAGAAAGTATTGACACCCCATTAAATTAATATTGTTGAAAGCCTGCAAAGAAATGGATGTAAATATTTTCTTGCTTGCTTCGCTCGCAATAGTGTCTTATGGAAATATGTGTTTCACGTTTTACTTGGGTGAATGTGAAGTTTTCTACTATCGCTACAATACAAGACATTGACGATATTCTCGATATTGATTAATAAAATCACTTCTTAAAATATATTGCTTAGTGTTGGTATACTGCTTAATTTAAAGCAAGTGCATCATTTGGATGGTGTACTTCTATTAGCAATATTATTGTATTATTGATTCCCTGTATGCTCTAATAGTTGTACGAAGTGTACTTCATATGGTAACACCTTGCACGTTACCCGATAAAACAGAAAAATAAATAGCAGGTGGTTATAATTAAAGTGACGGTGTTCAGAGTGGTACAGCACGGTCTGTAATGAGAGTAGCAGTCTGAAATTTCGTAGATATGCTAATGAAGCAATGCGCTCGCGAATTATGCAAAAAAAGTTCCAATTCTCGCCACCAGGGTAAAAATGGCGCTGTATGCAGTCAAAACGTGGTGCAGTTACAGGAAAACGGCAGGAAAGATCAAACGCATGAGAACAATGGTTCTGGCATGTTTATTATGAACTATGGTTACAAGAACTGTTCAATATGGCCTCCCAATTCAGCAACATGTTGCATTCGTAACAAGGCATGGTCGACGGTTGCTCGCAGCATGTCTGGTGAAATCGGAGCGACATGTCGTTGTATGCTAGCCTTCAGATCAGGCAGAGACCGGACATGTCCCTGATAGACACGATCCCTAAAGTTATGTCTCGGGCATAGTAAAATACGTCCAGTCTGTAAAATTCAAACTTTTAATGTTCGGCGAACATTCACATCACTAAAGGAAAAGCAACAAGCGTCACCAACAACAACCAGGGAGCTCACACAATGGTTAGGCAATGTCATCGACTTTGACGTCAGAGTTACGGAAAATTCCAAGTTTTGACTGCTTACAGCGCCATTTTTTACCCTGGTGGCGAGAATTGGAACCTTTTTTGCATAATTCGCGAGCGCATTGCTTCATTAGCATATCTACGAAGTTCCAGACTGCTACTCTCATTACAGCCCGTGCTGTACCACTCTGAACACCGTCACTTTAATTATAACCACCTGGTATTTTCAAATTCATATTTCTAACTTCTTGCCACAGGACAATGTTACGATAACAAGTGAAATTTGCATCGAAGATAAAATCCAAGACTATGCAAAGACTTGTCAGCATTTGGAAGCTGCAAACGTAGCACCACATGTAGAGACGATTCATTGTAATTTTTTAATCTCTGGAAAGCGCGAGAGGGAACGTTCTTGAATAAGAGAAGGAGTCGAACTACTGTCAACATTAACGAATCGTTTTATCTGTGGAACGTTCTAGAATATAATGAGGTTAAAATACGCGGCTTCAATTTCCAGGTTGATCTGTACAACAGAATCGGTTAATGAGTATTCAAAGGTAAGTGTGATAGTTCATACAGTCGATTAGTGATCAGTCAGTGTCTATTGGTGGCTTTATAAGATCTAGTGATTCGAAAATGAAAAGGACTAAATACCATAAAGTAAAGAAGTCTACTACTAGTTCCAGTTCGGGTCCAAAGCAGAAGACATTAACGACAGCGGAATTTCCGGAGCCTCAGTGTAGTTCTAGCAAGGTATTACAATTTATTCCACAATTCATCAAAGTGCAGATCCTAACCATTATTATGTAATCAATCCGATTTTGCTTGTACAACACAACACAATGGTGTTGTTGATTTCTCGATAGATTCCTTTGTGCGTAAAAAATCTTGCATACTGGAAACTAGAGGGAATCATTATGAAGCATGATTTATAAAGGGCTCCCTTAATCAGTTCTGCAGAGAGGTCCAAAGCTGTTGTTAGTCATCAATTAACATTATCGACCTGTAAATATCAAGTAGGGTGAAGGCACATAATGGTTCGGATCCCACTTTAAACTGTAGGTCCAGCCCCAATTAGCCTTAGTGTGCATAAAGTGGACTTAAAACACCAAATCAATCAATTACAATATCAAGTAGGTACAGTCCCTATTAGCCTATTTATGTTAAACTTCATATTCTTTGGCAACCTGGAAAGGTCATTATCGAAATATTGCTATTTGATGTTGCTCGAAGTTTTCTTTTTGTTCGTTGCAGTTTCAAGATACCATCCGTTTTCTGTTACTTATAGCTTTTGGGTGAGGGGGGGCAAGTGCCTCTGTGTACCCTACCATAATATGTGCCAATGCGACACAATATATTAAAAATTTGCCCCCTCTAGGATTAACATCCCCCCCCTTACAAAGAATTCCTGGCTACGGGCCTGATTGAATAGCTTCTTTGGTCACTATTTACATGACAGCTCTTCTCATTGATTGAAGAGAAGAATGAAAGGATGTGCAGGGGAGAAACGCCTGTCCTGTAAATCGTACATTATATTTTCAGCACAATTTCTCAACAAACGCACATAAAGTAAAGTAACACAGTGCAATTGTTAATTAGTGTTCGCTACCTACGAGATGTTCAAAGTATTATTTTCGCGGACGATGTTTCAACTTCAAAGCTAATAAATCTTATCTTGCACTCAATATTCAATGAAGCAATACTTAGAAACTGAGTTCCGATTGTATAAAGGTTTTTGAAAGTTGCATACGTGATGATACGGAAGGCGAGTGTGGAAGATAAGGCCGGAGGCGCAACCACAAATTTTTATCTGGAGGGAGAAAGTACCAGAATAAACGTACCAATAATAATAATAGTAATAATAATAACATTAATAATGGCATTATTATTACTAGTGGTAGTAGTAGTAGTATCAAAGATGTTATTACGCAAAAGGGAGGTAGATGTCTGTGCTAAAGCATTTATTTGGAACAAACGATTTGAAATATTTTTTCAACACCAGCAATTTTACATTAGCTAATAATTGAAAACAAGCACACAAACTGTATTTTTGAATGGCAGAAAATGAATGATAAATGCATGCCGAAGATATTTTTTTTGTACATATAACATGTATAACTTTCATATGTTTTACACATATGCAACATGGAGCGACATAAAATAAGAAAATACATATGCAAGATGCTAACACTAAATTATGTACGTATTCAAAGTTTTTTTCATTACATATATACAAAACATATTATTTAAATACATCACATTAGAAAAAACAATTATATTGCGAGCAAAGCGAGAAAGAAATTTTTTTGAATCAATTTTTGCAATTTAAAACAATATTGATTTAATAAGGAACAAATAATATCACATGGCGCCAAGGCATTTTCTCTTTCACATTTTTTTAAAAATTAGATTATTTGGCGCCCATGGCCGACTCCCGACGCCCCCTAGCTACGTCTCTGAACTTGACGAGACTGAGAAAAGCTGGCACTGCAAGCGAAGCGAGCAAGAAAATTTTACGAAATGTATTTTTATTTGTATAAAATTTGAAATAGAAGGGGCCAATTTCTCCTCTGTGCCCCCTGCAGGTGCCTTTGGCCATCAATGTTTGTCCCCCTAGAATTGACTTCCGTCGAAGGGTGGGGGACAATGCCCCTGCCCTCCCCTGTGGTTGCACCACTAAGTAAGTCCGAAATTTGGAGGAACAAATTGAATCAATCCTGCTACAGCAACTTTTTGGGAAGCGATGATCACTTTATTCCAGGCGATTTTCTTCTATTATTATTGCACGTGGCAAGAGCACAAACAGGTTGATTTGTTCTCATTCTACCGGCATTCAAGAAAAAGTGTGCATAAGTAAATAATCGACCCATTTATCTCAAGCTTCCGTATACGATAACGAAATAAGTTCCATTATGTCCTCTTAATGACGTCATAGCGCGCACAGAATCATAGGAGAAAATCTCGGAACCTCGGGAATGGCCTACCTTATAAAGGTACCTTGATGATAGCCTTTTGCATTCAAATAAACATCAACTATTACGTATTCATCCAAACTATTGTGGGGAATTTTGATGAATAAATTGGGGTGGGGAGGGTAATGCATTCATCTTGGGGTAATGGGCATTCCTGTTTAGAGAGGAGGGACAGATAAATTATAGTGTTCCGTAAAGCTAAAAAAGGTTACTGTCAGTAAACACGCAGTCGTAATTAAATACTTTATACAGATTAAACATGGTATGAGGGGACGAATGACATGATTCGGGGCCCGGGGGGACGCATTATATGATTTGAGAGGGGGCACAATGATTTGGGGGGGCACATGAGAAGGTTTGGAGGGGTGGTCACCCCTGGTCACTGTAACTGCATCTCCTACCTCGTTTTGGAAAAGAAAATGGTCCGATGATGCCATCAACCACACTATGCAGTGACCTATTGCGGATGCAAGGGCTTCTCGTGAATCTCTTGTGGATTGTTTGCACACCAAAAACGACAATTTTGTTTGTTAACATATCCACTTAACCAGAAATGAGCTTCATCTGAGAAGATAATTTTTTCCCCAAAATTATGATCCGTTTCAATTTGCTCTAAAGCCCAAGCAGCAAAGACACGGCGCTAACGATGGTCCAGTGGCTTCAGTTCTTGAGTCAACACAATCTTATACGGGTGTAAAGCCAAGTCTTTTCGCAAAATACGCCAAGTTGTCGTTCTTCTAAGCACTAATTCTTGAGCACGACGAGGAATCGATAAATTTGGAACCTCTGCAATGCTACCTCTTACACAGTGATGTGCATCTACGCGTAAACAACGATAGTCTACATTCTACACGTAGACTATTTTATACACGTAGATTACGTAATCTATGTAAACAACATGGCGAAAGGTGATAACTTAGCAAAGGGCGCCGTTGAATTAAAAGAAAATTATACTGCGTATCTGTTCCTGATGTATAGGGATAACTTTTCATACTCTTTCTTCCAAATTCGAACAATTTCTCACCTAGGAAGAAACCTAATACAGGAAATATTCTAGTGTTTTATGGGAGAAAGACCACTATTGGCTCACAACTGCCATCTGTTGTTGTTTTTTGCATATTATTTATATTCACCCATAGTTAATAATAGAAGATAAGAGAAATTTTGTTGTAAATAGGGTTCTTTTAATTTCGTTAGGAACCAATATAGTTGAAAATGTCACTTTCCTTTCATGAAACCCTTGAAAATTAATTTTAATGCACTTTAGATTGTCTACGTAGTCTATGTAAACTACAAACCAATGTAATCTACGCGTAGATTACGTGTAGACAACTCATGTAGACGTAAACTTATAGTCTACGGCATATCACTGCTCTTACAGCAGCCATGTTCTCTACAGTTCTTGCATTTCGACCTCTTGTTTGTATTTTCGTATCGTGAAGACTAAAATCCCTTTCAAATTTTTCAACGATTCGACGAATAGCAAGCACAGAAGGGCGATTATGTGGACCATAGTTTTCGCGAAGTGCGCGTTGAGTATTAACAAAGGAACATTTTTTTTTTTGATAATAACCAAACGTTCTTCAAGCATGTATTTAGCCATGATGAATTGTCACAGTATACTAAACGCAAATGACAACTAGTGACAGTTATAACATTTGAAGCATAGTTGCCAGTTCATTTCAAAATCATATCATTCTTATTGGAAAACCCTTTACATATCCTTATCGTTGGAAATATCCGAGACGGAGAAATACGACGATAAGGAATCAACCTATTTCTTAAATCCTAAGAATTGGAAATATTAAAATTGAGCTCCCCGCTCAATAGTCTAGCTGTAAGACTTCTGCCTTGTAACAAACTGGTCCCGGGTTCGATCCCTGGTGGAGGCACATTTCATTAAATCAGGGATCGAAAAGGAAATTTTTACGAAACTGAACTCTTTATTTTCGTTAACATGTTCTTTTTCTGTTGTCTCATTAGAGCGATGAGATTAATTACTAGTAAAATGGCGCGCTCTAACACAAATAATAATGGTTAATATTAAAATTCACACTGAAAATAAAATTTATTTATTTATTTATTTATTTGCTCAGAGTTTCAGATACAGTCTTATTTGGCCATTTTACACTGAAACAACATAAGGTAGACACAAAAGATAACAAAAGTTAAAAACAATAAGAAGATGGGATAGATTTACATATTCTTGGTCAGTAATATACAAAAATTACGTTCTGGAAGGAAAATATCTACATTCAGGGGAAGTTTGTTGTAGATTTATGGGACCATGTAAAACAAGGAGCGCTGTAGAAGGGATAGCCTAGTGGTTGGGTTGTGGAAGAGTTGCAGGTTGCGCGTTTGCTTTTGGGGTACCCTAAGTGTGAATTTACCGATTAGGAGATCTGTTCTGATTTTGCTATTTATTATCTTGTATAAAAATTTCATGTCAGCTAGATCACGACGAAATGATGGAGTGTGAATATTCAGAGCAGCCATGGTGTCTGATTTAGATACATGGCGGGAAGAAGGTATTCTATGGCGAACAATTGCAAGAAAAAAACTGAGAACAGAATCTATTCTGGTGAGATTGGTTTTTGAGGCCATTAGGTAGTAAAATATATACAAAAATTCTGGAGAAACGGAACAGAAAGGTTTCAGATATACACCAACCGGAACGCCGCTCGGTCCATTTCGAACCCTGCATTAAGTAGTTCGGATTTCACTATAAGCTGTGGATCTCGTCCTGATTAGCCTCTGTGCATGCAGTGGATATGAATACAAATCCAACCAACTAAATGCGGAAATACGTGCAAAAATCAGCACGCTTGGGCAATTGTAGGCCTAATGTTCGTAGGCCTACTACACCTAGGCCCACATATTATTTAATTATAATTTGTGAGGTTCAAAAATAATTTCTGCAGTACTGCTATAGTAGCCTATTTCAATTTCATCATGTGAAGGCAAAAGAGCTACATGTGAAGATATTAAAGTTATGATCCATTTTCCATTTCTTGATCATCTATTTTCTAAATTTAAGTATAGCGATGTGTTAGTTGGAGCTTATTTATTTATTTATTAAACACTACAGGCAAATCCCCAGTTACAGTGCTTTGAGGTTAAATTCTGAGTTAAGTTCACACACGTGTTGACAAAACAAAAGTAATTAAGAATTGGAAATAGAAAACAAAAACAATCAGAGAAGAAACTATAAGAAGGAACAGAATAATCGATACATAACAACAATGAAAAACTCAATATGCTGACCAAGGTAGTAATTTATTTTATTATAAAACATATACTAAACGTAACGTTTCAACCTTCTAGCAAGGTCTTCTTCAGACTCTGCATCAAGTACAAATGTAACAAGGTACAAAACAGGACGACATATATATACACAAACATTACTCCCCTCCAGACTATTAGAAAGTTGATCTGGAACATTCTAGCAGGTGGCTTTCCCTTGTCAACTGTACTTTCACCTGAAAGGCTAAACAGTTTCTTTCATCTGGAATGTGGTTGGACTCTTTTTCCTTCATTCTTCTTCCTTCTTCTCTCCTCTTTCTCTCTTGTCCTTCCCATTCTTTCTAACACCTTCTTCCATTCTTTATTTAACTTCAGTTCATTGTCTCTTGTTCACCTTTCTTCTCTATTTCCTTGACTTCCTTCCATTTTCTCACTAGCATTCTCTTCTCCCTTCCTATCTGCTTAGCCTCATCCCACTCTATGTCATGTTCTGTTTCTCTCGTGTGTTTAAATATCGCATTTCTCTCTAAGTCGTACATCATCCTTATGTTGTTTCAACTTGTCTTTCAGCCTCTTTTTCGTTTCTCCTATGTACACACTCTGACATTCTAATAGTCTCGAGGGGAGTAATGTTTGTGTATATATATCGTCCTCTTTTTGTATCTTGTTACATTTGTACTTGGTGCAGAGTCTGAAGAAGACCTTGCTAGAAGGTTGAAACGTTACGTTTAGTTTATGTTTTATAATAAAATAAATTACTATCTTGGTCAGCAAATTGAGTTTTTCATATCATGGAAACAAGTCTTAATTGTGTTTTAATAACAACAATGTAAATACAAGGGTGCTGTATCATAAAGTATGCAACATATTTGGTTACAATGCTATTATACAGGGTTCACATAATATGTTTGCCTTTAAGTCTAAATATAGATCAATGTCAGGGGTATTATTAGAGACTATATTGAACAACAAGCACATCCTCCTCATGGGATTCGTTTCGGCCATCCTGGTCTACCGCGTGAAATTTGGAAGAGGTCGTTTCTTGGTCTTAATTTCGAGTGTGGAACATAAAAGTTTATTTTTGCGAGAAGTGCGGAGGAGTCTGTTTCTCCATTGACAAGTTTGGAAAGGAAGATGTCACCCGAAGTGAATTTTGGATAAGTGTCATCTAATTCATATACTAAATACCTTAAGAATTTATTTTGGAGTTTCTCTATTTACTCGATTTCCTTTTTGAATAAAGGTTCCCAAACGACTGAAGCATATTCAAGTTTTGATCTGACAAACGTATAGTAAAGTAGCAAAAAGGTTTCTTTTTTCTTAAACTGGCTACCCATTCTCTTAGCCGTTTCGTTTCAGAAAGTGCCGACAAAAAGCTACAATCTCTCGCCGCCCACTAATGTTGTGATATGGACAGTTTAGAGTCTGAATTAAAGCTGATGACAAGAGTTATGGCACGCTACGAGGCAGAAAGGAAATTGAAATTAAGAATTCTTCAGTAGCTGCTTGCAATGGTTGAAACGTTCAAAATTTCCTTTCCAAGTTACGTGTAGCCCCCTGAAGAATTTGGGAAGGAAATCTGTACCCCCTCCTTTTATATCAGGATAGCGCTGTCACTGCACATGATGCATGTTTCATTCCCTTTTTCTTATCAGCTCTCTCTCAATGTATTATTTCTTTCAATTTTTCTCTCCCTATTCGTGTGTGTTACTGTGTCACTTTCCCATTTCTCTCTCTCTCTCTTCCTCCCTTTTCCCTCTCTCCATCACTTTCTGTTTCTCTCGTTTACTATCTCTGCCCCCCATATCCTTCTCTTTAGCTTTCTGTTCCGCACCATCTCACTTTCCTTCTGTTTCTCTTCTCCCTCATTCACTCAGCATCTTTCATCTATTTCTTCCTTCATCTCAACAATTCTCTCTCCTCTCCTCCTTATCTTTCTATTCCGTAACTTTCCTTTCTCTGATTCTCTTCTCTCTTTCACCTCATTTCATCTTCTTTTCTCGTTTCTTATCTCTGTCTCCTTCATTCCTTATCTTTAATTTTTCCATCCCTCCTCTCCACACTTCTCTCTCTGCGTGTTTCTCTTCCCCTCTTTACATACCCTCTCTATTTTTCTCGTTTCCTATCTCTGTCTCTCTTCCTCTCCCTATCTTTTATCTATCTCCTTCCTCTCCACACTTCTCTATCTCTTTATCTCCTTCTCTTTAGCTGTTCCGTACCATCTCTTTCTCTGTGTGTGTTTATTCTCTCTTTCTTCATTTTTCCTGTTTACATCCCTTTTGTTTACTACCTCTCTCTTTCTCTCCCTATCTTTTGTATCTCCCTTTCCTCTTTACACTTCTTTATCTCTTTATCTCCTTCTCTTTAGCTTTCTGTTCCGTACAATCTATATGTCTTTCCCTGTTTACATCCCTTTCGTTTACTATCTCTCTCTTCCTCTCCATATCTTTCATCTCTCTCCTACCTCTCCACACTTCTCTCTTTCTTCATCTTCTTCTCTTCAGCTTTCTCTCCCTTTACTGTCTTCGTTTCGCTGAGCTTGTCTGTTCCTCCATAGATTTACGTTCCTCGCGGTGCATAATTTATCATCGGCTGCTGCGGGTCTTCCTCGAACCTCGCTATTCAATCTGGTACATTCTTTATTTTCCCCGACTACCTGTTCCTTCTCCCGCTGTTCTTGGCTCTGTCAACCTCCAGCCCAATTCGGCTTTGCATTTATATTAACTATTAACTCCCTCCCGTTCCGTTGGTTTTGGGATTCTTTATTTATGTACATATGTTTCCTAATTTACTCTCTAACCGCAATTTGAATTCGGTTTAAAATTTTTATGAGTCTTTTCTCCTTTCGCAGATGTTCTCTTGCGAGACAGGGGTAGTTCTTGGGTGGGGGATGGAGAATTGCTGTGTTTATACAGTGGGAACGAATTCTGCATGTGATTACGGGCCTAGGGTTTGAGGGGGATGCATTTGAGTTATAGCCGTTGGAGGGACTCCCAGGAAAATTAGCAACGTGTGCCAAGCTAGAGATTTACAGTGGCGGACAATAACACTATAGAAGTGAGGTTTACAACACTATAGAGCGTCTCAACCTTAAAAGTCAGTATGGGTTAAATGGAGCGCAGCGTTGCCAGATCAACAAACTGAGTTGCTGTTAATCGCTAATGATTGCGACAAATTTACTTCAATCTTCAAAATCTATGTATTTGATGCACGCAACTATTGTTACTTCTTTCGTTGAATGTTGTATCCTTTACATAAACAGAATTAAATAAATACCAAAACAAACATTAAGATATATATTTTTTACGCAAAATAAAGCACACTGCACTTCCTACGAACCAGGGCACCTGCCTGCAACTGAATTGTAACCTCGGTGGCGCGCAAGGAATTTGATACGCGAGACAGCTCGCATAGACAAACTACGATTTCGGAATAAATAACGGTGCTGTGGAGTAACAATGCATTCTAAAAATAACTTCAAACAATGGTCAACACTTTTCCCGCTTGGTCTGCACGTGTATCGCGACAAACCGAAAAGTTTCTCGCTAACCAACTTTTTCGTGTTACGGTCTGATAACACTGGGGAACAGTGAAATTGCGGCACAGTGTTTGAGTGCTAATTTAGGGCAATTTCATGCTCCTGAATAATGATATAATAATATATTTCCTGAATTGGCTCTAATTTATGAAATAAATGCAACTAAACCAAAATGGCGGAAACATAAGACATACATATAAATGAACTTCCAACAACAATTTAATATTTATTTTTGTGATTACAATCATTATTATAAAAATAAATTTATATAGGCCTATGATCAAAATAATTAAGAAAATATGCACACAATGAAGTAACAAACTATGTGAAACGTTTTCTATACGATTTCCTGCTGTATTGCTTTTTAGGACAATCCCTCTGTAAGCTCCAACAGTAGTCGGCCATCATGTGGCGATCCCACCATCCCTGGTACCTTTCGTCCATTATCCTTATATCCTGATTGAACCTTTCTCCCCATTCTTCACTGAAATCACCAAGGTTCTCAGGGAATCTGTCAATGTGGCTATGTAGAAAATGTATCTTCACACTCATATTAGCTCCCAATTTCTCAACATTTTTCAACATATTTCCAACTATGTCGGGGTACTTTTCTGGTCTGTGATTCCCCAAAAAGTTTTTGACGACGGACACAAAGCTCAGTCAGGCCTCAGATTCGATGTAAGACATGTAAGTTGTAAAATTGGCATCATTTATGAGTGTACGAATTTGTGGTGGTCCGTCAAAGATTCCTGCCTTCAATTTTTCAATACTTAGTCCTGGAAAAGTGTGGCATATATATTTGAAACAATCACCACTTGTATCTAAGGCCTTGACAAACTGTTTTATCAACCCAAGTTTAATATGCAGTGGCGGAAGGATGATTTTGCCCCTATCTATCAGCGGTTCATGAATGATATTAGCTTTTCCCACTAATATTTTCCCTTGGGGGCCAAACTTTTATCGTCCAATGCTTTTCTCTAGTACGACTATCCCACAAACATAGGAAACAGGGATACTTTGTGTACCCACTTTGCTGTCCTAGTAAAAATAATCACCATCTTCAAATCCACACACACGAGCCACTTATGTTCAGCATATTCAATTTTTTTCTAAAACCATTTTTATGTTTTGGTATTCTTCCTTAAGGTTTGTTGAGTGTCCGATATATTGCCTAGCAATGCTTCATAAGTTGCCTAGCAACAATTTACAAATAAATAAATAAGTTTATTATGGGAATTTTAGCCCATTATCAAATTTTGATATTACCGAGAAAAGCGTAGAGTAATTTTACCTCCGATATTTTCCATGGTGTGTTTATTTTTATAACTGGAGTCAATTCAACTGAACCAATCATACAATTGGCAATAACAGCTGTTTTGTGTGCTGAAACTGTTATTAAACTTTATGCCGCAAAATAAAATCTTTTTTTTGTTCCCCAGTGTAATTTATACAAAATATAACTCTCCTCGTAAGCAAATTAATTCACTCAGGCCACGAATATCATATCTACAAACACCATAGGTCCCATAGAAAAAAAACTGGCGAAGTTGTTCAAGCGGTTTGATATTTATGGCTTTTGAAGTATTTACTAGAAAAAAATTAAGCGTTTTGCAAAATTGCATAATTATGGAAATTTCAGATCACATGAATTTGTGACAGGTTATATAATGTCGTCAGTAAATACAGCATAAAAAACTCTACAGGATAATGATTTCACTGTTTGAAATTTTTGACTTTTACATTTTGTAAATTTTGTAACATCTCGCAACGCAGCGGTGGTAGAGAAGGACAGAGCTATTGGCAAAACTCATGTATTAGAGAGAGAGGGAAGTACTCCATTTACTTCCATACTGACTTTTAAGGCTGAGACACACTATAGGCTATTTTCATCTTTATTCTGGAAATCTTTCAGCCTGCTCGGTGGCTGAACGCAACAAAGTTTCCGGGTTCGATTCCCGACCTGGCCATGAATGTTATTTGAGATTGTGCCTTCATCAATTTTATCTAATCATCCATTGTCGCGATGACCAAAAGTGGAAGAAGCGACCTAAATGAGAAAATTGTAAAATGTTCTTCGTCTCTCTCTCGCTCTTCGTCTCGCTCCTTTTCTCTCATTGTCTCTCTCTTTCGATCCCTTTCTTGCTCTACCTTTCTATTTCTCTTGTCTTTCCTTCTCAAGAGCGAGAAAGGGATAGAAGGGAGAGAGAAAGAAAGAGAGAGAGAGAGAGAGAGAGAGAGAGAGAGAGAGAGAGAGAGAGAGAGAGAGAGAGAGAGAGAGAGAGAGAGAAGCGTCCTGGTATGCGAGGTTTGTGCAGTGTGACAAGGCCACAATGGCTCCTGCGTTCGATTCCTGCTTCTTGTGATAAACTGTTGTTCTACAGAGTGATCAAAAAGTCACGCAACCCACGGATGGACTATAAAAAATGTTGGAAATGGCCACCATTCAGTACCTCACACATGTGTACCCTTTCCATCATGTTCCTGAAGACCCTCTGGAGTGTATCACATGAAATGTTGTCCACATTACGTTGAATATTCGTCTTCAGTTCATACAAAGTGTGTAGATGAGTTACGTAGGCCGCAGACTTCAGAAATCCCCAGAGGAAAAAGTCCGGCGTAGTGAGATCGGGAGACCTGGGCAGCCATAGTGACTTCGTAATGATGCACCCAGGTAACACAGATTCAAACAAATGTTACATGGGTTGTGTGACTTTTTGATCACTCGGTATAATAAATATCGATTACAAAGTTGAAGTTATTTTCATAGCGCTTTCTTTGGATATGTTTCGTAACTAAGCTACATGGTTCAATGGTTATTGTAACATAGGCGTAACTTGGCGGAGGCACTTGCAGCCCAAAATTTTCAGGTTTGTTAAAATTTACAAGTTAATGATACTTTTGTTTACATCCTAAGACCTGAGGAGATAAGTAATAAATAATAATATTTATTCAGAAATATTTCTGGACACTATTTGTATTGGATGAAAAACGTTTCGACTCTGCCCCCCAAAAGTTAAGCCTCAAGTTCGTACCTGCCCCCCAAGGGTAAAAACACAGTGAGGCAAATCCACTTGAAACAAGGGACCCAAGATCAAACCGTGTTTGTTCCTGGGAACCTATCGCGATGAGCGGGGCCACACTATGTTTTTCCCCATTTACCTCCATGGTTTTGAATTACCGGAAACTTGTCCCCGTGAGTTTCTGGCGATGTGCGATGTATGATGTGCTTCACTGTGTTTTTACCCTTCCAAGAGTTAAGTCTCAAGTTCGTACCTGCCTCCTCAAAGTTAAGTTCCAAGTTACGCCCATTATCGTAACATATGGGCCATCAGGATTGTAATTTTTCTGTGCCTTCTCTACACTTCTTAACTCCCCACTCATTATTAATGGACACGTGTAAAATTTTGAAGAATAACTATCAAAATGCTAATACAATGAACAAAACAATCACTCAACACGATCCATACCTTTCCAGGTTTCTGGTGTATTCCAATTATTTTCGGTTGTACTCTAATATAACATATTACTTACGCGCAACCTGTAAGGGAATCAGACAGATAGTGCTTCATCCGTTAACCTGATTGGCCGATTTTGGCGGGAACCTGGAGCACAGTTGCACTTCTGGGTCATAGTAACGTTCAGTAGCGGTGCATGAAGAGGAAATCGGTTCTTCAGCGAGGGGATACCCAGTGGTATCATGCATTGTGCTTTTCGCAGTCATCGACGTTCGTTTCCCGATTACGTAACGTGTTTCCGCTAGCTCTGGGATCAATTGGATCCCAGAGTTAAGTGCTCTCTCAGCGCCAGTGGATGTTGTTTCTGTTCAAGCGCACACTCACGGTAATGCACGGTTGTTTGTGTTTGCCTCTAGCTGCCTCTGGAAAGTTGCCCCCACCTCCCCAACATCGCCGCTCCAGAAGTACAGTCATCGGCAAAAGTGGTTTAGATCATTGGATCCAATTGGATCATTACATACCAGAAGTGTCAGTGACTAAGTTTTGAGCATTCATAAGTACACGGTACTATCGCCGAAAAAAACTTGATTTGATTCGATTTATGCTATTTAGCGTCGCTTCATTCCACTTTTGGCTAATCGTGACGATGAGAATGGATACCGATATATGTATACCGAGCCCTGCTGTAAATTTCGTCGGCAGGTTCTCCTGTAGTTTGCGACTTGCAGCCAGAGCTGGCAACCACCTGGAAAGATGGTAATTTGTTTGGCTTTCACTAGTGCAACGCGCCACCACTCGTAAATCCTCCAGGGTATGGAGATCCGAATTGGCAACACACCGCTCCTTGCTCCGGCTGGTCAGTTGGAAGCACCAGTTCTCACCCAGGGATCGGGATTAAGACGATCCACCCTTCCTCCAGGAAGGAAACCACCGAATTGCGACACGTGACAGTAAATAAAATTCCAAATACTTTATAATTAAAATGTCCAAAATCTTTAATCACGAATCGTGCGCGTATATACAGGTTCGCACAAGTTAAAATTATATTTTGTTGGGTCATGCACGCTCGCAGGCAGTGATAAGCAACTTATTTAACACGAGAGTCCGCGCACCGCCTTCACAGTTAATAGCAAGACCTCATCTGCTACCTCAAGCGCGAGACGCAGCATAACAGATTGTTCTATCTTACAATAATACAAACTCATAACATAAAATAACACAAGAAAAACTGATAATTTATATAACACATCAATGTTAATTAGCGATAGTAAGCTAAAGTTCAGGTTGGCAACAATTAAAAATGCCAACGTGGAAGTTTTTACCTCGCCAAAAACACTAGCGTGGTTCCCCCACTCCTAACATAAACAGCCAATAGGAATACGATATTTTATTGAAAACGAGGGAGAAATACTTTGCTATAATATTACAATATTAAGCTATATAGAAATAACTAAACAGATTTTATCAAATAAATCATATTTGCCCTTGTACATAAAAAAAATGATTAAATAAAGATTTAGTTTATATCGAAGACAAATTACTTCAATCTTGTACATTGTTGAACAAAAATCGATATTAAGAAGAGATGTATTTAACTTGTGCTTAAACAACAACATTTGCGTGAAAGTAATCCTATCCATTTTGGATTTGAAAAACAATAAAAACGTTGCATACATTATTTGGGATAATTATTAGCCTATAAATTCTGAATAAATGTTGCAAAAATACGCGAATAATATTATAACATAAGATAAAACGTAAATATCTACATGAATTATGAAAACAATTAAGTATAAATAATTTAATCCAAGTTCTTAACTTGAAAGTATACGAATAAAATAAATGCCAATATACGAATGGCGGTCGTTACACTAGCAAAAAGAGGAAATCCTTTTGACACAGAGTCGGTGAGGGATCAAACGATCTAAGCAGGTGGCGCGTTGCTTCCCGCCTCCAAATTTGTATATTTTGACGGACGGAAACCACGGTGAACTTAGTTTGTGCATCAATTTTGACAAACAAATACAGTATATTGAAGTGCAAATATTCTCGCTATAGCGCTTGTCTAATCTTACGGCGGCCGGCCCTCATGCTTGGAGCGGCGAATATGCAGCAGACCAATCAAACAGCTGTGGCGACGAGAGTTACGACGCGGCGGGAGGAAGTACTGCGTGCACCTCTTTGTATAGTGCGTTCTGGCCAAGGCAGAAATTTATTTTATTATAAAGCATATACTAAACGTAACGTTTCAAAGAAAACGTTACGAATGTCAGTGTGTGTGTACATAGGAGAAACGAAAAAGAGGCTCAAAGACAGGTTGAAACAACATAGGGATGATGTATGACTTGCGATATTTAAACACACGAGAGAAACAGGACATGACATGGAGTGGGATGAGGCTAAGCAGATTGGAAGGGAGAAGAGAATGCTAGTGAGAAAATGGAAGGAGGCCAAGGAAATAGAGAAGAAAGGTGAAGACGACACAATGAACTCGAATGGGGAACTGAAGGTAAACAAATAATGGAAGAAGGTGTTAGAAAGAGTGTAAAGGACAAGAGAGAAAGAGGAGAGAAGAAGGAAGAAGAATGAAGGAAAAAGAGCGTGAGATAAAGAGTCCAACCACATTCTAGATGGAAGAAAATATGTTTAGCCTTTCAGGTGAAAGTACAGTTGACAAGGGAAAGCCACCTGCTAGAATGATCCAGAACAACTTTCTAATAGTCTGGAGGGGAGTATTTTTGTGTAGCTATATATATCGTCTTGTTTTGTACCTTGTTACATTTGTACTTGGTGCAGAGTCTGAAGAAGACCTTGCTAGAAGGTTGAAACGTTACGTTTAGTTTATGTTTTATAATAAAATAAATTTCTGCCTTGGTCAGCATATTGAGTTTTTTATATCATGAAAACAAGGCTTAATGGTGTTATAAGTGCGTTCTGTAAGTCCCCGCACTCATACTTTAAAGAGAAGATACTAAGGCATTCATTTGGATGAGTTGTAAAGCTTGCCAGTCGGGATTGGTTTGACCTTCAAGAACGAGTGTATGTTGTGTTTAGAGTAGTGCCGCTGTTACAGTCCTCGGTGTGAGACTTACAATCACAGTTTGTCAACAATACCTCACCCACTGAGACGTGGAGATACTCGGAGAAATGCGGCAACAGAACTTCTGTTGTCTGCTTATATTGAAATGAAACGGTGTAACGCCCACTACAGGGAAACACGCGGAACCGAAACACGGAATTTCCATGCCAGAAGTATGCAGGTTATCGCCCACTGCGTTCAGTTGCCATGTTGCTAGGCAACGTCGCTATGTTGGAAGCATATTTTGAGTATCTCATATGAAAGATGTATGGAGAAATGGAGAAGTCTATTTCCGTATGATCCGGCACCAGATAAAACCGCAATTTAGTTTCAATATTCTTTCTGTGTATTTCAACGCGCTGAAAGCCGGCCCCTATGGCCGAATGGTTAGAACATCGCGCTACGACGCCAGGGGTTCCGGGTTCAAACATCGGCCTGGACATGGATGTTTGTGAGTGACTATTCATCAATTTCATCATATCATCACTCATCTCCATCATGGCAAATAAGCCTAAAGTGACACAAAAGCGAAGTAAAGTAAAGCAAATCATATGAAATCAAATCAACGCGAGGAAAGTGGTTTGCCGTTTTGTCAGTGTGTTACCGACCTCAGAGATTGAAGTATTACTCATGTTTAGTTTACAAATTATTTTTTGTGTATTCCAAGATATAGTTAACAAATGTATGTATTCATTACTTTGACAAGTTCAATAAATTATGAGCAAAAAATTTTCAAACTTTGAGTCGGGGACTTTTCGAACGCCCTGTACAAGCTGTTGTGTTTCTTATCGCGCTGGATTGGTCGCTTCCCCGCTCCCCACTTCCCTTGCCAGCATGTAGGGCGCCCGCGGTAAAACTGGACATTTGCTATGATTGGAATTTTTGGGTGTCCGAAATGGAACCTGCCAATGAAAATAATCGCTTACCAAACTAATTTAAACCAAATTTTATAGTTTGTCAAAAAACCTAGACATAATAAAAGTAACACCCTGTATGATTATATATGCGTTAATTCATTGATTAATATTAAATTTCAATGGTGCGTATTAATTAATGTGTAAAGCTATACTCCGTCCCAGCTAACTGTAGAGCAGGCAAAGGGAATCAAGTCTCTGCGCAAGTAGTGACGGGGAGACTGCACCAATGAACACGTGGGAAAAACGGAATTGCGTGGAGTGGGGGAAAGCGACTGCCTTCCCAGCAGCGTGTACTGCTTCGCTCTGGCCACTCCATTTCCCTCGCTTCTCTGACGTTATGCGTCGCCTTGCTCCATAGCTAGATGGAACAGGGTATAGAACATTAGTAAGCTATTGACGAGCAAAATTATTGTGATTGGGTCATCGACTCTTTATATATATATATATATATATATATATATATATATATATATATATATATATATATATCGTCAGCAATGATACAAGCTAATGCAATAAATCTAGCGTCATTTACATTACTCACACTGTAGATTTCACTAATCTATCGTGCCAATTGTAGCATAGATACCCTCACTCACCAAACCAGAGAAACGAACCTAGATACCTTGGACGAAGCCCAGTGGAGAGAACTGGTGGTCTCCTGAAGACGTCAGCAACTGAATATTTCAATTCGAAATGCGATAAATTATTCCTGACCTCCTGGCGTGAATTTTTCATGTTGCTATCCTCTATTCTGGAGATTACGTATTGAAATCGTTGACGGTCCAATAAGATTGCCCTCTTTCTCCACGTCATCCAAGATGGTCGCAATTCAAAGCATCACTCTCGCCTACAGCTTCCACTCTAATTTGTTTTGAGTTCACTTTATGCACAGATAGCCTTATCGAGCTGGATCTGCAGTGCGTTACCAAGCATAACACCAATAAACCTTGTTTCCATGATATGAAAAACTCAATATGCTGACCAAGGCAGACATTTATTTTATTATAAAACATAAACTAAACGTAACGTTTCAACCTTCTAGCAAGGTCTTCTTCAGACTCTGCACCAAGTACAAATGTAACAAGGTACAAAACAGGACGATATATATACACAAACATTACTCCCCTCCAGACTATTAGAAAGTTGTTCTGGAACATTGTAGCAGGTGGCTTTCCCTTGTCAACTGTACTTTCACCTGAAAGGCTAAACATTTTCTTCCATGTGGCTGGACTCTTTATCTCACGCTCCTTTTCCTTCATTCTTCTTCCTTCTTTTCTTCCTTTTCTATCTTGTCCTTTCCACTCTTTCTAACACCTAAGCTGCAAAGTGCTTAGAAAAGCGGGAATTAAAACTTACAGGAAGGGAGGGAGAAGCATCTTAAGAATAGAGAAGAATGCAAACAAAAAAAAGGAAAACACAGAAGAGGAAGGGATTATCTACGAAGTGAAATGTAAAGAATGTCAGAGTGTGTACATAGGAGAAACGAAAAAGAGGCTGAAACAACATAGGGAGGATGTACGACTTAAGAGAGAGAGAGAAATGCGATATTTAAACTCACGAGAGAAACATGACATGACATAGAGTGGGATGAGGGTAAGCAGATAGGAAGGGAGAAAAGAATACTAGTGAGAAATGGAAGGAGGCCAAGGAAATAGAGAAGAAAGGTGAAGAAGACACAATGAATTGGAATGGGGGACTGAAGATAAACAAAGAATGGAAGAAGGTGTTAGAAAGAGTGTAAAGGACAAGAGAGAAAGAGGAGAGAAGAAGGAAGAAGAATGAAGGAAAAGAGCGTGAGATAGAGTCCAACTACACTCTCTTTCAGGTGAAAGTACAGTTGACAAGGGAAAGCCACCTGCTACAATGTTCCAGAACAACTTTCTAATAGTCTGGAGGGGAGTAATGTTTGTGTATATATATCGTCCTGTTTTGTACCTTGTTACATTTGTGCTTGGTGCAGAGTCTGAAGAAGACCTTGCTAGAAGGTTGAAACGTTACGTTTAGTTTATGTTTTATAATAAAATAATTTTCTGCCTTGGTCAGCATATTGAGTTTTTCGTTACCAAGTACTGTGTCAGAAACGGAAGTCCAACTCTGAATCCGACTACAAGGCAAGATCGTTTATCACTACGCTATCGGGAAACGAACTACTAGAGCACTCGAGGTAATACCAGGCCTGTAGATTTTTAGAGCTGTACAGACACACACGCGCATGTATGTGTGGGTGTGTGAGTGCGTGCGCGCATCTTCAACAACGGTTTGATGCTAAGCCCCGCGACAGGTTAAGTTTGCAGCAGGTTTTATGTATCAATCCACTTTAGAGCGGCACTCAGCATCCCCGTGCCAGTCCACCTTAACCGCTGAGATGTTCATATCACAGACAGTGAGAAAATCCGCAGTATTGCAGCGGAACTATTTTCTGTGCGTACGTTTGGGTCTATATATGCGAAAAGTTGCTGCAAGGTTAACCTGTCGCGGGGCTTAGTAGACAAAAAGAAGTAAATTTTCCTCATTAACATTATCTCGAAAGTGCTTAGTTTCTGCTCTATACCCTGTATCAGTTATCTATGGAGCAAAGCCGCACATAGCGGCAGAGAAGAGGGGAAAATCGAGCTAAGCAGTACACGCTTCTGGCAACTCCCCTTTCCACGCAATCCCGTTGCTCTCAGGCGTTCATTGATGGATCCGTCTCTCGCTGAAAAGCTCACCTGTATGTACGCAACCCTTCACGGCAAACAATCTCTCTGACACAACTTCCAGTGACGCGTGGCAGGGTTGCCAGTAGCGTCTCTTGTTGAAACATCAACTTGGGAGTCTTGCCTGACAAAAATACAAAATCATAATGCCTACTCGCGATGTTGTAAGATGTACTTACAGTATCTACAAACGGACCAAGGCAAGGAATTTCCAAAAACATGTAGACTGAAATTTAAGACTGATCATTCTAAAATGTATTTACCACTTTAAACTTTAGGTCTGCGAGAAATTGTTATACTGGGTGTTCCATTTCCAACGCAACCCAGAGTTGGGGATAGTACAACTTTTGAACCGGAAGTGGTACACATATATTCCTTATAACAAATTGAAGCCTTGTTCATGCATATAAGTAGTATATGTGGCCGGGTTGACCAACATCAAGTGAGGATCAAAAAAACCTCAAAAACTCATTTTTTCTCCACGTTCTGCGCCTCATTTATTGCGCTGACGATGTTTCCCAGCGTAGAAAACAGCACCAAAACATCAAAAAATCACTTTACTCATTTGAGGATTACCAAAACCTCAAAAAACTCATTTTTATTAATTGAGGTTCCCCAAAACCTCAAAACTTCACTTTCTCTCCACGTTCCGCGCATTCATTTGTTGCGCTGACACAGCGTGATGAGTAAATAATGTACTCTCTTATTTTTGAAGTACGAATGCACCTTATTGTAATTTTCCAAGTCTCGGTCAAATGTTTATATATCGTGACCTTTGTAAACCTACCTCTCTCGGGAACACGATGTGCCGCACACACACATATGCGCGCCTGCCTGTATTGTGACGCAAGCAAACAAACAAAATGCTTTTACACCAAAACCTCAAAAAACTCATTTTTATTAATTGAGGTTCCCCAAAACCTCAAAACCTCATTTTCTCTCCACGTTTCGCGTATTTATTTGTTGCGTTGACACAGCGTGATGAGTAAATAATGTATTTTTTTATTCTTGAAGGACGAATGCACCTTATTGTAATTTTCCAAGTCTCGGTCAAATGTTTATATATCGTGACTTTTGTAAACCTACCTCTCTCTCGGGAACACGATGTGCCGCACACACACATATGCGCGCCTGCCTGTATTGTGACGCACCGACATTGGACTCCGCGTTTGTTTTTAATATTTCAGTCGAGAACATGAAGACGATACCTGTGGAAATAGTTCTAGTGTTTGCTACTAGATGTCGCCACCGGCGATGTGGACGCAGTGTTGCCACACTATGAGGGCCTTCCCAAGGGGGCAAAATTTTCTTTTGACTGTAATTACAAAAAAAAAATTTTGACCATATTCTTAAATAACCAGCATGCCTATGAATTTGTTCGGTTTCAAAAAACAGACCATCATGGAAACTGCACCACCAAATTCCAATAACCTCTTACCTTCCGTGTTATCTAAACTCAACGGTCTGTTGATCATTCACCTCAACAGCATTTGGACGAAATTGGATGATGAAATCGGCAAGATGTTTTACGTCTTCAACAACAATTTACATTTTTACGAAATTCCGATCGACGGGAAACTTCATATCACCGTGAATCCGGAAAACGTAGGCGAAATCAAAATATCTACCGGCAAGAATATTTTTCGAATCAAGCACGACAAGATGCTTTCTAACATTACGTACGATGTTTCCGCAGGAGATTACCTGTATGTGGAACTTCTAGGAGATTACGACAAACTTGTTCCTCTCTTCGTAGAATTACGAATTGTCTATCCTATTATAAATAACCGTTAACCAAAAATGCCTAACGACATTTTTGGCAACACCAAGCGTGTAGACCACGCAGAAGAGATTCTCATGTTGGATGTCCGAATTAAAAAGTTGAGGAGCGATTTGATCGCTTTGCAGGAGACCTTAAACAAAAGTTTAGAGTCGGAAATCGCTACGCTCCAAACGCAATGTCTCGATCCCATTCTGAAAATCGATTCCGAACTGAAAACGCTCATAAAAAATTATGTTGACCTACCTTCTTACGACAACGTTCAAAATATACAGTTGAGCGTGGATTCGCTTCAAAATGATTTGGCCAAATTACAGCAATTTCAATCGAAAAATGAAGATTTGGAAAAATTGAAACTCGAAATCGAAGAACGAACTTCCGCAATAGAAAAGAATTTCTCTGAACTTCAAACCGTCGTGAACGATATTGATGGAGAACGCTTGCATGTCGTCGTTTCCAAATTACAAGAAGAATTCACCGGCACGTTGGAAGAAATTAAATCCAAGTTGCAGACTTTGGAAGATACAATGACGAACCTACCATCGTCGGACGAACTGCAGGTCATCGGCAAGAGCGTCGCGAACATAAAAATTCAATTGGAAGCCTATCAAGATTTCGAGCACATTCAAACCACCATCGCTACGCTTCAGGCGTCTCTGGAATTGATCAACGAAGAAATTAAAAATATTCACGCTGAAGCAAGCGCGTTGACGAGCATTCAGGACACGTTAAGCACGGTTCAGCAGAAGATTGAATATTTAGAAAATTTGAACGTCGAAACGAATCTTGCTCATTTTCATCACGTCCTCGACAACATACAGGCTGACTTGGAATCGTTACGGACGAGCGTGCCTTCGAGCGAAGATTTGGAAAAATTGAAAACGGCGGTGACGGCACTATCCGAATCGAGCGACATCAAAAGTTCGTTGAGCGATCTCGAGAGTAGGGTGGCCAATCTACCCACCTCCAAAGAATTGCACGCTTTGAAAAGGAACATATCTCGAATGCTGAAACGACTGGAAACGGAAACGGCGAACGTGGAACAGATTCGAGACGAAATCAGTTCGCTGGTGTCGACGTTGCCCACTTCGCAGAGCGTCGCCGACCTTCACACGCAGTTTACAGAGATGCGAAGCATCGTGAACGATCTCACCGAGAAAAGCTCGAAATTGAATCAAGTCGAGAACCTTCAGAGTATTGTCGTCAACATCAGAGATCAAGTTGGAGTGCTGGAATCCACGCAGGAATCGACGCTGGCCTCTTTCGGTGCCAAGTTGCAAGAACTCAACGAAAACTACAAGCAGTTGAACGTGGAAGTGAAAATCAAACCTTCGTTTTCTACAGTAACGGATACCATAGTCGAGCATTTGTTGCCCGTACAAAATACACTGGGACAGCTTCACAGCAACCTCGTTAGCGTCGATACTAAATTCGCTAAACTGCATTCTCTGCAAGCCATCAAAATCAACAGCGTACCCAATCAACAGAGAATCTCCACGTTCGTCGAAGGTAACAAACTGTACATGTTGCATCCTTATCATCCGTACTACAAGTTTCTCCTCGATGGCACGATTCAGATAAACGAATTTTCGTACTGGTCTCACGGCAGAAAAGCTAGCGTTCCCACCATGACGTTGATATCGAATCGTGGTGTCCAGAAAGCAGGAAACATTCCTCTGGCACGTTGGAACGAAACGCGCAACGTATATGAAATACACGAAGACGAAGATCTTACCGTTTTCGACGTGAGTGCCGGCGATAAGCTGATCATTCAAAACACGAGCGAAGTGCCACCCTCTTTGAATCCTATCACGCTGGTGCTTCTCTTCAAACGTAATCTCTAAAAATGTCGAGGCAAGCTATCGTCGAAGAATTGCATAAACCTGCACGCCGCAACTACGAACGTTTTGCGGTGGTAACCAAGGGAATCGACGACCTCTGGCAAAGTGACCTCGTGGAGATGAGTAGCGGCAAGTTAAAAACGTACATAAATTGAACAAGGGCAACAAGTATCTTCTTACCGTCATAGACACATTTTCGAAATTCGCATGGGCTCTACCGTTGAAAGCCAAAACGGGGACATGCGTCACGGAAGCATTCAAATTAATTTTTCGCGAAAGCGGCAGACGACCACGGTTTTTGCACACGGACAAGGGGAAGGAATTTTACAACGCCGTATTCCAAAAGTTTATTCGGAAACACGACATTCGACATTACTCGACCTTCAGTCACATCAAAGCCAGCATCGTGGAAAGATTTAATCGAACCTTGAAAACACACATGTGGAAACGATTCACGCTTCGGGGAAATTACAAATGGGTCGACATCCTGCCGGAACTCGTTGACACCTATAATGATACGGTACACAGAACGATAGGCATGAAGGCAGCTGACGTTTCGAAATCTGACGAGCAGCGTTTAATTTCTACAGTTTACTGTCCAAAGTACACTCCCACGACTACCAAGAAATCAAAATTCAAAATTGGAGACCAGGTGAGAATCAGCAAATTCAAACGCACCTTCGAGAAGGGATTCACAAAAAATTGGAGCACGGAACTTTTTACGGTGATTCGAGTTTTACCCGGAAACCGACACACGTATATAATAAAAGATAGCAGCGGCGAGATTTTGAAAGGAAGATTTTACGAAGAGGAACTCTCTAAAACGAAACATCCTGACACGTACCTCATCGAGAAAGTATTGCGTAGGAAAGGTGACAAACTGTTTGTCAAATGGCTGGGACTTCCGGAAAAGAGTTGGATCGACGCGAACAAAGTGATCTTGTGAGTACGTGGAACGTGGTGAAGCGTCAACCGGATTCGGAAAGTCAAACGAAAAAAAAGAACGGCGGGTTGCTTCCCGACAGCATCCGCTGTCTAATCGTAGGTCCTTCGGGGTGTGGGAAAACGACACTGCTCGTGGACAATTTTCTCCTCGCACCGAATTGGTTAGATTGGAAGAACAGGCACCTGTACGTGTTCTCGAAAAGTTTGGAGCAATCCAAATACCAGCAACTGATGAAACTGTACGATGGTCTGGACATTGCAACGTTCGCTTCGGAAATAAAACCACTCAACGATTGCCGTGAAAATTCAGTCGTTGTGTTCGACGACGTCATCCTGGAAAATCAAAATGAAATTCGCAACTTTTTCACGCAAGGTCGTCACAAAGGAATGGATTGCTTTTACCTAGCTCAAACGTTTTCCAAAATTCCAAAACAGTTAGTACGCGACAACGCTAATTTCATATGTTTGTTTCGTCAAAATCACACCAACCTCAAGCACGCGTACGATGACTACGTAGGCGGAGACATGAACTACAATCAATTTTCGGAACGCTGCTCCCACTGTTGGAACAGTGACGATTTCGGATTCGCGACGATCGACAAGACGAGGAAACCCAACGACGGAAAATACAGAAACAAAATCAACGACTTTCTAAACGTTGCAACGTTGTGAGAAAAACGACGTGTATAAATAACGTTATGACGAAACGAAAAATCGAAGACGAAAATCTTAAGCTTCGCGATTACCTCGCGAAACGCTTCAAAGGTTGGAAATCCGAGAATCGCGGATTCTACGAAGAGAAGAAACGTCAAGATCAACCTGTGATCGATGCCATCAGCGATCTAGGTAAAGAAATTAAAGGTGTCACGGAACAAAATAAAAATTTGATCGACGAACTCGTACCACTTGCAGCTAAAAGTTACACGGTACCCACGCCTATTTCGAGCATTCCTTCGACACCGTTCGAACTGAAGGAAGTACCACGATGTCGAGCCATAAGCAGCACGTCTTCGGATAAAATCGAGTTGGGACCTTTGACACGAGACTACCTGAGCACGGGGAAATTCGACAAGGATGAAGTGTTCGGATTGTATCCGGGCATGGAAACCAACGAGGGTGTGGTGTGGAAGATTGGGAAATCGAAGGTGACCTTCGAAGGTAACGACATTAAAGTCAATTTAGGCGATAAGGATAGCTGGAACAGGTATCCGGGTACGGTGGGACTGTGGGAACTCGTTGCCAAAAAGCAGCCGAAAGATTATACCGACGAAGATTACCAAAGTTACAAGGAAATTTTGATCATGACGGATGCCTTGTATCAAAACAACGACGCCTCGCAGAATCGCGTCAAATCCAGCAGCGGTGAGAAGTACAGGAATCTCATCAAGCCGATATGGAACCAGGTCAAAACAGGTAGCGGCGTCAAACTCTACAACACCCTGCCCAAAGAATTCGTGTGGGTGGACGACGTAAGAAAACTCATAGACAGGTTGTTGGTTATTGCAGGAGAGGAGAATGCAGGCAATCGTAATTTCTACAACGAGAAGGTTGGCATCGTGGACATGATCAGCACGAAACTTTCCAACTTCATCGTGAACGACGACAAGGGCATAGGTTACCTCATCAAAATCATCAACACGCTGCCTCCGAGATTCTGGAACGTGGCCGAAGGAAAGGGACTCGTGAACGACATCATCAACAAGTTACCTTTCGAGATGCATTTACCTGGCTACCAGTACTGCGGACCGGGTACCAAACTCGAGAAAAGATTGGAGAGAGGAGACAAAGGTGTGAATCCGTTGGACGCCGCATGCAAAGATCACGACATCGCCTACAACACCACGCAGACGGATCTGGATGCACGTCACGAAGCAGACAGAAAGTTAGAGCACGCAGCTTTCGAAAGATTCGTCAGCAGAGACGCATCGTTGAGTGAACGAGTTGCAGCACTGGGCACCACCATCGCCATGAACACGAAACAAAAACTTGGGTGGGGTATATAAATAACATAGAGTAAAAAACAACATGTCTCGTATAACCGATTTGCCGCACGAACTGCTATGTCAAATATTCCAACAGGCAGTAAACAGAGATGTTAATAAACTTTTAATCATAGCAAGATCAACGCCGGAATTTCGCATCCCTTGTGAAATGGCTATCAAGGACCGTCTTCGGGAGATCAGTGGCATGAGGTGCGGTGATCTCGACACTCTTCTTTCGGCTGCAGGGGAAAAATTAAACGATAGGTTAGATGAATTGCACGAGGCGATGCAGGGAAGAAGACGATACACAGATGATTGGTGCAAGTCCAAACAGGAAACTGAAGAAATCATCACGCACATCATCGCGTTTTCCGAAGCACGAACTTTCTTCCTCTGTTAAAAAATAATAATAATATATATATACGTGTCAAAACTTGATATATAAATAATACACATCGTGAAAAAAAATAATCTTCGGTATATATAAATAACACACTGAAATTTCTCTTTGATATGACGACTGAAAAAATGAGTGACCTCCAAGCATTAAAACAAATGCTAAATTTGTCAGTAGAGTATGTAAAAATTCAGGAATTGGAAGTCGGCAAACCTTACGCGATAACTTCCGGTTCAATTGTTTCTACCCAGTATGGTCCCAGGGTGCGTCTGTTGCTCAACGCACAATACAGTCTATTTTTACCAGATCGATATGCTAACATGTTATCCGACGAGAAGCTATCTATTTTAATCGAGAACAAAACTCGAATTGTGTACAAGGGTACAAAGGAACTTCTTGGTAAGAAAACAAAGCACGTAATAGAATTTGTTTAACAACGCTGCGCGGAGTATATCCTTGGAAAAAAAATTACACGAAACAAAAAAAATCTCGGAACATACATATATATATATATAAATAACATACCGTGAAAAAAAATTACACGAGAAAAATCTCAGAACATTTATATATATAAATAACATACCGTAAAAAAAAACATGAAGCCCAAGGGTGTCGTGTACCAGATACCATACTCCAATCTGAAAAATCTAGGTGCCCTGGATGGGTTACTCACCAAGAAACAACGCGAGAAGAAACGTTCTTGCTTGACGAAAGGACACGGAATGAAATTACTTTTCAGCACACCTCAATTGAGACGCTTGCAGCGTTCGCGGAAACAGCAAAAAATCGGAGGTTTCATATTCAGCATCCCGGCCATCCTGGCAGCATTGGGGGCCGTTGGAAGTTTGGCCGGCGGAAGCGCCGCCATCGCGAAAACCGTCATCGACTCGAAGAAGAACAAGGCCGAATTGGAAGAACAGAAGCGTCACAACCTGGCCATGGAGAAGAAAGGGGGGAAGGGCGTGATGAAAAAGTTTAAAAAAAAGAAACAACAGCACTCACCAATCGAGAATCGAACCGTTACGAATCAAACACTTCAGAGGAGTTTTCATGTCCGACTCGTTACCTTCGACCGTTAAAAAAAGAGAATGCGGCGTAGTCAACTTGGACAGTCAAGAAAATCCAGGCACGCATTGGATATGTTACCACAAAAATAATGACAATAACAAAGCATTCGTTTTCGATTCTTTCGGAGGCGTTCCACCTACAAATTTAGTCCATTATCTGAAAACAAACAAAACTTCTATATACTACAACAACGAACGCATTCAAGATTTCGGAGACGTGAACTGCGGTCATCTCTGCCTCTCCGTGCTCGCGTTTCTCTCTAAAATAAATAAGCCTACGATCGAAGATTTCCAGAAAGCATTGTGGAGCCTCAAACACGATGGGCGTGTTCCATCTCACGAGCGAATCTTCGATCTTGAAACTCACGCTGCACGACGACATCGTCTATCCTAAATCCGTGGCTCTGCGTGCATTCTACAGCATGTACCTCATACCTAACGTCACGCAGCACAACAACAAAATTAGCGTCGGAAGCGAACACGTCGTCGTCATGCCAGGTCAATACAATCTTTCCACTTTGCAAGCTCAGTTACCTAAAGGCACGTACCTTTCTCAAAATTCGGTCACGCACAGAGTGGAAATCGTGTCCGCAACGGAGACCGTGGACCTGGGCACCATGGGAGAACTTTTAGGTTTCGAGAACGACACAAAACTCGAAGCTGGCATCAAGCACACGGCAGCAAACATTCCTAAATTCTTGGCCATCGAGACTCTGAACGTACACTGCAACGTGGCGGAAGGCATGATCACGAAATCTTCGGACGGATTGTTAGGAAGTCACAAGCAAACGGGGATCATCGCCACGTTCAAACCCAGTTCCGAATTCATGGAACCGATCATCTACACACCCTCTTCGCCGATCTATTTTCCAGTATGTCGCAACCGCATAGACGACATAGAGTTGGTGGTGACGAACGAGAAAGGAGACGTGGTGGATTTCGCAGGTGCAACGACCACTGCCATCGTGGAGATCAACGTATAATAAATAACACACATAGTGAAAATGGAGCAAATCGAAAGTTACGAATTGCAATCTTTTCCTCCCAACCATCGCACGTTCGCCAATCTCAACGAAGCGAACAGGGAGATCGAATACGACGTGAACGTAGGCGATGGGTTCGTTCATCCTCACAGAGCGGACCTCTACCTTCAATTCGACGTGGTGAAGAAGGAAAGCGGAGACGCGTTTCCGCCCAATGCAAATTTGATACTCGTGGACAACTTCGTGCCTCATCTGTTCTCGCAGGTGGAGGTGAGGAAACACAACACCGTCATCGACAGAATCGATTATCCAGGCATCACGTCGACGGCAGTGGGAACATTAAAATTATCCAAAACAGACGCAGCGTACTATCAAGCGGGAGGATTCGAAGCGGGGACGAAAATATCGACGACAAGTCACACGGTGCTCTTTCCCATGCGTCTGCTGCCGGGATTCTTCTCGGACTACAAAGAGATCATGTGGAAGGGAGGATTGCGCGTCACTTTTCGAAGAGCGGCCAACGACAACGACGCACTGATGCGATACACCAACTTGAACGCCGACGGCACGCCGATAGCCAACACTTTACCCGAAGCAGCCAAGTGTGTCATCCGGAGCATGGAGTTGAGAATGCCGATCGTGGAATACGAAACGAATTACACCCTCAAGTACAAAGCGGAGATCTTGAAGAGTCCGCAGATGCCGATTCACTTTCACGGTTACCAGTGCGTGCAGAAGTTGGCGTCGGGAAGTCACATGGAATTCGACGTGACGACGCAGTTCAACAACATACAGTTCGACATGCCAGATTTCGTTATTGTACTCTTTCAGACCGGGCGCGATAACAATCAGGAAAAAGATTCCAGTAAATTCGACAACTGCAAGATCAAGAACGTTTATCTGAAGAATGGCAGGAACGAGGTGTTCCCGCGCGAGAATTACAACCTGGACATAACCAAAGACGATTACCTCAAACTTTACGAAGCTTACACGGCTTACAAAAGAGTAACAGAGGGAAACGTCGACATGTACTACACTCCCAGCGAATTCAAAATCCGCAGGCCAATGTTCGTCATCAACACCACAAAAAGAAAGCAGGTGGTAGTCAACGATCGCACCAACATCAAGGTCGTCTGCGAGTTCCACGACGCGCTACCTGCCGATACTCTGTGCAGCGTCATCCTGATTGCAGAGAAGTCTTTTGTGTATGATGTCAAGAATGAAAGAGTGACCGAACAGTTTTAAGTACAAAAAAAAAATCACATAATTCTCAAAAAATTATACTGACCGTAGGTTCAAATATTAGATTAACTTGCAACGCAATGTTTAGAATGTACTGCGAGGAACATCTTCTTACATTTGTGAGAATAATCTGGAACAAAAAATAATAAAAAAAAAATTAATTTTGATGCATTTTAGAAATAAATCACACTTGAACGCACAAAGGAACTTCCCCTTTGGCCCTGCGTGTGCCCCATATTCACCCCGTAGGGCGCGGCAGGGAGTTAGTCCCGCTAAAAATCCCAAACCTCCACCTGTTTTTTTTTTTTTTCATACATACATACTATTTACTACATTTGAGGCATATCTTACTAGTTTCTAGACGATGGTGGCCCCACGGGAGCGTGTGAATCCCACATTTCAGAACGCACCTCTTGTCGTCGCGTGCGTCCAGGGCAACCTTTCTCACCTGGTTGGTGGTCAACACATGGTCGACGCTCTGGATGCGCTGCTCCACTCCTGGAATTGACGTCCTAGTTTGAAGGGTTTTGACGTAATCCTCGAACTTGAGGTACTCTTGGACGACCTGCCTGCCCACACCCTTAGCCTTTTTCGTGATGGATCCTTCTGCCCGAATAGTATAGGTTTTGGCGCGAAGACCGGCAAACTCGAGAATTACATCACCGTCCTTCTCGTCTTTGAGTTTGCCAGGCACCTTCTTGTTGGGAGCCAGGATTTTGTATCGGTTCGGCTGGGGATAGCCCGAGGTGTCGAATAGGTTAACCAAAGATGGAACCGTGGCTATATCCCCGTATGCGTCGGCTGTGCGGACGTGGTACACCAAGCTGTCCGTGTCCGTGTAGAGTAGGCTGATATTGTTGTTATAGTGCTGGCGTAGTATCCCATAATATATTTGAAACATGTGCAGCTTGCTCAGGTCTAATACTAAGGCACCAACATAAATTGGCTTGTTGAGCATCACCTTGTTCTTCCTCATATGCACCAGAGCAAGCTGCTCATTATAAATGGTCCTCGATTTGAATAACGGGTTTGCTACGAGCCTGCGACATTGTGCTTTGTTTGATATTAGCCTCACATCTACACGATTTCGCACATTCTCCATAGTTTTCCCGAACACCGCATTGTTCATTAACTTGAAGAAATCGCGATCGAAATCAGAAGTGGCGACTGTGCGATGTTTGGTGTTGAGCTCGATGTATGGCCTCAACCATGGAGAATGCTCGAACATCAAAACTTGATGTACTGTGCGGACGGTAACCCCTTGCTTCATCAACCACCGGAGGTTTTGGTAGTGCAGGACATAACGCTCTTTGGGCTCGAAGTCCATGACGAGCTTTGCTTGGTTCGAGCCAGGCGGGCATTTGAATTCCGGGACTGGCGGAAGATCGCAGAACAAATCCTGCAGCTTCTCGGAGAACTCAAGGTCCACCTCGGCAAAAAATCCGCATTCCACATCGGCGAAACCTTCAACGTCAAATTTGGAGGGATCAGCCCACTCGAAGCCTCTAAAGGGGAGTGGCTGCATCATGGAGTGTCCGTAGAGGTTATTGACGTCCGTGTACATGATGTAGCTGGACGGTTGTGAGAGGTCGTAACCGGTGGCCATGTGGTGATTGTTGGCGTGCGAGTGTCGCTGCGACACCTGGACCATTCCACCCCGCACGGCACGTTCTACAAACAGCATCATGCCCACGTCCGAAAGAAGCTCAAGCCTGACTTTCGTAACAAGAAGCATGGCCGACCATGCCAGTCCGGGAAGACTGTAGAAGTATACAGGGTCCAGCTTGTAGATGGTCTTCGCAGTTGCACGAAACGCCTGCATCACATCAGCGAGGAGCGTCACATCAAGTTTGAGGTACGCATCGTGGTAGTCCCCAAGATTTTGGCAATCCAGCTCGCGCCACATGGACTGAGCATGGTTATAGTCATCCTTAGAGATGCCCGAGCCTCGCAGCTTGCTATAGAAGTTTGCTCGAGGAGGAAGCGACGTCTCCGCAAACTTGGTAGAGTCGGTGACGTATTCGTAGGGGTAGACCCCCTTACGCCTGAAGAGGCCGGCGTCCAAGTTCGGAAAGTTTGCAGAGGTGATGAGTATTTGCTCGTCGCTAAGCTTCCCCGCGAGAGCATCGAGGCTTGCCGGGAGGAACCTCAGGGAGTCGAGGAAGCGAAGCTCGATGGTAGAGCGTAATCCTGGGATCGACACTTGTTTGCTCACACTGATGTAACACTCCTCGTTCTGGGCGAGAACGTTGATTCCCTCGTTGTCGTACCCAAGATGCTTGATCAGGTGGTGAAAGTCGTACCCCGAGCCGTTGTGGAAGAAGATCGGAATAAATCGCGGGTCCCGGGCCAAAAGGTTGCATCCGTTGCACCAAGGACCTACATAATCTCCAGAGAAGTGGTCATGATTGCGAACTTTGCGGTTGTTGGCAGTGTACTCCTCGACGCAGACAGGGCAAGCGATGGCCTCGTCGTGTCTACGTTGATCGTCGGGGGACAGTGGGAGCATAGACTTGGGGGCCAACAGTACCTTCCCTATCTCGATGGCCTCGACAACCATCCTCTCGAGGAAGTGTTTGGCTGCGTCGGGACCACGGTACACGTAGGGCTCGGGGGCGATGTGCTGGTCTCGTCGCACTACAACGTAGGCGAAACTGGATGCCTCGTGGAGTTGGTAAGGGGTAGTGGAGGAAACTTCGGGATCGGGATCGCAAGTGGACAGGGGTTTGAGGAAGGCCTCGAAATCCGCGATGATGATAGCGGGGTGCTCTACCATGGCACCGTGCATTTGGAAACGCTCCACGATGCCAGGTTTGGGCAAGATTGCCACAGCCGGCTCGTTGGCATTGCAATAAAGTTTATGGCGAGCGAGCTTCTCTGCAGCAATGTTGGGACCTCTGATGCGCTGGTAATCCTGCTGTTCTCGATTACGAAATGTAGACAAGCACCTGCGACAAACTTCTATGTGGGTTTTGTCTTTGCTCTGTTGGCTCGAAACAAGCCGAGAGAGCGAGCGAATGAGGGTGTAGTGATGGTGAGTTTCATCCTTGATGAGCAGAAGGTGAATTTCCTGCGCACCGTCGTCGTCTACGTCGCTCATCCGGATGGGGTACACCACATTTTTGTCAGTGAGGCCATAAACGTTGATGGCCAACCGAGGGTTGTGTGTACGGGCCTCGAACTTGCGAATGTCCGAGACCTCCACCGGGTAGTCGATCCCAGCAATGGCATCTTCCAGCTCTGGCTCGTAGGGTAGGTAGTGGTTAACTCGGTGTGGTTGGTTTTTCCAGTGGACAGGGTGTTACGCCGCAAGCACCGACCAGAGAAAGCACTTGGCGTCACTGTTCTGAATGTTCACGACGGCCTTTTTTTCCACAATGGCAGGACGTAGCTGGAGGCGGAGAGAGGCACAAACTTGCAAAGTTTGACGCACAGTTCGTGAGGCTCCCCACACAGCGAACCCCCCGAGCCCTTGGCTTGATGTTCCTCCTGCTTTGCCACCAGCTCCTCGGCAAACTTGTTGTAGATGACCTCTAGGTTTTCGACATCCGCCAGATGCAGCGTCTTCGCCTTGGTGTTGTGGCAGAAGCTGTAAATTTCATCAGACGGCTTCTTGTACTGGCAACGTAGCGATGCGTAGAATTTGGTGGAGTGCGTTGCAAGCGCATCGCCGAGGATGGAAATAATTTGGGCTTGCACGTTCTCCAAAAAGCTACGCACGTCGCATAAGCCCTCCGAAGTGAGGACAAAGTCCTCTAACAAACGCTCGAAAGCAGACTGGTTCGCTTTCGCCATAGGCTTAACACGTTTAGCGGATGGTGGCGAGTCGGCTTCGGTTTTCCTTTTGGTCGAGCTGGTCGACGGTTGTGGAACAGGTGCTCCGACGACGACTTTGCATGATGTTATATGCCTTTTCAAATTATTAATAGTAATATGTTTGTCGCACCTGGGACATGGTTCTGTAGCGGTCACACGCTTACCAGGTACGCAGGTACGACAGTGCCTTTGGAAATTTTTCCTTGAAACACCAGTTTCACAAGTGGGGCAAATTTGTACCGATTGCATCTTTGTTGAAAAAAATAATATTTTTGGGGTATGTTATTTTATATATATAGTAGAGTGCCACAAAATAAATGCTGTGCAATAAAAAAAAAACCTTGGAAAGCTAATTCGCGATGGTGCTGGGTTTGGTGTGTGTTATTTATGTATATGCTACTTCTTGCTTCTTAATGAATCCTGTAAATAATTGGAAAAAAAAATAATTAAGCTTGTGTATAGAAAACACAAAAATATTATGTGTACATAATTCTACCAAACAAACTTTTTTTTTCTAACCCTCAGCCCTCTTGCCGTATAAAGTATAAATCATAATTTCAGAAAACATAGTTATTTTAAGGTCGCCATTTTTTAAAAATTAAACCATAAGCTTTGTTTATGTTTATAGTATTCGTCGAGCAATAGCAGATAGAGCAAGAATCGTTTTCCTACAACCCATAGTTTATAAATTACAAAACATCTTAGAAATTACATCTTGAAATTTTAATCCAAAATAACTCGAAAACAGCAGGCACTAGTCATTATCCCTCCAATAGGTTGTAGAGTACTTCTAATTTTGTATCGAATGCTACTAAAATTTTCGAATTAGAGTAAAAACTAAGCCGGCAAATCAAGTTTCTCAAAAAAATAAAAAAATATCTGTATTTCCGAAACTTGAGGGGGTGGAATCGATTTTATTTGCTAGTCGAATAGTTCTCGTCGAATCCTATCCAACAAACCTAAAATCATCATCCTAGCTCAATTAGGAGCTGAGAAAATCAATGTCTTGGAAAACGTCTTAAGATTTTTGTCTTAAGAAAATTTTCTTGACAGACCGGAAGTAACATCTTGAGATACCGGAAGTCGACTTTCTTAAAGATTAAGATATTTGTCTTAAGATGTTTTCCAAGACATTGATTTTCTTGCCTTCTATGGGACCTAGAACCATGTAACTTTGGTCTATGTATATACCAGTACTTGCCCGACCCTGTGGCCGAGTGGTTAGCACATCGCGCTGCGACGCCAAGGGTCCCGGGTTCGAATCCCGGTCGGGCTTGGTTATTTGTGAATGTCCATTTTCATCCATTTCATCACTCATCCCCATCTTCGCAAATTAACCAAGAGGCACAAAACGCGAAGTAAAATAAACTAAATCAATTATTAAATTCTGTGTTGCAATCATGAAATTAAATTTTAATTAACTTTTTTTTTTTATCCATTTCTCAAATCTATATAGCCTGTTCATATTTGGTACGTCTGCCATTTTGTTTACGTAGCAAAAAAAAATCTCAAGCCATTTTTTTTGCGAATGCTCGTTGTAGCCATAAGTATAATTGGATATAGTTGTCAGATTTTATTTAATTTGAGGTTTAATATCAATAAGCGTGCATAAAAACTAAATATTTTAAATAAATAAGATTCGAATAACTATGTACTTCCACTAGCCTTTGCAATGGCGCAGCGGTAGCGTCGTTGCCTTGTAATCAAGAGATCTCGGGTTCGACACCCGCACAAGTGGTTCTTGAAACTGTAGGTCCAGTCCCGATTAGCCTTACTGTGCATAAAGTAGACTTAAAACATCAAATCAATCAGTACTTTAACTAGCATCTGCGATAGCACAGCGATAGCCTTGTAATCAAAGGTTCGATACCCGGTGGAGGCACAAGTGGTTTTTGAAACTGTAGGTCCAGTGCCGATTAGCCTTACTGTGCATAAAGTGGACTTAAAATATCAAATCAATCAGTACTTCCACTAGCCTCTGCGATGGCGCAGCGAAAAAAAAAAACATCCTTGCCTTGTAATCAAGAGATCTCGGGTTCGATACCCGGTGGAGGCACAAGTGGTTCTTGAAATTGTAGGTCCAGTCCCGATTAGCCTTACTGTGCATAAAATTGACTTGAAACATCAAATCAATCATGCAGTACTTCCACTAGATATCAAAAACACGCAACTCTCCTCCATTTTTTCTTGCCTTCCTCTAACAATTTAACACATTTATTTTTTTTGAAATATGCCCCGCACACATATTTCCTACCTACCAACAACAGCACACAGAAGAAAAAAGATATTCCAGCTACCAAGATGCATGCTTCAAATATATAAAAGCAGAGAGAGACATGAAACACCTTCTATATTCTCTCTCTTTTTGCATGTTTTGTGAGTATATTTTCTTCCACAATACATAAGAGCTGGTTGGTTTTTCAGAAAGTTACCTTCCTTCCACAATCTCTTATATCTGTTTGGCTCGTTTCAAGAATCAACTCACGAAAGCAATGCCATACTTATAAATCAAAGCCAACTCATGCAAGCTAAGAAACAAAGTTACTTACTTTTGGAAAATCCTGCGGAAATGCTCTTCACTGACGTTCAAAATAAAATAGAACTTTCTACACCAGCGCTTTAAGTTTTATACGGTTTTCTAATGAGGTCAAAAGTGAAATATTAGCCAACGCAACGTGGACCAATAGAAATCCGAGACAATCTTCTCTAGAACATTCTTCCCCTACATTTCAGCCACGTCATTTTTGCGAGTTCGAAAATTCACAAGTTAATGCATCGCATCGCATCACTGCTACCTATGCTGTTAACTGACGTCACTGTTTTCTCAACAGTTGTCAGACCTGATGTTAACAACCTGCTGTAACCTAAGCATCATGTGTATTGAAATATAAACAAAACAAATTGTATACGTCAGTAGGGAATTCTTCCACCAGGAAGTATAACTTCCGTCGTCCCAAGGCCTACGTATTGTTGAATTTGTGTCATTGTGTCAACATTGATAGCACACGCAGAGAGGAGAGGGAACAAAATTGTAGTTTTCTTTTTAAATGTCCACAGGTAAAAGCATTTTGTTTGTTTGCTTGCGTCACAATACGGAAATAATAAGAGGCGCGCATATGTGTGTGTGCGGCACATCGTGTTCCCGAGAGAGAGGTAGGTTTACAAAGGTCACGATATATAAACATTTGACCGAGACTTGGAAAATTACAATAAGGTGCATTCGTACTTCAAGAATAAAAAAGTACATTATTTACTCATCACGCTGTGTCAACGCAACAAATAAATACGCGAAACGTGGAGAGAAAATGAGGTTTTGAGGTTTTGGGGAACCTCAATTAATAAAAATGAGTTTTTTGAGGTTTTGGTGTAAAAGCATTTTGTTTGTTTGCTTGCGTCACAATACAGGCAGGCGCGCATATGTGTGTGTGCGGCACATCGTGTTCCCGAGAGAGGTAGTTTACAAAGGTCACGATATATAAACATTTGACCGAGACTTGGAAAATTACAATAAGGTGCATTCGTACTTCAAAAATAAGAGAGTACATTATTTACTCATCACGCTGTGTCAGCGCAACAAATGAATGCGCGGAACGTGGAGAGAAAGTGAAGTTTTGAGGTTTTGGGGAACCTCAATTAATAAAAATGAGTTTTTTGAGGTTTTGGTAATCCTCAAATGAGTAAAGTGATTTTTTGATGTTTTGGTGCTGTTTTCTACGCTGGGAAACATCGTCAGCGCAATAAATGAGGCGCAGAACGTGGAGAAAAAATGAGTTTTTGAGGTTTTTTTGATCCTCACTTGATGTTGGTCAACCCGGCCACATATACTACTCATATATTTTTAAACCGGGGAACAATGATTGGATTTCATTAGTGTCTACGCAGTGTTGCTAGATGTCACGGAAAGTGTAAATGATTTTTTTTTACAAAGCATGAAAAATGGCACATAACACACAAGTACGAACATGCCGTTGGTAATTTTCAGTTTGGTTAGTTGGATTAGCTCGGCATCTATGGCAGTGAAAAAAGAAATGTTCATTTCTACCGATAGCCAATCGGATGAAGCGCCTTTAAGGGCGAACTAAGAAAATTGTTATTTTTTTAAATTAAGACTGTGCATTGGCAACACTGCTGGAGTTTCAGTGCCGCAAAAGGTGTGTTTCGAAACTGTATACATCATGCAATCACTGAAAACAATAAAAAAAATAAACTTGGAAATGTTCATGAAAATAGTGTTACTTACATGCACCTGGCAACCATGGAATGCATCAGGAATGGAACGACTGGCCTTTCCTATTTGTTTCCAAGCGGGGAAATGTGATCTCATCGCATGGTTGCCAGGTGCATGTAAGTAACACCATTTTAATTTTCATTTTACTTCCCTTGCCAGCTTCTAGAGCGCCTGAAAAGACCTACAGTCGCAACATAAAAAATATAATCTGATCCAATTGAAACACAACTGTATTTTTGGTTGCTGACCGACTACTATAGCCTATCGTGCAAGTCCCATTCTGAAAGGACATGAATGACTTGTACAGAAAAACCTTTTGTAACCTTGAAGTAAAAATATAGAACACTACATTAGCAGTTTGTTTCCGTAGTTTAAACCGCCAAACAACGGGTCATATCGAATTATTCAACTACTCCATTGTTATTTATGGAGAAATCAAGCTTTTATTTTAAGAGCGAATAATAATTTCAGGTCATTTTTAAAAATATTTAAAGGCGAGGAGGGACAATTACGCACTAGTTGTGCATTTATTTCAATATCGTCAGATTGGACACTGCTATTTAAAAAATGGTTTAGTATGCGAGAGAGTATGGATTTCTCTCCATGTTGCAAGTGGAAACTGTTTTTCAAGTTGATTAGTAAGCTAGACACGGTGTTTGAAAAATATGATTAATAAGTATTTACAGAATCCCATGTATTCCTTATGGGAAATCGACTTCAACTTCAAGTTACGGCTAATCAAATGGGAGTTTCGACTTTTCCTACTACTATGACATAGTTCAACGTGTCCTCTGTCCGTCCATGTACTTTTCTACGTCATTGGATGTTTGATATTCCCGTAGGAACGAATAAAAACGTGGTCCCATAAGCGTAATGCATTTCTCCTTGCCTCCTGCGGGCATCCTGGCAGTGTTGCCAAACCTAATGTGCATAAAAGAGCTACATTGCACCATAAATAGAGCCAAAGATGACTTTCAAGGAGCTAGATTAACGAAGGCTGCATAAAATGCTTCCTAGAGTAATTTTAGGTGTCAGAGGGGTGGAGGCGCTGCTATTACCGTTAGCTTTAAAGTGATGGCAATTTATTCCTAGTTTTCACCGCCTAGATTTGGCGGCATCACCCATCTCAATAATCCAATGATGTTCATATAAAATCGAAAATAAAGGATTCCCGGATAATAATATTGTCATCTTCACCTTAGCCACAGCGCTATATAACGCAGCCTATATATGAATATCACGTCACGTGCAAAATGTACACTCATGGCAAAGGTTGGTCTTTATGGGCCAGAGCCAATGGTGGCATCATGGTGGGGCAGAGGGCGGTGCCACAGTTCACAGTCAAACGAGTGCACGAAAGAGCCAGATCTGGCCCCAAAAGAGCGAAGTTGGCAACAGTGATCGGCACCTGCCCCAGCGAGAAAGATTTAAGGAAAATTGTCCCTCCTCGCCTTAAGTCATTTTTAAATCATTTTGTCATTCTACAGGCCATTTTTAAAGATTTTTTAGGTCATGTACTTCCCCGCTATAATCATAACATCTTCTTGGTTCATCTGAATAGAATTTCGATTAGTAACAATAAAAAACAATAATTCCACACGCGGTTCTATCAACTGATTCATTAGAAGTTTATAAAACGAACCTGTTACTTTTTGTTTTTCTCTGTGCAGTTTAAATACTCACTTTTCTTCGTATCAGGATATCAAGGTAACGTGCTGTAGATTCGGTCTCTGATCTTTCAGATAACGCAAGCCAACTTTTCAACTCTCCCACCGCGGCGCCACTATCTACCTCGCATTATCGTGACGCAGGTGTCCCAAGTTATCCGATGCGTGTGTTTAGGGACCGCAATCTCATCCGGCGGCGGACCCCACCGGCCACAGAAACGTATAGCGTAACATGTCCGATCATGCACGCGCACAACAGGTTTTCACTTGTCTGCATCGTAGATAACGACAAGGTAATGCATGCAACTTCTATATACAGAAACGTTATGTTCTCTATGCTGGGGGTGTGTGTGCTTTCAATTCCAACAATGAGAAACATAGTTGTGGGTTACGATAGCGTGTCTGTTTCTAAGTTTGTTCATTGCCTCCACCCCCTTCCTCCCCTCTTACGTCATGAGCGAAACATGCAAGACTTGGGCTACTTTGCGAACAAGTATTACTTGTGTGCTAATTTTTAAAAAAAAATGTTAAAAAAGTGATTTTGTTCAGGGAGTAATAGCTGCCAAACCTCTGCGGTGGTCCTGGTTAGGTTCCCTACATAAAGTGGCTCTGGGATGCACCTACCTTCTAATAAATGGGTACCTGGGGGGCAGTCCGGGGATTAAAGGTTGCCGGAGCGTGGTGTTGGTCACATCATCTCCAAATCTGGTCAAATCTTGAATGTGTGGGGCTCGTGCCTCCATGTTTCCCTGTGTGCCGTCATGGCACCGAGCACTAAGCACAGAGAAATTTATCTGACTTTATCCAATAACTAGGAACTGCACACAACACACCACATTCGAACTGTTTATATATATATATATATATATATATATATATATATATATATACACAGCGTGTACCAAAAGTCAGGGAACAGTTTTAAAAAAAATATTGTAGCCAGACGAGTAGCACTACAAAGTGACAAAGTACATCATTTCAAAGAGTAAAGTTGTAAGTTTTATTCTCATTGCAGGTGTTACGTGTAGTTCCATATATCGTCACTAGGTGATGTCATAGTCAAGATGGCGGTTTCTGGAGCTGAGAAGGCTTTCTGCGTGCTAGAATTTGACAAAACAAAGAGTGCAACGGATGTCCAACGAAAATTTAGGATGAATTACGGGAAAGCAGCACCAACCATTAAGCCAATCTACAATTGGCATGTAAAGTTTGTTGAAACTGGAAGTTTGTGTGTCAAGAAGAGAAGTGGTCGGTCAGGTGTGAGTAAAAATGACATTGGGCAAGTGAGAGAAGCTTTCACAAGGAGTCCGAGAAAATCTATACGCAGAGCTTCACATGAGTTGGAAATGTCAACCATGACTGTATGGCGTGTTTTGCGTAAAAAATGAAACTGTACAGACTACAGTTAGTGCAGACGTTATATCCTAAATACAAAGACCAGCTTCAGAAAGTACCAACTCGATTATGACACCACCTAGCGCGATATATGGAACTACACGTAACACCTGCAATGAGAATAAAACTTACAACTTTACTCTTTAAAATGATGTACTTTGTTACTTTGTAATGCTACTCGTCTGGCTATAATATTTTTTTTTAAAGTGTTCCCGGACTTTTGTTACACGCTGTGTATATATAGACAATTACTAAAATGCAAGATGACTACAGAAAGAAAATAAGATGAAACAGGAAGGAATTGAGGATGAAACAAAGAAGTGGTGCGTGAAAATAATAAAATGAAGGATGAAATAGAATAAAAATAAGGTTGATACGGAAGATCACGAGGGTGAAACTGAAAGAAAACAGGAAAGTGAAGTGTCTGCAAGGCAGACAGAGAAAACCCGGCAGGAATTAGGTAGAGCAAGGGGAAAATAAATGAAAGGATAAAATAACAGTCTTCTCCACGAATAGGCGAAATGTCAGCTTCGTTTTTCCTCAGCTAGCAGCTTTGCACTGTTGCTTCGTGGAAGTCGTCCCTGGACCAAACTCATTCCCCCTTTCCCTCCCCCTCCCCCTAAGTTCGTCGAACGAATCATTATCTCCCGGAGCGCCCATTTCGCCCGGCAGTCGGGGACCGGTGTCAGGCGTGCTCTGCCCGAACACTCTCTGGCTGAAACAACACAGCGCGTCACCCAGTGCGTGCGGCTGCAAAAGGACCCCGTTGTTTGCTTTAACATGTTAAGTGCATCGCTCCTACGGCTGGGAGATTAGTTTTGCATCAATTGGAACGCAGCTGGAGTGCAGCGCGTAGCGTGTGGAAGAGCCTCGCCATCTTGAAACACGGCGCCCATCTTGTATTGGCTGCTCCGCGTCCTAGCACGTTGAGTGCTTGACTTTCGATTTCGCCCCTGAAATTTCCAGGTTCGAGTCCTCGTATCGGTATGAGTGTTCTTTAGGATTGTCCCTTCGCCTAATAATCACTCATTTTCAGCGTCTCGATTAGCCAAAAGTGATAGAAGGACGACGTAAAATAACAAAAAACACAACTGCTGCCATCTGGAATTGTCTTCTGCAGTTCTCTTCGAAGCTACACTCTATCTACGGAATCTGTGGAGTAACAAGAAAGTGAGTGGGTGGAGCAAAGCAGTGAGTGCTGCTGTAAACGACTTGTGGCTGCTGCAGTCTCTTTTCTCCCTCCATATTCTCACTTCCGCCCTCATTCATTCATTGGTCGAGAGTCCTACAGATACTTGTTTTCGTTCGCTTGCTCTAGAGATTACAGGACAGAGTGTATATGGCCGGCTTGGTAGCCGAGGGCGTCAAGTGGTGTCCACTTTCCATCTCCACCAAAGTTCACAGGTTCAAATCCCGGTGTGGGCAAGGATGTTCTTTGTGAATTTCCCTTCATCAGTCATCCTCATCGTCGCGATTAGCCAAAATAATATAAAAGCTACACAAAATAACAAAAAAACAGTATAAATACGAAATACAACTGTAGTGTTCTCCTTTATAGTAGAGTCAACTTTAAATAAATTTGGGGGGAGGCAAGAGTAACAATCCATAACTTTTATCCATCTTGGAGAATTTGACTGCCCCCTTCTTCAAGTTGAGATGAATGTTCCTTGACGATTAGCAGGGGCGGCTTAAGGGCCCTCCTGGGGCGCCAAACAGGGGCGTCCTCCTTGAAAAACCTTAAATTTGATTACATAAGCGTGACTATGATTTTAAAAAAATGTTACAAGAAAACAGATAACACGAGAATGCAAGAAGAAAGGATTTTCGAAAAAGAAACATAGATGGCAGCATAAGATAAAATAATATAAATAAATTGTTGGAAGATAAGTATCAATTTAGTGAAAGTATAAATATGATTAGAATATGTACAAAATATGAAGACGGTGTATAAGATGTAGATAATATATGAAAATGAAAATAAAGCGGTTTACGTCATTCAAAACTTTAGACACGCACAAAAAAGTACTCAACGAAGTGATAATTTATAATGGACTCCAGAAGCGGTTCTCGGTATAGCACAAGAATTCAAAACTGATACAATGTTAGCAAAACTGTGCTTTTCGATATTCAAAACGCCCTTGGATATACCAATTAAGAACTTAATACCTTGCACTAAATTATTCTTATGGACAAATAGTATAGGGTGAGGTAAAAGTCCAGCACCACCCTTTTAATTTGAAAACGGATTGACGGAGGACGATGAAACTTTGGATATGGGTAATGGGGGTGGGGGCATCCAGATGGGGTTAGTATGCATCATGGCGGCCATCTTGAAGTCATTTTTCATTGTTTAGATGTAAGGAACACGCTCTTGATGTTATGCCACATATTTCTGGCACACCCTGCATAGTGCTGGCAGAATAAATTTGGAGAAATTGTGTCAGTCTGTTACTTTCACATTTATTTCTATATAGTTCTGGTAGAATACATTTGGAGAAATTGTGGATGTTACCTTCAAATGTATTTTTAAATAGTGCATGCAGAATACATTTGAAGAAATTGTGCCAGTCTGTTACCTTCACATTTTCTTCCATATTGTGCTGGCAGAATACGTACATTTGAAGAAATTGTGTCAGTCTGTAACCTTCACATTTATTATTATATAGTGCTGGCAGAATAGAGTTGAAGAAATTTTGCTATGCAAGAAGGCTACCAGTTGTAAATATTCTGAATTATATTTTTTTTATTAAATGTTTTATGAATCGTATACAAATAAATAAAATATAAATATAATTGCTTCTATAGTGTCAGGCGGTTAGCTCTGGAATTGTCCACTTATAACCTTCAGGTGATTGTTACATTGACTGTTGCATTGCGACAGAAGCGAGCTAGAAAATTATTTTGGTAAGGCACCAATGCATTTATAAAGCTCCACGACGTCTACTCTTTTCCAAATTTTTCTCTCTTTTTGCTCGTGTGGTGCTCCCTCACACCTCCTCGTGGTAGAAATGCCAACTAAGACTATTCTACAGGGGCTGAGCCCACCTACGCCCACCCTGCGGCAGCGCCCCCATCCTTGTTTCCACTTTGGTGTCACCACCTTCCCTTTTTTATCCACAACACAAATGCACAATTGTTCCAGCGCAATTGATATTGAATTAAAATTGTAACTTCAGGCAGAGCCTAATGTTGCTATTGTGATTACCCCCACACATTCAAAGCATATTTATTGTATCATTGCCTATCCGATCCCATAATTGCTTTTTGCGTTCAATTATTGATTCAGTTCAGAAAACTGGAAAGCTAACCCGAAACAAATTACAACAATTAAAATATAATTTCATGTTCCATGCAAGTTAATTGTCTGTTCTTAATTGGAGAGCAATCTATGAAAAGATACACGCTGCTAGTCGGATTGTGCCAGTTTCATATCTCCAAATCTTAACAGTTTAAATTTCACTCTTCACTAGTAGCAAAAATATCTCAGAGATGGCGTTGTGTGAATGAATAAACTTATATATGAAGATATCATTGCATTCTGAATGTCTGTATTCGCTGAAACAATGATAATGTTATTTTAAAATAGACCTCAGATTGTTTGGTTCTAAAAAGTGTGCTTTTAGGTTACTAAAATAGGCTCTAAATATCCTAAAATAGGCTCTAAAAATCCCAAAGTAGGTTCGAAAAATCCTAAAATAGGTTCTAAAAATCATAAGTTTGACTCGAAAAATCCTCAAGTAGCTTCAAAGAAACTTAAAATAGTTAACAATTCCTGAAAAATGCTGATTAGGTGTAGTCACCTATATCCTGAAATACGTACTATCTTGCATAACGTTATGTGTGTTGCCTAACCCTACGGCGATGGCAGAACTTACCATTTAAAATTTGCCATAAAAATCCACTCTTCGCCGTATAGTTAGGCAATAATCGTTTTTCATGTTAACCACAGTCAAACTCCGTAATTTTGTCTGTGAGGATCATTTCATATGCTGAAACAGGGTGGCTACTCATCGGGAATTCCTTGAATTCCGGGAATTATGAGTGAAATATTACAACAAAAATTACAAATCCTATTCACATTTTACGCAAATAAAAATTATTTTCGTAAAATTTGCTTGCTCGCTTCGCTCGCATTTCCTTTTCTTAGTCTTATCTAGTTTACAACCATAGCTAGGGGGCGGCGGGAGTCGGCCCTATGCGCCGAACTATCTAATTGGAAAAAATGTGGTAAAATTGATTCATTGATTTGTGGTTTGAAGTCTACTTTATGCACAGAAAGGCTAATCGGGACTGGAACTACATTTAAAAGTGAGATCCGAACTACTGTGCCATGCGTTGAAAAAATAATTGAAATCGTTTGTTCGAACACAAAATGCTTTAGCACCAACTTCTACCCCTTTTTTGCACAATTTACGAGGATAAAAACTTCTTTGATACTACTACCACTACTGCTACTACTAATAATAATAACAACAATGTTGGTCCCGCCGGGTTCGAATACCGGCTTGGGCATGGATGTTTGTGATTGTCCATCAATTTCATCATAACAGTTGGGCTGAAAAGTTCGTAGGCTGACTCATAGATGGCGTTACTAGAATTAAATCCATGTGATTTTTACTTAGTACTAACCTTCAAAAGATACGTGTATAAATTTCACAGCTGCCGGATAATTAGTTCGTGAGATATAGCATTGTGAGTGAAGCAGCTTTTGTTATTGTGAAAAAATGGATAAAAAAGAATTTCGTGTGTTAATAAAGCATTGCTTTTTGGCGAAAAAAAATACTGTTGAAGCCAAGGCTTGGCTTGATAAACATTATTCGGACTCTGCACCAGGAAAATCAACCGTTGAGAAGTGGTTTGCTAAATTTAAACGAGGCGAAATGAGCATCGAAGACGATGCACGCAGTGGACGCCCCAAAGAGGCTGTACCGACGAAAACATCAAAAAAGTCCACAAAATAATTTTAAATGATCGTAAAGTGAAGTTGATCGAGATAGCTGAGACTTTAAAAATATCAAAGGAACGTGTTGGACATATTGTGCATGCATATTTGAACATGCGAAAGCTGTGTGCAAAATGGGTGCCGCGCGTGCTCACAATCGATCAAAAGCAACAACGTTTTGATGATTCGGAGCAATGTTTAGCGATATTCAACCGTAATAAACACGAATTTTTCCGTCGATATATTACAATGGATGAAACATGGCTTCATAACTACACTCCAGAGCCCAATCGACAGTCAGCCGAGTGGACTGCACGTGATGAACCGAATCCAAAGCGTGGAAAGACGCAACAGTCGGCTGGCAAGGTTATGGCATCAGTATTCTGGGATGCGCATGGTATTATATTCATCGATTACCTCAAAAAGGGCCAGACCATCAACAGCGATTATTACATAGCGTTGTTGGAGCGTTTAAAGGATGAAATCACGAAAAAACGGCCCCATTTGAAGAAGAAAAACGTGCTGTTTCATCAAGACAATGCACCGTGTCACAAATCAATGAAAACGATGGCAAAATTATATGAATTAGACTACGAATTGCTTCCCCATCCACCATATTCTCCAGATCTGGCCCCCAGTGACTTTTTCCTGTTTGCAGACCTTAAAAGAATGCTCCCTGGAAAGAAATTTAGCACTGATGAAGAGGTAATCGCCGAAACTGAGGCCTATTTTGAGGCTAAAGAGAAATCGTACTATAAAAATGGCATCGAAAAATTGTATGACCGCTATAATCGTTGTATCGCCCTCGAAGGCAACTATATTGAATAATAAAATCGAATTTTGTCAAAAAAATATTTTTTACTATGTTAGCCTACGAACTTTTCAGCCCAACTGTTAGACTTATCCCCATCTTCGCAAATTAGCCAAACGTGGCACAAGAAGCGAAGTAAAATAAAATATATCAATAATAATAATAATAATAATGTTATAATAATAGCATTATTACTAACACTATTAGTAGTAGTAGTATTAGTACGTTTATCCTGGCACTTTCTCCCCGCCCGCTCAGACAAAAATTCGTGGTTGCGCCTCTGATTGTAAAGAGAAACTCAGCACCTTAAATTAAATATTTTAATTATATTTCGTATACCGTTTAATTGAATTATAATTTTTGAATGTTGGAATCACATAGACCCTTTATATTATTAAGATATTTATGTGTGGATGTTGAGATAGAGAAAACATCTGTTTGTAGCCTTGAATTTTTGGAAAGTTCGCCTTGAAAACCGGGAATTATTCTTGAATTTTATCATGGTCCTAGAGTGGCCATCCTGTGAAAATAATCTTTCAAGAAAGACATAGTCAGTGGTGCAAACTTCAATGCTGAAATGTTAGTTTGCAATGCCACAAAGCACCGAAGTGACACGAAAGTGAGCAAGACCACACAGATCAGACCACTATGGACTGTATACAGGTGACAGTGGCACCAGACATTTTGCTTTGTTTAGAGCTTTGCAAGATCACCATGGACTTGGAGGAATGGAAATCGACAGAGAGCACGTTTCAAACACGTTCGTTATTTCTTACTCTATTCATTGATGTATAGGCACGTGTTTCTATCCTTTATAGTTCGTGAGAAATTAACATTTGAAATCTGCTCTTTCGTTTTGAATAACCCTGTATTATTAATATTAATAGATAAGTATTCGACTCCACCCGTTCGCATCAATTTTCCATAGCCTTGCTTTAAAATAATCTAAAAATTACTTTAAAAAAAATACCTGTTTTGTAATCACAAAGCACATTTTTTTTCAAAATCAATACAAACTTTGAATTTTGCATTCTGCATAACTTCCAGGATAAGTAGTCGGACGGCATTTTTATATGCTCTGTCCCGGTAATCTTTGGAGTAAGGGAACGAAAACAAGTCTCTGCGCAAGTAGCGACACGAGTCGCCTCCATCAAAGAACACGTGAGAGGGAATGGGATTGCGTGGAAGGGGAGAAGCGACTGCATTTTGAGCTCTCGCAGCAGCGTGTACCGCTTAGCTCTGCCCACTCTATTTTCCCCCTTCTCTGCAGCTATGCCCGGCTTTGCTCCAAAGATAGACGGGACAGAGTATAGACGGAAATTGCCGGAAAAGAATCGGTAAATAAAATCCAATCTGTACTTTCCGATATCGCTGGTATCGATCGATACCGATACAGCGAAATCAGTATCATCTCAGTGGCGTGCACAAGGGGGTGTTGGTGGAGTTTATAACCCCATCCCTTTTGGGCCGGTATTCCTAAAAAAGAAGATCGACAAAGGTAGGAAAATGACAAAATGAAGACTGACTACCAAGAAAAGGTACATGTAACCCCCCCCCCCCTTTTTGAAAAGCCTGGGCACCCCACTGCCCTTTGTACCAGGTGGTTATAATTAAAGTGACGGTGTTCAGAGTGGTACAGCACGGGCTGTAATGAGAGTAGCCGTCTGAAACTTCGTAGATATGCTAATGAAGCAATGCGCTCGCGAATTATGAAAAAAAAAAAAAAAGTTCCAATTCTCGCCACCAGGGTAAAAAATGGCGCTGTAAGCAGTCAAAACGTGGAATTTTCCGTAACTCTGACGTCAAAGTCGGTGACATTGCCTAACCATTGTGTGAGCTCCCTGGTTGTGGTTGATGACACTTGTTGCTTTTTCCTTTAGTAATGTTCATGTAATTCGAATAGTGAAATTGTAGCGATATTTTATTACAAAGAGTATTGTTTTCTGCGATTTATAGTGTTTTTCCTGTAACTATACCAAGTTTTGACTGCTTACAGCGCCATTTTTTACCCTGGTGGAGAGAATTGGAACTTTTTTTTTCATAATTCGCGAGCGCATTGCTTCATTAGCATATCTACGAAGTTTCAGACTGCTACTCTCATTACAGCCCGTGCTGTACCACTCTGAACACCGTCACTTTAATTTTAACCACCTGGTAGAAATACAGCGTGTTTCGCTTAGAGGGTTTGAGAAACAAATGACAATTTGAAGAGTAGAAAAATATTTATTAATACACCTTTGTACATACCTTGATGTAGAAACTCTCAGAGATTAGGAAAATGATCAACGTGTAGGCGACGTCAAGGGTACCGGGTTCGAATCCCGCTCGGGCTTGGTTGTTTTCGAATGTCTATTTATCAATTTCATCATTTCATCACTCATCCCCATCTTCGCAAATTAGCCAAGAGGCACAATACGGGAAGTAAAATAAACTAAATCAATCAATCAATCAGTCAGTTGTTACGTTCCCTGGAATATTCTCAAAGGATCAACTTACGTTTATTCCTCCACGGCGATCATGAGACTTATCAGCCTACTTTGAAGCCCTCAGGTAGTGGGAAATCAGATAAGGATATGTTTACGTAAACCTTACTAACTCTCGCACACCAAAAATATATTTAGATGTCAGTTAATGTTAATATATTACACTTCCACTCACAATTAATATAAAGAAAGTCTCTAATTCACTTCATACTTCTTATACTTACTTCTTATGCACTCCTAGAGACGTATCTCGAGTTACGAGACGGGGGTCGCTTGTTAAAATTGTATATTTATTTGTAGAAGTTGTAAAATAACGTTGTTAATTACATCGATAATTATCCATAAAGAAACACGGGCACCATCTTCCATGTCAGAACAACTGACGTTCGAAATTCCTTGCGCCGTCTACAGCGTTGCCACACTGTTCAGAGCATTGGTCGTTGAAAGTGATAATTTAGGCGGGAGAGAATATTATTATCGTGACATAGCCCCACGAACCATCACGGGGACGAGGTATGCCTACTAGGTTAGGTTAGGCCTGTTAGGTTAGGTTCCATTAGCACTCCTTTCGTTCAATTTAGCATATACGGACAACTACAGGTAAGTTTGGCAACAGTGCTTTAACGTTGATTTCAGGAAAGTATGGCGTCTCCTGTATTGATGAAACGTTGTTGGTCAGTTACGTGCTACAAAACTATAAATTTCTTATTGAAAGTGATCATTGGTTCACAAATCATTCACGGATAACCATTTCAGGTAATGTTAGGTTAACTTTAGTTATGTTAGGCAAGCATAGTTATAATATTTCGTTTGTAAAAATACGCAAATACTCCACCGTTGATTTTAGGAAAAATGGCGTGTTTTTTGAAACATTGTTCGTCATTTACGTGCTACAAAACAACGAATTCCGTATTCAAAGTGATTATTTGCCCAAAAACCATTCACGGAAGGTTAGGTTAGGTTAAGTTAGGTTAGGCAAGCATAGTTATAACATTTCGTTTGTAAAACTTATAAAATTTCGTTCGTAAAACTACAGATATAAACCTTCATAAAAATTGGAAAAAAAATATTTTTTTTTTCAAATTTCCGACTTCGCCGCCGATTCTTAATAACACATTCGTGATTAGGAGGCCAAAATTAGTTAGTAAACCAAAAATTAAAAAAATTGGAGACTTTCTCTATATTGTAAATTCGCTCCAAAACAAAATTGTATTAAGATCATAATTCTTCTTCACTACACAAATTAACACATTCACAATTCCAAAATCACTTCCATTATCCCCCAACATTCATAATATCAACTCAACTCAACTAAGATTTATTGGACTTACAGCTTTACATTTGGCTGTTTATGCCCAGCATACCTTCATAATATCTCTCTCGTAACAACCCACAATCGAATGTTTTAAGGTTAGTCCATAACCATAACAGACTACTCATTTGAACAAAACAAATTACGTCATCACAGACAATTAACATATTAAACATATTAAACACTTTAAATGATACAATAAGTGGGTGCGTATCACAGTCAACGTGTAGGCTGCCCTGCAGACATCTAAACGGTCCACATTCTTACCGTTGTGTCACGTGTCTGCGTTTATACTGATAGTGCCAGGCTTGTTCCCGCATTGGTGCGCATGCGCAAACACGTGTGTTCACTCTTGGTGCATAAACTCTGAGAGCTTATGTATCTTGTAACATGAAAATCATAATATCTTCCTCTGTGTTTAAGAGGTGAGCATATATTCCTCGATCCCTCTAAACGGAACACACTGTATATCAACCATCAACTCTTAATGATAAACCTCAACACATATCTGTTGTAGGGTCTGTCTAGTAAAATCTTTAAGGGCTTCCTAATCCAAGATAAGATATTTCAAGTACTGTTTACTCTCTCCAGCGACAAAGGGACAATTCTTTCCCCCTTCAGAAAGATGCGAGAATCAGCTTTTTTCTCTCTCTCAATTTCCCCACGAACACAGAGAGAAAAATCCTCCCCAACCCTCCCTCACTCTTTTTTAAGCCTTTTCGCTTCGCAAGAAGTAGTCGGAAGCACTTGAAGTGAAAGGACTTTCTTCTTTCTCTCGCTCTCCCCGCAAAGCTTCGGCGAGAAAGTGGCGAGAATTTTCACGGCAAAGTAAAACGAATACATGCCAAGTGAATGAAACTCGCTTTTCGGGTCTCTGCAAGGCTCTCGCGGGTGGAGGGTAAGAGGCCCCTTAAAACCCTAATTGAACATGCTAATAACAGCCTTATCTTCACGCCCCACTACGCCTCCCCCTCCCCTTAAAATTTCCGCTGCGATGATTTCTATCTTCGGCTCGTCTTCCAGCGTTATCAGAGCAGTTCCTTCCGTCCGATTATTTTCGGGGCTGACGTATCATTGCGTGCGGGCTTAAACGTGGGGAAAATAGGATGAGTGACGACGCACTAATCTTTTCAGATTTCCTCCTCCCCCTTTTTAGGACAGAGGGGAATGGGTCAGGCTTTTAATCGCGTCCTTCAGGATGATTTGTGTCATGCTTGACAGTGCGAATTTGTTTCCTTAGTTCTGGCAACTCTGAGTGCCGAATATTTCCGATGATATACGAGTAGTAACGATCAAGGATGCATTAAGAAAATATCCGTTCCAGCACTCGTGTCTCATGAATTTTGTTTCTCTAATTACAAAGTTAATGCATTAATGATAGTTGTGAGCTTGTGCTATGTGGTTCCATAAAAATATTTCTCGAAGGTTTGTGGCTAAGTTGATTATGTCAAAACGTCTGTTAAACCCATTGGAAAAGATTTCAACAAAGGTTGTTTATTTTTTGTACAAGAAATAAGAATAACAAGTAAAGTATATGAGAACTTTAATTTAAGTTGTAACATTCACATACATATCTATTATTCTATTCCTTCTTTGTTTTATATGTTATCGATTATTACTAACTAACACTTTCCACTAGTGTTTTATTTCTATAAACAGTTTTGTAAGTAGCAAAGTTATTTTTCCGTCTTCGACTTAGTGCTGCCATCTATGCGTAATTTTTCTAACTATTTACACGTATTTGTTTCTCCTGGCACGTAATAACTTTTATTTGAAGCATACCTTCCTGAACGCTTCGTTTGTGAGATATTGCGCATTATCAATTTAAATGGTCTAAATTGACTAATAAAGAACATAGAAAAAAGTTACTAGGAATCAATCCCCACTGGAAAGTATTTAAAAAATTCCCTGTTCGTTTTTTTGCCACTTTTGGCTAATCCCGAAGATGAGGATGAGTGATGAAATTGATGAATGGACACTCGCAAAGACCGTGGGGTTCCCCGACGGAGCAGTGGCAGCGTCATCGCCTTGTAATCAAGGGGTCCCGGGTTCGATACCCGGTGGTGGCACATAGTGACACGGATCCCACTTCAAACTTTGGGTCCAGTCCCTATTAGCCTTACTGTGCATAAAGTGGACTTAAAACACAAAACAAATCAATCAGTCGCAAAGACATCAGGGAGTCCCGGGTTCGAATCCTGTCCTGGACATGGTTGTTTGTGAGTGTCTCTTCATCAATTTAGCGAAAAGTGGCAGAAAAGTGAAGTAAAATATATCAAAACAATCAATCTACCGTAGGCCGGGATTCGAACCAGGGATCTCTAGCGTCGTAGCGCGCTGTGCTAACCACTCCGCCATAAAGGTCGGCAGTACTCTGTTAGAGATTTTTTATCTTATCATCATTCATCCTCATTCTCGCGGTTACACAAAACACAAATACAACAATACAACATTTTATGTCGCTAAAAATCTGCTCCCTTATTATAAGAAAGGATATTCTATCGCGCTGACGTAATTACCAAGGGGGGAAAAAACTATCCTGGATAAAACTTGGTGATTAATCAAACAGTCTACGCAACAAACGACGTGGTCGCCTCGTGTTCTTTTGACTAAGTTTCTGCCAAGAGAAGAAGCCTTCAACGAGCGGAATTGTCAGCAAAGTATCCTGGAAGTTTGCGTGATAGATAACACGTAAGCATCCTTGTTTGCCTAACCAGCCAGGAGATCCCGGCTAATAAGAGCCTTGACAGCCTGGGAGGAGACGTTCTTAGTTTTAAGTGTTTTTCCACCCTTCCCTTCCTCTCTATCTCTCAAGAACGCCTTTTTTTTCGCTGCCTTTTACTCTCTCTCTCTCTCTCTCTCTCTTTCTCTCTCTCTCTCTCCCTAGCTCTCTTCAGTTCTCTCTTTCTCTTTTCGATCTATCAAACTAAATCTTTCTTTCTTCCGTTTTCTCTCTATTTATCTCTTAACCACTCGCTTTCCTTCCCTTACACATTCCCTCTCTACATATGTATTTAAGTCTTTTCCGTCTCTCTCTCTCTCTTCTTTCTGTCTAATTTACTTCCTTTCCATCTCTTTCTCTATTGATCGCGCTCTATTTCCCTCTTGCGTGTGTGAGTGTGTATCTCTATTTTTTCTATTTCTGTCATATGTTCTCCATCTTTCTATTCCACTCCAGCTCTTTTTTCCTTCCGCTCTCCCCTCTCTCTTTTCCTTTCCTATCACCATTCTTTTTCCTTTCTCTTTTCCTTTCTTTTCACCATTCTTTTTCCTCTCTCTCTCTCTCTACATACTGCTCTCTCTCTCTCTCTCTCTCTCTCTACATACTGCTCACTCTCTCTCTCTCTCTCTCTCTCTCTACATACTGCTCTCTCTCTCTACATACTGCTATCTTTCTCTCTCTCTCTACATACTGCTCTCTCTCTCTCTCTCTACATACTGCTCTCTTTCTCTCTCTCTCTCTACATACTGCTCTCTCTGTCTCTCTCTCTCTCTGTAGATTGTTCTCTTTCTCGTCATGCTCCTCTTTCTTTCTGTTCATCCCCTGCTTTTTGTGTCTCTATCTGTGTGTATGTGTGTGTGTGTGTGTGTGTGTGTGTGTGTGTGTGTGTGTGTGTGTGTGTGTGTGTGTGTGTGTGTTCATCCCATGCTTTCTTTAGCTCTCTCTCTCCATCTCTGTCCACTCATTCTTCATTTAGTTCTCTCTCTCTTTCTCATTATCAATCCTTTTCTTCTTTATAGCTGCTTTTTCTCTCTCCCCTTCTCTCTCGCTCTCTCGCTCTTTCTCTTTATCTCTATCCCTCCCTTTACATTTCTCACTTTACTCTCTATCCCTACTTCTCTATCTCTCCTTCTTTCTCTCTATCCCTTCGTCTCTCTCTCTCTCTGTCTCCTGCCATCTCCTGCTTCCTTTAGTTCTATATATCGTCCCTTTTCTCTCTCTCTCTCTCTGTCCACTTCCTGCTCCCTTTAGCTTCATCTTTCTCTCTTTTCCTTTCTCTCTCTCTCTCTCCCACTGTCCACCCCCTGCTTCCTTTATCTCTCCCCCTCTCTCTGTAGCTCTCTCCCTCTCTGGAAACTTCCCCTTCTCTCTCTCCGCCGTTCTTTCTGCAATTTTCTAGCACGCAGGCGGGGATCTTAAGAACGCCCTTAATTTCCAAGTGAGCCTCCGCAAGAAGACGATGACAGACGAGGCACCCCTGACAATGATGAAGCTGACAACGGGAGAAACAAAATTGAAGCGCTCTCAGCACGGGGAACAGGAGGAGGGGAAGGGTCGACGAAGCGGCTATGTCGAGATGAGCGATGCGCCACTGCTTAAAGAGGAGTTTCGCACAGTCCCCTGGGAGAAATCCAGATCCCAACACCACGAGATTTTTATATTGTTGACGCTCTATCACCACATTGTTGATAAAATTTCTACACATGTGTAACATAATTGAGCTGGTGTGGCTAGATATTTCAGTGTGTGTGTGTGGGGGGGGGGGGTAACAATGTTTTAACTTTGGGTCACTGAGCTCAGAGTAATTTGCACATCTGGCAACCTTAAGGTGAAAGGTCCCAAGTTCGAACACAGGGTACCGCATACATGTTTATTTAACGTTTTCCTTCCGGCACATTTTTCTGGCTAATATCGATGATAAGGATGAGTGACGATTGTATGAAATTTATGAAAGGGCACTCGCAAAGAACATTCTTTGAGTTCGAAGTCAATTTTCCAAATTGTTGAAAATTTGCGAATGCAATACCTTAAAATCAAAATTTAGCTTCCGATGTGATGAGGAACATAAATTGAGAGTATTTGAAAATAAGGTCCTTAGGAAAATCCTAAAAGGGATGAGGAGACAGGTGAGTGGAGAAGGTTACATAATTTAGAACTACATAATTTGTATTCATGTCCAGATATTATTATTAGAATGATTAAATCAAGAAGACTTAGGTGGGCAGGCCATGTGGCACGAATGGGAGAGGAAAGAGGAGTTCACAGGATTCTTGTTGGGTAACCTGATGGTAAAGACCTATAGGAAGGCCAAGACGAAGATGGAGGGACAACGTTGAGATGGACCTAAAGGAAATCGGTAGAGATGGAAAAGAGTATATAGATCTTGATCAAGATAGGGACAGATGGAATGCCTGTGTTGCTGCAGCAATTAACCTTCGGATTTAAGAAGGCTAGAGAGTTAGTTAGTTAGTTAGATGTGATGTAGTGATCAAGCTGTGTGGCCTTGTAATAAAGTGTTCCCAGGTTCGATCTCCGGCGGAATCACGTTGTACAGTTACGGATACTTTTGGGTTGTAACGATGGTTGTGTCCTAATTGCGAACAGTCCTAATTGCGAACAGTGCCCGAAACGTCCTAATTGCGAACACGTAGGAATGAGGAAATACTTCCATGACCTAATTGCGAACACATGTAAGAGAAAAACCTGTTTTCAGAAACTAATAAGGGCAGTGACGCGGAGAGACAGCTGGTTTGACTAGCAACAACAACCAACCTGATTGACTAATCATGGTCTTTTACTTTGTAAAGCCCTTCATAGTCAATTCACCCTTTCAGTCTATCGAACTACTACTACTTTTTTTTTTACGTAAAAGTGACGAAGAGCTCTAACAGGTGTGAGGGTATTGATGGTATACATACATTTGAATTTGAAATTAATAATTATATTATATTACTTGCAGTATGTAGTCGTATACAGAAAATGGACCACACTCTTTTTATTAAATTATTTATACTTGGGCAACGAGTTTAATCATGTCGAAATTTCTAAATTCCAAGAACACACTGACCAAACTCAAAGTCCCTTAAAAAATCGTTAAAAAATACACAGAAAGTGGGAGAGAAAGTTGTAGTTCCAAAGGCAGAAATTGTGTTCGCAATTAGGACCCTGTCCTTCGAGGTTAATCCTGTTCAGGCAGCAAGTGTTCGCAATTAGGACTGTTCGCAACTAGGACTGTTCGCAATTAGGACGACACCGTAAGGATTCTGCTGAAGTTCAATGGTATCGTTACAACCCAGAAGTGTCCGTGACTGTACAATCGCTAGGATCCACCTTTAAACTCCAGGTCCTGTCACGTAAGCCTAACAGAGCATAAAATAGACTTAAACAAGAAATCTGAATGGAAATAAAGATGAAAAATGAAACTTCCTACATCTCAGGTGTAGCATTAGCCTTGCTAGCCGGAGCAAGAGATAAGCGAGGTATACTGGTGTGGGTCGGAGGACGTACTGCTCCAGGCACTTGCATAGTGCAGCTTTGATTGCCTAGGTAGCAGCACCTTATACAACATCCCCCTTATTTATTGAAGCTATGTTTGTTTGCATATGCTACATATATATCTTACATCTTGTTACAAAACATTTTAAACAAAGTTTCTGACTCTTAATTCAAATTGAAGAACAGCAATCTTTTAACCAAAACATGAAAATTGCACATTTAACTATTTTATCCATAACCAGCATACCCATTAACAAAGAACAAATAATATCTTAACCTACGTAATCCTTCATTCATCCTGGAGGGTTTCTTTCTCTTCGAGGATGCATATACGTACACCAAACTCCCAGCTTCAAACTTATTTTCTTTATTATTATCTCGGCCTGGTGTAGTTGGAGTTACTCTGGGTTGACCCCTTTCAGGAAATGTAATATCATCCCTTTTCACCAATGCTGAAACTTGCAACATACGAAACATGTTTAATTTCTTTCTGTTGAATTAATGTCAAAAGTCATGGACGTAACTATTAAGAATAAAATAATAGTAAAATCTAGGGATGGCCATTTCCGAAAAAAATGTTCTTTGATTTTCAAAATTAGAATTTTTAGTTTTTTTTAGTTTCGAAATAAAAAATATTTTCTGTTAAAAAAATCATTTTTTTGTTTTTCGAAAAAAAAAATTCGAATAAAATTTAGTTTTTTTCGTAAAGAATTTCGCTTTTCGTTTTCCGAAAAAGTGTACTTCCTTTTTTCGTTTTCGAAAAATTGACATTTCGATTTTGAATCTTTCGAAAAAGAGTTGCCATCCTTAGTTTAATCAGACAATAAAATCAGCAAATTCGACTAGCCATATCACACTAACCCATAAATCTGTTTTTAAGGGTACCAAACCACCAAACGTCAAACCTCCCTTCCACGTTGAACACCCTGGACTGCATTTTGCAGACTAACGAGGCTCTGGCATTTGGACTTTCAGCTGTGGAGCTTGTGTTGGGTCGTTCATATATATTTGTGACAGTCCCATCATACATCTCACCTTTGCGATTACCCAAAACTGGCAGAAAAGCGACGTAAATTGATCAATCAATTAAATCATTCCGGCAGACACGCTCAGCACGTCCACACCCAACGGCGTCTCTCTACAAACTGCGTGAGTGCAGCGATTACAGCGCCAACTGCCGCAAAAGCGAACAAGGTTGAAGCAGGGTTGCCATATCTCATCAACCTGTGCGCGATTCCGGTATCTTTTCGAATTCACCTCGTACATCAAATATAAATGAAATGTGTCTCGTCGGCGGAGAGAAACTTTCCAGGCACGTGTAAAAACTTTCGGATATCTTCACCCGTTTCAAGTTGAAATTCCACCTCGAGCCCTGGGAGACGGAGTTAGTTGAAGGAAGGAGATTTGACTCGTGGATCGAATAATCCCGTCTGCTTTGAAGTTGAAATTAAAACTTGGGCTTGTCCCTTGGGTTTTCTTTCTGTTTGGGAATCTGAACCGGGAAATTTTCTCGCAAGCTTCAAGTAACTTGTAATTAAAACTAGGTTTCCTTGGTGAAGGATTTGTTTCTTCTGCGAGTAATTATATATGGACTGGCGCAGACTTGCTGGTTGACAGACTTGTTTTCCAATGTAGATTCTAGGTTAGTTCCTACTCACGAACAACAGACGGGGCTTGTTTATCTATATCAGGGGTTTCCAACTGGCGGCCCGCGATGTCTTTCTTTGCGGCCCGCGAAGCCAGTTTGCAAATTACATTAATTTCATGTATTTTTATTAAAATCCGTCTATTTCTACTGAAGGAACGGAAGCTCTGTGAAGAAAGAAAATATCACAGGTAGAATTGATTTTGCAGTCAATGATGATCATCAGAAGAATCTAAAGTGACGTAACGTACTCTTCACACACTATGCATTACAGATTCCACCCCTACGCTATGCGGAATGAACTCGCCCGTCATATTTAATGGGAAACATAAATGGGTTTCGTAATAAACTGAAGATTTTCAACGTTACTTGGGAGAGGAATAACGTTGTCGGCGGCTAGCAGAAGATGAAGAAACACTGGACTTTTTTGAATTCAGTGCAAAGATTAAAGAAGTAATAGATGTGTTTGACTCCAGATTTAAATATTTTGAAGAACTTAAAAGCAGCATCCAGCTATTTAGCAATCCTCTTCGTGTTAACATCGAAGAACAAGAAGCGATATGCAAGTTTGTTCCTTCAAACTTGGCAAGAAAAGGGGCCAGAGTTTTTCAAATATCTTTCAAAGGAACGCTTTCCAAACCTTCGTAGTTTCGGGCAAAGAATGACATCGATGTTCGGCAGCACATACACGTGTGAAAGTGTTTTCTCTTCAATGAAGTTCATCAAGAACAGCTACAGAAGCCGACTGGCAGATGCTTCACTGCTTCACCTTCTGAGACTTTCAAATACAGAAATTGAAGTGGACATTCCAACTTTAATAAAAGAAGCAGATCGGCCTCAATTTTCACATTGAACACTTAGTATGAAGGATTCTTATTTGTATTGTGTGTTTTTCATTTCTCTCAATTCATCCATAAGTATTGGGTTTTGGTGAAATAAATTGTATTTATACAATTTTGATTTGTGATTCCATTCTTTTTATTGCTTCATTTTAGAAATTTAGGTCGTGCGAGAGTCCTACATTTTAAGTTCAGTACTTACAATTTTTGTAATTTTTAATCCTCCCCCCCCAAAAAAAAATGCGGCCCGCCAATCAACTGCTGGATATAATTTTGGCCCTCGGATCTTTTGAAGTTGGAAACCACTGATCTTTATGAATCTTCTTGTAGGCGAGTGTGTTGTGATCAAGGGTCTGAGGTGTGATATTTGCTGAGGACATATTTCAGTTGTTTGGACTCTTAAGAGATATCCTACTGGGTAGACACCACCTACACTCTGCCTCAGGAATCTGTGGAGCAAGGACGAGCATAACGATAGAGAAGGAGAGAAAGCGAGTGTTCGGAGCAACGCAGGCTTGAACATAGATTTATAGTGCAGTAAAACCAAACCTAGTATCGTAGCGTCTCTCTCTCACGCGCACTTATGTTAGTCTATGTAGGGAGAGCGAGGCAAGTTGATACAATTTGAAAGTTTGATTTTTTGTCCTTTTTATGTTGCTAGCAAGAAAATAAAACATGTTACTACTTGATAGCTTAACTCTTTACGTTTATAAAAAGCACATAAGAATTTCACATATATAATATGTAAGCTGACAAGAACCTAATTAGTAACGCAGGACGCAACGTCTCAACTTGCCCCGTCGTGCTACATCAACCCAGTTGGATCCCACATACCGAAGGGTATGTTAAGCATTATAAATTGGACCTTCAAAAATGGTGGAAATATTTTTTGAATCCTGATTATCTCGGAAATCCATTTTGCCCTCTAAATCGGCTTCGCCTCCGAAACTTAGATTCCGTCTGAAATCCGTCTTGTCCCCAGAATGCGGATTCTGCTGAAATTCAGATTACCTCTTGCCTTCCAGAAGGGTAACAGACAAATATGAGTCAAGGCTTAAAATGGAGGTAGATCCAATTTCAACCCAGACCTATCGTTTCTTTCGGCTAGACATTATCCATTAAAGCCTTTAAAGTCTTTATTAAATCGACGAGTTACTCACACGTGCCACAAGTACAGTGCGTTTTAATTGTCTTATTAGAACGAAATGTTTTTTTTTTTTTTTTTACACAGAGGAAAATTTAAAATTTTGTTCTGCCCACACTGCTGAATGACGTGTGTGCAGGTGATCACGCGATTTCAATATGGCGTCGATCAGTGCGTATAATGGCTTGCCGAGTCAAAATCTTGCGACCCACACCTTGGCCCACAAGGTCACCAGACCTTACGCCTTGCGATTACTGGCTGTGAAGACATGTCAAGACCCAGGTGTATTCACAGAAACCGACAGATCTTGACGAGATACGTGATGTGATTCACAACATTCCGGACGAGCACCGTCAGAACGCAATTCTCGGATTCAAACGAAGATTGCCAATGTGTTTGGACGTGAATGGTGCCCTGCTGGAGATCTGGCGATGAACCAAACCCCATCAAGCATTACTTTCAAATTTTCCTCTGTGCAAAAAACAATATTTTGTTGTAATAAACCTTTTAGTTTCAAAATTACAAGTTTTTAGACCCTGCAGGACTTTTAAAACACACTGTAAAAATGACGCGTAAGACGAACAAATGAACGACGGGTCCAAATGGTTCCAAAAAATGACACTAGATGGCAGCGCTAAGAAAGTAAAGTAAAAAAAAGCAATAATTTAGTAGAGGAAAAGGTCTAAATATGAGCCCCCCCCTTTTTTATTTTGTCATTTTGGGAGGAAAAAAATAATATATCAAGCACCTGCCTTTAAAATGCATATCTATGAAATATATATTTAAATGTAATAGCATGCTAAAGTATAGAAGGCCTCCTCTTTTTTTTTTTTTAAAAAAAAAGCAAATTCCAAGAAATGGTCAAATGATGTATTTCAAAATTGTGGTCTAAATATGGGCTACTAGTGGCAATACCACAAAAAGGATTTAAAATTTAAAAAACAGCTAAAACATTATAAAATTCATATTTATGAATAAACTGTTGTTTTGAAAATCACGCGAAATGGGAAAAATCGAAATTAAGAAAAACATCCAATTTTTTGTTGAAAATGTGATCCCAACATTAGACCTCATGTCATAGCCCATATTTAGACCATCATGCTATTTTTCTTCTTCAATTTATTTTCGCTCTCTGTGGTACATATTTCACAAACAAATCATACCGCTAATATCATGACCTACACAATGCAGATGGGAATTCAGAAAAACGCTGAGTTAAAACATACCTGTAAAAGTTTTCGGAGGTCAAAATTCTATAACAGCGTCCAAGGCTGAAACTAACCACCGCTTTCTCTTGCGAATTAGCGCCGCAACCTTTGTCCTTGACAGATAACCAGTTCCCATAGCCTCCGCCAGACTGCAGCACCCGGGAGCGCTGATAACTCCAAAACCCATATTTAGCCCTTCGCCCATAATTAGACTTTCTCCTCTACAAAAGACAGAAGGATTGTCTTAGTAAGAAAATTCGTACATTAATATAATACAAGAACTGGCATAGAGAGGCGACAGTAATTGATCGCTGTAAGAAATATAAAAGCGAGAAACTTTGGTCTTGCAGAATAATCTGAAGACTCGACATTTTACATATCGTACACTTTGTAACACTCGAAGTCTGAAAACGTATAAATCGTAAACGTAGGAAAACGCAGCGCATTGCTGTGCGTAAATGCAGTATACATATTAAAATTCCTGAAACACCGTTCCTCTTGACGAAACAGGATAATATTTAGAGGTTTTTACGGAAACACGAAATGTGAGTTAACATTCTGTAACGTTCATTTTTCTACCAGGTTTTGTTACAAAATTATGCTAAATGAACTGGAAAATGCGAAATAAACTTTTAAAGATGACATTTGGAGTTTATTTACGGACACAACACTTTCTGAAGTCTGGATTATCGTGTGAGTTTTCTCGTTGGTTTCTTGTACATTACTGTAACTTTAGGTCTGTAAATCAGAGAAAAAATATTATTTGTAATAAAATACCTCTACAATCTCACAATTCTAATTACATGAACTTTTCCCAGATGTCAGGGGAGGGAAGCAAATGCCTCCTCTGACCCCCTTTCGGGTGTTCTTGGTGTTTTGGCTTTCTGCGCACGAGGTGCCCTTTTGGAACAGTGTCGAGTTTGGAATGTCCCGCTGGCAGGTAACCGAAAGCAACCACATGTGAAGTTTTATGTTCGAACGATTAATGTGTTTCAAGACAATAAAGTTGCTATTTCCGTTGAATGAAATGTTCGCTTCTCTTATAAGTGAACTAACTATATTTCGCGAATTAGTACTGTACAGCCCGTTGGGACTACCCACTGGCTGCGATTAGAGAGAAATATCCTTATGTACAGGGTGATTCATAATTCTCTCAGTGGTTTAGAACGTTTATACTACAAGAACAACAACATGCTGGCACCATGTGCACCAGTATGCTACGTAAATATCATTTCTGAAAAACACAAAGAAAATAGGTTTAATTAATTAAAATATTCACGGACAATTTGCCGAGTAATAGTTGTACGTTCCACTGTATCCAAAACAATGTATGCACTACTTCCCTGCTGATCTTGCTTAGTAGCTTGGAATGTTTTTACTAATTACTTCTTTATTGCTTGTACACAGTGGCGGCGATTGGGTTCCAAAACCGGGGGAGCAAGGTACCAGCACTGACAACATATTTCCCTTTGCAGATAAGGTTTCGCATAGTGCGCGGGCAAAAGTAGCGAAAAGTGGGGGCAACTGCCCCCCTGGTTACCGCCACTGCTGTACATGTTGTCCATGCACTAGTTATATACGTAGTTATTCTTATTAAGAACCTAATATTCCAGTTTGAGATTTTTGTGTTTTAATTTCATTTTATGCACAGTCAGGCTAATCGGGACTGGACCTACAGTTTAAAGTGGGATCCGAACCACTATGCGCCTCCACTGAGCATGGGCGGAGTTCGAGCTTTTCCTTTGGGGGGCCCGACTCTGGGAGAAGCATATGATGTACCTGAGGGTTGTTAAATATCCCCTAGCTTATAAGGGGTCCGGAGACCTTCCCCCGGAAATTAAAAAACAACAACTTAAAAACACTGAGTTCTAGGCCTTTTAGGTTTGAAAATGTTAAATTTCCTCGCTTAAGTAAACAAATATTAATTCGTATATTGGTTGTCAGTTTTAAAAGAAGCAAAACAGTACGATTATTGCATTTTGCATTTCATTATTTTTTTATTGATACAATATTCGTATTACTTTAAAAAAGTTACGGTACAATAGTAAGCTTCAGAAATTTTAGAAAAATTAAATTGATAAGTTCTTTTGATGGCTCAGCAGTAACTGTCGACTTAGCACAAAGTCATTTTACGTTTTTCTTTCTTCAAACTGTACACATCAATCAAATCGTCTAAGTCCCGCTGTTGCGGCGCAATTACCGCACATGCCATCATGCCAAACGTCAAGATTTGCGGTATGGCTTCATAACAAAAATATAGTAACTGAACTTAATCATGTGTTATTTTTTTAATCTTTTTTTAAGTTGGGGGGAAGGCCCCCTCTGGCCCTTCCAGAACTCCGCCTATGCCACTGAGTATCAAACCCGAGACCCCTTGATTACAAGGCGACGACGTCACCGCTACGCCACTAGGGAGGCACACGAAATCTGAGATTATAACTTGGCAAATACATCACAATTTCACAATACACAACATGTTTTCAACTGACTTAGTTAAAAGCCAGTGTGAGTTTTCATTTAAGCCCACTTTATGCACAGTCAAGCTAATCGGGACTGTGCCTACAGTTTAAACTGGGACCCGAACCACTGTGTACCAGCTGGTATCGAGCTCGGACCCTTGCATATATGGCGTCGATATTACCATTACGTCATCAAGGAACCCCAATAAGAGAAAATAAGAGAATTGCTCAATGATTATAAAGAAGAAGAAGGGTAATAGCAGCGCAGTCTGGTGTCCGATCTTAAATTGATCTTGAAAGCATTGTTGTCTATGCATCCCGTGATGTTACCCTTGAAATATAATATGGCTCGGTAATGTAACATGTTCACTACATAAAATGACACCTGGCTTGTGAGAAATACAGGGTAATCCAAAATGAATGGTACAATTTTACACAGTTGTTATGACGTTACTATTTATGATAGAAAATCAGACAAGGCGTCAATATAAAGAAACACTCTGTAAATTTTATTCCCACTTAGCGGGCTTATTCTGTTTAGCCGATGCTCCACCAGGATCGCCAGTGTCGCAAGATAGCTAATGACCAGTAGAAGGCGCATTGTCTGTTTGAGCTATCGAGAACTGATTCGATCACAATTGTGCAAAGACATTTCCACAGTGGCGTGCGGTGACCATTTAGATAACCGAAGCACTGAATGTATATTTTTTAAGTAAACAATAGCAAATCAAGGGGCAAGCTTGCCTTGATAAAAATCACAGCTGGTAATAGTTCATTTCATTTTTAAGCTGGTCATCATCAAGCACAGTTTCTATTCTGTTTTCCCCAAAAGCAGCTATAGCTACAGACGATCGTAGATGGCTAACAGACAGTGCGTGCTCGGCTATTGACTTCACTAAATTTCCCAAATGCATGTACCCAGTTTTGGTCCAAGAAGTATTTCTATCCTTTCCAAACAACAGACAATACCAGCAAAACACCGCATTTAGCTCAGCGCTATCAGCTAACCAGTCACATTTGGTATACACATTACAATGAAAATGTCTAGTGAATTTACTGGTCGTTTGAAGCAAGTTCGGTAGTTCTGGTGTTGGCCGTCCATTCTTAATTATCTCATTTTTTTCTGATAAAGAATGGGCAGAAAAAAGCTCTTTTATAGTACACATTGTTCTATATTACTAGATACTAACTGGTACCTTCACATATTTTCATATACATTCGGCAAACCAAACCCGTTAACTGAGGAAAACCGAAAACAATACGAGTTGAAACACTCCGATACACTCTCGAACTCCTTGTCCGATGCTAGCTTCGGTTGCAGAAGAAATACACGCGCACAGCCGGTGACCTTGAGGTGCGCGCGCAAGTGTCTGTCACTGCTTAACCGATGCGAGAGGAAGATTGCTTCGGCTCAACGTCAGTGCAGCCCTGCAGGGACTGGTATTGTTACGTTATTGCATATTGTATTCCGAAGCAATTCTTCGGTAGCTTACCTTGTATGCACGCCACTGCATTTCCACATGCTTTTCGGTAGTAATGCATATGTTTCACCCTTCTGAAAGATTTGCCAGAGTTACAACTGCGAATTGTAAGTGCCTTCGAAACCGTTGACAACGACTTGGTGTCTCGTGCATAGCAAGTACTTGATTATCGTTTGGACCTTATCCGCGTTACACGTGGTTTTCATGTTGAATCTTTATAATGTGAGTCATGTGACTAAAACTTCCAGAGTTCTTCTTTATATTGATGCCCTGTCTGATTTTCTATCATAAATAGTAACGTCATAATAGCTATGTAAAGTTGCACCATTCATTTTGAATTACCCTATAATCTTGTCTAGTCCAATGGAAGCTGTGCAGGATTCTTAAGCGTAGAATGCACGTGATAAAACCATACAACTCAACGTAGCTGCAGTGATGAATTCAGGTGGTGGCCCGGAGGGGAGGCGGGCATGGATATTTTGAAAAGTCCCTCCCGCCGAAAGTTCCAGTAACCTGGCAGAGCATTCGGACAAGAGCTATACTCTGTCCCAGCTAACTGTAGAGCAAGGCTGCGCATACCGTCAGAGAAGCGAGGGAAATCAAGTGGCCAGAGAGAAGCAGTCGCTTCCCCCTCCACGCAATCCCGTTCCCTCTCACGTGTTCATTGGTGGAACCAACTCGTGTCACTACTTGCGCAGAGACTTGCTCTACAGTTAGCTGGGACAGAGTATAAGAAATCTGACAAGCATGTTAACTTTCGCTTTCTTTCATTCACTTTAATTTAACGTAAAGCGTACTTTTGTGGGTTTTTTTCGTCGTAACAAACACTGATTTGGTCTTCTTTGTAATTAGAAGTCAAACTAATTTAAATATCGACCGTTTTGATAACTGCTCAATTAAGAAATAGGGTGGATAAGGATACGCTTCAAAATTGTGTGATGGTGTCATCTGAGGGGGGGGGGGGGCGAGGAACCCAAAAAGTAATCGATGATGTCATACACAGATTTGTTGAGAAGGCCTAGATGTCTTAATTTGCTGTAAATGTAAATCATTGCATGTTTTTATTTATTTTATTGATTCTCATAATTTAATTCTTAAAATAATAGTTAATTATACCTAATTATACTTAATCTAATTACAGCAAGGAGCAATTTAAAAATATTATTATTGTTTTATTCATTATATTTTGAGCAATGTGGCTTGACCAATATGTATGTATGGACGACGGGTCTCAATGGTTCCAGAAAATGACACTAGATGGCAGTTCTCCGAAAGTGAAGTCCTGGATTTCAGAAGGCTCAGGCGCCAAATTATCCACGGGAATGAGAGCATGTTAGTGAAGACCGTAAGACGAAAAGGTAGGTCGTCTAATTGTGAGCTGGATTAAAAACTTGGATATTTACTCCCTTCACTGGTATGCCCTCATTCCCGTCGTGGGCGAGTTGGCTTCTGAGCAACCAAATTCCAAACCCCGGAGGGAATTGTGAAACACCCTGTATTTATGGACAAAATAACACCAGAACTAAGACAGGGTGAGAGAGAAGAGAGGGGGGAAGGAACTATTTCTTGATGCTTTTTTAAAGTTTTTTTAAGTCTACTTTTATGCGCATTAGACTAATCGTGACTAGTCTTGTAAAGTTAGAACCAAATCATTATGTGCCTCCACCGGGTATCGAACCCGCAATCGCTTAACTACAAGACGGCAACGTTACCATCACACCAAGCGCAGGAACTATTTCTTCTGAGAAATCTTATTTGTTGTTCGATTCGCAGCAGGGTGCGTAGGAATATGCTGCATGTATAAAACCACGGCACTCAACGTAGCTGATATAGCAGTTGATCTGTGCAGCTATGACTAACATACAGGGTGTTCATAAAGTCCCGGTACCATTACAAAGAAACATTTACTACGACATGCTTGAACAATACCCTCTTCCTCAATTGGAGGAATTCCAGCCACCCATAATTCTTCAAGATGGGGTACCCCCTCATTGGTCCAAGGATGTTCGAGGTCTTCTGGATAGGTATTTCCCTGGCAGGTGGATAGGCCGTGGTGGACCTATTCCCTGGCCACCGCGCTCTCCTGATATCACACCCTTGGATTTCTTCTTCTGGGGGTATGTGTTTACAGCACTCTTGTTCCAGATGCTGCTACTCTTCGAAGAAGAATAACGGAGAGTATCCTAACTGTTACCGCTGCTATGTTTGGGTGTGTATGGGCAGAAGTGGATACCGCCTTGATGTTCTGAGAGCAACTAGAGGGGCTCACATTGAGGTGTATGGCATATAAACGTGGAAACTTGTAGCCCATTTTGTAATGAACAGCATTGTTCTGTTGAATGTAGTTTCCGAGCTATATTTTTGTAATTGTACCGGGACTTTATGAACACCCTGTATTATTGGGCAAAATAACGCCAGAATTCCGGTGGAGGCATATAGTGGTTCGGATTCCACTTTAAACTGTAGGTCCAGTCCCGATTAGCCTAACTGTGCACAAAGTGGACTTAAAACATCAACTCAAACCAAACACCAGGATTAACACAAAGGAAAGAAACTATTTCTGAGAAGTGAAGCGGCTTTCCTTACATTAATATCGTTCTTAAAGCGGATGGAGAATAAAGACCATGATTGACGTTTCATCATTGTCTTGTTCTCGTCTTAAATTATCGTTGGCCTACCTCAATCCAGACAAATCAATAACGTCCAAGATGGTTTCTGGGAAACGAGCTCGTGCCCCCGTGGCTCCCCCATATTGTACGCGCTCCTCCATGCATTTCCAAACCTGCCCCTCCGTGACCTGCGGTATGATGTATTGTTCGTTGGTGACCTGGACCTCCGCCCCCCCCCCTCCTATTTCTGCAGGTGTGCGCAGGCGGAATAATTCGCCGAAGAAGCCAGATTCGGAGAGCTCTCACTTATCGCACGAATCTCAAGCTCCCTTTTTTGGTCAAGCCCCTCCCTTTGTCTTCTGACGTCAGACTAAATGCTTTCGTTGCTAAGTTATGCCTGTTAGGTTTGAGTCTCTTGTAAAATTATGCCTTTTTTTGTCAAGACACGAAAAATTGCAAAGTATTGATGCTAAGAGCTCTAAACCTCGCATTCCTAACCTAACAATGAAAGCTCTCCGCGATTACGTCAGAAGACGAAGGGCGGGGCTTCACCAAAAGGGTGTTTGAGGTTTGTGCAATAAGTGAGACACGGTTTGGAGACGTCGATCCGCTGGATGAACAACCTCGTTAAATTAATCTGGTTGTCCTCCAGGAAAACGTTCTCCACATTGAGTCGAATAATAACTACCTTGATTAGCGATCGGCGGCATCGCAGGCAATTACAGACGTTCTTACGGAGGCTGAAACGATGACAATTGTAGAATATTAGAGCCATTAAACTTTCGCTGTTGGTTACGTGGTTGGAGGGTGGTGAGGTTTACTTCGGGAGTTGTTTGTATCTGTTACGAAGCTCCTCCGCTATTATGGGCGTGTTCTTGGCTTTTTTACGATATAACTCGAGAACTACAAACGCTAGAGAGGTGGAACTTTTGAAAGTACTTGTTCGTTCTATTGTGGATAAATCCACCCTTATTGTGGCATTAACTTCTGTTTTGTTTTTGAACATGCTTCGTATATTCATCCTTCTCTCGTGATCATATTCTTATGCAAACGAATCCTGGATATTTCTGTGCTATTTCTCCTCGATGCTTCTAATTTTGCAGTACCATTCTTGGTACTGCTGTTCCATTTCTCCTCAATCTTTCTGATTTTACATTCTGGTGCTTGGTGTTCGTGTTCAATTTCTCCTCAATCTTACTGATTTTACATTCTGATCCTTGGTGTTCCTGTTCCACTTCTCCTCAATCTCACTGATTTTACATTCTGATCCTTGGTGTTCCTGTTCCATTACTCCTCAATCTTACTGATTTTACATTCTGATGCTTGTTGTTCCTGTTCCATTTCTCTTCAATCACACTGATTTTACATTCTGATGCTTGGTGTTCTTGTTCTATTTCTCCTCAATCTTACTGATTTTACATTCTGATGCTTGGTGTTCCTGTTCCATTTCTCCTCAATCTCACTGATTTTACATTCTGATGCTTGTTGTTCCTGTTCCATTTTTCCTCAATCTTACTGATTTTACATTCTGATCCTTGGTGTTCCTGTTCCATTTTTCCTCAATCTTACTGATTTTACATTCTGATCCTTGGTGTTCCTGTTCCATTTCTCCTCAATCTCACTGATTTTACATTCTGATCCTTGGTGTTCCTGTTCCATTACTCCTCAATCTCACTGATTTTACATTCTGATGCTTAGTGTTCCTGTTCCATTTCTCCTCAATTTTACTGATTTTACAATCTGATACTTGGTGTTCCTGTTCCATTACTCCTCAATCTTACTGATTTTACATTCGATCCTTGGTGTTCCTGTTCATTTCTCCTCAATCTTACTGATTTTACATTCTGATCCTTGGTGCTCCTGTTCCATTTCTCCTCAATCTCACTGATTTTACATTCTGATGCTTGGTGTTCCTGTTCCATTTCTCCTCAATCTTACTGATTTTACATTCTGATCCTTGGTGTTCCTGTTCCATTACTCCTCAATCTCACTGATTTTACATTCTGATGCTTGGTGCTCCTGTTCCTTTTCTGCACATACTTGACATTTTGATACTTGGTAGTTTTGTTCTACTTCCCACAGATATACATAGATTTTACGTTATATTTATAGTTTTTTCTCGTGGCCTCCCCGATGGTGGTGGTAACGTTCTCGCCTTGTAATCAAGGGATCTCTGGTTCTATACCCGGTGGATGTAGGCTTGCACTGTGGTTGGTATCCCACTTAAAAATACCGGTTCAGTTCCGATTAGCCCATCTGTACACAAAGTGTACTTAAGACAACAAATCAAGCAAGGATGTTCTTTCTCCTTCCGTTAAACGGATCAGCTATCATTGTAGATTTCTCTTTCATGTATATATTTATCCATTCTTTCTTTCTTTCGTTCAGCAGGATAAAATAGACTTTATGATGGGTATGTGACAATGAATTGATGTGATAATCACCACCTACTCCCACTATTTCTTCTTCGATACCCGGTGGAGGCTCATAGTGGTTCGGATCCCACTCTAAACTGTAGGTCCAGTCCCGATTAGCCTTACTGTGCACAAAGTGGACTTAAAGCACCAACTCAATCAATAAAACCATTTATTAGGGACTTTTCTAGAAAAATTCCCACATGAAATCCTCACCCCGGGGTGTCCCGTGTGACAGTCAAGCACCTTACAGACTGGATCATCGCAACTCTTGTAGATATGAATTATACTTTCAGCCGTAAGAAATATTTACTGGTCACTACTGGTACATTAGCTGTTCGCGGTATAACGGTTGGAAACTCTTTGAGATTACACGTATCAAACATCCAAGTTAGGAACATCCAATGAGATATTTCCGAAAGTTCTAGCTAGGAGACAGGTTAAAAGGATGGAGGTACTTGGCGTTTATTAAGAGTTATAGAAAAAAATGCTGAGCTTGGAGCACTTAATTAAGCGACGGATTTTATTTATAGCACAGGTACGAAGCCAGGATACCCCCATAAAACGAAGAACAGTCCTTCCTGCGCCCATTAAGGGGATCAAATATTAACGCTAAATGGATCGCTTATCATTTAGTGCACCCAGGATGGCAAAAATTGCATTTTCTAAACATTTGGGAACGCATTCATGTCTGCTTTAAAGCGAATGCTTTATTCGGAAGAGAGATTCTTAGCTATCTCTCGGTCAGCTTGGTTGTTTGGTCTGAGATATACACGGCATCGGATAAATTAGTGTGTTTTTAAGGGTTTTAGAGGGGCTAAATTCATATTTATACTTATTTGGATGTAAGCTTGTTACTGGGTAGAAATTTGTGAACATGGAAATTGGAGCTTAAATTGTGTTCCGACTTATGTGGCGGACTGGTTAGCAGGTGTCCCGGGCTTAACTGCTTCTTGTGAGTGTCCCTTCATCAAATTCATCATATCACTCATCCCCATCGTCGCGATTGTTCAAAAGTGGCAGAAAAACGAGGTAAAATAATCAAATCCATTCATTCTTCTAAATCAGGGTTGTAAAAGGTCCAGGTACCCATAAATTCTATTGGGTTCCGCTGCAGGACCGGAACATTTTTACTCGCACAATTTAAATTCGGTCCAAGTTGCGTATTGTTACCTTGAAAAAAAGGTTCCTGGACAGTATTTTAAATGTTCCTGAAAAAAAGGTTCCTTGACCGTATTTAAATTGATGCGGAAAAAAGGTTCCTGGACCGAATTGAAATTCATTCTGGAAAAAAGGTTCCTGGACCGAATTGAAATTCATTCTGGAAAAAAGGTTCCTGGACCGAATTGAAATTCATTCTGGAAAAAAGGTTCCTGGACCGAATTGAAATTCATTCTGGAAAAAAGGTTCCTGGACCGAATTTAAATTCATTCTGGAAAAAGGTTCCTGGACCGAATTTAAATTCATTCTGGAAAAAGGTTCCTGGATCGACTTGAAATTCATTCTGGAAAAAAAGTTTCCTGGATCGACTTGAAATTCATTCTGGAAAAAAGGTTCCTGGACCTAATTTAAATTCATTCTGGAAAAAAGGTTCCTGGACCGTATTTAAATTGTTCCTGAGAAAAGGTTCCTGGACCGAATTGAAATTCATTCTGGAAAAAAAGGTTCCTGGACCGAATTTAAATTCATTCTGGAAAAAAGGTTCCTGGACCGAATTTAATTCATTCTGGAAAAAAGGTTCCTGGACCGTATTTAAATTGTTCCTGAAAAAGGTTCCTGGACCGAATTGAAATTCATTCTGGAAAAATTTCCTGTACCGAATTTAAATTCATTCTGGAAAAAATGTTCCCGGACCGAATTGAAATTCATTCTGGAAAAAAGTTCCTGGACCGAATTTAAATTAATTTTGGAAAAAGGTTCCTGGACCGTATTTAAATTGATCCTGAAATAAAGGTTCCTGGACCGAATTTAAATTGATCGGGGAAAAAGGTTCCTGTACCGTATTTAAATTGATGCTGAAAAAAGATTCCTGGACCGAATTGAAATTCATTCTGGAAAAAGGTTCCTGGACCGAATTGAAATTCATTCTTGAAAAAAGGTTCCTGGACCGTATTTAAATTGATCCGGAAAGAGGTTCCTGGACCGAATTGAAATGCATTAAATATGAAAAGGTTATACACTGTCTAGAACTCATTTACGTCTGCTGATTTTCTCTCCCAGTCCGAGATTGAATTTATTTACAATTCCTGGACCAGGGTTGACCGATCAAAAGTTGCCTTCTAAAAATGTCCACGAATACGTTTTACATTGGAATGTCACACTGCGGTTGTAGAAAACATAGAGCAGGGAATAAATCAAAACCCCGTTGTTCTCTCGTGGGTCAGGTACAAAAACTCCCTTCGCGAAGAGTTACTGTACTACATAACGCAATGGACTGTATTAGTGTGGCTTCACATTAAGTTCAAACAAACCCGTCACGTGTTGCTCCGGCATCCGATCCAGGAACCGCAGCCAATAGGAGCCGTCGATGAGGTAACGTGAGGCTGCTATGTTCCCAGCAGATATCACAACAGGGACTGGTAGTGCTGCTACAACCAAGTGAAGGAACATGCTCGAGAGAATGGGACTACATGGAGAGGGGCAACGGGACTGCATCATTTGGGTTTCGCCCATTTCTTTCATGCTCACAAGTTGATAATCGTCAGGTCCGTATTCGATCCAAGTTGCGTATTGTTTCATTTCAATACGGAACTTAGACCCTTATTTAAACTGATTCGGAAAAAAGGTTCCAGGACCGAATTTAAATTGGTTCGGAGAAAAGATTCCCGGAACGTATTTAAATTCATCCGGAAAAAAGGATCCTGGACCGAATTGAAATAACTTACAGATATAAAGTTCATTACGGTCCAGAACACATTTACGCTTGCTGATTTTCTCTCCTGGACCGGAATTGAATTTATTTCAAATTCCTGAACCTTTAACAACCCTGTTCTAAATTATTGGTTCGGCTCACTATCTCGTCTCCAAAGGTCCCTTGGTGGCCTCCGTGGCAGAGTGGTTAGCACAGCGCACTACAACGCCAAGGGTCCCGAGTTCGAATACCGGCCTTGGCATGGATGTTCTTTATGAGTGTTCCTTCATCCCTTGATTGATTGAATTGCTTTATTTTACTTCGCTTTTTGTGCCACTTTTGGCTAATTTGCGAAGATGGGAATTAGTGATGATGTGATGAAATTCATGAATAGACACTCGGAAATATCCATGCCCAGGCCGGGATTCGAACCCGGGCGCGATGTGCTAACCACTCCGCCACGGGGGTCGGCCCCTCATCCATTTCATCATATCATCCATCATTCTCATCTTCGTAATTAGCCACAAGTGGCAGAAAATCGAAGTAAAATAAACCAAATAAATCAATCCAAAGGTCCCTGGTTCGATCCCAGCAATGGCATTTGTTTCACGAGAGCTTGATCAAGGACTATCGCCGCCATTATTCAAAACCTGTTTTAGAAAAATAAGGAGAAGATGCCTTAATTTGTTTTATGAATAAAGACGTTATGAAAATTATATTAATTCAATACTTTAGTCCGAAAAAAATATGCAGCAGAAATACAGGGTGGTCCACATTGTATTTACCAACTTCAAATGACAACGGAAATACTGCGAGTTATTGTAGTAACCTTATATGGTTATTAAATAAAAATATACACAATGGCTTTTCATCCAGTGTAAAATATGGACAGTACAGACATCAATGCACATTGAAAATACACTCTTCCAAAAGTTCTCCTCCTGCTTAGATGTACTGTTCGAGGCGATGCGGGAAGGCTTTCATGACTCGTGTCTCTACATGTCCTGTGTATTAGCGCGTATTTCACAACGACTGACGGTTCACAACATTAGCCGTGGCTCTCCACTGTCCTAACCCACCTCAGAATGCTGTGCCTCTCTGGAACAGGTGCATGGAGATCTTCATTGTTCCGCCACAGTGCCCAGTGCCTGTTTGGTCAAAGGCTTCCACCGCCGTAATCCGCGTCTACACCGGCCAACGCTGAATGGTATACTAATTGCCTGACTCCCAACTCTCGACGGATGTAGGTATGCCACACATGCACACGTGCATTCTGGCAGGGTTGCCAACTCAAATTGGTACATACAATATGCGCCACCCTGTATGAGCTCTTCGGAAGGAAAAATATTCACGAGATATGGAAATGCTACAGTCTAAATTCGTGAGGAACGCCACATCTAACAAAAACTAGACTACTTATCTGTTTGTACGTACGATACATCTGAACATGTATGACATAGCCAGATGTCGGACACACGTTGTACTGTCCTTTAACACTACAAATGTTGCCAGTACACTTCGTAATTTCTAAAAAAAGAACACTTTTTTTATGAATATACCATAATTAACCCTATAAATCGCCTGTAATGCATGAAATGCATAAATAATATATCTTTATTTTACCAGTTCGATAAATACCTACAGAGAGACCACCGATACACATCGAAAATAATTGCAAGCGACTCCACAAAAACATTTTTTACACCTTAGTAACTTTCTACCTATACTGAACGTTTATGTAGATCATTATTTTCTCGTTTAATCTTTAAACAAAATCCACATAGGCAAAGTTAATACCCAGTGCTAGTTTCATGTGTCTATCGCTTTTTGTGCAAAAGTTACGTACGTTCAAAGTTTCGGTTGACTTTTTGTGGACACCCTGTATATTATTTGATGTTTATGTAAATATTTTAATGTTCGCTGTAGTAGAAACAAAGAAGAAAAATTAAAGACAACATCATGTTAACGAAAGTAAAGCGTAATAATAATAACAAATTTCTCTGAAAGGTACCGTGGCGACATCTTTTGCTGAATGAGGGAACTATTTTTCTCTTCATAATTGTAATTCTTCTTTTTCACAGATCGTTTGAAAAACTTCGGTAGTCTTTGTATGGCACAAAGAGAAGCGTAGAATTGTAGCCTCAATCCGTGGTGGAAAAAGGTCGTATTGCTATGTTAATTACAACAATTTCCTTTCAAATTTGCATATTTTGGATAAAGTCGTTACGTGACAACTTAAAACAGAGTGAATCGGAGGCTAATTAATGTAACAATTCTTCTTTGGCGCCCAAAGATAAAAGAAGGGAAATACGCAAAGGAAAAAGGCGGGAAAATGTAAGAAGAATTTGAATAACTTCCGTTTGACAGAAAATTTGTTTATGCATCCCTTCACGCTTTAATTGGATTAGCTTAAGAGAATCAGAGAAAAATATGATTGAATTCTTTGTGGGTGATCGCGTTAATGAATATGAATAAATTGAAGTGTTTTTCGAGCATGTAAAAAAAAAAAAGTGGTGCTTTCCTGTGGTTTACACCACGCCATGAAGGCGTATAGGGTGTGTGGAATTAGGGCCCCACACGTTCTTGATCACGGCCAAAGGTGTGATCAGCACCACGCCCCTGGCCGCCTCTAACCCCAGAGTTTCCTCCTGGTTCTCACTTTATACGACACTGGGTGGGCCTCCGGTGCCGCTTGAACAAGTGGAAAAGATCCCGGTTCTTCCTCGCTGGGGATAGAACCTGGGTCTCTCGCATGTTAGTCAGACGCCACGAGCACGTGCTGTAGTAAACACAGGGTTAGCCTAAAAGAAATAGACACTGACTTCATTGTTTGTAAACGTCGTCCTAGTTGGTAGAAAAGTGACTCCCACAGTACGATTAGACTGTGTACTGATTGTATCCATCCTGTTTGACTACAACGCCACCTCTCGGAAATGTTATGTTTTGTAAACAAAGAGCAAACCTCGGAACGCGCAAGGAGTAGAGCACTCTGTGTTTACAAAATGCAATCAGTGACGGCTTCTAAACTTAACCACACATTCGCACACATTATTAACACTTTACCAACTAGGACGACGTTTACAAACAATGAAGTCAGTGGCGGCTTGTAACCACACATCTCGAAAACGGTTTGTTTGCAGACCCATGTTTACTGAGACTTTTCTGCTTCTATTATCGTGTACTATCACCTGTGTCAGTTTGCGCTATTACTTATGAAACACCCTGTAGAGAACTTCAAGTTTTCGACCTCCGCTTTTCGTTCGTCTTCGTGACGTCAGCATCACGTGAGCACCCTTGACGTAAACAGAACAGTATGGCCGCTAGCCAGGTGGAGAAGGCTTTCCACGTGATTGAATTTGCGAAAACAAATTCTGCTACTATCGTGCAGCGTCGTTTTAGAACACGGTATGGCAAACAACCACCCAGGAGGCAGTCAATCTACTATTAGAGCAAGAAATTTGAGGAAACTGGTTGTCTGTGCAAGGGGGAAAATCCTGGGAGAGGAGAACAGGATTATAGCATTGATATATGTCGTGTTACAAAAGGGTTACACATAGAACACTTGCAACTTACCAATGTAAACTTAAGGATGTACTCTTCAAACCATGTACATATTTCAGCCATGTTATTAAAACTCTTCTTTCTGTAAAACTTTGAAACCTGTCTACTTATTTTAGGCTAACCCTGTATTATATAGGGTGGCGCATATTGTATCTACCAATAACATTTGGCAACGCTGTCGGAATGCTGATACGCATGCACAGAAGTTTCGCATTCTTAGGCAGCTGCATGTCTCGCAATCAATCTGCCATGGAACGGTGGCCGTTTCAGACACGAATCGGTGGCAGTGGAGGCGTTCATCCGAACGGGTTACATTCAGGAGACGCAGCAGGCACTGCGACGTCGGTTCAATGAGGATCGCCACCAACCTGTGCCAGACAGAGCGTCACAACATGATACATGGGCCAGGCAATAGGAAGTCAATGGCAGAGTGCAGAAACAGAAGTCTCCAGGTCAAAGGAGCCGTATTCTCTGGTGTCCTGATGCTTCTCGGTGCAGCGTCTACTGAATGGAACCCGTTCGGATGAACGCCTCCATTGCCACGATTCGTGTCTGAACCGGTCAACGTTCCATGGCAGACTAATTGCCAGACTTTCAGCTGCCTAAAAATGGTAAATTTCTACGCATGCGCACCCGCATTCCAACAGGGTTGCCAAATGATACTGGTAATACAATATGCGCAACCCGTTATATATTAAATATTACCTATATATGAGGATCATTTCTAAAAATGTGATTACATGCTTGTAATGGTCTACTTATATTATTGTAGAGGTCGATTTTAGTGTATTCCTTTTCAATACTCTCCGGTAGAGTACAGCACATTTTGCAAAATTTCTGTCATATCACTGAGGACTACACTATGTTATTAATTGTCTTGAAGTGACATCCTCGTAGACGATCTTGTAGCTTCCGAAACAAGTCATAGTCGCAAGAACTCATGTCCACACTATAGGTGATGCTTTAGTACCGGGTGTTTCAATAAATTTGATATTGATTTCGTAATCTAAAAACGTTTCCAATTCTCGTGCAAATGATCTGAAAATTTAACATGATGTGTAGAAACACCTCAAAAGTAAATGTGTAATGTGGTATATTTTTGTCTTTAGACATGCCATTCACTGGAAAAGCGAGTGGGAGGAGCAAAGCAGTGAGCGCAGCTGCAAACGACTGGTCAAAATGTCAAAAATATATTCTAAAATTAGTATAAAAGCTTCTTTTCAATGTGCGGTTTCGAAAGGCACTTAAATGGTAAATATTCCATGTAGTACACCCTGAAATGTAGTTCTTGCGGACAAAGGAGAATCAGGAAACAAAACAAAATTTTAATTTTTTCCCAAACAAAATTTTTAATCATGGATCTCTTTTGCGGGTAAGAAATTATGCTACGATAAAAAAGAAAATGCATTTCACATTATAATGCGTGAAGGGAATGTGTCCAAATTTTCCTGCAATTTTCATATTAGTCATGGTAGTGAATTGTTCGCCTTTTGGTCCAGAACTCTGTCTGTATTTCCCTGTGAAGATTTAAAATTTCTATCATGTAAATAATACTGTTTGTCCTGCACCGTGCCCCGTGCGGTCTAAGGTACAAGATTTGGGCTCTGGCTAGAGGACGCTCACAGGTTCGAGTCTCCTAGGATAAGCACAACAACTTTTCCTGAGATTTCGGCCAGTGTATGGGACCGGTCGCCATCGACCATCCAGCATCGTGAAGAAATTGGGGAGCTACAAATGAGTAGCGTAACCTGGTCACAAATCTTGCAACAACTTGGGGTTCGTCGTGCTGACCACACGTCACCCTGTAACTGTGTGCATACCTCCCACTCTGGTGGAAGCGAGACTTTAGTCGGTAGGTAGGCACTGATCACGCTACTGACTTATTATCTTAGGCAGTTCCTAAAATACTTATTTCATGCCCCCTTTTTGATCAGTTCTTACATTCTAGAAGAAAATAAAAATTGTAGCGTGTTCCTAGGAACGTCCTTAATTTTTGAGAGAATTACGCATTTATTGGAAATGATACCACCACAAAATTAAGATAATTTAAGCACTCACAAAGTACTTTGTAATTTGTTAGATAGTAGAATTTGGTACTGAGGGAATTGCGTTTTTACCATTACATTAGAGGTGCGACATCTAGTGTGTTTAAACTAAATTCCGAACAAATAAAGTTTCCAGTGACGCCTTCCCGGCTGCGGTGGTCAAATTCAACAACGGCAAAGTTCCACAGGATGAAGAACAGGGCCGGAATGTCTCTAACTTTGCTCGTAAAAGATACAGTTTTCGTCTCCTGTCTTCTGAAGCACGGACGGCGGCTAATTTTGCCACCGAGTCTAATGGCGCTTCGCTTCTCATTGTCCCACACCGCCATCTTCCTGTTGTGCACTCATTGTTGCAAGCTCTTCCCGCCCTGAATGCCCAGCCACAACAATGGGGCTCCATTGAAGATAATGCCTGGGCATTACCTCAATGGCTACTATAAGTCTTTTGATGAGAGTTGTGTTAGGATGTTGGTTCTTTCCGTAACGTTGCTACCAAAGCTTTTCTTTCAGTAACGTATCGTTATTGTTTTCAAGAAAAGATATTGATGGCCTTAAGTGCAAATCATACGAGGGTTGCTGGAAAGGTTTCTGCAAACTACCACCAACAGTGGCGCTAGTGTTCCGCTATTATAAAAATCGGAAGAATAGACCATTTTTATGTTTAAATTATCTTTGATTCTTTCTTTAGGCCTATTCGTTTATTTCTCACAGCAGTTTGAAGAAATAGTTTCGTGTGGGAAATGGAAATTTCTCGTGAACACTTTCGGGAAATAATTTTTTTGTGATTTCAAATGTAGTTTAACACCGAAGCAGTGCATCGAGCGACTTCATTTGGATTTTGGGGATGAACCACCATCCAATAGGACTGTGTACAATTGGTTTTCCGAATTCCAGCGTGGTCGCACATTTCTCAGTGGTGAATTTCGTGAAGGTCGTCTATCCACGTCTGTTGTTGCCAGTAATGTTGATGCTGTGCGTGAAATCATTGAGAGATCGGCATGTGGCATACTGTGAGATTCAGGCATCCTTGAACGTTGACATAAAAGCAATACATACGATTTTGCATGGTCATCTGAACGTACGTTGGATCTCACACAACTTGACCGAAGCTCAAAAACAGGCTCGTGTAAATTGGTGTAACGAAATGCTCAAAAAATTCAACCGAGGCAAGTCAAAATTGGTGTACTACATCGTTACAGGGCACGAAACTTGGATCTATTCATACGAACCCAAAAGTAAACAGCAATCCACTGTCTGGGTGTTTCAGATTGAGCCGAAACCAACAAAAAGTTGTTCGTTCGAGGAGTGCTGCCAAGCAAATGATTGCTTGTTTCTTCGGTAATACGGGACATGTGGCAACAATAGCTTTTTAAGATCGAAGGACTGTAAATGCTGAGTGGTATACAACAATTTGTTTGCCAGAGGTCATCAATGAATTGCGTAAAACAAACCCAAATCGTCGCATTATTCTTCACCACGACAACGCCAGTTCGCACTCAGTACACTAAACTGTTGATTTTTTGTCCAGTAAAAAGTCGAATTAATGACTCATAGTCCGTACTCACGTGATTTATCACCTAATGACTTCTTTTTGTTCCCACACATGAAAAATAAGATGCGTGGTGAGCGATTTGTGTCGCCTGAAGCAGCTGTTGACACATTCTGAACAGCGGTTTCTGAGGTATCAGCTTCAGAGTAGAAAAAATGCTTTCAAAATTGGTTTGAGCGTATGCACAAGTGTATTGATCTTAAGGGTGAATATAATTTGAAAAACAATAAAGCCATTCCCAGAACGTCACGTCTTTTTTTTCATATTGATTGCCGAAACTTTTCCAGCAGCCCTCGTAGTGACGTAGCTACCCGGTGTTCTTTTCCCTAAAAAAAAAAATGAATTTATATGTTTGCGTTATTTTATGTCACTTTTCTGCCACTTTTGGCTGATTGTGACGACAGGGCCGGCCCTAGGTTCTTACGTACCCCATGGGTCTGATGCGCGTGAGTGACTACAAATGTTAAAAAGAGATGGCAGCACCAGGTGTGCAAGACATTGTTATAATATACATGAATGACAGTGTAAATTAGGCCAAAGTAAATTAGGAATATGAACAATAATAGAATACGTTATAAGATAATAATGAGAATATATAAAGATAATAAATTAATAAAATTATGTACAAAATGAAACATGTACTCATACATAAATAGTTACGAAGTTTTAAGAAGTGAAAGTATCGATGTGTCGACAGTGGCGGATTAAGCTTCCTCGCCGCCCCTAGGCACAAACGTAATGTGCGCCCTTCTCAAAAGAAAAGTAGTAACTTATTTGCACTGACCCAGTACGTAAGTTCCGTCTGAATATGTGATTGAAAATGGTTCCCCAAGGTCCCAACAGATTTCTGCCTTGTTAAGAGTGCCAACTCGCAGTTTTTGTGTTCTTCAGAATTTTCGTATGATGCTAGAATATTTGAAATGTTTTTCCAGTCTGAAACGCCGTGAGTTGCGATGTTTGTCTTGCCCTTGAACAACCTGCATGATGCACAATAAACGGCACCAGTGCTGCACGAATATACCAAATAATTCCGCAAAATTGATTCTCCATTTACAAGTTTACGAAAAAAAAACACTGTTATTTAAAAATCTTGTCTTACCTGCTATGAGTCTTTGCGATTTAGAAAAATCGTTTTCAGCATTCTGATTATTTCCACGTCTTAGAAGAATGTCAATTGTAGACTCATTCAGACACCACTCGCAGGATCGTCACTAACGAAATTTGCACTCTCACTGTCACAATCAGGAACTCCTACGAACTGAGGGGACACTACCTCAGGTGCACTTTCTTCCTCCACTAAACCCACAATATTTTCGACATTTTGCGTTTCACAGAGTTCACTCGATGTAGCCGCTTCCACTTCAATTTTTGGACTGCTTTCGGAAATCACTTGTTCCTTTCGCCTAAAAAACGTGTCCACTGTACCAAGCTTTTTCTGTAAGGTTGCTTCTCTTTCACGCTTTTGTAAGTTTACGATAAGCCGCCCCACTTAACTTTGTTCGCTTCATGCTGCCTGCTGCATAAAAAAAAAACACCAAATCGCAAAAGCACTAGCAACAAACTGAATGCACCAGCCAGAGAATCCAGTAAGACAAAAACTAGTTGCGGTCCATGCGAAAGCTGCATTCACTCACTCACTTATCAGCAGTGTTTATGTGTTTATTTTTTTTTAAGACTGGCATTGTTACAGATGCGAGTTTCAAACAATCAGTCTTATTTCCTGCCTGGCCATTAACAAACGCTTAGTGGAAGATCGAGTGGTATGTATTTACAAAAACAAACCAACAAAGGCTTGCATTGTCATTGTAAGCGATAAAAGCCGCAGCACGGGTTAAAAACAAATTGATTGGCGCCTGAAGGAGGCAGAGCAACGAAACATTTCTTGATAACACATAAATTTGCTACATCAAGGTTTCTTTCGTATGAAGCGAAAGTGTTGCAAACCGTTGATTTGAAACATTGGTTTCATAGGTCTAAATTGTCACTGTGTACGTAAGACAATATTTATTATTCTTGATAGCCTATTCTGGAAAAAAGATTTGCCGCCCCCAAGAGTTGCCGCCCCTAGGCACGTGCCTAGTGGGCCTAGTTGGTAATCCGCCACTGTGTATCGATATATATTGTAATGATGCGATCATTACTGGATCCTTTTTATGTTATAAATTGTGTATGGCTATGTACTCCTGTACTTTTGGGTTCTTGGCCGTTGGGGGAGCGGTAAGTTTCCAGTAACGGTTTAGGTCATTAGCGGGGCCTATAAATAGGAAGGGCAGAGGAGCAGTCGGCCTCAGATGTTTGGCGGAGTACAGCAATGTAAGAGGTATCTTTTTCTCTGAGGGGAGCGGCTGGGCGAGCTTTCTTTCCTTTCTATGTGAACCGACGGCGGGGATGTTAACTTTCTTTCTTTTAATACACACACTTGCTCTTTTCACATTATTCCAATAGTTTATTTCATGTGGGAAACCGGGTACACAACACACATACCTTCAGCCACCTTTTTTGGTACTGAGGGTTATATTTTTTTTTACTCGTGGAGCCAGTGGCTACGCGAGTCTACACACTCTCTTCGGGAAGGGGGGACAGGGTACACCGGAATGTAACTTTGTGAATAACGGCCAAGAATTAACTTCTGTAAATATATTATGAATAAACCTATATATATCTAAAAGGAAATGGGCGTTAAGTTGTAATTTGAAGAGGTACGTGTCTATTGCCTAAACTAGCATCCACAGAACTTCAGGTACTGCAAGTTTTGAACCTCGGGACAAGGATTCAAAATGTATGGTTGTGTATATTGTGTATGTTGCTGAGAATCGGCTTAAAAACACAAAATATACCGTTACATACTGGGGGCTCATAGTCGGGATATTTTCTGTAAGAAGTACTGAAGGCATATGTTATTGCGAAGTGGAAAGAAAGTAACAGAAGACAAAATGGCAATTCAAATAGACAGGGAGCTCATTGGCAAGTTGCTAGGCAATGCGAACTTGGAGGGAAGGCCTGAGGAAGATATTGTTGGGGAACTTGAGAGACTTTCTCTAAACCTTACGCAAGGAACTTCGGCAAGGACGGGCGAGGAGAAAATGAACAAAATCTTGGAAAAAAGCAACATTAACATTCCAATCTTTAAGGGAAACGTCGGCGATGTAAGTCCACACGATTATTTGTATGAATTACGCAATTATCAGGAAATCATGGAAATTGGGGATACTTTTCTCTTAGATAGAATCTTGCCGCTTTCGTTGAAGGAAATCGCTGCAGATTGGTTCAGATTTTCGAGACCATTCGGCACTTTTAGGGAATTTGAGAAGGCGTTCTTGGAAGAATTCTTTAGTGTCGATTACGACTCGGAAATAGCAAGGATCATTCAGAACAATTACCAGTCACCAGACCAGTCTCTTCTTGCATTTATTCGACACACCAGGAAGCTTTTCGCAATGAGGGAGAAACGGGGGACAGAAGACGAGGTCATCCAGCACGTTTTGAAATTTTCCCATCCTAAATTCAGAACACACCTGTACAACAGAACATTCGCAACAATCAAAGATTTGGAAACCCATTCTATGGACATTCAAAAGAGATTGTATTCAGAAGCCCTATACTATTGCCCAGAACTGAGGGACAACAACAGTTCACTGCAGGTGTTCGCCCAGCCGTTTCCTGTCAGTGGAACCAAGCAATTAGCAGCCGCGGGGGCAACGAACGTCTTCGGCAGCGTGAGTACAGAAGTATCAATGAGAGCCATAAATCCGGGTCTTTTCAACCGCTTGAGCCTTTCCGGGAATATTGGAACCCCGTCGAGAGCAGAAGAACCAGCGAGGAGAAGGGGGTATGATGGTCAGCAGAAGGGCGCCACCTTTGCCGTCTCTGAAGATACCGTTAGACCAGAACAGATAACTCCGGTTCTTGCACACGTAGAAGGAAAGCAAAACATGGGGAGGAATAGGGAAATACGCAACTGCAGAAATTTCACTTCTGGCGACAAAAAACCGTTAGTCACCTGTAAGGTTCAGGGAAAGGACTTCTCGCTATATTTGGATTCTGGTGCGTCTGTGAGCACCGTGTCTGTTGAGATAGCAAGAGAACTGGAAAAACAAGGAAATAAGATTAACAATAAACGTATTAATATTTCTTTGGCAGTAGGCTCTGTACAATCATGTGGGGAAATGTATCTTACTGTACATTTGAATGGGATGAAATTTAAGCATAAATTCGTCGTTCTGCGCAATTGTTTCACGGGATTCATCGCAGGTCGTGGGTTCATAAGGAAGGCCGGCATATCGCTACATTTGAAGCAGGGAGGCTACAGTTTTGAGAACAGTAACGTCATTCATTTATTTTCTGCGGAGAAGAGGGAAGTGGGGAAGAGGCTTTCGTTCTCGCAGCAGGGGAGGACGTCGACTGTGGAAGCTGAAGCTGGGCTAACCGCGACGATGACTGCGACGATGGAAAGAAATGAAACTGTTACTGAAGCAACCGCGACGATGGGAAATTGCAAACCACACCCCGAAACTGAGGACATGATTGACCGTGTCGAATGTTCGACTGACACTGTGCAGAAATCAGTTGCAGATTTCAGCGCTTTGTGTACTGAGGAAAGTGCGAAGCAAATGAGGAAGCAACAGAGGGAAAATTTGCTTCGGAGCACAAAACTGCCCATGGTTCGTCTCTCTGAAAGTAAAGATATGGAAGATTCTTCATTGTTGCCATTCTCTGCCACTGAGGGAAATGAAGAATACAATTCTGAGGAGCCACGTAGGCTTCTGGACACAGCCTCCCTCATTTCCGAGCAAATGAAAGACAAGTTTCTTGCTGACGTAGCGAGGGCTACAAGGAATGAGGAGGTGGAAGGAACGAAGAAGTACAAGGAAAAGGTGAAGACCCAGGCCAAATCTTCGTACTTCGACAACGAGGGAATTCTTAGGAGAAATTTGCCTACGGAAAAGTACAAAGAGAAGGGAAAAGGGAAAATATGGGCGCCTGCATCTCTACGTTCGCAAATTCTCGTGTCGTTGCATGATAATGCATTCGTTTGTCATCCTGGGAGATTAAAAACGTTAGCGAAGGTTAGGGAACAATACACTTGGATAGGCCTAACTAAAGACGTTATCCAATATTGTAAGTCGTGCCAGCCATGCTGCGTATTAAAAGGTGACAGGAATAAGAAGCAAGATTTCATGCCAAGTAAGGAGGAAACTAAATTCAGGATGGAAGACGCCAAGAAGAAAGCTTGTGATACGAAACGCCGCAAATGCACGTTTGAGGTGGGAGATAAAGCTTGGCTTAAGGAACATACTATCTCTGGTAAGGCCCGCAGAGTAACCAGTAAATTCTCGGGGAAGCCCTCTGAATCACACGCAATTGTGGAGCAAACTTCGGCAAATACTTTCAAAATGAAACACAGCGGGGACGGAAGAACATTGAGAGCCAAGAGTGACCAGTTAAAGCCTTATTCTTCGCCACCTGACTTTGCAAGGAAAGTAGCCGAATCCAATTCAGCAAAGAGAGCGCACGTAACTTCGGCAGGAGGAGCAAGATGAAGATATATCCCGGATGCGTTACAAGCTGAGAAACATATTCTAGTCTAATTTCAAAAAAGGATTTTTTGTAAATATTGTATATAGGGACTTATCTATCTTTTCTTTATTCTATCTTTCACTTATTTTCTCTACCTCATACCTCATACAGTACTCATACAAAAGTGTCGTTCCGCAGTCAATTTCATCGCGAAAGTAACGCAAAGTTAGTGCGCATTCTTTTACCGCGTAATTTCGTCGAGAAGTCGCAGTTCGGTGGCGAGTGAACGCAGTTCTAGCGCCGAGCATAGCAGTGACATCTTCGGATGTAGAGCCACTTCGATCCATTCATGTGGAAACCGGTAGAAGCGGTGTCTTCCGATCTCGGCAGGAGCGCAGACCAGTGGCGTTGCCGGGAGTCGAACCAGCAGCCTTGGTGACTTGGATGGATTTCCAGGAGACTGTCCCTAATTGGTCCAGGAGGAAGGATGGAAGAGATGATGAGTGGGTAAGAATCGACGTGGGTTAACCAGCTCCAGTGCTGAGGGAAGAACGCAGATCTCGAAGTACACTTGTGGACAAAATTAGAGTGAACATTGACTGTCAGTGTCGTGTGACCTAATGAAAGTGTGTTTGTAGTGAACAGAAACTGCGGACAAGTGTTTTGTGTATATTATTATTATTTTTCTAGGTTACAGAACTTTGAGTTTTCTCTCTTCAGGAAGGAGGGACTATGTAATGATGCGATCATTACTGGATCCTTTTTATGTTATAAATTGTGTATGGCTATGTACTCCTGTACTTTTGGGTTCTTGGCCGTTGGGGGAGCGGTAAGTTTCCAGTAACGGTTTAGGTCATTAGCGGGGCCTATAAATAGGAAGGGCAGAGGAGCAGTCGGCCTCAGATGTTTGGCGGAGTACAGCAATGTAAGAGGTATCTTTTTCTCTGAGGGGAGCGGCTGGGCGAGCTTTCTTTCCTTTCTATGTGAACCGACGGCGGGGATGTTAACTTTCTTTCTTTTAATACACACACTTGCTCTTTTCACATTATTCCAATAGTTTATTTCATGTGGGAAACCGGGTACACAACACACATACCTTCAGCCACCTTTTTTGGTACTGAGGGTTATATTTTTTTTTACTCGTGGAGCCAGTGGCTACGCGAGTCTACACACTCTCTTCGGGAAGGGGGGACAGGGTACACCGGAATGTAACTTTGTGAATAACGGCCAAGAATTAACTTCTGTAAATATATTATGAATAAACCTATATATATCTAAAAGGAAATGGGCGTTAAGTTGTAATTTGAAGAGGTACGTGTCTATTGCCTAAACTAGCATCCACAGAACTTCAGGTACTGCAAGTTTTGAACCTCGGGACAAGGATTCAAAATGTATGGTTGTGTATATTGTGTATGTTGCTGAGAATCGGCTTAAAAACACAAAATATACCGTTACAATATTTGGGCCTAATGTAACGAGGTTAAGATCGGTTAGATCGTATGACTTCCCAGCCTGATCATTACCAGTGCGTAGTTAGAGATCGATTTGTTGATTGAACTCTCCAGCCTAATTATTGCCTATTTTTGTGGGAGCAGGAAGAGGTTTATTATTGATTTTGCCTTGACGCATCTCATTCAACAGGTCGCTAGGTGCCGTGGCTTGCCGCGAGTTGATAGCTTCCTGGAGATGAGGCCTTGCTCGAAAAGGTTTATTCTTATCCTATTATTCTCATCGTATGCAAGAACATTATCATGATTCTTTTTTCTTTAGTTTTCTTAGAATTCATTGTATCACATAAAACAATATTTTTCACTTCATTATAATTAAACGAATAATGCACATGAACAATTTCTGATTGAAAAAATTGAACATGATTTTTATGTGATACTTCGTTTGAAACGATTTAATAAATTTTGGATATTTTTAATGTGTTATATGCAGACCTCGGATATTTAGTTTCTAAAAAGTGTACTTTTAGGTTCCTAAAATAGGCTCTAAAAATCCTAAAATAGGCTCTAAAAATCCTAAAATAGGCTCTAAAAATCCTGAAATAGGTTAGCTGATTAGGTATAGTCACCGGCGTTGAAAATGGGACACCTATATCCTGAAATACACACTATCTTGCATAAATGTTATGTGTGTTGACTAACCCTACGGCGATGGCAGAACTTACCATTGGAAATTTGCTATTAAAATCCACTCTTCGCCGTATAGTTAGGCAACAATCTTTTTTCATGTTATCCACAGTCAAACTCCGCAATTTTGTCTGTGCGGATCATCTTATATGATGAAAACAATCTTTCAACAAAAATATAGTCAGTGGTGCAAACTTCAATGCTGAAATGTTAGTTTGCAAGGCGTGAATGTCACAAAGCAGCGAAGTGATGCCAAAGACCAAACAGATCAGACCATTGCACAGGTAACAGTGGCACCAGACATTTTGCTTTGTTTAGACTTTAGAGCTTTGAAAAATCACCATGGACTTGGAGGGAAGGAAATGGACAGAGAGTACGTTCCAAACACGTTCGTCATTGAATTGTTTCGTGACCAAACAAGGCAAATTGCTCTGTGTGACATAAATATCCTGTAAAACCTTTAAAAATGCATAAAAACGTTAAAAAAGGCTTGATTTAGGTGCATAAACGTAAAATAGGTTCTAACAATAGGCTTTTAGGCACTACAAAACTTCATCAGTCGCTGCCTTTTTTAACGAAACGCTGACATAACGTATTATTTCTTACATACCTGTAAAGGAGAAAATAGGTCAAAAGCCTAAACTCCGACGTCTAGTTATATGTAATAGAAAATCCACACTAATTCCCTAACTGGAAGCATGAACGCTCCATAACGGGCCCGGGATTCAAATCCTGGCCTGGGCATGGATGTTTGTGAGCGTCCATTCATCAATTTCATTTTATCATAACTCATCCCCATCTTCGCAAATTAGCCAAAAGTGGTACCAAAGGCGACGTAAAGTAAAGCAAAACAAATATAAAAAATCTAAACGAACTTCCCATAAACTAGTTTTGCTCGATTGATTGATTGAATTGCTTTTATTTTACTTCGCATTTTTTTACACTTTTGTCTAATTTGCGAAGATGGGAATGAGTGATGATTAGGGCCCGGAAGTTGAGGAAAAATCCTTTTCTCCCCTAGTATCCGAAGACGAGGCCCAACATAATATATGTTCATTTTGGGTCATTGTAGGCCAGAAAAAGGTGGGTTTTATTTGTCCTTTTTTGTGTTTTTTGCTTATTGGTCCTTTTTTAGCATTTTTTTAGGTCTTAACGGCATTTTTTTGCAACTTCACCTTCTTTCGATTACGTTTTTACTGCCCATTCTCAATTCGAATCATCATCAGTTCATCACCTCTTAAACATCCTTTCTGTAGAAATTATATATAGGATATATACCCAACTGAGGTAAGGTTTCCGAAGTCCTATTTCTGTAACCCTAGTGTAGTTAGGCCAATTATGATTCTTCAAATATGATTTTTCAAATTATGTTAATCTAAAAATATATATAATGTCTGCAAGAAGATGCATTTCATTCATATTGTTTTTTTCGCATTGTGTGTTCCATACCAGCAGCATTTTCTATTTTTTATGCATTAAATATGTAATTAAAACTGAAGTTATTAATTAATTTGGATCACATTTATAACTAACTAACTAACTAACTCTCTAGCCTTCTTAAACCCGAAGGTTCATGGCTGCAGCAACACAGGCCTTCCATCTTTCCCTATTTTGAGCAAGTTCTATATACTCTTTTCCATCCCTACCGATTTCCCTTAGGTCCATCTCAACGTTGTCCCTCCATCTTCGTCTTGGCCTTCCTACAGGTCTCTTACCATCAGGTTTCCCAACAAGAATCCTGTAAACTCCTCGTTCCTCTCCCATTCGTGCCACATGGCCTGCCCACCTAAGTCTTCTTGATTTAATTATTCTAATAATATCTGGACATGAATACAAATTATGTAGTTCTAAATTATGTAACCTTCTCCACTCACCTGTCTCCTCATCCCTTTTAGGTCCAAATATTTTCCTAAGGATCTTATTTTCAAATACTCTCAATTTATGTTCCTCTTTCAATGTAAGGGACCAAGTTTCACATCCATATAATACTACAGGCAAAATTACGGTTTTGTATATTTTAACTTTTAGTTTCTTAGATATTAAACGAGAAGACAAAAGTTTATGAAGAGAGAAGTAACATGCATTTCCTGAATTAAGCCTACTTTTTATTTCCTCTTTAATATAATTTTCATTTGTTAATATTACTCCTAAGTATTTGAATTTGGAAACTGGTTCAAACGAGTTGTTATCAATAATTAGATTTTGATTATTACCTAATACTTGGTTTCGGCCTGTAAGCATATATTTAGTTTTCTCTTTGTTAACTTCCAAACCTATCTCTTTAGCAGTTTTGAAAAATATTTTAGCATTATTCTTAATTGTATTCACATCATCCCCCAGTAAGTCTACATCATCTGCATATGCTAACAACTGAGTCACACCATTTAATTTTAGTCCTTCTTTAGTTTCTTTTACCTTCCTAACAGCATATTCTAAGGCAAAATTAAAGAGCAATGGAGATAATGCATCTCCTTGTTTTAACCCATCATGAATTGTAAATTTGTCAGACATATTAATACCCACACGAATTTTACTTTCTGTTTCACTGGTGCATACTTTTATCATACTAACAAGCTTCTTAGGTATTCCAAACTCTACTAATATATTATATAGTTTATCTCTTTTGACTGAATCATATGCTTTTTTGAAATCAATGAATAGCTGATGGACATTTTGATTATATTCCCACTTTTTTTCAAGTGTGTGTCTGATGTGAAAAATTTGATCTGTAGTTGATCTGTTACGTTTAAATCCACATTGATAATCACCTATAATTTCATTAGCATATGGGGTTAGTCTTGTTAAAAGAATGTTAGATAATATTTTATATGTTGTTGAGAGTAGAGAAATTCCACGGTAATTATTGCAGTTCATTTTATCACCTTTTTTAAACACAGGAACAATTATGGATTCTTTCCACTGTTGAGGGATTTCTTCTTTATTCCATATTAAACAGATTAATTTATGAATTTGATACATTAATGAATTTCCACCATATTTAATTAACTCAGCTGGTATTAAATCAATGCCAGGTGCTTTGTTATTCTTTAGCCTTTTAATAGCATCTTTAACTTCAGTCAAGTTGGGTTCTGGAACTAAAGGTTCTGCTGTGTGTACTTCATTCACTTCTGATTTATCTCCTAAATGGACATTTAAAAGGTCATTAAAGTAGTTCTTCCATCTATTTAGAATATCACTTGGGTCAGCTAGAAAATCACCATCTTTATCTTTTATCAAGTTTACTTTAGGTTGCCACCCCTTTCTAAATTCATTTACACCTTTATATAAATCTCTGATATTTTTATTTTTGCTGTTTGTTTCAATTTCGTTAATTTTGGTTTTCAAGTAATCTCTTTTTTTACTTCTAAACGTGCGGTTAACTTCTCGCTTTATTCTATTATAATTGTTTAGATTTGTATCATCAGAGTTATTTAACCACCTAAGTCTAGCCTGATTTCTTATTTCTATTAGATTATGACATTCATTATCAAACCATGGCTTACTTTTTCTCGGTTTATGGTATCCTATACTTTCTTTAGCTGCTGATTCTATTGCATTACGTATGTGCTCCCAATTCTTATTTACGTCTGTTTCATTTATATTTTCATCATCATTTAAATCCTGCAAAACATCAAATCTATTTGACAGTTTAATTTGGTAATCTTTCTTAATTCTTTCATCAGTAAACTTTCCTGTATCAAATTTTAGAACTTTTAGATTTTGTTGCTTATGATTTATCACTGAGAGTCTTTCTCTTAATTTAGCAATTACTAAATAATGGTCACTAGCACAGTCAGCACCTCTATGTGTACGAACGTCAATTATACTAGTATGCCTTCTCTTATCAATGAGAATATGATCTATCTGATTGTGAGTTTTACCATCTGGAGAAGACCAGGTATATTTATGGATATCTTTATGTTTAAAAGTGGTACTTTTCACAATTAAATTCTTTGAGGTTGCAAAAGTAATCAATCTTATACCATTATCATTACTTAATTCATGAAGACTTTCTTTACCAATCGTGGGTTTAAATGTCTCTTCTTTGCCAATTTGTGCATTACAGTCACCTAACAGAATTTTCATATCATACTGAGAAAATTTATCAAAGACCTGTTCTAACTCTGCATAAAAATCATCTTTAGTATTATCATCTTTATCTTCCGTTGGTGCATGTATGTTTATTAAAATAATTTTACACCACCTACCCTGTAAAACTGCATATGATATCCTATCATTAATAAATTCTACTGTTTTAAGAGCCGATATAATTCTATTATTTATGAAAAAACCTGTTCCAAAATTATGATTTTCAGTACCACCATAGAAAAAAGTATAATTTTTAGTTTTACAATTCCCTTCTCCTGGCCACCTAACTTCCTGGACAGCTACTACATCTAATTTATACTTAACTATCTCATTAACTGTACACTGAAATGCCCCAGGCCGGTAAAGGCTCAGAACATTCCAGGTGCCTAATTTAATATCCTTATTCCTAACGTAGATCTTATCCTTAGTCCAGGGACCTCCCAAAGTAGTCCCCACCCGGAGATCCGAACGGGGGACTATTTTACCTCCGGAATATTTTACCTTGGGAACATCCATGGCCTTATATTGTTGTTTCTTGACATGTGTTTTTACAGTGCAGAGTTGTCAGCTCTACGCCTAACCCCCAATATGAATGGAGGAACTACTACAGAAGACGAACACAAACACATTAGACAGCACAACTACTACACAAGACACACACAAACACATCATAACTATAACACAATATAAACACAAACACACCACAACTACTACACAAGACAAACACAAACAAATTAGACAGCACAACTACTACGCAAGACAAAACCAACATACTAGACAGCACAACTACAACACAAGACACATACATACACATCACCGATACTACACAAGATAAACAGAAACACATTATACAGCATAACTACTACACAAAATAAACACAAACGCACTAGGCACTACAACTACTACACAAGACAAACCCAAAAACACTACAACACAACTACTGCACAAGACACACAAACACATAACAACCACTACACAAGAAAAAACACAAATGCACAACTACTACTACACAAGATTATATATATTATATAAATAATAAATAAATGGGTAAATAAAATATATAAATAGAGATATAAGTTATAAATATATAAAAATAAATAAAAAGGGTGGTATCACCGGTACACACTCGGTGGTCAAGAATAAAATTGCGAGATCGGCCCAAAAGAAGTGTTCTTCGTGATTCTTCTTCCTGTCGAATTGTTTCTATGTAAAGATTTGTCACGTACTTTTCTCCTACTGAGTAAAGTAAATTAATACAATTGCCATGCACCATAGTTACTCCCGCCGTTTACCCGCGCTTCCCTGAATTTCTTCAGCGCGACATTCAGAGCACTGGGCAGAAATCACATCCCGTAAACACCCTTCCAGGCTTTCGGGATGCTTTGTTTTAATTAAACAGTCGGAATCCATGTGACATCCATCTTGCTCCATGTGACACTCCTTATTTTTTTTTTTCTCTCAGCTGAAACTGGAACATCATGCCTAAATCCTCCCATACAAATTCAATGCACAGAATCTTTGCTGATACCAATGTTATCAGCAATTTCCCTGACTGTCAAATGATGATCTTCCATTATCAAGGACCTCACTTTCTCAACTGTTCTGCATTCCTGCTTCTTGTCCTCCTAGAATGCTGATCACACACTGAAAATGTGTGGCCATTTTTGAAGTGGTTCTACCAGTCCTTTACTTGGGTAACGGCCCATGTCATCATCGCCACATGCCTGTATCTTGCGAATCGTTTCAGTTTCAGTGTCCCCAAGCTTCTTTCAAAACTTGATGTAGTATCAGTCATCCCAGCAATCAAGAAAATGTGACGTTACACAAACACTTCCTCACTCGCCAACTGCCTCTCATTGACTTACAGGTCTGACATGCCCAGCAACACACGTGCATGTGCATGAATGTTCCCTTCACACCTCTGCTAATCTTACCTTTCTACAACAGATATAGTTCTCTTGCTATGATTTATTTCTTACATCTTGGCCGTTCAAAAAGGAATAGATTTTGGAATTTTTAGGGGACCAAGGTGAAAACTTAAAATATGGGAAAAAGTAAAACCAGGGTTCCACTGTACTTGGAAAGCTCCTGTCCATAGCAACATACAGGCAGGAGAGAGGCTATCATATCTTAAATGTTGAGACACAATAATGGGCACTAATGGGCAGACATTGCCAGTGCATGAGCATAGTTTTTTACTCAGCTTTGCTATTTAAAACTCTAAAACCATTAATTGGAGAAAAAAAATTCTAATTCACCAAATGGAAAGTACAATTGTTAGATTCCAGGATTTAATTGTAAGGAGAAAAAATGCTTCTTACTGATCATTTTCGTATAGGCTAATCCGAACTTGGTCCACAGGGTGGAAACACCACAGGTCAGCTGGAAACTATGAACTACACTAAACAAAGTCTTGTAAACATGTTCAACATTATGTAATAACTGTACTTTATACACAGAATTATACACTGGTCACTCGTAATAAGGTTTGGCAGATCATGATTTGAACACCTCTCATGTACAGAAACAAACATTTGAGTGCAGAAGTTCTATTTTCAAAACTAACAAATTGTACAAACATTATAAAAGTACTAAGTTTTGGATAATTACAGAGATGAGGATTTAAGGTGGTAGGATAAAATTGGAAAGGGACATCATAAACATAAATGGACAGGAGATAACACGAGCCCCACAGGCCATTTTATAACCGTTGTGCGTTCAGATGCCAGAGCCTCGTTAGTCTGCAAAATTTGACAAGAGTAGGGAAGCTAATCATACCTGCAATTTTGATTTTGATATTTTTTTCCTTAGTCCATTTTCATTCATGAGCTAGATCATTCTCATGACAGCAATTAATCAAGGGGAATAATAAAAATATGTTCAAATAAGAAATAGGTGTCGGCACCCGCACCCCTTTCCCCTATGCCGGTACAACAGAGGCAGGGACAAACACAATTCTTCCATAAACTATCCACTTAATGTCCGACAACACTCCAATAGAAGACAAGCAAGAAACAAGTTTACGTGCAAAAGCCTACATCGCAGACTACGTTCCTCGGTGTACAGGTGGCCTTGTCTGCAACGACCTTCCTCCCCTTCACTCTCTGTTATAAAAATACAGGAGTAATGAAGTGTTTCCAACTACCTTCCAACTCCAACTAAGAGGAGGGAGACCTTTTTTTAAACTTCGCATCTGTACCTGAGAGGAGTCTGTGTACTTGAGCGAGTCTCATTGTTCACTGCAGAGCATTATTCAGTTATTATTAGTAAATATAATACAACTAATGAATACCAAATATAATACATATATACGTTTCAAAGTATGCACACTCACCCTCTAAGGTAGTTCCAGGCACTCTCATTGTTCGTTACCTTCTCAATCATATTACATGTAAATTCTACTTCACGTTGCACAACTTCTGGAGTAAAGCCTGTGGTGTTCATGATAACAAAATATCGTTGATTCCATGCGGAGTTGTTACGGATATCATCAATGAGAAGTCTTTCCACAAATTCCATTTCTTGTGGGAATAAATTGAATGTGCGAACACATTGGATCACATTTATACGTTCTTTTTTCCGTTTTTAGGTCCTTTTTTTATATTTTTATGTCTTTTTATAGGTATTTTTTTTGGGCAATTCATAGGTCTTCAACTTCTGACCCCTAGTGATGATATAATGAAATTGATAAATGGACACTCACAAACATCCATGCCCAGGCCAGAATTTGAACCCGGGATCACCAATTTTGTGACAACGGGAAAAGTCCAGTAGAGGAAATTCTTTCTGCAGCAAAGCACCTGTGAAGGCTGACGGAAATAATGGAACGCGTAGCAGGTTATTGTATTTTATTTTATTGTTACTATTTCTATTATGAATTTTGAGTTTCTTCACATTTAATAGCTTTAATCAATGGAGGCGATTGGCTCCCAAAACTAGGGGGGGGGGGGCAGGTGCAAATGTGGGGCGTCAGGGACAGTTTACTTTCCCTTGGTATATAAGGTTTACCATAATGGGGGGGCAACTGCTCCCTGCCGCCCTAATCGACGCCACTGGCTTTAATAATACTGCTAATTACACTAAAAATAAAAACTGCAAAATTACTTATAAAAACAGAAGAATAAATAGAAAAAGTAAAATTTTTTTCTTGCCGTCAATTGTTGCGGAAAGGAGGGGCAAGACCATTGCTGAGCGCTGGGCCCCGGGTTCGAATCCCGCTCGGGCTTGGTTGTTTGTAAATGTCCATTCATCAATTTCATCACTCATCCCCATCTTCGCAAATTAGCCAAGAGGCACAAAACGCGAAGTAAAATAAACTAAATCAATCAAGACCATTGCCGAGACTTAAACGATACTTCGAAATCTCAAGCCATATACAGTAAAACCTCGTTAATCCGGACTAATAGGGGGGATAAGTTGACCGGTTTAACGAAAGTCCGAATTAACTGAAATAACCTAAAAGAACAGTAGAAAGTGCATTAAATCTCCGTTTATAGCAACAAAACATGTTTATTATGGTGTAGCTATTTAAAGGGCATAATCCTAAATACACTATACAGTACAGTAAAATGTAAAGAAATACTGTAGATACAATGCAGTACGCACGACGAATGCGATTGTTGACTTCTAGCCACATTTAAAACCTTGCATTCTGCTTTTTTTCTTTTTTTCCTGTCCGGATTAAGCGAAGTCCGGCTTATCGGGGTTCCGATTAACGAAGTTTTACTGTAATGTGAAAATTCTACATTGGTTTTGATAATAAAAGGCAGTTCTCGATAAGCTCACTGGAATAATGACCAAATTACATAAATAAATATGGACGAAACCATAGGCCGTTACTATTGTAGCGGCCTATGACGAAACAAAGGTAACAGGTATGCGCATTGTAGCAAAATGTATACTAGTACGGTTAAACACATACGCCGTATACCGTAGACTACATCCCTGCCTACATTGCATGCTCTCCAAATTATTGAGATATTCTAAAATCTCTCTTTAGAACGTACAAGACTAATAGTAATTTCAGGGAATCATTTGCGCTACATTTGTGTTATAAGTACAGTAAAACCTCGTTAATCCGTACACCGATAAGCCGGATTTTGCTTAATCCGGTAAAAGACAAAAAAAAAAAAAAAAAAAAAACAGAATGCAAAGTTTTAAATGTGGCTGGAAGTCAACAAGAGAACGTCCAAAAGAAAAGGCAGTCAACCACTGATGAAATCCTGTTTCCCGCAGACGTTGTACTGTACTGTATAGTGTATTTAGGCCTATGCCCTTTAAATACACCATAATAAACATGTTTTGTTGCTATAAACGGAGATTTAGCAGATTCTGAAGACTTAAGGTAGAAAAATCTGAGAACTCCTCTGCGTTCAGATAAGCGTTTAACATCAAGAATGCCAGTTCGTGTGCCGGTCTATCAGTCACACTTACATTTCTGCCGCAGACTGAACGACGCAGACCAATTAATCATTTATCAAGTAGTCTTGTATTCGCATTTTCTGTTCCTGGAACTTTTTGTTGTTGTTACGGGAAGAAGCTTTCAATAATATCCCATGAATCCGCTTCGATGGCAACACTTTTAATGGATAAAAGCCCTAGCTTTGAAACCTGAAGCAACTCGTAGATCTGCGAACGAAAGAAGATTATGAGACTCACATTGAAGCATAAACTTTGTAATCCCCGCATTGAACCCGTCTTCCAAAGATGAACTTGTGAAAATTTTACTTCGTTTAAAGTAGATAAAAGTCTAAGACCCGTATTCAGAGTAAGCCCTTGTCGTTGAAGTAGCAATATTACTAATAAGTTAGAATTAAAAAAAATACAATGTATAGACAGTTCGTCAACTAAGTTTTAGGACTGCAATGAAAAACATACTTACATGAAAGCAATCAGAACTTTTATTGTTTATTCTTCAATATACATCCCTCCTAAGTGGAGGGACTCGAACAAACAGAGTCGAAAACATGACCTTTCAATTGGGATTTTAATTTTGGGAACAGAAAATAGTCCGCAGGTGCTAAGTCCGACGAGTAAGGGGGGTGGTCCAACACAGTCACATTTTTTGTGGCCAAAAACTGCCTGACAGTAATGGCGTTGTGCGCGGGGGCATTGTCGTGCAGCAGGAACCAGTCATTGGAGACAGCCACGGCCGGTCGGACACGCCGAATCCTTTGAAGAAGCCTTTCCATTGGTCCGCTATCATTCTGAGCGACAGATGCAATTGTCGAACTGCATCGATGTTCTGTTCATTTCGACGCTCAACTGGAAGGCCACTCCTGGGATCGTCTGCAATGTCGTCTCGTCCGTCACGAAAGCGTCCATACTCTCGGTACACATTCGAGAGGGATAATGCTTGATCCCCGAAGCTGCATTTATCATCTCAAGTGTTTCTGTCGCCAGTTTTACCGGCTTTGAAACAGAACTTAGTAATCGCTATTCGTTGCTCCTCACTAGCATTCATCACGGGCAACTTTGATACAACTCTGTTCAATCGCACACGGCACAGACACTATACCACACTCGCATTCACCAAACACTGCCTGCAATGACTCGACACCTATTGCTAACTGCTTCCGTACTTGGCCGGTAGATGGCTCGCCTGGCAGTTGCACAGCGCCAACTGTCTTAAAACTTAGTAGACGCGACGCACTGTATATTTCAAGTACATATTACAGAGATTATATTATATTATATATAGGATTCCTTTTGATAAAAGAGAACTAGATAGAACAAGTTTCATAGTGGTTAATGTAAAACTTCTCAACCAAGAATCGTGTGCTTGAATCTGACGAGAATTGTCTTTAGTTTTCGTGTTTGTTTCTACCTTTCTTTTCAGAAGATCAGGGATGAATTTGATGGTAACATAGGTATCTAGAAAGCAACTTAAATAACAATGCCAAGCCAGATCAGAAGACGCTCACACGCGCGCATGCGGGGGAGAGAGAGTGATGGGGGGCAGTAGTGTGAGGTCGAGCATTATCATGACGTAATTCTTGATGGTGGACCCTTATTTTCCTTAACAGTTTGAGCCAACCTCCATGGCATAGTGGTTATCACATGCCAGGGGTCCCAGGTTCGATGATTTCTAGATTTGGCAGTTCTGACCAAATTTAAACGGTTACTAAAAGAATTTGGCCCTTGGGGAACGATCATTTGTTCGTCGCTGATATAAAAATATATTTGATTACCGGTAACTATTTTTGGTTAATTCAAACTTTTTTTGCTGCGTATGCTATCTCTGTTTCTCTCTCCCTCCTCTCTTTCTCTCCATCTCTCTCTTTCTCTCACTCTCCATCTCTCTCTCCCTCCCTCTCCTTACTCTCTCTCCCCTCCCTCTCCCTTAATCTCTCTCCGTCTCTCTCTCTCTCTCTCTCCATCTCCCTCTCCCTCTCTCTCTATCTCCAACTCTCTTTCTCCCTCCCTCTCCCTTACTCTCTCTCCAACTCTCTCCCTCTCTCTCTATCCTCAACTCTCTCTGTCCTTTTCTCCCTCCCTCTCCCTTACTCTCTCTCTCCATATCTCTTTCTCTATCTATCCCTCCCTCTCCCTTATTCTCTCTCCCTCTCGTTCTCTCCCTCTCTTTCTCTCTCTCTCTCTCCCCCCTATCTCTTGCTCTGTTTGTCTGTATGTGTGTTTCTAGTAGGCACATACGCCGACACATACCCACAATATATACATATATTTGTCCAACTTTATCCTCTGTGTAGGCAGCCACGCTTCACAGACTAATTGTTGCCACTGTCATTTAATTTTTCTGCTTTGATAACATCGTCAAACCGATAGTATGCCACGGAGTCAATTTCATGTCACGCCGGCAGGGTGTAGTCGCAGAATATAACGGCTTCCCATAAATAATGCACGTATCAGCACCCATGTGTTTTATACTTCTATAGTAACGAATGGCTTCATACGTTTCTTCTGGAAGAATTCGGACTCCAGGAGTCTATTCGTAACATTGTAATAAATTTGTCGTTTTCCAAGAGAAAATGCATGACGTTGGCAACCCTGAATGAATGCTGCAAGATTGCATATACAAGGAAGAAAATACAATTTTTGAGAACTCTTACAGTCGTCTACTAAAAAAAGTCGTGGCTCTTGATATTATCTACGTCAGAGGTGTGCACCCTTTTTTGTGTACGTGTGTGCATGGTCAATCTTAAGCGGTTTGCACAGGGGTATATTTGCACAAAATATAATGATTCCACATAAAATTATAGGTTTCAGAAGTAATAAGGTGGGCCATACATATGAAACTTTGGCGAGCCAGATGTGGTTCGCGGACCGTAGTTTGGGCTTCCCTGCTCCACATGTGTACGTTTGATAGATCTGCGCGGCGACATCCTGTATATACGTGCAGTTTCCTTTGTCCAATGGCCATTACTATTTTTGGTAGTCTAGATATATTTATTAGACTTAATGAAACTACCCCTCTTCATGAATAAGATGCGTAATGCTCTGTATACTATGTTCAATACCATGAGTGGACAAGATTTCATCGAAGCATGATATAAAGCAAAGCAATTCCGTGGCCAGAATCCTCGTCGAATGCCAAAATTTGACAAAGTGTAACCCCCCCGGGGGTGCAGTAGATGAGATTGTCACGTGACTGCAGGGCGAATTCCTGAAGGAGCTCCGAACCCGTAAATATTTTCGCTCTTGGAAGAGAAACTGCCCCACCTCTCCCCGCCGCCCCTCCTCCAACGCCGAACCTCATTTATCTTCATTTGTGACAGATGTCGCGGCGGCAGTCCGTTGTCCCTGCGTTCGGGGGAGTGTGAAATATTATCGGCTTCATTCGGTTGACATTCTTCGACCTCAAAGGAGCCAGCACGATTCAATGGTCGTGGTTGCTTTTGGTGCGTTAAGATGGCGCCACTCGCTCCCTTTGATTTCCTTTGGTTAGATTCGTTCTCCGATTGCTTTTGTCAATTGTCGAACAGTCTTGAAAGTAAGGCTTTTTTGTACAGTACCGAGCAGATGTGAGTTGATGTGCAGACGCAAACCAATAAGAAAAGGTGACCTTGGAATGCTTATCAGCCATTAAGGACTCATTGTCAGGCTACCATATAAAACAATAGCTTCCTGTCCTGATACCCAATCTTCCCTGATATCCACCTCCTATGTTCTTCAGCTCATCTTAACCATAATTACCCATCACTTCTTCTCTAATGCTTCTCCTTGAATCATCCTTTCCCATTAGAATGATTGAATGTCTTGTGTTTTTACTTTTCCTATCCTCTTTATCAATTTCCTCCTTTAATCGTCTTCCTGTTTATACGTCATCCTTCATTTCCACCACCATTGATCTCGTTCTTAGCTTGTACCTGTACATCTGCAGATTTACAGCTTCTAATGAAAAATTCTTCACATAAGCGATTTCCAACAAAATTTTTACTAATTTTTAAGTAATCCTTATCCACCTCTCTGTATCTCTTGCTTACTCCTCCCTCTCTGTTTCTCAACCTTTCCCTTTTCCCTACGGATCTCTGGCTTTGCTCCTCTTTCTATTTTTGTGTCCCTTATCTTCTGTTCCTCTCGTTTCCGTCAGTTTTTCTCGATTCTCTTTTTCTCTCTGTGTGTGTTTATCGTTGCCGCCTGTCATTCTTCCTTCGTTATATATGTCTTATTATTTCGTTTGTCTCTATCTCCACTCCCTTTCTCTCTCTCTCTCGCTCTTTTATTAACAAATGCTTGTATTTCTCGAGTGCAACTGCGTTGTTCTCTGTAATAACATTCTGAAAGTGAAACCTGACCTAAGCACCAGAATGGTAATTATCCTCCTTAATTGCTTTTCAGATTTCGTAGGCGGGTTTCGTGACTTGTTTTCAAGTAATTTGAGCTTCTATTTTTTTATATCCGACAATCTTTCTTTAGAAGACTGGATAAGGAGGGGGGAGGTTTACAACTTCTATTAAACAGCAGCTAGAAACTTTAGTGTTACGATTATTGCAATATTTTATTCATAGTATAACGGTCATCAGCAGAAGCATGCTGGAGTAGATAGAAAGTAAACAACACATGAAATTTTAGAATTTGAATCAGACATTTAAACCTTGACCTGTACTACACAGCAAATAAGTGTTTTGCGTAATTGCAAGGGTCTTCATTGCATTGGATAAGGTAAGAACAAAACAGGGAGGGTATGAGAGGGATCCTTTGAAGTACGCAACTTCGACATATTTCCATGAAGTTGCATTCCAAGATACCTTATTGTGTGTACTCTCTACACAGAGTACGCATTCACGTAATACATACTTTAATAAGAAGAAATAACTCTTAAATTAATTAGCCTTTATAGAGGATATGCCGGGTGAGAAGGAGGAACTGGCACGGTCAACTATCAAACAACTCGCTACGTGTTTCCTGGAAGAAGGATGCGTGGTATTCAATTTCAAACGCTCAGGAACAAATGAAAGCATTGACACGGATGTCGCGTAGCCTCTACGCTACCTCACTTCAAATGACTTCATTTGTTTCTGAGTGTTTTCATGTGAATAGCACTTCTAGGAAGCACATAGTATGAATTTTGATATGAGAGTTCCCTGATCAGCATCTTCTGACTGCTGGAGCTGTTTTTCTTTTTAGTTCTTACACGGAGCTACTTGGTGTAGCAATAATTTTTGTACATGTCATTCAATTCTTCATACAAGTTACGCGTATGTGCAACTGATGCAATTTTTATGATATTACAATTGTGTTTAGTCATGTTTTCAACAGAAAGTTGAAAAATATTCTCATTAAGTTCATGAGGTGCGAAAGTCTAGTAAGTTGATATTACGCTGTACAAATGAGTAAACAATGTGATTGAATGTTGTCTGGTCAGGCAGTTGGAGAGCAAGCTAACAGAATGATTTAAGTGCGAAACGGAGAAACCTGCAAAACTGTGAGCAGGATAAAGCGAGAAGGAGAAATCAGACACCGGAGTAAGCACGAAGAGTTTTGTTCTTAACTCCACTTAATACACAGAAAGGCTAATCAGGACTAGGCTAACAGTTTAAGGTGGGATCCGAACCAGTATACAATGTGAATGCAATGCAATGTACAAGGCGCCGACGTTACCACTATGATATTGAGCATACCCGTAAGCACGAAGAGAATAACGTGGAAAATTTATTTGATCTTTATTCGTTTTTCTTCTTCTTTGTAAGTGCTAAACCCTGATGTTGGCTTGCTCAAGCTCTTTTATCATTTGGAAAAATTTACCAAGTTCTATTATTTCCTTAATGACTTCAATATTTTCCTTATCCTCTTCGTTCTTTCTTTGCTTCCAATGGCTGTTTGCTCCATTTATGCATTTGTTCTTGTAACCGATTGTTTACATAAAGAAGTAAAAGGAATCAAGACACTCCTTTTTCAAAGAATAGACTGTCCCAAAGACAAAAGGGAATGAATAAGCGCACGTGCATTTTTCGCGCGGAGAAGTTACAGCAGTTGGCGCTGAGATTTTGACGACAAGGTGGTTGCGCAAGTTAGTGCTCTGTCTGTTGAGTTTTGCAGATCTCCGTAGACATTTTCTTCTGGCGAAGTGGTAGAGTAGACTCTTCAGTCGGAAGACCACGCTAGTCCGTCGTTGTTTGCAGCAGCGCTATGAACGTTAAATTGGCATTAAGGCTCTCCGGAAGAGAGATCATGCGGGAGTGAACTCTGTCTGCTGCAGTTTTGCAGATTTTCAGTCAGCGAAGTAGAGGGTGCAGAGAGGGAATTTCTCCAGCTACAAGACACCGAGGTTCATTGGGAAAGGAAGATGGAACGACGAAGACAAGACACGGAGGATCGTCGGAAAAAGAAGACGGAACAACGAGGATTTTAGTGAAGTGGTCCCTAGTGTCGAGAGCTCTCGTGTTTTAATACCCACAAGCTTGATCTTCTGATGAAAAATCCCACTAAAGTTTGAAAAGCGCTAATTCTTTCTAAAGGCCGGCAAGGTAACCATAAGTAAAAAGGTTAATTTTGTTATTTTTATAAATATGTGAGAGAGTGTTTTTTTTCTTATATTTCTTTTACCAAGATAATCTAAAGTATTGGTGTCAACTCTTGTATTGGGTTTACTCGTGTAAACCAAGAACCACTAGCGAATCAGTGTGAACCTTTAAATTGCTCTGAAATTATTTCTTAGTTTTCTTCTGTAATAAAAGAAAGAAAAGGTAATTGGTTATTCCTTCCTTCATGCATTAAAAAGTATAATAATATTTGATATCGAATTGTAGCTAAAAAGCAAAGCTTAGCCTAATAATAAGAATAATAAATGATAAAATCACGTCTAATCGTTATATTCTTGTCCTTCGTTAACGTTCTCATTCCTCTGTAGCTTTGGAAAATCACATGTTTAGCGATTGGTATGATGTACTTCAGCCTGTCCCTACCAAACCTTCCTTTAAATACTGTTTTCGTTATTACTTTAGGTTTCAGGATATGAAGCATCACCCTGAATCATCTTTACACAATAGATATCCACAGTCTAGTCTTGTTGCTTCAACATCTCAAAATATCTTCATTTGTTACTCTGTCCACCCATGTATTTTAATCATTCTCCTGTAGCACCACATTTTAAAGGCTTTCAGTATTTTCATTTCAGTTTCAACCGCGGTCTACGTGTCGCATCCATATCGTCCCGTGCTCCAGGTAAATCTCTTCCTTAGAGCCACATTTGTACTCCTGGAGGCTAATACTGTTTCTTCTGATACTCGCGATCTGCCTGCTGCATCTTCCATCATTTATTATTGCACTCCCAAGTTAGAAACTGTCTTCAACGTCATCGATTATACTCTTCCCTATTATTTTGCTTGTTCTTGAAATCCGAGGTTTTGTGACTCCCCGATGGAGCAGTGGTAGCGTCGTCGCCTTGTAATCTAGGGGTCCCGGGTTTGATCCGGTGAAGGCACATAGTAGTTTCGGATCCCACTTTAAACTGTAGGTCCAGTCCCGATTCACCTTACTGTACATAAATTGGACTTAAAACACCAACACATTCTCAGTAAATCCGAGGTTTTCTGCCTCATTCCCTAATCCTTGTCTTCCGTTTATTTTCATTTTCCAGACACTCTGGAGAACTTTCTTTTTCATTTTGTAAAGTTCTGCTTCTACCTTACGAGTGCTATAACATATGCAAGCTGGAGCATTTGATTTCGTTACCTTGAACTTTCACTTCACTTTATTTTCGCATCCGTTGCCTCCTCGATATAACGTATAAACAAAGAATCTGTGGTGGCAGAGAACATCATTGCGTGACAATTTTTCTTAGTCATATGGTGTTGCAGACTTGATCACCTCAACACAATTATGCCAATGTTTTCCGTCCACTTCTTATTTCATTTTTTTGACTTTCATTTCCCTTAGGTACACCAACACATTAAGTTCTTTCAGTCTTAGTGTGGTAGCAAATGGTTTCCATCGCAGTCTTCCTACAGATTAGGAAGGGATGCAAGAGGTTTCAAGTTCCTGTATTGGAGATGTAATGAGCGGTCTCTCATCCCAGATCAAGGAACAAGTCATGATGAACATGTAAAAATGGAACTATTTAACAAGACCCCTTTATTAGCATACCAACAATAATCCGAATTCAGGAAATAACAGGCACAAACTTAAGGTATTTACCTTCAATTTGGAAAAAAAAAAACTTCTGATATATCTCTCTGAGATGTTCACTCTCTCCAATCTCACGCTTAACACACCTCCAGCTCCCTTATTGACCTCTCTCTATGTCAACACCCTTACCACATCTTGCCCTCGTACCACTGTGCATTGTAACTGGTGCTGATGTTTACACTTCATGGTTCCATATTCTGTCTTCTTAATTGTTAACCTTCCACTATTCTTCCAATTTGACCAAACCAAGTCATCTTCTGAGATATTGCAGACCTCTGTGGCGGAGTGGTTAACCCAGCGGCCTACGACGACAGGATTCTCAGGTTCGAATCTCGGACTCGTATTGAGGACCTCCCCCATGGCGCAGTGGTAGCGTCATTGCCTTGTAATCGAGGGGTCCCGGGTTCGATACCCGGTGGAGGCACAAGTGGTTCGGATCCCACTTTAAACTGTAGGTCCAGTCCCGATTAGCCTTACTGTGCATAAACTGGACTTAAAACAGCAACTCGGACTCGTATTGGTATTCTTTGGGAGTGTCACTTCTTCAATTTCATCTCAACGTCGCGATTAGTCAAAAGTGACGCTAAATAGCAAAATTCAGAATCAAATCTTACTGAATTTTATCCCTTTCTGACAACAATCTGTCGAGTTTACTATTACTTTCCCAAATAGCTTATTTGGTTCATATATTTTCCGCAGTTTTTTCCTTTTTTAGACTAATGAAGGTGTCTTCAGTCAGTGCCACGGCACGGTAGAGTACAGACGTGTTGCGAGCTGCTGTTAGCAAACGAGTTAACCGAGTACCGTGGTGAACTGTTTCGCGATCAAATTGGGATTTTTCCCACTGCATTTGTGAATAGACTGAAACGACAACATACGATCATCATGCAGCGTGAAAATACCATTCAGGTAAGCTTTGATAATGGAACAACTAAACCGAGTGCTAGTGAAATACATGAATTTATATACGGAACCTTTAAATTGACATTAGATGAAATATACGCCATACAGATACCGACAACTGTTCGCGGTGTATATGTAAAATTAGTAAGACGAGCAACAATGGATAAAATCCTAGAAAAATATTCTGGTGAGGTAAACTTCCATTATGAAAATGGACAGATGACAAAAGTGAAACTCAGTGATGCTGGCCGAGAAGTGAAATATATTCGAGTGTTCAATCTCCCGCTTGAATTAGATGATAGACATATAAGTGCCAAATTAAGTGACTTCGGTGTAGTAGATAACATCACACGTGAAACATGGAGCACGAAGTTTAGATATCAAGTACAAAACGGAGTGCGAGTAGTGAAAATGTCATTGAGAAAACCCATACCGTCCTTTATGCAGGTCGATAAATTTATGGCGCACATAATATATACTGGACAGACACCCACGTGTGAAATTTGTGCTAGTGACCTTCACAAAAAACAGGACTGTCCTCACCGGAAAACAACGGTATTACGTGTTCCAACTCGCCCCATTAGATCTTATAGTGGAGCGGTAGTGCAGTTATCCATGGAAGACAAAGATGACGGAATGGAAAATGGAATTCCCCAGCAGACCTGTGACCAAAAAGTGAATGACAACCATAGCGACCAAGAGACACCCCTTGCCCCATTGATGCCGACCGTTCCAGTTGAAGAAAACGTGTCCACCCTTACAAGGAAGCAACCAGACTCCTTCCCGGAACAACAAGTGAAACCAAAAATCGACGTCACACCAACCCAAGAGGTGGACGACCGAAAAATGGACCACACAAATACAATGGAACAAGAAGAGGATGACGAATCAACGGATGTTGAAAAGGATTCCGTACTGCCAAATAGAGGTGTGCGAAAGAGAGAACTACGATCCTCCTCACAGAAATTATCGGCTGGAACTGTAAGTAAAACAATACAGAAACGTAAAAATAAACAAAAAAATGCTTCATTTGCTTATCCTACGACGAAAAGTTTGAAAACAAATGACCCGAAATCCGATACAAATGACGAGCCAATGGTTGATAAACCATGACATTGCAAAAGGGAGGGTTAAAATATTTGCGTGTATAATGACCAAAAATGTTTGCACAATGTTATTATTTATACTAATATGTCCCCTTTATTTCCTCTTGCAAAGTAAAATGGCCAATCCGGTTCTCCGGTTAGCAACCATAAATGTAAATAAGTTAAGTAGTGACACTAAACTGGTGGCTTTACGTGAATTTTTAATTAATAATAATGTAGATGTTGCTTGTATTCAAGAGGTGGGGATTCCTTCCTTGAAGTGTCATCAATACTATGAAGAATATAATAATTGTGTTCAAAATTATACGGGAACATCAATTTTGGTACGTCATGGTTTAAATATGTTAAATGTTCAGTTTCACCCCGGTGGGAGGATTATAATTGGTAAATTGGGTAACTTAAGTATTTGTAATGTGTATGTTCCTTCTGGTACTCAAAATAGAAATAGACGTAGAAATTTTATAACACAGGAATTATCCCCTTGTTTAGATGGTCACACAGATAAACTTTGTGTTACTGGAGATTGGAATTGTACGTTACATAAAGAAGATCAAACTTCCACCTTCAATTATTCCCCAGAACTTAACTCTTTAGTAACTGGTCTAAATCTCGTTGATGTATGGAAAAAATTACAACCAGGAAAATTAGGCTTTACGTATAAAACGCAAATCGGGGCATCGCGTTTAGACCGTATGTATGTTCATAATAGTTTACAACATTTGGTCTCAGACATTGAGGTAATTCCTGTAGTTTTTAGCGATCATGATGCAGTAGTAATGAAAATGAGATCCCCATTTGAATATATACATGTGGGAAGGGGATATTGGATTATGAATACCATAATATTAAAGGAGGATCAATTTATTCAAACCTTTCAAACGGCATGGGAAGGTTGGCAAAGACGAACGCTGAGAAATACCGATATTATACGATGGTGGGATCAAGTTTTTAAACCATCCCTCCAAAGACTTTGTCGTACGTATTGTATAGAAAAGACGAGAAATTGGAAAAATTTAGTAAATTTTCATTTTTGTGTGTTACGAGAACTTCATAATAAGGCACAAATAGATAGATCGACACAGAGTCGTATAAAAAAGGTCAAGGCGCAATTACTTCAGTTATATGCCAAAAAGGTAAATAGAATAAAGGCAAGAAGTAAATTAATAAGTATTGACCCCGATGAAAATGTATCTTTAAATCATGTAGTTCAAATACATAAAAGAAAATCAAAAATTTAATTACAAAACTCCAAAATAATGAAGGAGAATGGTGTCAAAACGAAGAAACTGTACGTAATTTATTAAGGGAGAACCTTTGTGAAATATATAATGTTGCAAGTAATTCCCTGTCTGATTCCACAGAATATATCCAACAATATTGTCCTCATGCTGAGTTTGAAAATGAGACACAAAATGGAACAGAATTTACGATAGACGAAGTTTATCACGCAGTGTGTGCGGCAAAATCGAAATCCTCCCCAGGCCTAGATGGAATTTCTGGTACCTTTTATTATCAATTTTGGACCCTTATAGGACCTACGGTAACAGAATGGGTAAATGCAGTCCTTACGACAGGGCAACTGAGTACCTTATGTAAAACGGGGGTTGCAATTTTCATAGCAAAAAAAGAGAATCCACGGAAGACAGTTGATTATAGACCCATAACAATGTTTAATACGGATTATAAAATATTAACCAGATGTATTTTAAATAGGTTAAAAAACAATATAGAAACATTAGTTCAGCCCTTTCAATATGGCGTACTAGGTAATAAAAAAGTATATCATCTGCTATCCAACATAAGAGATTGTATTTCACTGTGTGAAAATACTAAGACAGATGCTTTATTAGTGTCTGTTGACTTTTCTCAGGCATTTGATCGTGTAAACCACCAGTATTTATGGCAGGTGTTAAATTACATGGGTATACAACCGGTCCTAATTACTCAAATTCGGAATTTAATGGAAGGTATACACATCAAAACAAAGGTAAATGAATTTCTCTCTAAACCCTTTTTAGTAAGTAATGGCTTACCTCAAGGTAATCCCTTGTCTCTGGCGCTATTTGCGTTATCTTTGGCCCCCTTTCTATGTCATGTAAATGAACAAGTTCAAGGATTTTCTGTAAATGGATTCCAAATGAAGGTCAGCGCCTTTGTGGATGACGTAACGGTTGTTTGTAAACACACTGCAGATGCTTTGGCCTTAAAAACCTGCCTTATCGATTACGAGAGAGTATCCGGTGCCAAGGTCAACAACTTGAAAACACGTTGCATGGCTTTAGGGTTACAGTGGCCTGTTTCAGCTACAACAGTGTTCCCAATGCAAAACTCGCTAAAGATATTGGGAATAATGTTTGGCTCTACCATTAAAGACAGTATTAACTTAAGTTACCAGAAATTATGTACAAATTTAAGGTATTATTTACACATGTATAATCATCTTGACTTATGTTTAATTTCACGAATTACTTTCTTAAATATATATGGCCTGTCAAGATTATGGTATACTTGTCAGATACTACCATTAACACCTCAATATACGGCCACAATCAAGAGTCTGATTGGTAAATTTGTGTGGAAAAATAACGTTTTTAAAGTTAGACAATCTAGTCTTACACGTTCCTATGTACAGGGTGGCCTTGAATTGATCGATTTCCAAGTGAAAGCGAGAACCTTGTTCTATCAGCGGTTTGTAGCGCGGGTGTTTAGCGTAAATGAACCAAATGCTGATTTCTTACGACAATTGTTCACTGAAATTCCACTGGTGTCTCCGGTAAACAAGGCAAAGGTGCCACCTTTCTTCAGTCATTACTCTCCTGTGATAATTGATTTAATATACGCTTTGATGGGGAATGAAGATCCACCAAAACAAACTGTACGTCAAATCTATAAACAAAATATGGACAAGGAATTTCCTGCTTCACATATTATGGGGAAATATCCAACTTATAAATGGAACATAATTTGGAAAAATATACATGCACGCCACCTCACAAAACAACAAAGATCAAGTTGGTTTAGAGCGATAAATGAGTTAATAGATTGTAAAGAAAAAAGAGCTCGATTAGGATTTAGTATAGATGCGTTATGTACCACGTGTAATGAAAATGATACAATTGAACATCGCCTGACTATGTGTGGAAAAATGAAAGAGGCATGGTTATTTTTACAACAATGCATAAGTAGAATTTGTCGTTTGTCACCCACTAGTGTTAAGGTAGACTATATCTTAAAGCCGGAGTTCAATTTTTTTCCGGCTACCAAACAACAATCTTTACAGTGGCTTCTAGCCACCTTTGTAATGTACGAAAATATAGAAAATCCTGTTTCAGGAAACTTTCGAGTATTTTGTAATGCTTATGCAAACTCTTGTGGTGTATGGAAGAAAAAACATATGTATGCAAATTATTTGCAAATTGTAGTTGGATAATTTAATGTCACAAGAATTGTAGTTTTGGAAAATTTAATGTAAAAAGAAATGTAAATAAAAAAGTGAAAAAAAAAAGTGTTAGCGTCATTGCCTTGTAATCGAGGGGTCCCGGGTTCGATACCCGGTGGAGGCACAAGTGGATCGGATCCCACTTTAAACTGTAGGTCCAGTCCCGATTAGCCTTACTGTGCATAAACTGGACTTAAACAGCAACTCGGACTCGTATTGGTATTCTTTGGGAGTGTCACTTCTTCAATTTCATCTCAACGTCGCGATTAGTCAAAAGTGACGCTAAGTAGCAAAATTCAGAATCAAATCTTACTGAATTTTATCCCTTTCTGACAACAATCTGTCGAGTTTACTATTACTTTCCCAAATAGCTTATTTGGTTCATATATTTTCCGCAGTTTTTTCCTTTTTTAGACTAATGAAGGTGTCTTGCGCTCGAAATTCTATTGAGGCACATATTTGTTCAGTTCCGATTAGTCTATCTGTGCATTAAGTGGACTGAAAGAAAATTCTAACTCTATGTTCAAGCTGATCATCACAATGATGAAGAACGGTGATGAGATGATTTTTTTTCAACAAGGAACATCCATGCAAAAACTCGGACTTGAACTCGGAACCCTGAGTAGCAAGATTGTTAGTCGATCGCCCAACACGCTCGATAGTACCCACCAATTAGGATAGAGTACATAATTGCTCTCACATTTCACTTGTTTTGTAAGCAGCGTTGAGGAAATCCAAGGTAGTTGGAGCGGATTTTAACGATATGAGAGACATGGTATTACTAGACAAAGGATTTTAAGGTGGAAAATTATGGCCGGGAGAAGAAAAAAAAGGGTTCTGAAAATGTTTTGAGAAAGGTGCTGATAAAATGCCCTTATTCAATTCTCTGCGCCTTCTGTATATAATGCGCGCGGACCGAAGAGAGAGCGGTGGTTCTGCCGAATAGGTTTTGTTGAAGTTTGTGTTTTCTCTCGCGGGTTTTGCTACATTATCTTGGGAACTATTGAAGCTGCAAAGATTATATTATACCATTTCGTAGCTCTCGTTCTACTCTACACAATGAGACCATAGGATTTTAGATAGCTGCTCAAGAAGAGTGAAAATCATTCATTTTTCTGTCCATTTCTGTAACAAAACATGAAAGAAAAGGTGCCGAAGCATTAAGGATGGGATAAAAAGTGGATACATGTGCTAATCTCACGAAAAGGTGCAAAAAGGTGCAACATAGAATATTAATTTTACTTGATTCCATGTCCTAAAATACATATCTCAAAAGATCGGTATGAAAACAGCTATATTTTTGTAAAGGTTCTGCACCCTAGGTCAGGAGCGTATATTCTAGGGTAGCTAGACTATCTGCGAAGCCTGAAGTCTAGAGATAAAATACAGGAAGGAAATGTATCAGAAATTGTAAATATAATTATTCATATCAGTGAAATGATGATGGTTATTCTGGATTTGGCAACCTAATTTCTTGTGAGTTGGCAACCTGATTTCCTGTGAGTTGGCAACCTGATTTCCTGTGAGTTGGCAACCTGATTTCCTGTGAGTTGGCAACCTGATTTCTTGTGAGTTGGCAACCTGATTTCTTGTGAGTTGGCAACCTGATTTCCTATGAGTTGGCAACCTGATTTCATGTGCGTTGGCAACCTGATTTCCTATGAGTTGGCAACCTGATTTCCAGTGAGTTGGCAACCTGATTTCTTGTGAGTTGGCAACCTGATTTCCAATGAGTTGGCAACCTGATTTCCTATGAGTTGGCAACCTGATTCCTTAGGAGTTGGTAAACTTATTTCACGTGACAAAGTGAGATAGCCCAGTATACGCCACTGCCCTAGGTATTACATTGAACAATCCATTTACCCCTTCCGCCCCCACACTAACGCAACATTGCCCATTTGGCAGGGGGCTACCAGGATATGTTAACCTCTAATCAAACCGGGATAGCAAACAAGCACAGAGGAATCGAATTACACGTGGATATTTCAGGACCCTTTTCAACGGACGCAGGGAGGCTGCTAACCTTCTGCGCTATCATATGTTTCGGCCGTTGCCCGCTCTTTAAATACGAATTTAACTCGGGTAATCGTGGCTAATAAGGGAAGAGAAAACGAGTTCCACCAATGAACATTCTGCAGCAATTTCATCTCTTTTTTCTTTCTCCTCCGTTGCTGAGAGGGAAAAACCAATTTGTGTACATTTGATGGGACCGCTAGAGTTCTTGCTGGCCAGTGAATAGTAAAAATTGTCTCTCAATTTTCAATTTCTCGGTATGAATTGAATATGAAGTCTGATGAACGGATTAACTTTATCAATTCGAAGTCTTTCACGTCGATTCTTTGCCAGCTTATATTTACTGCGTTGTAGAATACGAGCTATGAAAGTAACGGACTGGTTAATAAGATTGGGGGTTGGGTAAAACTCGATTGATTGATTTAAATTATTTTACTTCTCTTTTCTGTCACTTTTGGCTAATTGCGAAGATGAGAATGAGAGATGATGTGATGAAACTAATGAAATTACAGCCACAAAGAACTGCCCATGCATGGATTCGAACCCGGGATCCCTGGCGTCGTACCGCGCTGAGCTAATCTCTCCGCGGTAAAACACTCGAAACGTAGTGCTATAGATCGACCACAAGGAAAGAAACCTTGGGACGGGAAGTCCCCGCGCACCTTTCCCTTCTTCCCTTCACCTCGGGCCATAAGGAAGCATGGTCCACTCTCCCCCTCCCCTTCTCGCGGGGGTACGGTGCACAGGAGTCGCGGATCTGCGCAGGTTGTTTTGCTCGTGGTTCCACTATAAGTTTAAAACGCATCGAATTTTAACAAGTCAGGTATTTTATTTGGCTAAATTTGATGACTGTGTTCAATTTATTTTTATTCAAGAAATATTCCCTCGGCCATATGTGCTAGCGGAGTATGTTATTAATCTAGGAGACGTTTGGCACCTACTCTTTACATCATTAATCCAGGGGCAGTCAGGTTTTTGGAACAATAATAACATTCTCAGTCTAGAATTGAATTGTGTTTTTGCTTATCTTTTGAACGCCACCCATTCTCAGTCTATAGACAGTTGGGTAATGTTTAGGGCAAGTTGACTTCTCAGGTAGACTTCTTTGAAAAGACGTAGCTAAAAGGTTCGCCCAAATGAAACTGAGACTTTTTTTCATAATTGTTTATTGGTAGGAATACACTTACAGGAAGTAGTAGTGATACATGGACTGCATATCCGCTACACATAATCGCATTATCGGTTCAAGCAAGATTCCCAGCACCAGTGGCGTGGGGTGACATTTATCCTTGGGGAAGTAGCCCCAGAAAAATTAAGAAACTGAAGAATATTTAAGGTCTTTCTACCTTCGAAACGATCTTCAATAATGTGGCAACTTGAAGGTGAAGTGTAGCCTTTCTTTGACATTGCAAACTCGTGTCATTTCTTGATATACAGTAAATGTCATTTGCTTTCAATATTTGCAGAAGAGTTTTCAAACGAAAACGCTCATGCATAATATGTTATTCTTCTGTCAAAAATTATAGTTTTTGCGTCTCTACTGCACTTCAAAACATTTAATATATTTTTTCCTAAAAGATGCTTCCCTCATCTGCTTCAACGCTGGCAATGGCATTGGTATAAAAAATCTCTGTAAGTAGATATTTAACCGTGCGGTTTGCAACACTATGGTAACTACAGCAGCAGACCTTACTGATGGTACTGCAATTGCATTTCAGCCCCTGCTGCTGCTGATTTGGAATAAAGGTATCGTGCATAGAAGATGGCCTGATATGGGATGGTTCAAGGTCACAGAACCAACCAATTTTAATTTCCCGTTTCTCCTGAGTCCGGATTGTTGGTCAAAATACACAGATGTTTTGTCAAACCACCACAAGATGGTACTAACAAGGGAGGTTATCTAAGTGTCCCCCTCCGATTTCCATGCGTGTATAGAGGGCCCAATGGAAGAAATACGTGTTTTTTTGTTTCGGCTAAAAAAACGTTTTGGAGGCAAAACCCTTCTCAAATGTCAAGATGAGGACAAAGTGAAGTGGGGATCTGACCCCTGTGTCCCCCTCCGATTTCCATGAAACTTGGCAGGTGTATCAAGGGGCCCAAAGGAAGAAATATGTGTCTTTTTTTTGTTTCAGCTAAAAAACTGTTTTAGGGGGCAAAAACCACCTCAAATGTCATGATGAGGAGAAATTGAAATGGGGATCTGACCCCGAAACCACGTAAAATGGCATAGAAAGAACACGCACACATAATTGGAACACACACAGCACAGAACTGCAGGATTGTCGGTACCAAACGCAAGTGCTATCGTGAAGGACGGGTGAAGTTCTGTGCTAATAGTACTGGCAGATACACAAGTGGGACACTTGAGATATGAAGCGCATATCACTGGCAAACACAGCTCTGTGTTGTGTGTGTTCCAATTATACGAGTATGTGCATGTTCTTCCTATACCATATTTACGTGGTTTCGGGGTCAGATCCCCACTTCAATTTGTCCTCATCTTGACATTTGAGGGGGGGGGTTGCCCCCTAAACCAGTTTTATAGCTGAAACACAAAAACACGTATTTCTTCCTTTGGGCCCCTCTATACACCTGCCAAGTTTCATGGAAATCGTAGGAGGGACAGGGGTCAGATCCCCACTTCAATTTCTCATCATCTTGACATTTTAGGGGGGGTTGCTCCCTCAAATCGTTTTTTAGTCGAAACAAAGAAACATGTATTTCTTCCTTTGTGCCCATCTATATACCTGCCAAGTTTCATGGAAATCGGAGGGGGCCACTTAGATAACCTCCATTGTAAGACTTGCCATCTTGAAAGCGAAGTAACTGGGATAAGTACAAATTCATTCCGTTGAGATGGTAGGAAATAATAATGGGAGAAATTAAGTAGAAGTAAAGTAGTTTACAACTCAAATACACTGCTGGCCTTGCTGTACTGGAATGCACGTCACTAGACTCTGAGTGAAGAACATCCATGGTTGGTTGTGTTAACAGTCTTCATTTGCATCCGGGACCTCAGCATCGATAGTAAACTGGCGTTAGTCGCAGCGTGACAGGTCGGGGTTATAGGAGAGGTGGTCGAGGACCTTCTAGTGGAAGAGCCGCAGCAAAACTTGTCACACTCCAGCCATATGCGGACATGCGTTGTCGTGCAACATCATAACCTCATTTCAATAAATATCCTTCCAAAGATGATAAATTTTGGCTCCACTAATACCTTCTGCGATCAAAAATTTAATAACTGCTCGCTAGGCGTGTTTGGACGAATGCATGTCACGACCGCATATAGTCAACTTGCTTAAGCACGTTCACACAGCACACTAGCACTTTTATTTGGGTGATCATTATTATAATGTTCTTAGTCATGGCGTGACTTCCTTCTTTAGACCAGTACAGTTGTTGCTTATATCTGCAATGTCAAAACCGCTAATACTTCGCTGTACATTTATCGTTATTTCCCACCTTGCATATAGTTTTCAGCCTTTGAATCATTGATTTGTCTTCTCCTAGACGCCATACGTGATACATTCTTAGTCGGAGAAAGCAGGGTTCGTATGATGTCTTCTTCGCAAAGCCATTCTCAGTCCACATTCAGTTGGTTTCTTACGCTCTCTTCTTCAGAACGTAATAGATGTTACATTCTCATTTAGGATTCGTTGGTTTTTTTAGAATTAGAAGGAGAAATATAAAATCTTTATTCATTGGCTACCCTACCACTTAACGATGTCTTCTTGTGAACGACAGAAATGTTACTGGTAAATTCCAAGTCTGTGTTCAGTTTGGTTCTTACACTCTTATCTTCGGAACGACATAACGTGGGTTGGAGATTTAATAGTGACAACTATTTATATAAAATGATACAAAAGAGATACCTGTGCAGCTTTTACAGTCCTTCGATGTAGTCACCAGCATTGTGTACAACTATTGCTAGCGATGTGGAAGTCGTAGTATACCTGTATCAGCGCCTGTTCTGTTGATGGTTCGAATGGAACTGTCTATTGCCTGATGAATCTCTGGAACAGTTCGGAAGCGGATGCCCTTCATCTTAGGGATAAAATCGAAGTCACAGGGACTTATGTCCGGGAAGTATGGAGGATGGTAGAGCACTCATCGAGCTAAGAGATCAGCCACAGGTTGCGCTACATGCACCCGAGCGTTGTCCTGCAAAAGGCTGGGAGGATTCGGTAGAAAATGTCGCCTCTTCTTTCGCAACGCAGGTCGCAGGCAACGCAGATTTCCCGCACGCCTCACGAAGACCTTAATGACACTGTCATGCTGTACGATCTTGGGCACATTCAATCTCTATCCAACTCCTCTGTTCCTGCTTTGAAAACTTTGTTACGACTACACAACTTTAGACCGCCAACTCCAACGATACTCGTCTCGTCACTGCGCATGCGCCTAGTGTTGGAAGGAAGAGTCAATTTATTGGGAGGTAGGTTAGGTATCCAACTAACGTGTGGTGTAAACGAGAAGCACCAGTTCCATTTCATGGCGTATATACATCAGTGTTGTCACTATTAAATCTCCCTAAACGGAGATATTACATTCCCAGCCCATGATCAGCTCGATTCTTACACTTTCTTCTTCGGAACGCAATAGCTATTACATTCTCAGTCTGTGGTCAGTAGGTTTCTTAAACTCTATTCTTCGTCGGAACAAAGGAACATCTATCTTCTCAGTTTGGTTTCTTACTCACTCCTTTGGAACACCACAATTGTTATGTTCACAATTGAGTGATGCTTTATGCTCTTTATGTTAGCAATGAAAATTATTGACATAATCTCCTTCGTAATATTGTAGAAATTTAGTTCAGAAATCTGTGCTCTGCATATATTTCCATTGCTAAGCTTCTGTCTCCTGCTTTGGTATCTATATTTTTTCCCCTAGTCCTATCATTGTATATTTGTCCACGGTTCAATAATCATTTCTGGATGAAACCTAACACCTTGTTCACTCTCTACTGGAATTTCCGTTCCAGTAACTACCTCCATGAGATCATGCACAGTTTTTTGGAACAGCTCCATTCCCGCGTCCAGTCACTGCAGCGCAACGGCTCCGTTTCACAGACTCCAAACCTCTGATCTCCCACATACTATTAAGCAACGCCTCTTCAGTCTTGATTTCTCAGAATTCCTCCGCCTCCCCTTTTCCTCACCCTCAGATCCTCCCCGTTTTATTTATCTTCACAGAATCCCACGGGAAAGTTTACGTAAAAGATGGCAACACTGATTATTGACTGGGAGGCGAACCACAAATCACGATCGAGGAAAGGAAACACTGTGATGAATGCTCTCTGCTATAAATATTCCATGCTGAGGGAACCAATAAAGAAATAAATCACCAAATTTGCGACCAGCGGAAGCAGTTTTGCAGCATGTAAATATTGAGTAGTTGGAATTCCGCGAGAGAGAAAGAGGGACTATTTCTCGTCTCGCTCGTTTTTTTTCAATCAGGTTCTACATGAAGCGGGATCAACTCCCAGCTGTTTTCCCGCGCGTTTATTTCTAAACACAAATATTTGCATAATTGATTGACAGTTAAATAACCCAGTGTTATCGAGGCCCTGTGTAAATGAATTGGGGTTCCATATAATTGCGTGGACGGATGAAAGAGCTGCGTATGGAAACTATGTGTACAGAATCCGATACGCGGCGTCGAAACAGCTGATTGTTAATTTTCTTTCTCCTATCTCGTTCTTTTATTGTTCCCGTTGAATCGGATCGGTGAAAACCCAGAGCATGTTGATTACCTATATCAGCGCTATTGTTGACAAAAGAACAGGTTTTTTAAATTATTTTTCTGAGATAACCCAATTTTCGGAGTTTAATTTACGATTCATATTTTCCATCTTGCTTTCAAAACAACTTACCTGAAGCATTTGTGGAGTTTGAGTGGTCCTAATAAACTAGAAATAGTCCTGTGGTAAGTCTATGAATCTGATATACGAGGATTGTTCAAAGAGTAAGAGCAAATTTGCACTATTTCAGCAGAAGAGCGCCTTGTGAATTTCTAACTCACGCTGATGGAGAAGACATTATCTTAGTGCTCAATAGATGGCATAGGGTGTGGAATGTGTCTTTAGCTGCTATCACTGAATAAGAACAGTGAATAATCATCATGTTTTTGATCTCGGAAAGTGTAAAAAATATAAAAATATATATAAAGACACCCTCCTGAAATTAACTGAGAAACGTTGGCATCATAGATAGTTACATAGACGTGAAGCTGCGATCGTCCAAGTGCAGTAGTCACTAATGAGACGCGTTGACTGCAGCTCTATAGGACCTCCGGAGAGTGACGGTGAAGGACACCTCGAATGTAGTTCAGAGAAGCATGGTGTGGTGGCAAGGGAAGACAGCCTAACCAGCAGAGGTTAAGGTTCCCAGTTGCCCAGAGTATCGCCACGAATGGAACTAAAGATTCGATATGGATATCGACGCCCTCCATTCGTGCCACTGGCCCTTTGGCTGTGTGCCAGAGGCATCTGGAGGAGAAGCAGCGTGATGACGGAAGATAGCAACCTGTAACACAGGAATCATTACATCTTTTATATTCTATTCTGCTGGTTTTGGTCCACTGCTTCCTTCCTTTTGATGAACGGTACCAGATGTGTTTCCTTATTCATTGAGATACACAACTTACTAACATGTGTGCATGTATCTTTTTCTGTAAACGCACGTGCGCGCGAGGGCACACACACACACACATTTTTACTTCGTCTCTAATTTTCCGTCATCATTCTGAATTTACCGAGTACAGTACGGTGTTGCGATAACGTAAATGCCTCCTTAAGGACGAAGCATGTGGCAACAAGGCAATGTCAGTTCTTATTGAGGTTCGTACCAGCGTGCAGCTTCAACGGTGCATGCTAATTAAGTTGAAAATGCAAGAATATTATATTGAAAACCTCAAATTTCCAACAACTTCCCCCTCTTTCCATTTTTCGTCATCTGCACTAAAAACGCAGTTGTCCTATGGTGTCCGACTTTTGAAACACCCTGTATATATACAGATTGTCAAAATATGAACTATTATTATTTCATGATCTTAGTCTGACACTATTTTGGATGCTACCGTTGAATTCTGGCACCTCCAAGTCATAAGGTTTGATTCCAAATATGATCACATAGCTGAAAAGGTAATTTTTCGACTTTTCGCTGCCATATTGGCCGCCATATCTAATATTATTTGATGAAGTGGGTCTTTTTAATTACTTATTATCAGAATACAGTTATCAACTGCAAATTTGGTGAAAATAATTTGTCATGAAGATCAATAACTGCAATAACTAACAGGTTTCAGGAATAGAATCTTCGTCATGACCGCCATTTTGAAGACGCCATTACAGACAAACGAGGGCTTAAAAACTTGTGGTCTGGGGCGTTTTAGGTTCGGGAATTAATGTAGTATCCACTCCCAAAAGGGCACGTTCTCCGCCGGAAGTGAAATATTTTCTGGCGTTCCGACTTTGCTTGTAATTCATGTTCCGTATTTACTTCCTAGATAAGTGGAGAATATTACATTATTTATTTTATGTCGTTTACTCTTGTAGATTGTACATTTATTTAGGCAATTTTCAAACACACTGGAATAGTCCGGTATTACGTACAGCACGTTGGGTTATAATGAAACAATTAGGCGCAGAAAGAGGGTAATGGTGAACAGCTGAATCCTTCCGCAGAGATGTGAAATATGTATGGAGATTTTGGAAGATATGAAGAACAATGTAAGAATAGGGACACTTATTTCATGGGAAATAAAATCAAGATACACTTGTGTTACTTTTGCTCAGGATATTGAAAAGAGCACACTTCACTACATTGTGGCCTAAAAAATGTAGTGTGTAATGCTTCATCTACAATCTGATTATATACTTTGGTAAAAATGTACTAAAACACGTAGTCTATATTCCTTATTTTCGATTTCATTTGTCTTAATTGGAACTACTCTTCATGGCGAAACCGATGTTCAGCATTGCCACGAAAAGTCATGGCAATGCCGAACATGACATCTGTGTCTTTGTTTCTTGTGCAAAACAAATTGTTTTTGAACATTGTTACCGAGTTAACTTTGAAAGAGAGGTATTAACGTTCCCTTGGAATCTATGCAATGTCTAAAATGTTTTCAAATAATTTCAAACTTCACCATCAAAGCTTAAGTGTTTCGACAATACCTTAGTTTCTCCTAGCAGTGGACAATTTCTCAATTATCTTTGCTGTTGGCTGTACACCCTGAGGAGACAAATTCATTTCCTAAATTCCCAGTATAAAATATTCACTTAAGTCTTGACTTTTTCTGAAATACAAGTTGTATGCATAATTTCGAGTAAAGCCCCTATCACACGGAACTGGATTTCTAGTAGGAATGACCTAGTTGTCGCTGAACTGACTTTCTAGGTAGAAATCATGGCCGCCTGGCTGACTGCTTGACTGGTTTGGAGGAATAGGACATGTTCTAATTGCTACTTGCTTTCCTCGACTGGATTCTGTGGAACAGCCAATCAGAGCAAAGTATACAGCATGAAAGGCACGTCGAGTTACACCATCTATGCTGAGTGCACGGTGTTTACATTTGAAACAACTAAAATATTCTTCCATACGTGTACAGTAAACGTTGTAAAGTATGTATTTAAGCAGCGCCATTGTTTTGTACCTAATAACGTTTTATACGAAACGTAATTCCTCTCGGTTGAATAGTTATCGGCTTTTAAAAATGTGAAGTGATACATTGTTTACATCTCACGCGGCCGCCATTACAACTTCCCTCGTATGGGAACAAAAGTCTATCGACAAGTACGCTGATAAGTATCGTGTGAGGCAAAAACTACCAAATGGTTAGTTAGCCAGTCCAGCGCCAACTAGGGCATACCTACTGAAAATCCCGTTCAGTGTGATGCGGGCTTTACCTGTGACTCTGCATTGGCGTAGTAAGTATCGCAGAAAGCTCAAACTAGATCCAACACTATCCCAAACGTAACGAGCACTCTCTGACCCAATCAACCACGTCTGTGGTGACCTCTGGCGGCAGAGTCGAACACAATGTACAATATTGATGGCTTGCACATGACACGCTAGTTGCCACTAACCACAGTCACTTGTGACTTCCAGATGTGCCTGCATGCTGTGACGTGAGTTGTAATTTCGCGTAATTTGCTAACACGTCTGGAGCCAATTATAGAAGAGGGATCTAGGCTTCTATTTTCTACATATATATCTGCAGGTTCGTTGCCATTCTGTGCGGCACACATGGCCACCAATTAGTGATAGCTAAAGTTGGTTGCTTTGTAGTGGCGGGTAAAGGTCATACTCCCCCCCTCCCCTAGACACACCTAGGAATCCGTAAACTTGTAACTCGTATCGTCTCTCTGCGCTGCTGGTCAGTGTTGCCAGTCTGTTTTTCCTTGCAAACTGTCCGTCGCCCCCCCCCCCCGGAAATCATTCATTTCAAGTAAGAAAAGAACAGAACGTTTGTTATTTTTATTGTTAACTAGCTGATTTCCCGGTTTTGTCCGGGTATTTATTTATCCCAATCTTCTATTAAAGTTGTCCGTGGGAGAAACATGGCGAGCTTAAATCCACTCCGCAGTTCTTAATAGACTTCCCCTGTGACATGTTGATCGTGATCGAGAAAGCAAATCTCTCTCTCTCTCTCTCTCTCTCTCTCTCTCAAATGTCATCGTGAATGTCATCAATTAGCTTAGCGACTCCGAAAACTATGAATTCGACATGTAGGTCATTTTTGACACTTTATTTTTCACCCACCCCCTCAGCCCGCATGCCGATAGGTGATGAACTTGGAGTTGAACGGCATTCGGAGTGTCACTATTCATCTTAGCGACCCCGAAAACTATGGATTACACACTAATACCGGTCGTTTTCGATTATTTTTACATGCCACCCATTCCCACCCCCACCCCTAGGGGTAGCAGGTGTTTGAACGGCATTCGTAATGTCACTATTCATCTTAGCGACCTTGAAAACTATCGATTCCACACTATACTGCGTTTGTTACAACCTGTCCCGGTTCCCGCGCTTGCTGATCGCTGGCTTTTCTCGGTGCTGGGGAAGGTCAAAGCCAGGCACCCAATTAAAATATGCAACGTGGCAACAGCGTCTACGTAAGCGCCTCTCTTCTGGCTTCCATTTGCTCCTCACTGTCCAGCAGACGATTTTTTCCTCGTTTCTCATTGGCACCGAAACTGTCGAGCGATCCCTAGCGCGGGAAACGGGACAGGTTCTAACAAACGCGGTATAATATCGGTCGTTTTAGATTATCTTTACATGTCATCACCTTTCCACCCCCACCCTATGGGTGCCAGGGGTGTCTTACCCCCACAGTATTTATTTCCAGATTGCAAGTGATATGTGTACCAAGCTTGGTTGAAATTGCTCCAGGCGTTCGAGAGTTATGCCGGACCAAACATACACACATACATACATCCATTTTTACATACAGGGTGGGCACAAAGTCTCTTTCCCAATAAATGAAGAAATCTTGTTTTGGGGAAAGCGACTTTGTGGCCACTTTGTATATACCGTGTCATTCTAAAGAATGAAGGGATCTGAACCAGTTGTTCATGCAATTAATTGCTGGGGTGATGTAAATTGGTCATCATTCATCCTTGATGAGACCACTCATCATTAACATGGCGAGTTATCGCTTGGCAATGCGAAAGGTACAAAATTACACTAAGAACTAGACTACAGAAAAGACAATGGTCACTCGTTGGGTTTTGCGAACCGTTGAACCTGAATCATGGCTGGGTGTAGGATAATTACCTGTCTATCTGAAGTCTTTAGCTGAATCAAAATAAGCGAAGTCCTCTGTAAGCTTCTCTCCTATGCTGACCAAAGCGTCCTTCCCTTCTGACCTACTGCCTTGCTGACCACCTTCTCTCTCTCAACTCAATCCCAAAAGTCAGTCCTCTCTCAGCTTGTCTCACCTCTATATTCCCAGGCCATCGAGCTCTTCCTCAATGCCGAATCGTGTTTATTATAATTGCTACCATGCAAACCGCCGACTCCATAACCAGAAGTATTACCTGTTTCCTGAATGCTCAGGAGGTTTGCATGGCACAACACAATGCATTGTAAACATGCCTAAGAGGCTTGAGACAGCTGAGAAAAACAAGTGAATGCCCTGGTCAACATGAAGCGTTCAGAGAGACTTAATAAAATAAACATACAATCTTAGGGATTGTTACGATACGAGTAGATTAATAACAGAAATAACGTCTAATAATTTGAAATCGAAGGGGCAATTGCTCCTCTGTGCCCTTCCCCTGCAGATACCCTTGGCCGTCAATGTTTATCCCCCTTGCCTCCCTAGAATTGACTTCCGTCGAAAGTTGGGGCAATGCCCCCTGCCCCCCTGTGGTTGCGTCACTGTATAATATATACATATTTAAGCAATATATGTTTACTTTAGATACCTTAGGCTCACTGCCATTGTTAGTCAACCTTTTTCTGCACAGTTTGTCTGCTCCACTAACCTTGTATAATGCGAATACCACGCCCCCTTCCAACCAAACAGTTTCTAAAGGCATAAGAGGTGGTGTTTCATTTCATCCCTATCGCCGCGATCACCCACAGGTAGGTAGAAAAACTATATATAATTACAAGGTCTCGGAAGGTGAAGACCTATAAATTGCCAAAGAAAGTCCTATAAAAAGACCTAAAAATATTTAAAAAATGACGTAAAAACGGGAAAAAGGACGTATAAATGTGATCCAAATTAATTAATAACTTCAGTTTTAATTACATATTTAATTAATAAAAAAATAAAAAATTCTGGTGGTATGGAACAGACAGTACGATAAAACTATATCAATGAAATGCATCTTCTTTCAGTCCAAAAATGTTTTTCTCTCGTTTCAGGGATGGTTCAAATATATTTATTTATTTCTTATTTCTTTACTACAGAAAGGATGTTTAAGAGGTGATGAACTGATGATAATTCGAATTGAGAATGGGCAGGACTAACGTTGTCAAAAGAAGGTGAAGTTGCAAAAAAAAACGTTAAGACTTTAAAAAAGGCTAAAAAAAGGACCAATAAGCCCAAAAACGTCGAAAAGGGCAAAAAAGGACAAATAAAAAATACCTTTTTCTGGTATACAATGACCCAAAATGAACATATAATATGTTGGACCTCGTCTTCGGACACTAGGAAAAATATGATTTTTCTTCAACTTCCCAGCCCTAGTCATAACCAAAACTAAAAAATAATAACAAGAGAACGATACGATCCCTCCCCACCATTTTTGTGTGAAGATATATGGAATTGGTATAAAATTTTGTCCCCCCCAAAAAAAATTCCCATGACGCAGGCGCGTCATGAAACCCCCTTGTGGGTACGGTGGTCACTATTCGCAGAATCCGCAGGTGTGATTTGAGAAATTGGCAGTATTTCTCTGCTGCACATTTACAAATGCATGATGAGACTGCCTCCGTGTCGCAGTGGTTACCACGAGTCCTGGGTTCGAGTCCCGGCATGGGTGTTCTTTGTAAGTGTACCTTCATCAATGTCATCATATCATTGCTCATGGTCATCGTCGCGATTAGTCAAATGAGGCTGAAAAGCGAAGTAAAATAAAGCAAATGCATGAGGTTTCTGTAATGCATTCTTCGCCTCTTTTTCAAAATAACAATAATGGAGCAGTTTTTAAGTTCTCGATTAAATTGTAGCAGCTCGAGGAAAATAAACGGCCAGTTATCACGCAAGTATACTTAAAACTTAAGTATGTTCTGCGACGTGCTAGAGGTGAAAACGTTACAATACTTTTACATTTTTTATAAATATTAGACATTGTTGAATTGTTGTTTTAAGTCCACAGATAGGCTAATCGGGAGTGGACCAACAGTTTAAGGTGCGATCTGAACACTATGTGCGTCCAGTGGGCATCGAACCCAGAACTGCGTTATCGAGTCTCTCTACATAATCTTTATAATTATCCCCCAGATCAATGCACTTATGCATTCCGTGCTGCAATTTGTTGACAGTCATCTGGTAGAATGATTTGTCCTGAGTCTCACACCATTCAATGACCGCCTTCGTCCTTGTGGAAGTGACGTACTCGAAGTGAATTCTTCATAGCAGGGAAAATATGAAAATCTGACAGGGCCAAGTCGGGGGAATAAGGTGGATGGGGAAGTGCGGTGAAGCCACACTGGACCAAAGCAACCTGTGCAGTGAACCTTTGACGACAGAGGTACCGAATCACGGCCCTGTCGGCCACTCTCTTCTCTGACACTTCAGTCATTTTCAACCTGACAAAAGAATAGAAGAAAACATGGGAATTTCATAAACGATCGCACAGAGTGTACTAAAACTCAAATCTTACATCCTCCAAAATTTTAACTACCTAGCATCACTCCTTCCACTTGAGGCTCAAAACTTTTCACTCTCTCCTCGTAGATGCGTGCGATTGGAAAATAAAACTACGGTATTATTTATTTATTTATTTCCTTCAACAGAGAAATTATCTCCTATTACAGAAGGTTGCCAATAAAAAAACAAAAAGAAAAGAGAAACATAATATAATACAGTGAGACATAACACAGGTAGAACACATACACAAATATAATGTTATATAAATTACTAAACTATACTATAGAATAATATAACACCCAATTAGCAATTTAGAAGCGCTTCACCCAAAACAATACAAAACAAGACCAAAGAAAAAAAACAGATGTCATTTTTATTCATATTCAGTGATATATTGCTAAGTATAAGACTAAATCTGATAACTTATGTTGTAAACACTTGTCTTAATATTATTTTGTACTCATTGATTGAGATACTAAAATCAAGATTAGATTGCAATATAGATATTTTGTTGTACGCAAAGGACATTCTAAATAATGGCGAATTCTTGACTCTTACTGTTTTAGGAATATCATAAGACATCAATTGCCGCAGCCTTAACCCACATTTCTTTGCATTGAAACATATCTTTTGGAGAAAAGTAGGGTTATCTATGATGCCAGCCATTGTTTTGTACAGAAATATTTGTTGTGTTATTTCCCTTCTATTAATAAGACTTTCATAATTAAACTCATTAAGTAGGTCATTGTATGATAAGTTATTATAGTATGATGGTACATCGGGTGATTTTTTTAAAACTCATGGTTTTCTTTGTTGTGTAAAATTTGTAAATGAAGTATTATTTCCATGCGGTTTGTGGCAAATAAATAAGGAAGGATGGGAGATTTATTGGAGTATGTTTACCGGTTTATATGCATCTCGGGTAATATCGCTCACGCCTCAAGAAAAACGGCAAATATTCACCAGTGTACCTTTCGCGTCTATATGGTCTGGGGGTTTGGATGCAGTGGGGAGGTTTAAGTTTCCTCCTGTAGATAGCGCCGTTGTCATTGTCAACAATAACCAGGAAACTGAGCTGTTATATTGTTGTGCTGGAAAGTTGTGTACTTTTGCGTAATTGTTGTGCTGAAAAGTTGCGTTATTGTGATCAGGACACACAGTAAGAATAGTGTACTCCTTGCAGGAACGTGTGTTTATCGTGAAAAGTTTTTGGAAAACTGATTCTGTTGTTGCTACGCAAAGGGCATTTAGAAACAAATTTGCCTCACGTTCTGCCCCAGACAGGAACACAATATTGTCGCTAGTGAAGAAATTGGAAGAAACAGGATCGCTTCTGAGTGAGACAGGGAAGCATCGGACCCCGCGGGCAGGTGTTGTGGAAGATGTCAGTGTTCGACTCTTGATGTCGCCCAAGAAATCTCTCCGTCGTTTGTCACAAGAAACCGACTATAGCTATTCAACATGTCAAAAGGCAGCGAAAACTGCGAAACTAAGGGCGTACAAAATTACAGCTGTTCAAGAATTGAAGGATCCAGATAAATTTAAACGTGTAGATTACTGTCATTGGTTTTTTAATGTTTATTGTGCGTAATCCTGATATTCTGAAAATAACGTGGTTTACTGATGAAGCCTGGTTTCATCTCTCTGGGTATGTTAATTCTCAGAATACAGGGATATGGGCAGCTGAAAATCCACATAGTGTAATCGAAATTCCGTTGCACTCACAGAAAGTTGGGGTATGGTGCGCTGTCTCAGCATCACGTATAGTGGGTCCAATCTTCTTCAATGAAACAGTGAACACACAGCGGTACAGGAATTTGGAATTTGTTGAAAGTTTGGACGACATTGAACTCACACAGGGTTATTTTCAACAGGATGGTGCTACATGCCATACATCGCATGACAGCATAGCACTGATTGAAAGTTTCTTTGCGAATAGGGTTATTTCAAAGGGATTGTGGTCTCCGAGGTCTCCAGACTTAACTTCACTTGACTTCTTTCTGTGGGGCTTTCTAAAGGGACGTGTGTACACAAACAACCCTGGAAATTGCTACGCCCCTTGTGGGTACGTACCTAAATGTTATTTACCACGGCTACAAATATCATAATCTCAGGGGGATAGGTTCTTTGTTTGAGAATTCCAAATAAGAAAGCGTTTTATAGCCAAGAGGATATAGTTAAATGCGGATCTATATTCTGAGAACTTAACAAAATACAGAGGAAATATATGTATTTGCATAATCGAAAAGGCTTCTTCTTCTTTTAAATGGCTTCTTCTTCTTTTAAAAAGCTTCTTCTTCTTTTAATATGGAAAAAGCTTCTTCTCTTCTTATGGAAACGGCTTCTTCTTCTTTTAAAAGGCTTCTTCTTCTTCTAAAAGGCTTCTTCTTCTTTTAATATGGAAAAAGCTTCTTCTTCTTCTTTTATTATGAAAACGGCTTCTTCTTCTTTTAATATGGAAATGGCTTCTTCTTCTTTTACTTTGAATTTCTTCTTCTTTTATTAAAGCGTAATCTTATTTATGTGCTCGCTTTCCCCCCGCTTCTTTGTCAAACAATACAAGCTATACTTGTAGAAAGAGTAGGGTCGACTAAACTGACAATAGCGCCACCTCCTATTTGACGACCAAAGGGGAATAACCAGGATCGCTAATAACGAGCGCTGCCAATGGCCCAGTGCGACTAATAAAAAGCGCAACCGAAAAGTGCTTCGGGGCGTCTAATTTGACACAGCGCCACCGGGGAACGGACAAATGCAAAAGCTGACGATGTTCTCCTCGTCAGAGAATCAAAAAGAAATTGAGATACGTTTCTGAATTCATTTGTTCACTTAATAACTTTCCTAAACGTTTCATATGCGGCCATATTCTTAATTCTTTTAATTTACCATATACATCATTCTATTTACTTCTTTTATAGTATTTAAACTCTTCTTTTATATATTTCTCAATTTACTATAATATATATAATCCATCTTCTCCGCTCTAAGTTTTTTATAATCTCCTTCGCTCCTATTTATATAGCGTGCTGCCATCTCTTGTCGATTCCAAGAAACCATTCCTCCTTGCAACATTCATTGTGTCGTCTGAAACTGGCACGTGACACAATATCCCCCTCCTTGAGGATGAAAAATTTATATATTGGAAAATTCATTTGTAAATTTATAAATTTTTCCCTCGTTCTATGTGACTTCTCTTACTTTTTCTATTATTCATTAACTAAGCTCTTTTTTACTTCCTCCGTGCAGTTGTATCTCCTGATATTCTCCAGGTTCTCCCTTCTCTCTATCTTTGTTTCTGTATGCTTTACTACCGCTGTGTTCCGAAACAAATTCATGACTTCGTATGGACCTTCATATACGAAGAACAATTTCTTGATTGCTTTCTCTGATGCTTTGCTCATTGGGTGTGTTTTGCAAAATACTAAGTTTCCCCTTTTTAATTTTATTTTCGTACCATTCTCTGCTTTCTTGTCCATTTTCTTCATTCTCTTAATGTATATGTCTAGTAATACTTCCTTAGTCTCTTCTTTGGATATTACTTCCCTCGGCCAATCAAATTCCTTGAAGATTCCGGGTTCTTCCATATATCCCAGAAACAATTCAGCTGCACTCTTCTTTGTTTCCTCAGATATAGAGTTATTTATCCATCTTATGGCTCTGTTAACTGCTGTAGACCACTTCGTATGATTGTCATGACATAACATTCTTAGAATTCTTACTATTTCCCTGTTATATCTCTCTATCGGGTTCGAACTTGGATGATACCTAGTAACGTTTAATTCCTTTAAACTTCAGGTAATCTTTAAAGTATTCCGATACAAACTGTGTACCATTATCCGTTAGAATTTTTAATGGAACTCCATAGTGTTTGACAAATCCCTCTTCTAAATATTTTACTATCTCCTTTGCTGTAGCCTTCTTGAGGTTATAACATATTACAAACTTACTGCACACGTCGACGCATGTGAGAATATATGTAAATCCTCGCGATCTTGGGAGAGGTCCAATGAGATCAATAGATATCATATCTAGAGGATTTTTTGCAGTTACGTGTAACTCTTCTCTTTCCATTTTTAATTTTGAAGGTTTAGTTTTTATACATAACATACAATTTCTTACATGATCCACCACGTCTCTCTTCATACATTTCCAGAAGAAAAATCTCCGGGCAAGTCTCAATGTTTTATCAATCCCGAAATGTCCAGACTTCTCATGCACTTCTGCGAGTACTTTTTTAATTAGTGCTCCAGGTACGCAGAGTTGCACTTGATTGGATTTCTCTATGCTTACTCTAAAAATCATTCCTTCCTTAATTACATATTTTCCTTCTATCTTCGCTCTTCTCATTTTCTTTTCGTTTTCATTTCTTTCTCCATTCAAGACATTTAAGATGCCGCTTAATTCTTCATCTTTCTTCATGCTTTCTATCCATTCTTGTCTGGATATGTTCCCGAGTTCTTCATCCATGATGGCATTTATGGGTAACTTCAGCACTTCCTCTGGTTCCTGCATCATATGTAAAGGGGATCTACTTAAGGCATCTGCAATTTTATTGTCCTTTCCTTTAATATCCACTACTTCGAAACTGTATTCCTGGAGAAGTAATGCCCACCTTGTCAAGCGAGGATTCCATTGCCTTGCAGAGTTTAACCATATAAGACTCTTATGGTCGCAAAGAATTTTAAATTTTCTTCCTTTCAAGTAAACTGCAAACTTTTCAATACCGAATATAATGGCCAAACATTCCAGTTCGCTAATGGTATACGCCCTTTCGAACGCCTTCAGTGAACGACTCGCATATTGAATTACAACATCTTCTCCATCCTCGGTTTTCTGGAAGAGATAGGCCCCTAGACCTATATTCGATGCGTCTGTTCCTATGATGAAAAGTCTTTTAAAATCTGGCTGGCCTATAGCTGGACTAGATGTCAGGTCTTCTTTTAATACATTAAAAGCCTTTTCCTCCTCTTGTGCCCATTTCCATTTCACATTCTTTCTCAAAAGATCGTATAAAGGCTTGGCTTTTGAAGCGAAATTCCTAATAAATTTGCTCCTCCAATTGCATATCCCTAGGAATCTTTGCAATTGCTTCCTGGTTGTAGGCTTTGGAAAACATTTTATAACCTCATTTTTATCGCTGCAAAGTCTTACGTTTCCTCCAGATACTATATGCCCTAGGAACTTGATTTCTTTCTTTGCAAAAGAACATTTCTCTAACTTGACTGTAAGTCCTGCTTCTTTCAATTTACATAAAACCCAGTCTATTTTGCTTATATGATCCATCCAGTCCTTTGAATGTATACACATATCATCTACGTATATTGCTAACCATGACTTTGTTTCCAGACCAAATATTCTGTTTAGTGCCGTTGTAAACGCCGACACCGATGAATTTAGTCCGTAAGGTAGTCTCCTAAATTGGAATAACCTGGACCCATACCTAAATGCTGTGTATTTTCTAGATCTTTCTTCAATCTCCACCTGGAAGTATCCTAGCGTTAAATCAAAAGATGTGAAGTACTTACTTCCCGCAAATGAATGCAACAACTCATTAATTTTTTCTACTTGATTTCGTGGTAGTAATACATGCTTATTTAGCTCTCTCAGGTCCAAAACAGGTCTCACGCCTCCGTTTGGCTTATCCACTACGTGCATGGGGCTTATGTGAATACTATTCGAATCTTCTATGATATCCCAGTCCAGCCATTTCTGTAGTTCTTCTTCAACAGCTTTCCTCTTGGTGAACGGTATAGAATATTGCCTAGATACTATGGGCTGATTTGTGTCGACCTCTATTTCATATGAATACACATCCGTAAGTCCAGGTCGCTGGCTAAATATGTTCCTATGCTTGACAAGTACATCTCTCAATTCTCTTCTCTCGTTTTCAGAGATTTCTGTGCATTCGCTCACTTTATCTTGTATTTCTTTAACGGACGCTACATATTCATTTTCTTTTTCCTTTATTTCTCTATATTTGTATTCGTCGTATTCACTTTCTTTATGCATAACGTCCCTTTTATTAACCACAATACCTTGTTTTCGAACACACATTTCTTTTGTCGACTCGTCACACATTGTCTCCATAGGAATATCAAGTCTACACGACTCTTCCAATTCCACATTTAGCCTTCTCTCTTTGACATGAATGTGCCCATCATACTTTTCTAGGAAAGACACTCCTAAAATAATCTCACACCGTAATCCTTTCACCACTAGGAAATTTACTGAGAAATTTTCACCTTGAATATTCATCATGATTTTTATTGATCCCTGTATCTTGTATTCATCCTTGCCGGCTGCCATGACTAATCTAATCCTGTCTTTCTCGCATGTATCCAATCTAGCTTGCGGGTACTTCTCTCTTATTTTCTTCCAGCATTCGTAACTCATGACTTCCACTACGCTTCCACAATCTACCAAGCATTTAACTTCCAGTTCTATTACTTTAGCGTTAACATAAAACGTTCTTCCAGGTTTTAGTCTTCCAAAGTCTGGTTCTCCTACTAAACATAATTCTAGACTATCGCTGGGTTTCTCTATTGTTTCTCCCCTCATTTCATGTTCCTTTTCACTAGCTCTCACACCTGGGGATTGCTGCAAGAGCATTACATGTTTGACGCTCGATTACTTTGGGCGTTCTCCAAATGTTCTCCTCCGTGCGATCTTTCTTGGAACCTTCTTCCATCAGTACAATAGCTTCTTGTTAACTCCATTGCCTCGTTTCTCTCTTCGTCCTGAGATATATTTCTTCTCTCAGTTTCATCATTGGATGCTCGTCCATTCTGCTGTCTTTCTTCTCTTTCCTCTCTCCATCTAGGACTTCCCCTTCTGCCATATCTCTGGAATCTATTTCTGCCTCTATATGTCCTATCATATCCCTGGTATCTTCCATCTCCAACAAACTCTTGATTCCTGACGTAATCGTTCCTATTTCTCAAGTTAGTTCCTCTTCCTCTATCCTGGTCCTGACCTCTCAAATCCAGATTTCTAACCTCGAGCTCTTGTCTTCGGAACTTTTGCCTGTTGCTATTATCTTCGTCATCATAACGTCTCTTTGAATAAGGTCGACCATCCCTGTCATTCCTCTCTCTATCCCAAGAGTTTTGAGTTTTCTTCAGCATATCTTCTGTCCTTAGGTATTCTATTAAGTCATCCACTTTCTTTATTTTCACCGCTGCTATGGCTCTTTGGATTCTTACTGGTAGCGTTTGGATTACTTGTTTCACTAATTCCTCTTCGCTGCATCCTTCTTTCAAATTCTTAAAGCTTCTCAAAGTTTCCCATGTACGTTCCTCCAGACTTTCAATTTTCGACCAGTCGATGTGTTTTCGTTTTAGGGCTTCCAATTGCCTTTCCTTGATGTCTTTGCTACAATAGTAATCTAAAAACTTTCTACTGAATTCTCGAAAGTCTTTGAATTTGTGTTGGTTTAATTTCTACCACCCGGCTGCTGACTGTTCGAAACACGTGTCAATGAGACTAAGAGTCATGTGATCTGGGATTCTCATTAAACGCATGTTCGTGGTAAGCTCCTTCAGGAATTTCCTTGGGCATTTCTCTGATATATTTCCATTAAATTTAGGCATATGCTGTAATTCCTGTGGTCTAGGTATCCTTGATTTATATCTTTCACAGCCTTTGTATTCTTCTTCTAGCGTATCTAAAAATTTCTCATTGTTGCTACTTTCTTCACTACTCTTCCATTTTCTCTTTCTCCTTTCGTAAGATATTTTCTCATAATCTTTTTTCCTTTCTTCTTCCGTTGTAGACTCATCGCTAGAGCTTTCTTCTTTTATCTCTTTCTTGATATAAGTCTCTTCCTCGCTGCATCGAAAACTGGGTCTAGCGTTCCTTTCTTTTACTGATATATTCCCTAGTCTTCTTTCCACTTCTTCCATTCTCTTCTCTGTCTTATCCATCCTGGATACTGTTCCGTTTATTTTTCTATCCATTTCCTTTTCTCTCTTATCTACTGCATTCATTTTGGCTCGATTTTCTCCAATCTCCCTTTCTATACTCAGAGTTTTTTCTTGAGCTTCTTGAAGTCCACGCGAATTTTCTTCTCTGAGTTTTAGAACTTCCCTTTCGATTCTATTATTCATTTCCAAACTTCTATCTTCTATCAGGAGCTTAGCTTCCTCTATCATGCTTTCGTTTTCTTCTATTCTTGAAACGGCTAATTCTATTTGAGATTTACTTTCGACCAGCTTTCTCTCCAAATATTCGTTTCTTTGTTTATTTTCCTCTCTGAGATTCGAAACCTCCTCTTCTATTCTTCTATTTGTATCTAAACTTGTACTCTCGATTAACAACGTTGTTTCTTCTATCTTGCTTTCCAGCGACTTTCTATTTCCTTCACACGTTTCATTCAATCTCAAGAACATCTCGTGGGTTTCGGACCTCGAAGCTTCCAATTTCCTGCTGTTTTCCTCGAGCCTTTCTTCCATCTTTTTATTACTTTCTTCTAACTTTCTAGTATTCTCTTTTAATTCTCTACTACTTTCATCTATCTTTTCTTCGAGTCTTCTATTATTCTCTTTTGCTTCTCTGCTATTCTCATCTATCTTCTCTTCAAACTTTCTTTCTAATCTTCTGCTATTCTCATCTATCTTTTCTTCTATCTTCATTGATAACTTCTGGAGCATTTCTATCAAGTTCATCTCTTCAGTCTTATTTTGTTTTTCCTTCATTTTTTCTTCTTCTTTTTCTCTTTTCTTCCCTTCTTTTTCTTTTGTCCTTCCTTCCTTGCAATTTTTGCATACGTAATCTCCTCTTTCACTTATTCCTATGTACTTTTCTCTTCTTATCTTCTCGCATAGCCAATGTTTCATTTCTTTGCATGAGGTGCATAGGATGGTTTCTTCATTATTTCCCTCTCTTCCACAGCAGTTTAATATTTCCTTTCTGTCTTCCATATCCTCCATTATAGTTTCTCTGTTCTCGCCTTCAATTTTATTTTCTTCCTCCATTTTGGCTTTCTTTCTCTTTGCTTTCTTTTTCACAATTCTGCTAGCCGCAACGTTGGTCGCCACTAATGCTACGCCCCTTGTGGGTACGTACCTAAATGTTATTTACCACGGCTACAAATATCATAATCTCAGGGGGATAGGTTCTTTGTTTGAGAATTCCAAATAAGAAAGCGTTTTATAGCCAAGAGGATATAGTTAAATGCGGATCTATATTCTGAGAACTTAACAAAATACAGAGGAAATATATGTATTTGCATAATCGAAAAGGCTTCTTCTTCTTTTAAATGGCTTCTTCTTCTTTTAAAAGGCTTCTTCTTCTTTTAATATGGAAAAAGCTTCTTCTTCTTCTTTTATTATGAAAACGGCTTCTTCTTCTTTTAATATGGAAATGGCTTCTTCTTCTTTTACTTTGAATTTCTTCTTTTATTAAAGCGTAATCTTATTTATGTGCTCGCTTTCCCCCCGCTTCTTTGTCAAACAATACAAGCTATACTTGTAGAAAGAGTAGGGTCGACTAAACTGACAATAGCGCCACCTCCTATTTGACGACCAAAGGGGAATAACCAGGATCGCTAATAACGAGCGCTGCCAATGGCCCAGTGCGACTAATAAAAAGCGCAACCGAAAAGTGCTTCGGGGCGTCTAATTTGACACAGCGCCACCGGGGAACGGACAAATGCAAAAGCTGACGATGTTCTCCTCGTCAGAGAATCAAAAAGAAATTGAGATACGTTTCTGAATTCATTTGTTCACTTAATAACTTTCCTAAACGTTTCATATGCGGCCATATTCTTAATTCTTTTAATTTACCATATACATCATTCTATTTACTTCTTTTATAGTATTTAAACTCTTCTTTTATATATTTCTCAATTTACTATAATATATATAATCCATCTTCTCCGCTCTAAGTTTTTTATAATCTCCTTCGCTCCTATTTATATAGCGTGCTGCCATCTCTTGTCGATTCCAAGAAACCATTCCTCCTTGCAACATTCATTGTGTCGTCTGAAACTGGCACGTGACAAAATGTTGAAGCAGAACATTATCACTGAAATTGCGAACATTAGCGCAGAAACACTATGTAGGAGAGCCCTTAACATGGAACGGCGTGTTCGACTTTGTTTACAGGAAGGAGGTCGACACTTTCAGCACCTTCTTTAAAGGTGAGATGTTATGTCATATGTCTGTGCCATAATTTTTATGTTTTATTTATGTTTGAGTGAATACAAAAAAAAGAACTCATTTTCATTTTCACTAATTCAGTATAGCAAAAATCCAATACTTCAATGTTTTTGTAGGGTACACTGGTGAATATTTGCTGTTTTTGTTGAGGCGTGGGCGATATTACCCGGGATGCATATAAACCGGTAAACATACTCCAATAAATCTCCCATCCTTCCTTATTCATTTGCCACAAACCGCATGGAAATAATACTTCATTTACAAATTTTACACAACAAAGAAAACCATGAGTTTCAAAAAATCACCCATTACTTTTTGTAATACAAATATCTTAAAAATCGTTTTTGAATTCTTTCAATTACCAACTCCTGGGATTTATAATATGTAAACCAAATATTAGAACCATATTCAAGCTTACTTCTAACTAATGTATTATACAAGAGAGAAATACTGTCTACTGTCTACATTAGTTAGATTATGGCAGGCACGTATCCAGGAATTCCTTTCGGGGGGGGGCTCAACACCATTTTTTTAAGGGGTATAGTAAGAACCTCACAATTGTATGTGTAAGACCAGTGGTGGAAATTGGGTTCCAAAACAAGGGGGGGGAAAGGGGACGGAGGGCGGTGCAAGGAAAGTTTACTTTCTCTTGGTAGACAAGGCTTAACATTAAGAGGCCATAATGTTGAGGCAAAAAAATGGGGAGCAACTATCCCTTAAATCGTCGCCACTGTAAGGCTGTCAATTTAATCAGAACGTGAAATGTGAACATTTTTTACCACTCGACTCCTCTGTTTCCATGCATTAACATTGTGTGCCGGAACCATCTCAGTATGTGTGTTTGTCCATTTGTTCTCATCAGGCATAAAAACATCTATGGTGTCTTTGACTGTTTTTACGAAGCTGTTACCCATGCACGGGATGGACAATTCACTCGACAACGAGAGATTCAAATTGTGGACTGCGAACTGGACGCAAACAGCTCTCGGATATTTCTCTCTGATTCGAGCTTGAACACCACTAACGTGTCTTGTCCTCCCATGTTTGCAGCTCTTATAAAAGCCGAAACCACCAAATTGTTCAGATTCAGGCCTTAGCACTCACAAGTGTTCAAAAATGCCTGTCACAGCTTCCGCTGTCTTGTCATATATCGGCACGAAACAAAGGAAGTCTTCTCGAATACAGCTGGATCACGAAACAATTAATGCACAGTGAAAATCCTTCCGTTCCCAACACATCTAAAGTTTCGTCTCCCACTATGATCAAATGCTTATTCATTTATCTCCAGTGACGTGCCCAAGGGAGGGTTGGTGAGGTCATAACCCCATTCCAGTGTTCCCTTTCTTTAAGAAAAAAAGAAGAACGCCAAACACACAAAAAAAAATGGCAAAATCAGGATTGACCACCAAAAATAGTATGCTAACCCCTCTCCTCCGAAAATCCTGGGCACGCCACTCTTTATCTCGGACACATTTTTTTAAAAATCAACTCACCAGAAGTTTTTATCATTCCGTATTGGAGATTGAAGTAAGATATGATCCTTTAGGGAGCTGTCGTCTGCCTGCCTTCACACCTAACCTTAACAAGGCCCTAATTTTCCATCATTGTGACTTGGATTTTCAAGACTTAGGAAGGTTTCATACCGAAGGGACAGGCGATACATGTCGATTGGAATGGGCCAATCAACAGCAACGTTTCACACTGTAGCGACGCAAAAGGCCGCACAAACCTAATTTCGAATTGTGAAATCCTCAGGCGACACGGTGTGAAATCTCCCTTATTAGGCCACTGTCATTGTCACCTCGATGTAGTAGCTTTTGCTGACCACAGAAGAAAAAAATTCTCCTCAACCGGTGGGAATGCTCCTCAGTTTTCTTCTCTCTCCTATATTTTCTGTGCTTGTTCACTATACAGGGAACACCTTACGATTTGATATACACAGGACATCTACTATGTAGACATTTTAACGAAAAATCGGTTGAAGTCAAGGATGGCTAGGTGGCTCAGTACGTAGAGCTCTGATTCGGGTCCTGGTAGAGCCTGCAATTTCCGCCTAAAATGTCTACATATGCAACTAGGCTTAAACAAAATTATTTTTTTATACCATGAAATTCTCGGACTGCATATACGAAATTTAGTTCTGGCAAAACTAAATCATCACTTAAAACTTTGATTTTCAGTTGGCCTATGCAGCTTATTTCTGTTTTAATAAACCGCTCCAATATCCGGTACTGCTGAAATATTCACTTTCGGCCCTCTACCCGAACTAGCACTACACTGTGGCCCCGGAAGTTCTGCTGTCGTCAATGTCTTCATTTTCGAATCACTATATTTTATAAAGCAAGCAGAGGACGCTGACTGATCACTAATCGACTGTATGGTCACACTTACCTCTGAAATCTCAATAACCGATTCTTTGTAAGATCAATCGAAAAATTGAATCCGCGTATTTATATCCTAATTATATTCTAGAACGTTCCGCAGATAAAACGATTCGTTAATATTACCAGTAGTTGACTCCTTCTCTCATTCAAGAACGTACCCTCTCCCGCCTTCCTATCTCCTTAAATCACCGTCACATTATTCAAAAAGCCAAAAACCTAATTTTATCTAGTGAAAAATAAAAAATTACCTGGGGGGCCTCGAGTCACCTTAACCACACCTTGGATACGTGCTATTAACAATAACAGGGTTATAGAACATTCTCCGTCTTGTCTCGATAATTATTTCTCCCAAATTATCATCACATTATTCACGAAGCCAAAATCCTAAATTTATCTAGTGTAAACAGAAAAATTTCCTGAAGGGGGACTCGAGCCTCCTGATTACCACCTTGGATACGTGCTATTAACAATAATAGGGTTACAGTCTCCGTCTTTTCTCGATAATTATTTCTCTGATTTATAAATGTATTATCTTCACATTATTCAAGACGCCAAAAATCTAATTTTATCTAGTGTAAATTGAAAAATTTCCTGGGGGGGGGGGGCTCGAGCCACCTCATCCACACCTTGGATACGTGCTATTAACAATAACAGGTGTATAAAACATTCTCCGTCTTGCCTCGATAATTATTTGTCTCCTTAAATTATTGTCACATTATTTTATTTCACGCCACAAGAAACAAAAAACCTCATTTTATCTAGTGTAAACATAAAACTTTCGGGGGGGGTGGCTCGAGCCCCCTAAGCCACCCCTCTGGATACGTGCCTGGATTATGGTATGAATGTAAATTGAATGAGTACCACCTACGTTCATCCTACTTCCAGGAAGCAAGCGTCGCGTAGATGTGTTGGTTCTCTAAGCTCCCTGACAGTTTTGCAGCGAGCGGTCTCCGAATCGATTCCCGATGAGATTGCCAAAAATGTCTGTTGACCCCGCTTGATGACAGACGATGGACTCGATAGCTTGGTTCGGTCAGGAAGCCACACCGGCAGTGGGACACCATGTCCGGTCCGCGAGTCGCGCGTTGAAGAGACTTGTTGCAGCCCTTGGCCTCCTACCAAACCCAAAATGTGACGATCGACACAAATATGTTGATATCAGTCACTGGCATACACAGGATTTATTTTCAGAGTGGCTGGAATTTAAAAGGCTCATGTTACATAACTATGCTTTATAGGGGGTGGGGGATGGATACGCAAAAAGTATTTCGTAATTACACTCCTCACAAAACGTTTGGAATATTGCTATATTAGGCAATAGGTGATAGGCATGATGGCGTCTACCAGACAGATACCATGTGTTGTTGCGTTCCAAGGCCGTGTCTATCACCTATTCTCTAACGTAACAAACTTTTTGTGACTAGTGTTTATCTACGACGGCAGGGGTCCCGGGTTCGAATCCCGGCCTGAGCATGGATGTTCGTGTGTGTCCATTCGTCAATTTCATCATATCATCACTCATCCTCATCTTCGCAAAAGTGGCACAAAAAGTGAAGTAAAATAAAGCAAATCAATCAATGTATAATTTTTAATCTTAATTTAAAAAATTGCTCAAAGTAAAAAAAAATAATAATTGGGGGTCATTTCAGTACCGCTTTGGTCATACCTCAGTTCTTTACGGCTTTCATTTGCAAATTTTGTTTGTTTTTTTAAATGTCGGGAGTGGCTGTAGCTCCATCAGTACCGCATCTACGTACCTCAGTGACTCTTGTAACGTATTAAGGTTTAAAAAGTGATTATGATTACTTTTCGTTCGTCAAACTACATTAGAAATAAATCAGAGGGTACTCTTTTTCAGCTGCTGGTCCTTGTGATGCATTATAATGCATCAACCAAGACGACTATTTTCAAACATTTGTTTATTTATGTCAACATGTACCAAAATTCCATCAACTTGGTTCGTTGCGTTTTGAGTTCTGTTTGGTGACAAGGACTTGAACCTACATCCCTTTATAGTGAGTCAACTTCTCAATGTATTTAGTCATTGAGTCCCAGAAGATATAGTAGAGGAAAAGGTCTAAATATGGGCCCCCATTTTTATTTTGTCATTTCCAAAAAATGGTAAAATGATGTATTTCAAAATTGTGGTCTAAGTATGGCTACTAGTGGCAATATCACAAAAAGCAATTAAAATTTTAAAAAACAATAATTTGTCGCTAAAACATTATAAAAATTCATATTTATGAATAATCTGTTGTTTCGAAAATCACGCGGAATGGGAAAAATCGAAATTAAGAAAAACATCCAAATATTTGTTGAAAATGTGATCTCAACATTAGACCTCATGTCATAGCCCATATTTAGACCATCACGCTATTTTTCTTCTCCAATTTATTTTAGCTCTCTGTGATACATATTTCACAAACAAATCGTGACATTATAAAAGCCCACATTTGTTTTATGTATCGCTAATATCATAACTTATACAAAGCAGATGGGAATTCAGAAAACGCTGAGTAAAAACATACCTGCAAAACGTTTTCGAAGGTCGCAATTCTATAACAGCGTCCAAGGTCGAAACTAACCACCACTTTCTCTTGCGAATTGGCGCCGCAACCTTTGTCCTTGACAGATAACCAGTTCCACTAGCCTCTACCAGGCTGCAGCACCCGGGAGCGCTGATAACTCCAAATCCCATATTTAAACTTTCGCCCATATTTAGACCTTCTCCTCTAACCTTCGAAAATATACAGAATTAGGTTATCTTCCTTCTTTGATGTTTATCCTGGTGGTGTTAGAGCTAATCACCTTGTCTTCCTTCTAATTCGCCTAATTTTCTTTTTTGGCGTACATCAGCACAGTTCTATGTTTCTTTTATTTGCCTTAATTTAGTAGGAATGATTTTTACTATGTTCTCGATGCATCTTTATTTCCAAATTATGATATTGCAGGGGAAATATTTAGGCAACCTGAAGGTAAGAGACCTTAGTGAAGGTAGAAAGACACTGTTTAGCCCTTAGACGCGGGTTCCGTTTTACTCAATAAGGCCTGAACGCCTTTGACTTCACGGGGGGAATTTAACATTGTTCAAAGCTTTAAGTAAAAAAAATGTGTATCTGTAGAGTTTACAAGTTATAGCGAGTTCTTTTCCCAGTAGAAGAAGAACCTATGACAAAACTCCCAATTTTCATTTACCAAATAGAAAAACATGCAGAAAGCTTTTCTGCTGGGCTAATAAGTCTTCGAGTTTAGGACTGCCAAAGAGTTTGTCTCCTTCACTAAGAAAGGAAAAAGGTCAACAAGACAGAGAAACTCAAGAAAAGAAATAGGAATAAGGCCCAAAGAAAGGAAAGAAAGTATTACTAAGACACAAATAAACAGGATACGCACTAATGGCTCAACTCAATATGCTGACCAAGGCAGAAATTTATTTTATTATAAAACATAAACTAAACGTAACGTTGACAGACAGGTTGAAACAACATAGGGATGATGTACGACTTAAGAGAGATAGAAATGCAATATTTAAACACACGAGAGAAACAGGACATGACATAGAGTGGGATGAGGCTAAGCAGATAGGAAGGGAGAAGAGAATACTAGTGAGAAAATGGAAGGAGGCCAAGGAAATAGAGAAGAAAGGTGAAGAAGACACAATGAACTGGAATGGGGGACTGAAGATAAACAAAGAATGGAAGAAGGTGTTAGAAAGAGTGGAAAGGACAAGAGAGAAAGAGGAGAGAAGAATGAAGAAGAATGAAGGAAAAAGAGCGTGAGATAAAGAGTCCAACCACATCCTAGATGGAAGAAAATATGTTTAGCTTTTTAGGTGAAAGTACAGTTGACAAGGGAAAGCAACCTGCTAGAATGTTCCAGAACAACTTTCTAATAGTCTGCTCTCCCTAGCCTTCTTAAACCCGAAGGTTCATGGCTTCAGCAACACAGGCCTTCCATCTTTCCCTATCTTGAGCAAGTTCTATATACTCTTTTCCATCCCTACGGATTTCCCTTAGGTCCATCACAACGTTGTCCCTCCATCTACGTCTTGGCCTTCCTACAGGTCTCTTACCATCAGGTTTCCCAACAAGAATCCTGTAAACTCCTCTTTCCTCTCCCATTCGTGCCACATGGCCTGCCCACCTAAGTCTTCTTGATTTAATTATTCTAATAATATCTGGACATGAATACAAATTATGTAGTCCTAAATTATGTAACCTTCTCCACTCACCAGTTTCCTCATCCCTTTTAGGTCCAAAGATTTTCCTAAGGATCTTATTTTCAAATACTCTCAATTTATGTTCCTCTTTCAATGTAACGGACCAAGTTTCACATCCATATAATACTACAGGCAAAATTACTGTTTTGTATATTTTAATATTTATTATTTTTATTATTATTATTATTTTATATTTATTATTATTATTAAATTAATTATTTCTAATAGTCTGGAGGGGAGTAATGTTTGTGTATATATATCGTCCCGTTTTGTACCTCGTTACATTTGTACTTGGTGCAGAGTCTGAAGACGACCTTGCTAGAAGGTTGAAACGTTACGTTTAGTTTATGTTTTATAATGAAATACATTTCTGCCTTGGTCAGCATATTGAGTTTTTCATATCATGGAAACAAGGCTTAATGGTGTTATGATGGCTCAAGTGACAATCACCACTGAGGCCAAGCCACTTTGTTTCAACGAGAAGTAGAAAGAAGGCAAATACTTCCGTACCATACATGTGCACACCTACTTCTAGTTTCGGTAAAACAAGAAACGTATGCGTTTCAGCACAGCACTCTATCATTGAGATTTCCCTCCTATAGTGGAAACACAAGCAAATCAACCTGCGCAGACCCGCGACTCCTGTGCACCATCCTCCCGCTAGGAGGGGAGGGGGAGAGTGGACCATGCTTGCTTATGGGCCGAGCTGAAGGTAGGAAGGGAAAGTTGCGCGGAGACTTTTCGTCCAAGGTTGTTTTCCTTGTGGCCGATCTATACACAAGCATTACACTTTCGACACTAGCGCCACTTCTTCAAGGTCACCGCTACAGATATAACCAAAGCCTTCTATAGTTCGCGTGATGAAAGAACAGAGCTACATTTTCCAGCGTCAAATTAGGGAAAGTCCAAGCAGTGTTGCCACGTTTATTGCTTTATTCTCAGCCATAAACAGCCCTTCACGAAAACTATTGCGGTTCTTAGGTTTAGCAATGCAGTTCAAGAAAAGACAAGTCGTCTACATGATAATGAATAGGGAACTGAGCTTTAGATAAATAAATGTTTTTTTTTCTGCGATAAGATAGAGACCCTCGTTTTTGCCAAAATTCTGATCAGAGCCTTATATGTGAACACAGCAAATTTTATTTGACATAAAAACACATATTTTCCAGTTTTCCGTATGTAAATACATATTTTGCGAATTTTCATTTTAAATACATAAAATCGCTCATTGACTTCAGCTACCTCGAAGGAAAAATGTTTATTCTCCGCACCTCTTTCATATCGAGAGTGCTAGGTTTGTTTTGTCTTTGAACAAGCTCGCTGGTAGACTTCTGGCGCCTAAGATTGTATTGGGGGAAAATATTATCCCCACTGGATCTAACTCTCAAGTGCTAATGTCTAAATGTACAGAAATTTTTGGGAAAAATCAAGGTTTTCAAACTTTGTACCAAATTTCACGTGTTTTGGAAGGAGGTGAAGTAGAGGAAGGGGAAGCTTTGGAAAACTTCAGCGTTAGTGACATTTCCTGCTTCAAATATGCAAGAATTGTTTCTTGTGACGTGCAGCGATCTTTCTCACAATATAAGATGCTTTTTAGAGATAATCGTCACAGATTTACAATGGAGAATTTGGAATGGTGATCCACTGCAACTCTTCCAAAAAATAGCTCACTAAGAGGTAAGCATTTAGAAACTGATTTCAGGTGTTTAAAATGAATGTAATATTTTGTTTTTGTTACCAATTGTTTTTTTTGTTATTGTCACATATTTTCATCTTTTTATCACATATTTTCAACATTTATGACACATAAAAAAAATATTTCTGAGTTTTTTTGGTACATAAAGTTCCGTTCCCTAATAATGAACCTTCCTTGATTGGTCAAAGGTCCTCCAAAAATGACGAGTGAGAGCAGTGACAACTCTAAACTCTGTTAGCCCGGAGTATACCAGTACGACTCAACAGCCACTTTATCGTTGAAAACGTATTTTGAATCGCAAACAATTCCTGTGTGTGGACACTGAATCAAGTGAGGGGAAAGTGAATAAGGAACGAAGGGACAAATTCTTAATCTCCAATGGGACGGTGCTTTTTCACCCTCTCCTTAAAGCAGCAGCAAATTCAACTTTTACCTTGTACAAATTTATTTTCCTTTCCGGCTGGAGACCTTTAAAAATGTGTTTCCGATAAGATAGTGCGAGGCCTCACACCATGGAGGGGGAGAAAAGTTTTGTAAAGAACTGGATGGAGTTTCCGTTACGGACTGATAAACCTGGAAAAAGAGAGAGGGAGAGAGCCCATAGGTGGCGCTGGATCACCACCAGATTTATCGCGCCAGACCTTCTATTTCCTTGCCTTTGGAGCTGGGGGAGTGGGGAGGGAAGGGGGGGATAAAGACGTAACGTTCCAAAGAGGCATCGCTTTTAATTGAGGAGCGCGAGGCTCGTTTGTTTCGCGGGAGGGCGAAATGAATGCTGGGAGAGTTTCTGCCAGCTGGATTCTGGTCACCGTTGGTGTGGATGCTTATGTTTACTGCGTCGCTTTCATGGTTGCTAACGGTTTTAGAGAGGATGTAAAGGCCCTAACGCCTCTTGAAAAGAGTAAGAAGTGAGAAAATGGTCACTGGAACATCTAGATCAGAGTTGGAAGAGGAAAATGCTCAAAAAAGAAGTGATGGAAAATTTAACTAAATAATGGTAAAGGTTCATTAAGTAAGGGAAGATTTCACTAAGTGATGGAAAAGATTCACTAAATGAGGGAAAATTTCACTAAGTAATGGAAAAGATTCACTAAGTGATCGAGAAGTTCAATAAGTAATGGAAAAGGTACACTAAGTGAGAGAAAATTTCACTAAGTGATGGAAAAGTTTCACTAAGTGATGGAAAAGGTTCATTAAGTGAGGGAAAATTTCACTAAATAATGGAAAACATTTTCCAAGTGAGGGAAAATTCTGCTAAGGGAGGGAATATTTCAGTCAGTGATGGGAAATCTTTCACTAAGTGATGAAAAAGGTTCACTAAGTGATGGAAAATTGTTAACTAAGTAATAGAAAAGTTTCACTAAGAAATGGAAAAGGTTCACTAAGTGATGGGAAAAAGTACACTAAGTGAGGGAAAACTTCACTAAGTTTGATTGATCGATTGTGTTGGTGCTTTAAGTGTCCACTTTATGCACAGTAAGGCTAATCGGGACTGAATCTACACTATGCGCCTCCACCTGGTATCGAACCGTGGCCCCTTGATTACAAGGCGACGACGCTACCCCTACGCCATCGGGGAGACTCAACTTCACTAAGTGATGGAAAGTTTCACTAAGTGATGGAAAGATTCACTAAGTGAGGGAAAATTTAACTAAGTGATGGAAAATATTTTCCAATTGAGGGAAAATTCCACTAAGTGACGGAGAAGGTTTACTAAGTGAGGGAAAATTTCATTAAGTGATGGAAAATATTCACTGAGGGAGGGAATATTTCAGTAAGTAATGAAAAAGGATTACTGAGTGAGAGAGGTCACAAAGGTAGAGAAGGAGTCAGCATTCAATGCTCATTGGACATTATCCATTGTCTAATGCTTGCTTTCATCTACATCTTATATCCGGAAAACGGATTTCTTCAAATGTACATGAGAAATTACTTACCGAATGCAGTTTCTTTATAGTTGTGGAAGTTCGGGGAAGTGTTTTCTCGCATCGTTCATTGAATTTTGCAGGTAAATAATCTATTTTTCGATATAAATGTGTGACCGATGCACGAAAGCTGTTGCATCCATTTCCTTCCAGCCAGATGTTGCCTGTGTGTGATGACGTAATCACGGTCAATATTTTTTTCCTAAAAGATGCTTCCCTCATCTGCTTCAACGCTGGCAATGGCATTGGTATAAAAAAATCTCTGTAAGTAGATATTTAACCGTGCGGTTTGCAACACTACGGTAACTACAGCAGCAGACCTTACTGATGTTACTGCAATTGCATTTCAGCCCCTGCTGCTGCTGATTTGGAATAAAGGTATCGTGCATAGAAGATGGCCTGATATGGGATGGTTCAAGGTCACAGAACCAACCAATTTTAATTTCCCGTTTCTCCTGAGTCCGGATTGTTGGTCAAAATACACAGATGTTTTGTCAAACCACCACAAGATGGTACTAACAAGGGAGGTTATCTAAGTGTCCCCCTCCGATTTCCATGCGTGTATAGAGGGCCCAATGGAAGAAATACGTGTTTTTTTGTTTCGGCTAAAAAAACGTTTTGGAGGCAAAACCCTTCTCAAATGTCAAGATGAGGACAAAGTGAAGTGGGGATCTGACCCCTGTGTCCCCCTCCGATTTCCATGAAACTTGGCAGGTGTATCAAGGGGCCCAAAGGAAGAAATATGTGTCTTTTTTTTGTTTCAGCTAAAAAACTGTTTTAGGGGGCAAAAACCACCTCAAATGTCATGATGAGGAGAAATTGAAATGGGGATCTGACCCCGAAACCACGTAAAATGGCATAGAAAGAACACGCACACATAATTGGAACACACACAGCACAGAACTGCAGGATTGTCGGTACCAAACGCAAGTGCTATCGTGAAGGACGGGTGAAGTTCTGTGCTAATAGTACTGGCAGATACACAAGTGGGACACTTGAGATATGAAGCGCATATCACTGGCAAACACAGCTCTGTGTTGTGTGTGTTCCAATTATACGAGTATGTGCATGTTCTTCCTATACCATATTTACGTGGTTTCGGGGTCAGATCCCCACTTCAATTTGTCCTCATCTTGACATTTGAGGGGGGGGGGGTTGCCCCCTAAACCAGTTTTATAGCTGAAACACAAAAACACGTATTTCTTCCTTTGGGCCCCTCTATACACCTGCCAAGTTTCATGGAAATCGTAGGAGGGACAGGGGTCAGATCCCCACTTCAATTTCTCATCATCTTGACATTTTAGGGGGGGTTGCTCCCTCAAATCGTTTTTTAGTCGAAACAAAGAAACATGTATTTCTTCCTTTGTGCCCATCTATATACCTGCCAAGTTTCATGGAAATCGGAGGGGGCCACTTAGATAACCTCCATTGTAAGACTTGCCATCTTGAAAGCGAAGTAACTGGGATAAGTACAAATTCATTCCGTTGAGATGGTAGGAAATAATAATGGGAGAAATTAAGTAGAAGTAAAGTAGTTTACAACTCAAATACACTGCTGGCCTTGCTGTACTGGAATGCACGTCACTAGACTCTGAGTGAAGAACATCCATGGTTGGTTGTGTTAACAGTCTTCATTTGCATCCGGGACCTCAGCATCGATAGTAAACTGGCGTTAGTCGCAGCGTGACAGGTCGGGGTTATAGGAGAGGTGGTCGAGGACCTTCTAGTGGAAGAGCCGCAGCAAAACTTGTCACACTCCAGCCATATGCGGACATGCGTTGTCGTGCAACATCATAACCTCATTTCAATAAATATCCTTCCAAAGATGATAAATTTTGGTTCCACTAATACCTTCTGCGATCAAAAATTTAATAACTGCTCGCTAGGCGTGTTTGGACGAATGCATGTCACGACCGCATATAGTCAACTTGCTTAAGCACGTTCACACAGCACACTAGCACTTTTATTTGGGTGATCATTATTATAATGTTCTTAGTCATGGCGTGACTTCCTTCTTTAGACCAGTACAGTTGTTGCTTATATCTGCAATGTCAAAACCGCTAATACTTCGCTGTACATTTATCGTTATTTCCCACCTTGCATATAGTTTTCAGCCTTTGAATCATTGATTTGTCTTCTCCTAGACGCCATACGTGATACATTCTTAGTCGGAGAAAGCAGGGTTCGTATGATGTCTTCTTCGCAAAGCCATTCTCAGTCCACATTCAGTTGGTTTCTTACGCTCTCTTCTTCAGAACGTAATAGATGTTACATTCTCATTTAGGATTCGTTGGTTTTTTTAGAATTAGAAGGAGAAATATAAAATCTTTATTCATTGGCTACCCTACCACTTAACGATGTCTTCTTGTGAACGACAGAAATGTTACTGGTAAATTCCAAGTCTGTGTTCAGTTTGGTTCTTACACTCTTATCTTCGGAACGACATAACGTGGGTTGGAGATTTAATAGTGACAACTATTTATATAAAATGATACAAAAGAGATACCTGTGCAGCTTTTACAGTCCTTCGATGTAGTCACCAGCATTGTGTACAACTATTGCTAGCGATGTGGAAGTCGTAGTATACCTGTATCAGCGCCTGTTCTGTTGATGGTTCGAATGGAACTGTCTATTGCCTGATGAATCTCTGGAACAGTTCGGAAGCGGATGCCCTTCATCTTAGGGATAAAATCGAAGTCACAGGGACTTATGTCCGGGAAGTATGGAGGATGGTAGAGCACTCATCGAGCTAAGAGATCAGCCACAGGTTGCGCTACATGCACCCGAGCGTTGTCCTGCAAAAGGCTGGGAGGATTCGGTAGAAAATGTCGCCTCTTCTTTCGCAACGCAGGTCGCAGGCAACGCAGATTTCCCGCACGCCTCACGAAGACCTTAATGACACTGTCATGCTGTACGATCTTGGGCACATTCAATCTCTATCCAACTCCTCTGTTCCTGCTTTGAAAACTTTGTTACTACTACACAACTTTAGACCGCCAACTCCAACGATACTCGTCTCGTCACTGCGCATGCGCCTAGTGTTGGAAGGAAGAGTCAATTTATTGGGAGGTAGGTTAGGTATCCAACTAACGTGTGGTGTAAACGAGAAGCACCAGTTCCATTTCATGGCGTATATACATCAGTGTTGTCACTATTAAATCTCCCTAAACGGAGATATTACATTCCCAGCCCATGATCAGCTCGATTCTTACACTTTCTTCTTCGGAACGCAATAGCTATTACATTCTCAGTCTGTGGTCAGTAGGTTTCTTAAACTCTATTCTTCGTCGGAACAAAGGAACATCTATCTTCTCAGTTTGGTTTCTTACTCACTCCTTTGGAACACCACAATTGTTATGTTCACAATTGAGTGATGCTTTATGCTCTTTATGTTAGCAATGAAAATTATTGACATAATCTCCTTCGTAATATTGTAGAAATTTAGTTCAGAAATCTGTGCTCTGCATATATTTCCATTGCTAAGCTTCTGTCTCCTGCTTTGGTATCTATATTTTTTTCCCCTAGTCCTATCATTGTATATTTGTCCACGGTTCAATAATCATTTCTGGATGAAACCTAACACCTTGTTCACTCTCTACTGGAATTTCCGTTCCAGTAACTACCTCCATGAGATCATGCACAGTTTTTTGGAACAGCTCCATTCCCGCGTCCAGTCACTGCAGCGCAACGGCTCCGTTTCACAGACTCCAAACCTCTGATCTCCCACATACTATTAAGCAACGCCTCTTCAGTCTTGATTTCTCAGAATTCCTCCGCCTCCCCTTTTCCTCACCCTCAGATCCTCCCCGTTTTATTTATCTTCACAGAATCCCACGGGAAAGTTTACGTAAAAGATGGCAACACTGATTATTGACTGGGAGGCGAACCACAAATCACGATCGAGGAAAGGAAACACTGTGATGAATGCTCTCTGCTATAAATATTCCATGCTGAGGGAACCAATAAAGCAATAAATCACCAAATTTGCGACCAGCGGAAGCAGTTTTGCAGCATGTAAATATTGAGTAGTTGGAATTCCGCGAGAGAGAAAGAGGGACTATTTCTCGTCTCGCTCGTTTTTTTTCAATCAGGTTCTACATGAAGCGGGATCAACTCCCAGCTGTTTTCCCGCGCGTTTATTTCTAAACACAAATATTTGCATAATTGATTGACAGTTAAATAACCCAGTGTTATCGAGGCCCTGTGTAAATGAATTGGGGTTCCATATAATTGCGTGGACGGATGAAAGAGCTGCGTATGGAAACTATGTGTACAGAATCCGATACGCGGCGTCGAAACAGCTGATTGTTAATTTTCTTTCTCCTATCTCGTTCTTTTATTGTTCCCGTTGAATCGCATCGGTGAAAACCCAGAGCATGTTGATTACCTATATCAGCGCTATTGTTGACAAAAGAACAGGTTTTTTAAATTATTTTTCTGAGATAACCCAATTTTCGGAGTTTAATTTACGATTCATATTTTCCATCTTGCTTTCAAAACAACTTACCTGAAGCATTTGTGGAGTTTGAGTGGTCCTAATAAACTAGAAATAGTCCTGTGGTAAGTCTATGAATCTGATATACGAGGATTGTTCAAAGAGTAAGAGCAAATTTGCACTATTTCAGCAGAAGAGCGCCTTGTGAATTTCTAACTCACGCTGATGGAGAAGACATTATCTTAGTGCTCAATAGATGGCATAGGGTGTGGAATGTGTCTTTAGCTGCTATCACTGAATAAGAACAGTGAATAATCATCATGTTTTTGATCTCGGAAAGTGTAAAAAATATAAAAATATATATAAAGACACCCTCCTGAAATTAACTGAGAAACGTTGGCATCATAGATAGTTACATAGACGTGAAGCTGCGATCGTCCAAGTGCAGTAGTCACTAATGAGACGCGTTGACTGCAGCTCTATAGGACCTCCGGAGAGTGACGGTGAAGGACACCTCGAATGTAGTTCAGAGAAGCATGGTGTGGTGGCAAGGGAAGACAGCCTAACCAGCAGAGGTTAAGGTTCCCAGTTGCCCAGAGTATCGCCACGAATGGAACTAAAGATTCGATATGGATATCGACGCCCTCCATTCGTGCCACTGGCCCTTTGGCTGTGTGCCAGAGGCATCTGGAGGAGAAGCAGCGTGATGACGGAAGATAGCAACCTGTAACACAGGAATCATTACATCTTTTATATTCTATTCTGCTGGTTTTGGTCCACTGCTTCCTTCCTTTTGATGAACGGTACCAGATGTGTTTCCTTATTCATTGAGATACACAACTTACTAACATGTGTGCATGTATCTTTTTCTGTAAACGCACGTGCGCGCGAGGGCACACACACACACACATTTTTACTTCGTCTCTAATTTTCCGTCATCATTCTGAATTTACCGAGTACAGTACGGTGTTGCGATAACGTAAATGCCTCCTTAAGGACGAAGCATGTGGCAACAAGGCAATGTCAGTTCTTATTGAGGTTCGTACCAGCGTGCAGCTTCAACGGTGCATGCTAATTAAGTTGAAAATGCAAGAATATTATATTGAAAACCTCAAATTTCCAACAACTTCCCCCTCTTTCCATTTTTCGTCATCTGCACTAAAAACGCAGTTGTCCTATGGTGTCCGACTTTTGAAACACCCTGTATATATACAGATTGTCAAAATATGAACTATTATTATTTCATGATCTTAGTCTGACACTATTTTGGATGCTACCGTTGAATTCTGGCACCTCCAAGTCATAAGGTTTGATTCCAAATATGATCACATAGCTGAAAAGGTAATTTTTCGACTTTTCGCTGCCATATTGGCCGCCATATCTAATATTATTTGATGAAGTGGGTCTTTTTAATTACTTATTATCAGAATACAGTTATCAACTGCAAATTTGGTGAAAATAATTTGTCATGAAGATCAATAACTGCAATAACTAACAGGTTTCAGGAATAGAATCTTCGTCATGACCGCCATTTTGAAGACGCCATTACAGACAAACGAGGGCTTAAAAACTTGTGGTCTGGGGCGTTTTAGGTTCGGGAATTAATGTAGTATCCACTCCCAAAAGGGCACGTTCTCCGCCGGAAGTGAAATATTTTCTGGCGTTCCGACTTTGCTTGTAATTCATGTTCCGTATTTACTTCCTAGATAAGTGGAGAATATTACATTATTTATTTTATGTCGTTTACTCTTGTAGATTGTACATTTATTTAGGCAATTTTCAAACACACTGGAATAGTCCGGTATTACGTACAGCACGTTGGGTTATAATGAAACAATTAGGCGCAGAAAGAGGGTAATGGTGAACAGCTGAATCCTTCCGCAGAGATGTGAAATATGTATGGAGATTTTGGAAGATATGAAGAACAATGTAAGAATAGGGACACTTATTTCATGGGAAATAAAATCAAGATACACTTGTGTTACTTTTGCTCAGGATATTGAAAAGAGCACACTTCACTACATTGTGGCCTAAAAAATGTAGTGTGTAATGCTTCATCTACAATCTGATTATATACTTTGGTAAAAATGTACTAAAACACGTAGTCTATATTCCTTATTTTCGATTTCATTTGTCTTAATTGGAACTACTCTTCATGGCGAAACCGATGTTCAGCATTGCCACGAAAAGTCATGGCAATGCCGAACATGACATCTGTGTCTTTGTTTCTTGTGCAAAACAAATTGTTTTTGAACATTGTTACCGAGTTAACTTTGAAAGAGAGGTATTAACGTTCCCTTGGAATCTATGCAATGTCTAAAATGTTTTCAAATAATTTCAAACTTCACCATCAAAGCTTAAGTGTTTCGACAATACCTTAGTTTCTCCTAGCAGTGGACAATTTCTCAATTATCTTTGTTGTTGGCTGTACACCCTGAGGAGACAAATTCATTTCCTAAATTCCCAGTATAAAATATTCACTTAAGTCTTGACTTTTTCTGAAATACAAGTTGTATGCATAATTTCGAGTAAAGCCCCTATCACACGGAACTGGATTTCTAGTAGGAATGACCTAGTTGTCGCTGAACTGACTTTCTAGGTAGAAATCATGGCCGCCTGGCTGACTGCTTGACTGGTTTGGAGGAATAGGACATGTTCTAATTGCTACTTGCTTTCCTCGACTGGATTCTGTGGAACAGCCAATCAGAGCAAAGTATACAGCATGAAAGGCACGTCGAGTTACACCATCTATGCTGAGTGCACGGTGTTTACATTTGAAACAACTAAAATATTCTTCCATACGTGTACAGTAAACGTTGTAAAGTATGTATTTAAGCAGCGCCATTGTTTTGTACCTAATAACGTTTTATACGAAACGTAATTCCTCTCGGTTGAATAGTTATCGGCTTTTAAAAATGTGAAGTGATACATTGGTTACATCTCACGCGGCCGCCATTACAACTTCCCTCGTATGGGAACAAAAGTCTATCGACAAGTACGCTGATAAGTATCGTGTGAGGCAAAAACTACCAAATGGTTAGTTAGCCAGTCCAGCGCCAACTAGGGCATACCTACTGAAAATCCCGTTCAGTGTGATGCGGGCTTTACCTGTGACTCTGCATTGGCGTAGTAAGTATCGCAGAAAGCTCAAACTAGATCCAACACTATCCCAAACGTAACGAGCACTCTCTGACCCAATCAACCACGTCTGTGGTGACCTCTGGCGGCAGAGTCGAACACAATGTACAATATTGATGGCTTGCACATGACACGCTAGTTGCCACTAACCACAGTCACTTGTGACTTCCAGATGTGCCTGCATGCTGTGACGTGAGTTGTAATTTCGCGTAATTTGCTAACGCGTCTGGAGCCAATTATAGAAGAGGGATCTAGGCTTCTATTTTCTACATACATATCTGCAGGTTTGTTGCCATTCTGTGCGGCACACATGGCCACCAATTAGCGATAGCTAAAGTTGGTTGCTTTGTAGTGGCGGGTAAAGGCCATACTCCCCCCCTCCCCTAGACACACCTAGGAATCCGTAAACTTGTAACTAGTGTCGTCTCTCTGCGCTGCTGGTCAGTGTTGCCAGTCTGTTTTTCCTTGCAAACTGTCCGTCGCCCCCCCCCTCCCGGAAATCATTCATTTCAAGTAAGAAAAGAACAGAACGTTTGTTATTTTTATTGTTAACTAGTTGATTTCCCGGTTTTGCTCGGGTATTTATTTATCCCAATCTTCTATTAAAGTTGTCCGTGGGAGAAACATGGCGATCTTAAATCCACTCCGCAGTTCTTAATAGACTTCCCCTGTGACATGTTGATCGTGATCGAGAAAGCAAATCTCTCTCTCTCTCTCTCAAATGTCATCGTGAATGTCATCAATTAGCTTAGCGACTCCGAAAACTATGAATTCGACATGTAGGTCATTTTTGACACTTTATTTTTCACCCACCCCCTCAGCCCGCATGCCGATAGGTGATGAACTTTGAGTTGAACGGCATTCGTAGTGTCACTATTCATCTTAGCGACCTTGAAAACTATCGATTCCACACTATACTGCGTTTGTTACAACCTGTCCCGGTTCCCGCGCTTGCTGATCGCTGGCTTTTCTCGGTGCTGGGGAAGGTCAAAGCCAGGCACCCAATTAAAATATGCAACGTGGCAACAGCGTCTACGTAAGCGCCTCTCTTCTGGCTTCCATTTGCTCCTCACTGTCCAGCAGACGATTTTTTCCTCGTTTCTCATTGGCACCGAAACTGTCGAGCGATCCCTAGCGCGGGAAACGGGACAGGTTCTAACAAACGCGGTATAATATCGGTCGTTTTAGATTATCTTTACATGTCATCACCTTTCCACCCCCACCCTATGGGTGCCAGGGGTGTCTTACCCCCACAGTATTTATTTCGAGATTGCAAGTGATATGTGTACCAAGCTTGGTTGAAATTGCTCCAGGCGTTCGAGAGTTATGCCGGACCAAACATACACACATACATACATCCATTTTTACATACAGGGTGGGCACAAAGTCTCTTTCCCAATAAATGAAGAAATCTTGTTTTGGGGAAAGCGACTTTGTGGCCACTTTGTATATACCGTGTCATTCTAAAGAATGAAGGGATCTGAACCAGTTGTTCATGCAATTAATTGCTGGGGTGATGTAAATTGGTCATCATTCATCCTTGATGAGACCACTCGTCATTAACATGGCGAGTTATCGCTTGGCAATGCGAAAGGTACAAAATTACACTAAGAACTAGACTACAGAAAAGACAATGGTCACTCGTTGGGTTTTGCGAACCGTTGAACCTGAATCATGGCTGGGTGTAGGATAATTACCTGTCTATCTGAAGTCTTTAGCTGAATCAAAATAAGCGAAGTCCTCTGTAAGCTTCTCTCCTATGCTGACCAAAGCGTCCTTCCCTTCTGACCTACTGCCTTGCTGACCACCTTCTCTCTCTCAACTCAATCCCAAAAGTCAGTCCTCTCTCAGCTTGTCTCACCTCTATATTCCCAGGCCATCGAGCTCTTCCTCAATGCCGAATCGTGTTTATTATAATTGCTACCATGCAAACCGCCGACTCCATAACCAGAAGTATTACCTGTTTCCTGAATGCTCAGGAGGTTTGCATGGCACAACACAATGCATTGTAAACATGCCTAAGAGGCTTGAGACAGCTGAGAAAAACAAGTGAATGCCCTGGTCAACATGAAGCGTTCAGAGAGACTTAATAAAATAAACATACAATCTTAGGGATTGTTACGATACGAGTAGATTAATAACAGAAATAACGTCTAATAATTTGAAATCGAAGGGGCAATTGCTCCTCTGTGCCCTTCCCCTGCAGATACCCTTGGCCGTCAATGTTTATCCCCCTTGCCTCCCTAGAATTGACTTCCGTCGAAAGTTGGGGCAATGCCCCCTGCCCCCCTGTGGTTGCGTCACTGTATAATATATACATATTTAAGCAATATATGTTTACTTTAGATACCTTAGGCTCACTGCCATTGTTAGTCAACCTTTTTCTGCACAGTTTGTCTGCTCCACTAACCTTGTATAATGCGAATACCACGCCCCCTTCCAACCAAACAGTTTCTAAAGGCATAAGAGGTGGTGTTTCATTTCATCCCTATCGCCGCGATCACCCACAGGTAGGTAGAAAAACTATATATAATTACAAGGTCTCGGAAGGTGAAGACCTATAAATTGCCAAAGAAAGTCCTATAAAAAGACCTAAAAATATTTAAAAAATGACGTAAAAACGGGAAAAAGGACGTATAAATGTGATCCAAATTAATTAATAACTTCAGTTTTAATTACATATTTAATTAATAAAAAAATAAAAAATTCTGGTGGTATGGAACAGACAGTACGATAAAACTATATCAATGAAATGCATCTTCTTTCAGTCCAAAAATGTTTTTCTCTCGTTTCAGGGATGGTTCAAATATATTTATTTATTTCTTATTTCTTTACTACAGAAAGGATGTTTAAGAGGTGATGAACTGATGATAATTCGAATTGAGAATGGGCAGGACTAACGTTGTCAAAAGAAGGTGAAGTTGCAAAAAAAACCGTTAAGACTTTAAAAAAGGCTAAAAAAAGGACCAATAAGCCCAAAAACGTCGAAAAGGGCAAAAAAGGACAAATAAAAAATACCTTTTTCTGGTATACAATGACCCAAAATGAACATATATTATGTTGGACCTCGTCTTCGGACACTAGGAAAAATATGATTTTTCTTCAACTTCCCAGCCCTAGTCATAACCAAAACTAAAAAATAATAACAAGAGAACGATACGATCCCTCCCCACCATTTTTGTGTGAAGATATATGGAATTGGTATAAAATTTTGTCCCCCCCAAAAAAAATTCCCATGACGCAGGCGCGTCATGAAACCCCCTTGTGGGTACGGTGGTCACTATTCGCAGAATCCGCAGGTGTGATTTGAGAAATTGGCAGTATTTCTCTGCTGCACATTTACAAATGCATGATGAGACTGCCTCCGTGTCGCAGTGGTTACCACGAGTCCTGGGTTCGAGTCCCGGCATGGGTGTTCTTTGTAAGTGTACCTTCATCAATGTCATCATATCATTGCTCATGGTCATCGTCGCGATTAGTCAAATGAGGCTGAAAAGCGAAGTAAAATAAAGCAAATGCATGAGGTTTCTGTAATGCATTCTTCGCCTCTTTTTCAAAATAACAATAATGGAGCAGTTTTTAAGTTCTCGATTAAATTGTAGCAGCTCGAGGAAAATAAACGGCCAGTTATCACGCAAGTATACTTAAAACTTAAGTATGTTCTGCGACGTGCTAGAGGTGAAAACGTTACAATACTTTTACATTTTTTATAAATATTAGACATTGTTGAATTGTTGTTTTAAGTCCACAGATAGGCTAATCGGGAGTGGACCAACAGTTTAAGGTGCGATCTGAACACTATGTGCGTCCAGTGGGCATCGAACCCAGAACTGCGTTATCGAGTCTCTCTACATAATCTTTATAATTATCCCCCAGATCAATGCACTTATGCATTCCGTGCTGCAATTTGTTGACAGTCATCTGGTAGAATGATTTGTCCTGAGTCTCACACCATTCAATGACCGCCTTCGTCCTTGTGGAAGTGACGTACTCGAAGTGAATTCTTCATAGCAGGGAAAATATGAAAATCTGACAGGGCCAAGTCGGGGGAATAAGGTGGATGGGGAAGTGCGGTGAAGCCACACTGGACCAAAGCAACCTGTGCAGTGAACCCTTGACGACAGAGGTACCGAATCACGGCCCTGTCGGCCACTCTCTTCTCTGACACTTCAGTCATTTTCAACCTGACAAAAGAATAGAAGAAAACATGGGAATTTCATAAACGATCGCACAGAGTGTACTAAAACTCAAATCTTACATCCTCCAAAATTTTAACTACCTAGCATCACTCCTTCCACTTGAGGCTCAAAACTTTTCACTCTCTCCTCGTAGATGCGTGCGATTGGAAAATAAAACTACGGTATTATTTATTTATTTATTTCCTTCAACAGAGAAATTATCTCCTTTTACAGAAGGTTGCCAATAAAAAAACAAAAAGAAAAGAGAAACATAATATAATACAGTGAGACATAACACAGGTAGAACACATACACAAATATAATGTTATATAAATTACTAAACTATACTATAGAATAATATAACACCCAATTAGCAATTTAGAAGCGCTTCACCCAAAACAATACAAAACAAGACCAAAGAAAAAAAACAGATGTCATTTTTATTCATATTCAGTGATATATTGCTAAGTATAAGACTAAATCTGATAACTTATGTTGTAAACACTTGTCTTAATATTATTTTGTACTCATTGATTGAGATACTAAAATCAAGATTAGATTGCAATATAGATATTTTGTTGTACGCAAAGGACATTCTAAATAATGGCGAATTCTTGACTCTTACTGTTTTAGGAATATCATAAGACATCAATTGCCGCAGCCTTAACCCACATTTCTTTGCATTGAAACATATCTTTTGGAGAAAAGTAGGGTTATCTATGATGCCAGCCATTGTTTTGTACAGAAATATTTGTTGTGTTATTTCCCTTCTATTAATAAGACTTTCATAATTAAACTCATTAAGTAGGTCATTGTATGATAAGTTATTATAGTATGATGGTACATCGGGTGATTTTTTTAAAACTCATGGTTTTCTTTGTTGTGTAAAATTTGTAAATGAAGTATTATTTCCATGCGGTTTGTGGCAAATAAATAAGGAAGGATGGGAGATTTATTGGAGTATGTTTACCGGTTTATATGCATCTCGGGTAATATCGCTCACGCCTCAAGAAAAACGGCAAATATTCACCAGTGTACCTTTCGCGTCTATATGGTCTGGGGGTTTGGATGCAGTGGGGAGGTTTAAGTTTCCTCCTGTAGATAGCGCCGTTGTCATTGTCAACAATAACCAGGAAACTGAGCTGTTATATTGTTGTGCTGGAAAGTTGTGTACTTTTGCGTAATTGTTGTGCTGAAAAGTTGCGTTATTGTGATCAGGACACACAGTAAGAATAGTGTACTCCTTGCAGGAACGTGTGTTTATCGTGAAAAGTTTTTGGAAAACTGATTCTGTTGTTGCTACGCAAAGGGCATTTAGAAACAAATTTGCCTCACGTTCTGCCCCAGACAGGAACACAATATTGTCGCTAGTGAAGAAATTGGAAGAAACAGGATCGCTTCTGAGTGAGACAGGGAAGCATCGGACCCCGCGGGCAGGTGTTGTGGAAGATGTCAGTGTTCGACTCTTGATGTCGCCCAAGAAATCTCTCCGTCGTTTGTCACAAGAAACCGACTATAGCTATTCAACATGTCAAAAGGCAGCGAAAACTGCGAAACTAAGGGCGTACAAAATTACAGCTGTTCAAGAATTGAAGGATCCAGATAAATTTAAACGTGTAGATTACTGTCATTGGTTTTTTAATGTTTATTGTGCGTAATCCTGATATTCTGAAAATAACGTGGTTTACTGATGAAGCCTGGTTTCATCTCTCTGGGTATGTTAATTCTCAGAATACAGGGATATGGGCAGCTGAAAATCCACATAGTGTAATCGAAATTCCGTTGCACTCACAGAAAGTTGGGGTATGGTGCGCTGTCTCAGCATCACGTATAGTGGGTCCAATCTTCTTCAATGAAACAGTGAACACACAGCGGTACAGGAATTTGTTGAAAGTTTGGACGACATTGAACTCACACAGGGTTATTTTCAACAGGATGGTGCTACATGCCATACATCGCATGACAGCATAGCACTGATTGAAAGTTTCTTTGCGAATAGGGTTATTTCAAAGGGATTGTGGTCTCCGAGGTCTCCAGACTTAACTTCACTTGACTTCTTTCTGTGGGGCTTTCTAAAGGGACGTGTGTACACAAACAACCCTGGAAATTGCTACGCCCCTTGTGGGTACGTACCTAAATGTTATTTACCACGGCTACAAATATCATAATCTCAGGGGGATAGGTTCTTTGTTTGAGAATTCCAAATAAGAAAGCGTTTTATAGCCAAGAGGATATAGTTAAATGCGGATCTATATTCTGAGAACTTAACAAAATACAGAGGAAATATATGTATTTGCATAATCGAAAAGGCTTCTTCTTCTTTTAAATGGCTTCTTCTTCTTTTAAAAAGCTTCTTCTTCTTTTAATATGGAAAAAGCTTCTTCTCTTCTTATGGAAACGGCTTCTTCTTCTTTTAAAAGGCTTCTTCTTCTTCTAAAAGGCTTCTTCTTTTTTTAATATGGAAAAAGCTTCTTCTTCTTCTTTTATTATGAAAACGGCTTCTTCTTCTTTTAATATGGAAATGGCTTCTTCTTCTTTTACTTTGAATTTCTTCTTCTTTTATTAAAGCGTAATCTTATTTATGTGCTCGCTTTCCCCCCGCTTCTTTGTCAAACAATACAAGCTATACTTGTAGAAAGAGTAGGGTCGACTAAACTGACAATAGCGCCACCTCCTATTTGACGACCAAAGGGGAATAACCAGGATCGCTAATAACGAGCGCTGCCAATGGCCCAGTGCGACTAATAAAAAGCGCAACCGAAAAGTGCTTCGGGGCGTCTAATTTGACACAGCGCCACCGGGGAACGGACAAATGCAAAAGCTGACGATGTTCTCCTCGTCAGAGAATCAAAAAGAAATTGAGATACGTTTCTGAATTCATTTGTTCACTTAATAACTTTCCTAAACGTTTCATATGCGGCCATATTCTTAATTCTTTTAATTTACCATATACATCATTCTATTTACTTCTTTTATAGTATTTAAACTCTTCTTTTATATATTTCTCAATTTACTATAATATATATAATCCATCTTCTCCGCTCTAAGTTTTTTATAATCTCCTTCGCTCCTATTTATATAGCGTGCTGCCATCTCTTGTCGATTCCAAGAAACCATTCCTCCTTGCAACATTCATTGTGTCGTCTGAAACTGGCACGTGACACAATATCCCCCTCCTTGAGGATGAAAAATTTATATATTGGAAAATTCATTTGTAAATTTATAAATTTTTCCCTCGTTCTATGTGACTTCTCTTACTTTTTCTATTATTCATTAACTAAGCTCTTTTTTACTTCCTCCGTGCAGTTGTATCTCCTGATATTCTCCAGGTTCTCCCTTCTCTCTATCTTTGTTTCTGTATGCTTTACTACCGCTGTGTTCCGAAACAAATTCATGACTTCGTATGGACCTTCATATACGAAGAACAATTTCTTGATTGCTTTCTCTGATGCTTTGCTCATTGGGTGTGTTTTGCAAAATACTAAGTTTCCCCTTTTTAATTTTATTTTCGTACCATTCTCTGCTTTCTTGTCCATTTTCTTCATTCTCTTAATGTATATGTCTAGTAATACTTCCTTAGTCTCTTCTTTGGATATTACTTCCCTCGGCCAATCAAATTCCTTGAAGATTCCGGGTTCTTCCATATATCCCAGAAACAATTCAGCTGCACTCTTCTTTGTTTCCTCAGATATAGAGTTATTTATCCATCTTATGGCTCTGTTAACTGCTGTAGACCACTTCGTATGATTGTCATGACATAACATTCTTAGAATTCTTACTATTTCCCTGTTATATCTCTCTATCGGGTTCGAACTTGGATGATACCTAGTAACGTTTAATTCCTTTAAACTTCAGGTAATCTTTAAAGTATTCCGATACAAACTGTGTACCATTATCCGTTAGAATTTTTAATGGAACTCCATAGTGTTTGACAAATCCCTCTTCTAAATATTTTACTATCTCCTTTGCTGTAGCCTTCTTGAGGTTATAACATATTACAAACTTACTGCACACGTCGACGCATGTGAGAATATATGTAAATCCTCGCGATCTTGGGAGAGGTCCAATGAGATCAATAGATATCATATCTAGAGGATTTTTTGCAGTTACGTGTAACTCTTCTCTTTCCATTTTTAATTTTGAAGGTTTAGTTTTTATACATAACATACAATTTCTTACATGATCCACCACGTCTCTCTTCATACATTTCCAGAAGAAAAATCTCCGGGCAAGTCTCAATGTTTTATCAATCCCGAAATGTCCAGACTTCTCATGCACTTCTGCGAGTACTTTTTTAATTAGTGCTCCAGGTACGCAGAGTTGCACTTGATTGGATTTCTCTATGCTTACTCTAAAAATCATTCCTTCCTTAATTACATATTTTCCTTCTATCTTCGCTCTTCTCATTTTCTTTTCGTTTTCATTTCTTTCTCCATTCAAGACATTTAAGATGCCGCTTAATTCTTCATCTTTCTTCATGCTTTCTATCCATTCTTGTCTGGATATGTTCCCGAGTTCTTCATCCATGATGGCATTTATGGGTAACTTCAGCACTTCCTCTGGTTCCTGCATCATATGTAAAGGGGATCTACTTAAGGCATCTGCAATTTTATTGTCCTTTCCTTTAATATCCACTACTTCGAAACTGTATTCCTGGAGAAGTAATGCCCACCTTGTCAAGCGAGGATTCCATTGCCTTGCAGAGTTTAACCATATAAGACTCTTATGGTCGCAAAGAATTTTAAATTTTCTTCCTTTCAAGTAAACTGCAAACTTTTCAATACCGAATATAATGGCCAAACATTCCAGTTCGCTAATGGTATACGCCCTTTCGAACGCCTTCAGTGAACGACTCGCATATTGAATTACAACATCTTCTCCATCCTCGGTTTTCTGGAAGAGATAGGCCCCTAGACCTATATTCGATGCGTCTGTTCCTATGATGAAAAGTCTTTTAAAATCTGGCTGGCCTATAGCTGGACTAGATGTCAGGTCTTCTTTTAATACATTAAAAGCCTTTTCCTCCTCTTGTGCCCATTTCCATTTCACATTCTTTCTCAAAAGATCGTATAAAGGCTTGGCTTTTGAAGCGAAATTCCTAATAAATTTGCTCCTCCAATTGCATATCCCTAGGAATCTTTGCAATTGCTTCCTGGTTGTAGGCTTTGGAAAACATTTTATAACCTCATTTTTATCGCTGCAAAGTCTTACGTTTCCTCCAGATACTATATGCCCTAGGAACTTGATTTCTTTCTTTGCAAAAGAACATTTCTCTAACTTGACTGTAAGTCCTGCTTCTTTCAATTTACATAAAACCCAGTCTATTTTGCTTATATGATCCATCCAGTCCTTTGAATGTATACACATATCATCTACGTATATTGCTAACCATGACTTTGTTTCCAGACCAAATATTCTGTTTAGTGCCGTTGTAAACGCCGACACCGATGAATTTAGTCCGTAAGGTAGTCTCCTAAATTGGAATAACCTGGACCCATACCTAAATGCTGTGTATTTTCTAGATCTTTCTTCAATCTCCACCTGGAAGTATCCTAGCGTTAAATCAAAAGATGTGAAGTACTTACTTCCCGCAAATGAATGCAACAACTCATTAATTTTTCTACTTGATTTCGTGGTAGTAATACATGCTTATTTAGCTCTCTCAGGTCCAAAACAGGTCTCACGCCTCCGTTTGGCTTATCCACTACGTGCATGGGGCTTATGTGAATACTATTCGAATCTTCTATGATATCCCAGTCCAGCCATTTCTGTAGTTCTTCTTCAACAGCTTTCCTCTTGGTGAACGGTATAGAATATTGCCTAGATACTATGGGCTGATTTGTGTCGACCTCTATTTCATATGAATACACATCCGTAAGTCCAGGTCGCTGGCTAAATATGTTCCTATGCTTGACAAGTACATCTCTCAATTCTCTTCTCTCGTTTTCAGAGATTTCTGTGCATTCGCTCACTTTATCTTGTATTTCTTTAACGGACGCTACATATTCATTTTCTTTTTCCTTTATTTCTCTATATTTGTATTCGTCGTATTCACTTTCTTTATGCATAACGTCCCTTTTATTAACCACAATACCTTGTTTTCGAACACACATTTCTTTTGTCGACTCGTCACACATTGTCTCCATAGGAATATCAAGTCTACACGACTCTTCCAATTCCACATTTAGCCTTCTCTCTTTGACATGAATGTGCCCATCATACTTTTCTAGGAAAGACACTCCTAAAATAATCTCACACCGTAATCCTTTCACCACTAGGAAATTTACTGAGAAATTTTCACCTTGAATATTCATCATGATTTTTATTGATCCCTGTATCTTGTATTCATCCTTGCCGGCTGCCATGACTAATCTAATCCTGTCTTTCTCGCATGTATCCAATCTAGCTTGCGGGTACTTCTCTCTTATTTTCTTCCAGCATTCGTAACTCATGACTTCCACTACGCTTCCACAATCTACCAAGCATTTAACTTCCAGTTCTATTACTTTAGCGTTAACATAAAACGTTCTTCCAGGTTTTAGTCTTCCAAAGTCTGGTTCTCCTACTAAACATAATTCTAGACTATCGCTGGGTTTCTCTATTGTTTCTCCCCTCATTTCATGTTCCTTTTCACTAGCTCTCACACCTGGGGATTGCTGCAAGAGCATTACATGTTTGACGCTCGATTACTTTGGGCGTTCTCCAAATGTTCTCCTCCGTGCGATCTTTCTTGGAACCTTCTTCCATCAGTACAATAGCTTCTTGTTAACTCCATTGCCTCGTTTCTCTCTTCGTCCTGAGATATATTTCTTCTCTCAGTTTCATCATTGGATGCTCGTCCATTCTGCTGTCTTTCTTCTCTTTCCTCTCTCCATCTAGGACTTCCCCTTCTGCCATATCTCTGGAATCTATTTCTGCCTCTATATGTCCTATCATATCCCTGGTATCTTCCATCTCCAACAAACTCTTGATTCCTGACGTAATCGTTCCTATTTCTCAAGTTAGTTCCTCTTCCTCTATCCTGGTCCTGACCTCTCAAATCCAGATTTCTAACCTCGAGCTCTTGTCTTCGGAACTTTTGCCTGTTGCTATTATCTTCGTCATCATAACGTCTCTTTGAATAAGGTCGACCATCCCTGTCATTCCTCTCTCTATCCCAAGAGTTTTGAGTTTTCTTCAGCATATCTTCTGTCCTTAGGTATTCTATTAAGTCATCCACTTTCTTTATTTTCACCGCTGCTATGGCTCTTTGGATTCTTACTGGTAGCGTTTGGATTACTTGTTTCACTAATTCCTCTTCGCTGCATCCTTCTTTCAAATTCTTAAAGCTTCTCAAAGTTTCCCATGTACGTTCCTCCAGACTTTCAATTTTCGACCAGTCGATGTGTTTTCGTTTTAGGGCTTCCAATTGCCTTTCCTTGATGTCTTTGCTACAATAGTAATCTAAAAACTTTCTACTGAATTCTCGAAAGTCTTTGAATTTGTGTTGGTTTAATTTCTACCACCCGGCTGCTGACTGTTCGAAACACGTGTCAATGAGACTAAGAGTCATGTGATCTGGGATTCTCATTAAACGCATGTTCGTGGTAAGCTCCTTCAGGAATTTCCTTGGGCATTTCTCTGATATATTTCCATTAAATTTAGGCATATGCTGTAATTCCTGTGGTCTAGGTATCCTTGATTTATATCTTTCACAGCCTTTGTATTCTTCTTCTAGCGTATCTAAAAATTTCTCATTGTTGCTACTTTCTTCACTACTCTTCCATTTTCTCTTTCTCCTTTCGTAAGATATTTTCTCATAATCTTTTTTCCTTTCTTCTTCCGTTGTAGACTCATCGCTAGAGCTTTCTTCTTTTATCTCTTTCTTGATATAAGTCTCTTCCTCGCTGCATCGAAAACTGGGTCTAGCGTTCCTTTCTTTTACTGATATATTCCCTAGTCTTCTTTCCACTTCTTCCATTCTCTTCTCTGTCTTATCCATCCTGGATACTGTTCCGTTTATTTTTCTATCCATTTCCTTTTCTCTCTTATCTACTGCATTCATTTTGGCTCGATTTTCTCCAATCTCCCTTTCTATACTCAGAGTTTTTTCTTGAGCTTCTTGAAGTCCACGCGAATTTTCTTCTCTGAGTTTTAGAACTTCCCTTTCGATTCTATTATTCATTTCCAAACTTCTATCTTCTATCAGGAGCTTAGCTTCCTCTATCATGCTTTCGTTTTCTTCTATTCTTGAAACGGCTAATTCTATTTGAGATTTACTTTCGACCAGCTTTCTCTCCAAATATTCGTTTCTTTGTTTATTTTCCTCTCTGAGATTCGAAACCTCCTCTTCTATTCTTCTATTTGTATCTAAACTTGTACTCTCGATTAACAACGTTGTTTCTTCTATCTTGCTTTCCAGCGACTTTCTATTTCCTTCACACGTTTCATTCAATCTCAAGAACATCTCGTGGGTTTCGGACCTCGAAGCTTCCAATTTCCTGCTGTTTTCCTCGAGCCTTTCTTCCATCTTTTTATTACTTTCTTCTAACTTTCTAGTATTCTCTTTTAATTCTCTACTACTTTCATCTATCTTTTCTTCGAGTCTTCTATTATTCTCTTTTGCTTCTCTGCTATTCTCATCTATCTTCTCTTCAAACTTTCTTTCTAATCTTCTGCTATTCTCATCTATCTTTTCTTCTATCTTCATTGATAACTTCTGGAGCATTTCTATCAAGTTCATCTCTTCAGTCTTATTTTGTTTTTCCTTCATTTTTTCTTCTTCTTTTTCTCTTTTCTTCCCTTCTTTTTCTTTTGTCCTTCCTTCCTTGCAATTTTTGCATACGTAATCTCCTCTTTCACTTATTCCTATGTACTTTTCTCTTCTTATCTTCTCGCATAGCCAATGTTTCATTTCTTTGCATGAGGTGCATAGGATGGTTTCTTCATTATTTCCCTCTCTTCCACAGCAGTTTAATATTTCCTTTCTGTCTTCCATATCCTCCATTATAGTTTCTCTGTTCTCGCCTTCAATTTTATTTTCTTCCTCCATTTTGGCTTTCTTTCTCTTTGCTTTCTTTTTCACAATTCTGCTAGCCGCAACGTTGGTCGCCACTAATGCTACGCCCCTTGTGGGTACGTACCTAAATGTTATTTACCACGGCTACAAATATCATAATCTCAGGGGGATAGGTTCTTTGTTTGAGAATTCCAAATAAGAAAGCGTTTTATAGCCAAGAGGATATAGTTAAATGCGGATCTATATTCTGAGAACTTAACAAAATACAGAGGAAATATATGTATTTGCATAATCGAAAAGGCTTCTTCTTCTTTTAAATGGCTCCTTCTTCTTTTAAAAGGCTTCTTCTTCTTTTAATATGGAAAAAGCTTCTTCTTCTTCTTTTATTATGAAAACGGCTTCTTCTTCTTTTAATATGGAAATGGCTTCTTCTTCTTTTACTTTGAATTTCTTCTTTTATTAAAGCGTAATCTTATTTATGTGCTCGCTTTCCCCCCGCTTCTTTGTCAAACAATACAAGCTATACTTGTAGAAAGAGTAGGGTCGACTAAACTGACAATAGCGCCACCTCCTATTTGACGACCAAAGGGGAATAACCAGGATCGCTAATAACGAGCGCTGCCAATGGCCCAGTGCGACTAATAAAAAGCGCAACCGAAAAGTGCTTCGGGGCGTCTAATTTGACACAGCGCCACCGGGGAACGGACAAATGCAAAAGCTGACGATGTTCTCCTCGTCAGAGAATCAAAAAGAAATTGAGATACGTTTCTGAATTCATTTGTTCACTTAATAACTTTCCTAAACGTTTCATATGCGGCCATATTCTTAATTCTTTTAATTTACCATATACATCATTCTATTTACTTCTTTTATAGTATTTAAACTCTTCTTTTATATATTTCTCAATTTACTATAATATATATAATCCATCTTCTCCGCTCTAAGTTTTTTATAATCTCCTTCGCTCCTATTTATATAGCGTGCTGCCATCTCTTGTCGATTCCAAGAAACCATTCCTCCTTGCAACATTCATTGTGTCGTCTGAAACTGGCACGTGACAAAATGTTGAAGCAGAACATTATCACTGAAATTGCGAACATTAGCGCAGAAACACTATGTAGGAGAGCCCTTAACATGGAACGGCGTGTTCGACTTTGTTTACAGGAAGGAGGTCGACACTTTCAGCACCTTCTTTAAAGGTGAGATGTTATGTCATATGTCTGTGCCATAATTTTTATGTTTTATTTATGTTTGAGTGAATACAAAAAAAAGAACTCATTTTCATTTTCACTAATTCAGTATAGCAAAAATCCAATACTTCAATGTTTTTGTAGGGTACACTGGTGAATATTTGCTGTTTTTGTTGAGGCGTGGGCGATATTACCCGGGATGCATATAAACCGGTAAACATACTCCAATAAATCTCCCATCCTTCCTTATTCATTTGCCACAAACCGCATGGAAATAATACTTCATTTACAAATTTTACACAACAAAGAAAACCATGAGTTTCAAAAAATCACCCATTACTTTTTGTAATACAAATATCTTAAAAATCGTTTTTGAATTCTTTCAATTACCAACTCCTGGGATTTATAATATGTAAACCAAATATTAGAACCATATTCAAGCTTACTTCTAACTAATGTATTATACAAGAGAGAAATACTGTCTACTGTCTACATTAGTTAGATTATGGCAGGCACGTATCCAGGAATTCCTTTCGGGGGGGGGGCTCAACACCATTTTTTTAAGGGGTATAGTAAGAACCTCACAATTGTATGTGTAAGACCAGTGGTGGAAATTGGGTTCCAAAACAAGGGGGGGGGGAAAGGGGACGGAGGGCGGTGCAAGGAAAGTTTACTTTCTCTTGGTAGACAAGGCTTAACATTAAGAGGCCATAATGTTGAGGCAAAAAAATGGGGAGCAACTATCCCTTAAATCGTCGCCACTGTAAGGCTGTCAATTTAATCAGAACGTGAAATGTGAACATTTTTTACCACTCGACTCCTCTGTTTCCATGCATTAACATTGTGTGCCGGAACCATCTCAGTATGTGTGTTTGTCCATTTGTTCTCATCAGGCATAAAAACATCTATGGTGTCTTTGACTGTTTTTACGAAGCTGTTACCCATGCACGGGATGGACAATTCACTCGACAACGAGAGATTCAAATTGTGGACTGCGAACTGGACGCAAACAGCTCTCGGATATTTCTCTCTGATTCGAGCTTGAACACCACTAACGTGTCTTGTCCTCCCATGTTTGCAGCTCTTATAAAAGCCGAAACCACCAAATTGTTCAGATTCAGGCCTTAGCACTCACAAGTGTTCAAAAATGCCTGTCACAGCTTCCGCTGTCTTGTCATATATCGGCACGAAACAAAGGAAGTCTTCTCGAATACAGCTGGATCACGAAACAATTAATGCACAGTGAAAATCCTTCCGTTCCCAACACATCTAAAGTTTCGTCTCCCACTATGATCAAATGCTTATTCATTTATCTCCAGTGACGTGCCCAAGGGAGGGTTGGTGAGGTCATAACCCCATTCCAGTGTTCCCTTTCTTTAAGAAAAAAAGAAGAACGCCAAACACACAAAAAAAAATGGCAAAATCAGGATTGACCACCAAAAATAGTATGCTAACCCCTCTCCTCCGAAAATCCTGGGCACGCCACTCTTTATCTCGGACACATTTTTTTAAAAATCAACTCACCAGAAGTTTTTATCATTCCGTATTGGAGATTGAAGTAAGATATGATCCTTTAGGGAGCTGTCGTCTGCCTGCCTTCACACCTAACCTTAACAAGGCCCTAATTTTCCATCATTGTGACTTGGATTTTCAAGACTTAGGAAGGTTTCATACCGAAGGGACAGGCGATACATGTCGATTGGAATGGGCCAATCAACAGCAACGTTTCACACTGTAGCGACGCAAAAGGCCGCACAAACCTAATTTCGAATTGTGAAATCCTCAGGCGACACGGTGTGAAATCTCCCTTATTAGGCCACTGTCATTGTCACCTCGATGTAGTAGCTTTTGCTGACCACAGAAGAAAAAAATTCTCCTCAACCGGTGGGAATGCTCCTCAGTTTTCTTCTCTCTCCTATATTTTCTGTGCTTGTTCACTATACAGGGAACACCTTACGATTTGATATACACAGGACATCTACTATGTAGACATTTTAACGAAAAATCGGTTGAAGTCAAGGATGGCTAGGTGGCTCAGTACGTAGAGCTCTGATTCGGGTCCTGGTAGAGCCTGCAATTTCCGCCTAAAATGTCTACATATGCAACTAGGCTTAAACAAAATTATTTTTTTATACCATGAAATTCTCGGACTGCATATACGAAATTTAGTTCTGGCAAAACTAAATCATCACTTAAAACTTTGATTTTCAGTTGGCCTATGCAGCTTATTTCTGTTTTAATAAACCGCTCCAATATCCGGTACTGCTGAAATATTCACTTTCGGCCCTCTACCCGAACTAGCACTACACTGTGGCCCCGGAAGTTCTGCTGTCGTCAATGTCTTCATTTTCGAATCACTATATTTTATAAAGCAAGCAGAGGACGCTGACTGATCACTAATCGACTGTATGGTCACACTTACCTCTGAAATCTCAATAACCGATTCTTTGTAAGATCAATCGAAAAATTGAATCCGCGTATTTATATCCTAATTATATTCTAGAACGTTCCGCAGATAAAACGATTCGTTAATATTACCAGTAGTTGACTCCTTCTCTCATTCAAGAACGTACCCTCTCCCGCCTTCCTATCTCCTTAAATCACCGTCACATTATTCAAAAAGCCAAAAACCTAATTTTATCTAGTGAAAAATAAAAAATTACCTGGGGGGCCTCGAGTCACCTTAACCACACCTTGGATACGTGCTATTAACAATAACAGGGTTATAGAACATTCTCCGTCTTGTCTCGATAATTATTTCTCCCAAATTATCATCACATTATTCACGAAGCCAAAATCCTAAATTTATCTAGTGTAAACAGAAAAATTTCCTGAAGGGGGACTCGAGCCTCCTGATTACCACCTTGGATACGTGCTATTAACAATAATAGGGTTACAGTCTCCGTCTTTTCTCGATAATTATTTCTCTGATTTATAAATGTATTATCTTCACATTATTCAAGACGCCAAAAATCTAATTTTATCTAGTGTAAATTGAAAACTTTCCTGGGGGGGGGGGGGGGGCTCGAGCCACCTCATCCACACCTTGGATACGTGCTATTAACAATAACAGGTGTATAAAACATTCTCCGTCTTGCCTCGATAATTATTTGTCTCCTTAAATTATTGTCACATTATTTTATTTCACGCCACAAGAAACAAAAAACCTCATTTTATCTAGTGTAAACATAAAACTTTCGGGGGGGTTGGCTCGAGCCCCCTAAGCCACCCCTCTGGATACGTGCCTGGATTATGGTATGAATGTAAATTGAATGAGTACCACCTACGTTCATCCTACTTCCAGGAAGCAAGCGTCGCGTAGATGTGTTGGTTCTCTAAGCTCCCTGACAGTTTTGCAGCGAGCGGTCTCCGAATCGATTCCCGATGAGATTGCCAAAAATGTCTGTTGACCCCGCTTGATGACAGACGATGGACTCGATAGCTTGGTTCGGTCAGGAAGCCACACCGGCAGTGGGACACCATGTCCGGTCCGCGAGTCGCGCGTTGAAGAGACTTGTTGCAGCCCTTGGCCTCCTACCAAACCCAAAATGTGACGATCGACACAAATATGTTGATATCAGTCACTGGCATACACAGGATTTATTTTCAGAGTGGCTGGAATTTAAAAGGCTCATGTTACATAACTATGCTTTATAGGGGGTGGGGGATGGATACGCAAAAAGTATTTCGTAATTACACTCCTCACAAAACGTTTGGAATATTGCTATATTAGGCAATAGGTGATAGGCATGATGGCGTCCACCAGACAGATACCATGTGTTGTTGCGTTCCAAGGCCGTGTCTATCACCTATTCTCTAACGTAACAAACTTTTTGTGACTAGTGTTTATCTACGACGGCAGGGGTCCCGGGTTCGAATCCCGGCCTGAGCATGGATGTTCGTGTGTGTCCATTCGTCAATTTCATCATATCATCACTCATCCTCATCTTCGCAAAAGTGGCACAAAAAGTGAAGTAAAATAAAGCAAATCAATCAATGTATAATTTTTAATCTTAATTTAAAAAATTGCTCAAAGTAAAAAAAAATAATAATTGGGGGTCATTTCAGTACCGCTTTGGTCATACCTCAGTTCTTTACGGCTTTCATTTGCAAATTTTGTTTGTTTTTTTAAATGTCGGGAGTGGCTGTAGCTCCATCAGTACCGCATCTACGTACCTCAGTGACTCTTGTAACGTATTAAGGTTTAAAAAGTGATTATGATTACTTTTCGTTCGTCAAACTACATTAGAAATAAATCAGAGGGTACTCTTTTTCAGCTGCTGGTCCTTGTGATGCATTATAATGCATCAACCAAGACGACTATTTTCAAACATTTGTTTATTTATGTCAACATGTACCAAAATTCCATCAACTTGGTTCGTTGCGTTTTGAGTTCTGTTTGGTGACAAGGACTTGAACCTACATCCCTTTATAGTGAGTCAACTTCTCAATGTATTTAGTCATTGAGTCCCAGAAGATATAGTAGAGGAAAAGGTCTAAATATGGGCCCCCATTTTTATTTTGTCATTTCCAAAAAATGGTAAAATGATGTATTTCAAAATTGTGGTCTAAGTATGGCTACTAGTGGCAATATCACAAAAAGCAATTAAAATTTTAAAAAACAATAATTTGTCGCTAAAACATTATAAAAATTCATATTTATGAATAATCTGTTGTTTCGAAAATCACGCGGAATGGGAAAAATCGAAATTAAGAAAAACATCCAAATATTTGTTGAAAATGTGATCTCAACATTAGACCTCATGTCATAGCCCATATTTAGACCATCACGCTATTTTTCTTCTCCAATTTATTTTAGCTCTCTGTGATACATATTTCACAAACAAATCGTGACATTATAAAAGCCCACATTTGTTTTATGTATCGCTAATATCATAACTTATACAAAGCAGATGGGAATTCAGAAAACGCTGAGTAAAAACATACCTGCAAAACGTTTTCGAAGGTCGCAATTCTATAACAGCGTCCAAGGTCGAAACTAACCACCACTTTCTCTTGCGAATTGGCGCCGCAACCTTTGTCCTTGACAGATAACCAGTTCCACTAGCCTCTACCAGGCTGCAGCACCCGGGAGCGCTGATAACTCCAAATCCCATATTTAAACTTTCGCCCATATTTAGACCTTCTCCTCTAACCTTCGAAAATATACAGAATTAGGTTATCTTCCTTCTTTGATGTTTATCCTGGTGGTGTTAGAGCTAATCACCTTGTCTTCCTTCTAATTCGCCTAATTTTCTTTTTTGGCGTACATCAGCACAGTTCTATGTTTCTTTTATTTGCCTTAATTTAGTAGGAATGATTTTTACTATGTTCTCGATGCATCTTTATTTCCAAATTATGATATTGCAGGGGAAATATTTAGGCAACCTGAAGGTAAGAGACCTTAGTGAAGGTAGAAAGACACTGTTTAGCCCTTAGACGCGGGTTCCGTTTTACTCAATAAGGCCTGAACGCCTTTGACTTCACGGGGGGAATTTAACATTGTTCAAAGCTTTAAGTAAAAAAAATGTGTATCTGTAGAGTTTACAAGTTATAGCGAGTTCTTTTCCCAGTAGAAGAAGAACCTATGACAAAACTCCCAATTTTCATTTACCAAATAGAAAAACATGCAGAAAGCTTTTCTGCTGGGCTAATAAGTCTTCGAGTTTAGGACTGCCAAAGAGTTTGTCTCCTTCACTAAGAAAGGAAAAAGGTCAACAAGACAGAGAAACTCAAGAAAAGAAATAGGAATAAGGCCCAAAGAAAGGAAAGAAAGTATTACTAAGACACAAATAAACAGGATACGCACTAATGGCTCAACTCAATATGCTGACCAAGGCAGAAATTTATTTTATTATAAAACATAAACTAAACGTAACGTTGACAGACAGGTTGAAACAACATAGGGATGATGTACGACTTAAGAGAGATAGAAATGCAATATTTAAACACACGAGAGAAACAGGACATGACATAGAGTGGGATGAGGCTAAGCAGATAGGAAGGGAGAAGAGAATACTAGTGAGAAAATGGAAGGAGGCCAAGGAAATAGAGAAGAAAGGTGAAGAAGACACAATGAACTGGAATGGGGGACTGAAGATAAACAAAGAATGGAAGAAGGTGTTAGAAAGAGTGGAAAGGACAAGAGAGAAAGAGGAGAGAAGAATGAAGAAGAATGAAGGAAAAAGAGCGTGAGATAAAGAGTCCAACCACATCCTAGATGGAAGAAAATATGTTTAGCTTTTTAGGTGAAAGTACAGTTGACAAGGGAAAGCAACCTGCTAGAATGTTCCAGAACAACTTTCTAATAGTCTGCTCTCCCTAGCCTTCTTAAACCCGAAGGTTCATGGCTTCAGCAACACAGGCCTTCCATCTTTCCCTATCTTGAGCAAGTTCTATATACTCTTTTCCATCCCTACGGATTTCCCTTAGGTCCATCACAACGTTGTCCCTCCATCTACGTCTTGGCCTTCCTACAGGTCTCTTACCATCAGGTTTCCCAACAAGAATCCTGTAAACTCCTCTTTCCTCTCCCATTCGTGCCACATGGCCTGCCCACCTAAGTCTTCTTGATTTAATTATTCTAATAATATCTGGACATGAATACAAATTATGTAGTCCTAAATTATGTAACCTTCTCCACTCACCAGTTTCCTCATCCCTTTTAGGTCCAAAGATTTTCCTAAGGATCTTATTTTCAAATACTCTCAATTTATGTTCCTCTTTCAATGTAACGGACCAAGTTTCACATCCATATAATACTACAGGCAAAATTACTGTTTTGTATATTTTAATATTTATTATTTTTATTATTATTATTATTTTATATTTATTATTATTATTAAATTAATTATTTCTAATAGTCTGGAGGGGAGTAATGTTTGTGTATATATATCGTCCTGTTTTGTACCTCGTTACATTTGTACTTGGTGCAGAGTCTGAAGACGACCTTGCTAGAAGGTTGAAACGTTACGTTTAGTTTATGTTTTATAATGAAATACATTTCTGCCTTGGTCAGCATATTGAGTTTTTCATATCATGGAAACAAGGCTTAATGGTGTTATGATGGCTCAAGTGACAATCACCACTGAGGCCAAGCCACTTTGTTTCAACGAGAAGTAGAAAGAAGGCAAATACTTCCGTACCATACATGTGCACACCTACTTCTAGTTTCGGTAAAACAAGAAACGTATGCGTTTCAGCACAGCACTCTATCATTGAGATTTCCCTCCTATAGTGGAAACACAAGCAAATCAACCTGCGCAGACCCGCGACTCCTGTGCACCATCCTCCCGCTAGGAGGGGAGGGGGAGAGTGGACCATGCTTGCTTATGGGCCGAGCTGAAGGTAGGAAGGGAAAGTTGCGCGGGGACTTTTCGTCCAAGGTTGTTTTCCTTGTGGCCGATCTATACACAAGCATTACACTTTCGACACTAGCGCCACTTCTTCAAGGTCACCGCTACAGATATAACCAAAGCCTTCTATAGTTCGCGTGATGAAAGAACAGAGCTACATTTTCCAGCGTCAAATTAGGGAAAGTCCAAGCAGTGTTGCCACGTTTATTGCTTTATTCTCAGCCATAAACAGCCCTTCACGAAAACTATTGCGGTTCTTAGGTTTAGCAATGCAGTTCAAGAAAAGACAAGTCGTCTACATGATAATGAATAGGGAACTGAACTTTAGATAAATAAATGTTTTTTTTTCTGCGATAAGATAGAGACCCTCGTTTTTGCCAAAATTCTGATCAGAGCCTTATATGTGAACACAGCAAATTTTATTTGACATAAAAACACATATTTTCCAGTTTTCCGTATGTAAATACATATTTTGCGAATTTTCATTTTAAATACATAAAATCGCTCATTGACTTCAGCTACCTCGAAGGAAAAATGTTTATTCTCCGCACCTCTTTCATATCGAGAGTGCTAGGTTTGTTTTGTCTTTGAACAAGCTCGCTGGTAGACTTCTGGCGCCTAAGATTGTATTGGGGGAAAATATTATCCCCACTGGATCTAACTCTCAAGTGCTAATGTCTAAATGTACAGAAATTTTTGGGAAAAATCAAGGTTTTCAAACTTTGTACCAAATTTCACGTGTTTTGGAAGGAGGTGAAGTAGAGGAAGGGGAAGCTTTGGAAAACTTCAGCGTTAGTGACATTTCCTGCTTCAAATATGCAAGAATTGTTTCTTGTGACGTGCAGCGATCTTTCTCACAATATAAGATGCTTTTTAGAGATAATCGTCACAGATTTACAATGGAGAATTTGGAATGGTGATCCACTGCAACTCTTCCAAAAAATAGCTCACTAAGAGGTAAGCATTTAGAAACTGATTTCAGGTGTTTAAAATGAATGTAATATTTTGTTTTTGTTACCAATTGTTTTTTTTGTTATTGTCACATATTTTCATCTTTTTATCACATATTTTCAACATTTATGACACATAAAAAAAATATTTCTGAGTTTTTTTGGTACATAAAGTTCCGTTCCCTAATAATGAACCTTCCTTGATTGGTCAAAGGTCCTCCAAAAATGACGAGTGAGAGCAGTGACAACTCTAAACTCTGTTAGCCCGGAGTATACCAGTACGACTCAACAGCCACTTTATCGTTGAAAACGTATTTTGAATCGCAAACAATTCCTGTGTGTGGACACTGAATCAAGTGAGGGGAAAGTGAATAAGGAACGAAGGGACAAATTCTTAATCTCCAATGGGACGGTGCTTTTTCACCCTCTCCTTAAAGCAGCAGCAAATTCAACTTTTACCTTGTACAAATTTATTTTCCTTTCCGGCCTGGAGACCTTTAAAAATGTGTTTCCGATAAGATAGTGCGAGGCCTCACACCATGGAGGGGGAGAAAAGTTTTGTAAAGAACTGGATGGAGTTTCCGTTACGGACTGATAAACCTGGAAAAAGAGAGAGGGAGAGAGCCCATAGGTGGCGCTGGATCACCACCAGATTTATCGCGCCAGACCTTCTATTTCCTTGCCTTTGGAGCTGGGGGAGTGGGGAGGGAAGGGGGGGATAAAGACGTAACGTTCCAAAGAGGCATCGCTTTTAATTGAGGAGCGCGAGGCTCGTTTGTTTCGCGGGAGGGCGAAATGAATGCTGGGAGAGTTTCTGCCAGCTGGATTCTGGTCACCGTTGGTGTGGATGCTTATGTTTACTGCGTCGCTTTCATGGTTGCTAACGGTTTTAGAGAGGATGTAAAGGCCCTAACGCCTCTTGAAAAGAGTAAGAAGTGAGAAAATGGTCACTGGAACATCTAGATCAGAGTTGGAAGAGGAAAATGCTCAAAAAAGAAGTGATGGAAAATTTAACTAAATAATGGTAAAGGTTCATTAAGTAAGGGAAGATTTCACTAAGTGATGGAAAAGATTCACTAAATGAGGGAAAATTTCACTAAGTAATGGAAAAGATTCACTAAGTGATCGAGAAGTTCAATAAGTAATGGAAAAGGTACACTAAGTGAGAGAAAATTTCACTAAGTGATGGAAAAGTTTCACTAAGTGATGGAAAAGGTTCATTAAGTGAGGGAAAATTTCACTAAATAATGGAAAACATTTTCCAAGTGAGGGAAAATTCTGCTAAGGGAGGGAATATTTCAGTCAGTGATGGGAAATCTTTCACTAAGTGATGAAAAAGGTTCACTAAGTGATGGAAAATTGTTAACTAAGTAATAGAAAAGTTTCACTAAGAAATGGAAAAGGTTCACTAAGTGATGGGAAAAAGTACACTAAGTGAGGGAAAACTTCACTAAGTTTGATTGATCGATTGTGTTGGTGCTTTAAGTGTCCACTTTATGCACAGTAAGGCTAATCGGGACTGAATCTACACTATGCGCCTCCACCTGGTATCGAACCGTGGCCCCTTGATTACAAGGCGACGACGCTACCCCTACGCCATCGGGGAGACTCAACTTCACTAAGTGATGGAAAGTTTCACTAAGTGATGGAAAGATTCACTAAGTGAGGGAAAATTTAACTAAGTGATGGAAAATATTTTCCAATTGAGGGAAAATTCCACTAAGTGACGGAGAAGGTTTACTAAGTGAGGGAAAATTTCATTAAGTGATGGAAAATATTCACTGAGGGAGGGAATATTTCAGTAAGTAATGAAAAAGGATTACTGAGTGAGAGAGGTCACAAAGGTAGAGAAGGAGTCAGCATTCAATGCTCATTGGACATTATCCATTGTCTAATGCTTGCTTTCATCTACATCTTATATCCGGAAAACGGATTTCTTCAAATGTACATGAGAAATTACTTACCGAATGCAGTTTCTTTATAGTTGTGGAAGTTCGGGGAAGTGTTTTCTCGCATCGTTCATTGAATTTTGCAGGTAAATAATCTATTTTTCGATATAAATGTGTGACCGATGCACGAAAGCTGTTGCATCCATTTCCTTCCAGCCAGATGTTGCCTGTGTGTGATGACGTAATCACGGTCAATGCCGGTCAGTGTTTCCAAACACGTGTTTTTGTAACTGCAGAAGGTACGTTTCCGCAAATGGTTTGTGGGGCTACGTGTCAATGGTTCGTGGGGCTATGTGTCAATGGTTTGTGGGGCTATGTGTCAATGGTTCTTGGGGCTATGAGTCAATGGTTTGTGGAGCTACGTAGGTATTTTTGGGTGCAGTGGGGTGGAAACACTGCATGCCGAGTACGGTAGTGAAACTGTGACCGCCATTTTGCGTGTTACCGAAGGCAAAAAGAAACGAAGAAAACTTACTGGATATGTCCCAAATAGAGCTTATTTCCGTGAAATAAGCGAAATGCCACCTTCAACAATGTTTCTCAATGCAGAATACGAATATTGAAATTAAAAGAACTAGCAAATTTCAGCCGTTTGTTCAATATAAGAAATTTACCCATCTTTTTAACACTACATTTCGAGAGATCACTTCTTCTTACGTCTCCATAGAATCCAATGGAACATCATAACAATGCTACAGAAAGAACCAAATTGGAAACTAAGAAAAACTAAAGAAGCCGCCTTCATAACAACGGCTCAAAAACCAATAAGTCATCCCACCGTAGAATCCAAGCAAATATGGTCACGTCTCCTCAGTGACAGTGCAACTGATCGAGCAATTCCAGCTCTTGACAGCAATGAGTGGTAGAAACCACGCCTGGTAATGCATTTGAGAAAACGACAGTGCTCTCAACAGAGAAAGCAAACACAAATGAATTGCCGATAATTATTGACTCACCCTCGTACATCACATAAACAGTTACGGGTACTAATCCTAAAGGAATGTATGGAAAAAAAAATGTAATTTATGAAGAAACTATCTGGGTATATACAGGGTGGGAAGAAACAATTAGACTATTTAAATTTTGCGCCATAACGACAGGTGTCGTCGAGAAACACGCTGCGTTACAGAAGTCAACGTTCCTCAGCAAACTCGTGATGCTCTTCCAACCAACGGTGCATGGCAACTGAAGGTTTTAAACCACTCTTCCCAGACATGTGTGTTTCACCACGCCACCTGCAAAGATGTCGGTATGGCGCGAAATTAAAATCGCCCAATCGTTTCTGCCCCAGCCTGTCTCGTATTAATGGTGACGATATCAGTCGATGAATCAACAACTGGGAATGACTTCTATCTACTGAGCCACAAGACGTAATGAAAGGTCAAAATTTAAAGAGCGATAGCTCTTACACCCCACCCAAATATATTTTATTCAATTCCAGCTCGTTGCGTAAATGTCATAAACTCACAATTACATTCCTAAGTAAAAAATCTTGATACGTATCCAAATTTTCTGCGGTGGGGTGTAGAGGAACAATCGCATATTCAACCGCAATCAAACGATACGAGAATTGATCCGAGAATACCCCCTCCTTTCCTCCCATTCCATTTCTCTTCGGTTAGTTATTTTCCGAATCGAAATTCAGAACCACCTGATACCTTACACTCAGGGGATCCTGGCCTATATGAAACGCATTATATCCTCCCTCCAACGACCCGCCACTGTCCAAATTGGTTCCGCCACCGTCATTAGAATTAGCATTTATCGATTCCTTGGCACCAAGAAGAAAAAAACGGAACCATTAATTCCCTAGAATCCGAGTGTCAAATCCAAACTCTCGGACACCTCGCGAAAAACCCAATACCCAAGTTTCTTGTTGCGGAGGGATTTTTTCCCCCCTCTCGAAGCCGAATATCGACTTGCGAAAAGGGAAAAAAAGAGGGAAATTCCTTGTTGATTTCTTCTGCTTCCATGCAAGATCTTACAGCGACCTGTTTATGTCCCCGGCAGGGATGTTAACCCTAGAATTATATCTACAGCTTGAAAAGACACGGTCTTTATCCTTGAGGTTAGGCAACTTGGTAAGCTACCAAATTCTTGGCCATATGGCTAGGAGAGTGAGTAGGAAAAAACTTAGCGAACACGGCTTGATATCGTCGCTATCATAAAATCTGAAAGTATGTTACCTTATGTGTGACGACGGGAAGATTTTCGTATGCTTTTTTTTCTATCTCTCTTTCGAAATGCTCAATCTCTTTCTCCATGTCTCTCTCCCAGGATGCTTTATCACTTTCTCCATCTCTATCTGCGTATCTATCTATCTCTCTAGGTCTACTTCTGTTTATTCTATCTCGCTCGATCTGTTTCCTCTCTTTCTCAATCTGTCTCTCTCCTCCTGTCTCTAGAACTACTTCTGTTTTAATACACCGCCTATACTCATTTATCATTTTCCATCTCTCTCTTTCTCTCTCTCTCTCTCTTTCTCTCTCTCTCTCTCTCTCTCTCACACACACACACAAACACTCTAGAGTTTTTTCTCTTTTCTCCCTCGTTCGACATGTTCTCTCTATCTCTCTCACACACACATTCTAGAGTTTCTTCTCTTTTCTCTCGTTCGACATGTTTTCTCTCTCTCTCTTTGTCTTTCTCTTTCTGTCTCTCTCTCTCTCTCTCACACACACACTCTAGAGCTTCTTCTCTTTTCTCTCTCTCTCTCTCTCTCTCTCTTTCTCTCTCTCTCTCAAACGCTTCTTCTGTTTCTTCCTCTCACTCCCTCTCTTTTCCTTCTTGTTCCGTTTCCCTACCTCGCACGATATGTTTCTCTCTATCTCCATCATTTGACTCTATATTTTCTCTCCGTTTCTTTCTCTGTATCTACGTCTCCCCCTCTTTCTCTGTATCTACTACGTCTCCCCTCTACTTATCTCTATATTATTTTTCTTTGTTTCCTTCCCGACTTAGCTAACTATCTAGAACTAGTTTAAAGTTGAATCCGAACCAATTTGTCTCCACCAGGGATCAAACCGGTGAACCTTAATAACGAACCACAGCGTTAGCTACTACTCTATAATTAGCTTTATCAATTTGTCTCTATCTTTTTATTTCTCCTCCCACTGCTTCTCTTCTTCTCCTTGCAGTTCCTTTTCGATCTCTTTCAGTTTCCAACTGTTACTCTGCATGTCTTTTTCTATTTTTCTCTTACAGCCTGCTTTACTCTATCTATTAGTGTGTTTCGATCTCGACTTCCTTATCTTTTCCTATTCGTCACTGTCTTCCTTTGTGTTCACTCAATTTTTAGATTTTTGTTTCTCTCGTACTCAGTCTTTCACTTTCTCTCTTCCTCTTCCCAGTTACTTCTCTCTCTCTCTCTGTCTATCTTTTGATCTCCACCTCTTCATCTTCCTCTCTATCTCTTCACCTATTTTCCTACATGCCACACCCTCTGTCCATGTATTTACGTCATTCTTTTCTCTCCCTTCTCTCTTTCTTTCCCTTTCTCTGTGTTTTCTATCTCTCGTTTCAGTATCTCTTATATTCTATCTTTCTTACTAATTCTTTCTCTTTACCTTCTATCTCTTTTCCTTTGTCCAGTCGTTTCTCTTTATCTTTCTTTATCTTCAAACATCTTTTTCAACCTGTCACTTTGTATTTATCTCGCTCTTCACTTCTCTCTTGGTCTCTTTTTTCTTTTTAGATGTCTTTCTCTCTTTCTTTCTTCGTTATTTCCCATTGCCCAGTTGTCTCTATCTACTTCTATCTTACTTTATATCTTCAACTGTCTCTCTTCACCGCTTTTCTTGACCTCTCACTTTGTATTTATCTCGTTCTCCATTTCTCTTCTTCTCTACATTTATCTTACTATTCCCACTCTTTTACTCCTTAAATTCTCTTTCTTTCTTATCTTATCTCTTTCTCACTCTCAGTGCCTCTACCCACGCCTGCCTGCTAGGATTGTGGATACAGGAGAAATCCTCCAAGATCTCCACTCACAGTCGAAACAAAGCATCAACATCCTTCCAGTCTTTGTTCATTGTCTCAACTCGATTTCTCGTATCAATTATCTCAAGCCTCAGCTGATTGATTAACCATCTTGTTTGCCAACCTCCGAGTTCGCTGAAACCTTGTTCGGTCCTCTCGGGATCTCTCTTCTTTTACCAGGTTCTCTCCTTATCGAATTACACTTTGCATGCTTCGTCGAGCGCGTGATCCGCTAGATCTTCCGTCATCACTGCCGACGGGAGAGGCATTCCGTGCTGGGAACAACGCGGTAATTAAATAAACGATACAACTGATCCAGGAGTTCCCTTTTCAGAGCATGGCGACTTTTGCACTCATGCGGTTGCCATGGCGACCAGGTATTTTGCACCAGGCTCGAGAGGGGATTCCTGCAATAGGATTGACCGCTAAAACAATAAATGCGAAAAGATCGAACGTGGTGAAAATAACCGCGAAAGGTTACAGTGTGGGAGGAATATTTGTACTTCAGGGTTGCCCACAAGTACAAATTTGTGACAGGCCGAGTGAGCCAAAGAGATGCATATGCTGGGTCATCGACCGAAAGAAATTCACGGAATTCGCCCTTGTATCCTCAAAGTGAATAAAAACTCTCTAAGGTAGGGTGAGGATACTTACCCCAGCTAAGGGTAGAAAAGTCTCCCCAATATGGGGTGAGGAAACTCACCTTTCGAGGATGCCTATTTGCATGGACGTCCGCAGGATTTTTTCCAGGGAGGGACAAGCAAGACATTTTTTTAGGGAGGGGCAAAGGACACATATTTTCCTCCAAAATAGTAATGCCCCCTAAAAAAACACTATTTCAGTCTGAAATTATCATGTTTCTTCAAAGAATTTATAATAATTAACATAAATTACTGTGATTGAAATGAAATTATGTGTGAAATATATAATTTTTAGGTACACATTCATTTTCCAGGGGGTCGTGGCCCCCCCTTCCGGACGCCCATGCCTATTTGTGACAAGCGAAACTCACCCCAGCAAAGGGAGGATAAACACTCCCCAAGCTAAGGTGAGGAAAACTCATCTGAACATGGGGTGAGAAAACTCACCTTTTAAGAAAGCCTACTTGCAACAAGCCAAACTCACCCCAAAAGAGTGAGTTTCCACATATTTTTCTCAATGTGGGCCTCTCGAGTACTATAATACGCCACACTCATTGTGGACCACTGCGCACTTCTTAGCCCAGAACTTACGTATGTTATGAATAGCAAATAACATATTCTACAATTTCTGCAAATACAATTCTATCTAAATTGTACCCACAGAGGTCTATCAACGGGGTGTTTAACTGACACACAAGTGAAAAATGAGTCTTACTGTATCAATATCCTTCGATACGTGGCTTTAGAACTCACTCAGGTCGCACAGAGAAATTGGGGTGAAGTTATGTCTCGATGGAGTAAATTCAGTACTGGTAAATAAGACGCAGTCATTGCCTCACTTCCCTTTCATGCTTACGGTCTTGGGTTCGATCCCTGGTGGGAAAAATCTGATTTCGGTATTGGCTCAGCACAATTAGGGAACTACTTGAAAACAATTGTAGCGGATTCCTCTCGAAAACAGCGCCTATGGATCTCGCTGCGTTAACCAGGCTGTCATCCGTTTCGCTGTAATTCCATTTCGCGTTTAAAACTTTCGCACTTATCCGTTTCGCGTTTAAAAATTTCGCGGTTATTCAGTTTCGCTCTTCTTCCGTTCGCGTTTAATCTTGTGTTACGTTTCACGGTTTTGCCCTTTCGCGTTTATTCCACCATCCCGGTCTTCGACGGGCTGTTGGCCCCATTTGTTTGTGTATAGGAAATAATATGTGATTTCTTCTATTTCTTTTATGGCGCTCCGGTCCGTATTCGGTCCATGGCCTCCTCAATCTTCCTCTTCCATCTTGTTCTATACAAGCCTGCCTTCTTCCAGTTCCTAGTTCTTAGTAGTTGAACTGCGTCTGCTCCAACCGTTTCTTCTCATCTGTTTCTGTGTCTCCCCACTGATCTCTTTCCTCCAAAACTTCCTTGCATCACCTTCTTGGGGCTTCGGTTTCCATCCATCCTGATTATATGTCCTGCTCACTCTAAACCTTTTATCTCTTATATAAGTTGAGATGGTGACATCTAAGTAATTCCTGATTGGTTCTTATTTTTATCTTGTACTTTTATTGGTCCGAATATTTTCCTCAATATTTTCCGTTCAAACAAGTCTACCATTTCAGCTGCGCTTTGATTAAAGGTCCATGTTTCACTCCCGTGTATCCTTATGCTGCGAATTAGGGTTTATGTGATTTAGGGTTGTATATGAATTAGGGTTTTATGTGATAATATGTGATTTACTCATCGGAAACAGGACATAAAGACTACAACTGCGATGGACACACGAGGTTTAGCAATAAATTTCGCCAAATTGCTAAATTCCTCAAAATTCTGAGACTTTTGAATGAACCAATTAGTTTCTCGAAATTTCAAAACTCATTTTCACTCATTTCCAGTATTCTAAACGGTTTTCCTTATCATGTACAACCAATAACCCACCACCACTTATATTTGGCGACTCTGAAATATTGAAGCGCTGTTCGACGGGACAATTCGAACAGCTTTTTCGTTCTTGCATGCAATATAAAAATGTATACTCTCGAAAGTGGAGATACATTATGCACGGAAAGTTACCGAACACCATTGTGTATAATATAATGCGTTTATAATATAACAAAGCTTTAGCAAAAGAAGCTTTCAATAGAAGAAAAAATGTTTTTTGTGGACCCATGGACATAGGTCTAAGGAAGAGATTAGTGAAATGTTTTGTGTGGGGTGTAGCACTATATGGTGCAGAAACCTGGACGTTGAGAAGAAATGAAGAAAAACGATTCGAAGCTTTTGAAATGTGGACATGCCGAAAAATGGAGCATGTAAAATGGACGGACAGTAAGAAACGAAGCCGTACTGAAAAGAGTTGTTGAAAAAAGATCTATACTGGAGACCATCAAGAAGAGGAAAAGAAATTGGTTAGGACACTGTCTAAGAAGGAACTGCCTGCTAAGGGATGCCTTGGAGGGAATGGTTGAAAGAGGAAATGTCCGTGGAAGAAAGCGATATCAGCTTATGGATGATATTAAATTAACTGGGTCGTATGCTATTACGAAGCGTAAGGCAGAGAATAGGGAAAGCTGGAGATTGCAGTGAAAAACCTGCCAATTAGGCAGAAAACAATGAATGAAAAAATGAATGAATATAACAAAATGCAAATGATGAAGAAATATTTGGTAATAATTGTGGTAAGGGATCTACATTGAAGTGGAATAATGTGTGGTTATCACAATACTTTACATTTTCGAGCAGGCCTCATCTCCAGGAAGGTATCAACTCGGGGCAAGCCACGGCACCTAACAACCTGTTGGGTGAGATGAGTCAAGGTAAGAGCTTATAAAACCTTTTCCTGTTCCCCAAAAAATAGAGGCTGGAGAGTTCGATGAACCAACCGACCTCTAACTACGCACTTGTAATGGTTAGGCTGGAGGGGAGGTGCCTTTCTCTCTATAGCCTTTCACCTCTGTCATTCACTTTCACTTTTCAGTGACTATTAATACTGAATGTTAGTTACTTCCGCAGTGCTCTCTGAAAAAGCAGAGCAAGACCCGTGTCCACACTGTGAACGGTGAAATTGTGACATTTGTAAATGAACACACACTTGCACCAAATGTTTGTGGACCAAACGCCGAATTACTATACACTGAAATGAAGAGCAGTGCCAGGGAAACTCAAGAAAGCAGTCAACAACTTTTGGTGGGATTTTTGGAGTCTGCTGAACCTGAGGTGGCATCTCATCTGCCGCCTATTGACACGATGAAAAGTACACTACGCAGAGAGAAGCAGCAGTCTATTACGGCGCATCCACTGTCTACCAGCCTTTCTGAATTGGAGATTCAAGAAGAATACAGAATCACAAAAACCGGACAGCAATTTCTGTTGTATGATTCTGGCCAAGAGAAGACCAATCGGATTCTTCTATTTGGAACTAACACCAGCCTGGAACTTATCAAGATGGTTTACGGATGGGACACCTACTTTATTTTATCAGCTGTATACAATCCACGTGCAGATAGAGAGCTCGGTACTACCAGCGTTGTACAGTCAGGGACACTGCCGGCTTGTAATGAATACATTGACTTTAAATGGAATCGTTACAAGCCGGCAGTGTCCGTGACTGTACGTATTGATAGCAAACAAACAGCAACAAACATACGTAAAATTACTGGAAAAGGTAAGTTTTTCTTTTGTTATAGTTTGTTGTAAAGACTGCAATTGTATATTGTTTTATGCATACGTGTATTTGCTTAGTGTAATTACTATTATCCGGGAACTTTTCTAACGGTGGAAGCGGCCCCGGCGCCCACCCAGCGTCGAATAACATGGGTACCTGGGGGAAACCTTGGGGGGTAAAGGCGGTCAGTAGCGTGATGCTGATCACATCACCCCCACTCACGACCGGATCAAGAAAGTGTGGGGCGTTACCCCCACACCCCCTATACGAAGTGGCCGCGGTGGCTCAGTCGGTAACGCGTCTGACTACCATGCTCTAGGTCCCGGGTTCGATCCCCGGCCGGTTCAAATCCGGGAACTTTTCTAACGGTGGAAGCGGCCCCGGCGCCCACCCAGCGTCGAATAACATGGGTACCTGAGGGAAACCCTGGGGGGTAAAGGCGGTCAGGGGCGTGATGCTGATCACATCACCCCCACTCACGACCGGATCAAGAAAGTGTGGGGCGTTACCCCCACACCCCCTATACGCCTTCATGGCGTGGTGCTATGCACAGGGGAGCACTTTACCTTTTTTTATTTATTTATTCTTTAATATTAAATTAATTAATTATTTATTTATCTATCCTTTTAAGGTCATTGACTGTGTTCCAAATGCAAGACCACATCATGCAATGCTCGATATGGATATGGCAGCATGAAACTCAGTTCGTCATGTCTTCCAAGGAATACAAGTGAAGTTTTTTTTCCACTTGACACAATGTTGATATATATCGCCGAGTGCAGTCGGAAGAGTTGCATATATGCAAAGGATGCAACATTCTCACTTCAGTGCCGTATGATACCAGCTTTAACATTGGTACCAGAAATGGATGTAGCTCAAGCTTTTGAAGAACTTTGGAGCGAACTGATCTCTAACCAGTTCTGGATAACTTCGAAGACAACTACGTAGGACGTCCGCAGCGAAGAGGTGGAAGGCGTCAGCCGAAGTTCACCGTCGGACTTTGGAATCGCTACGAAGCTGTCCCAAATGAAGATGGAGAAACAGAAAATGCTGTGGAGGGCTGGCATCGAGGATTCCAGTCGCATGTTTCCGCCGACCATCCCACGATTTGGCGGTTCCTGAAAGTCCTGCGTCGAGATGTAGCTCTGAACGAAACTCGCTATGGACAGACAATCAGTGGAAACGTCGAGCGTCCAAGAAGTAGATACAAAGACTATTGTGTTCGACTAGAAAAAGTCGATGCTGCATATGATAGGACAGACATCGTTCTACCTACGAGGAGTTGCTCGTATCGTTTCCATGTAAAATTGCTTGCATGAAGGGATACGACGATAAAGTGGTCACTTCAAAACACACACAATACTATTTGTACTATATGTTTTTCTAAACGCATTTTTTACATATAATGGTGTTCTTAAACCTTTCATGTTCAAAGTACCTTCACACTTGAGTGACTATATTCATATTTTTATAACATGAGCCTTGTTGGAATTGTTCATCGTTCCTTTCCTCAAAATATGTTACACTAGTCGTTAATTTGGGATCTTTCAGTATTCAGTTGATCAGCGACATCTATTGATGAAGTTCTAAATTATCAGATCTCTGTGCACTCTATCCCCAGTAATGCCGCAATTCTCTTTTTTATATACAGTATTTTTGTCCAAGGTGCAGTTCGTGCTATCGTATAAAGTCTAAATATTTAGAGGGGATCGAAGATAGGCTATGACAGCCTTTAGCCACTCGCTTGCTAAGCGAGAGGAACGTTGTAAAAGAAGAGCTACGTCTACACTCAAACTGCAAGGGGGCTAGCCCCGTAAATAAGAACACACGTAAAAACGCTACCTTTGACTGAACAGACAGGGGGAGGAAAGACATAAGCAGTGGTGTGCCGTAGGCTATAAGTTTACGTCTACGTGCGTTGTCTACACGTAATCTACGCGTAGATTCCATTGGGTTGTAGTTTACATAGACTACGTAGACAATCTAAAGTGCATTAAAATTAATTTTGCAAGGGTTTCATAAAAGAAAAGTGACATTTTCAACTATATTGGTTCCTAACGAAATGAAAACAACCCTATTTACAAGAAAATTTATCTTCTCTTCTATTATCAACTATAGAAGATAAATAGTATGCAAAAAACAACAACAGATGGCAGTCGTGAGGCAAGAAAGGTCTTCTTACCATAAAACACTAGAATATTTCCTACATTAGGTTTCTTCCTAGGTGAGGAATTGTTCAAATTTGGAAGGAAGAGTATGAAAAGTTCCTTTTACACATTAGCAACTGATACGCAGTATAATTTTGTTTTATTTCCACAGCACCCTTTGCTAAGTTATCACCTAGGGATGTGCCGAAGCCGATTACAGATGTATGAAAATCGGCCGAAATTGACACATCGGCATCGGTATCGGAATCGGCAAAAATCCGATATTTAAACCGGTACAGATTATACTAGAGTTTTACCTTCTAACAAGTTTTATATTCTAGTTTTGTAAGAGTTATTGAAAATTTGGTTATGATTCGTCATTATTGTAGAGTTTTTGTAATAAAATTATTGCAAACTCATTCAGAGGATCAACCTAACTATAAATCGGAAATAAAACAGTACATTGCTGAACCAGGATCTGCTGTTGTATTGGAAATTCAAAAATGAATATTCAAACCTGAAGCAAGTCCTGAGAAAATACTTGGGCATACCTGCTGCATCAGTATTCAGTGGTTGAGTGTTCAGTGTTGCTGAACAGATTTGCGATAAGAGAAGAAGTAGGTTACTTCCTGAAGTGCTTCCAAAACTCGTGTTTCTGAAGTTGAATCTGGCAGAAAAGGAATTCATTTTGCATTTCAAAGAACTGCTTGTGTACTAATGTTTAATCTGTTGAGAATCCATGTTCTTCTTAAAGGTTCGCATAACATTTTTTAGATGCAAATATGCATTCGCATCTCTTGAGAATATATATGTATATGCATATGATATGCAATAGAAATGTACATAGCAAATTTATTTTTTCATGCTGAAAATAACATCCTATTTCCGTTTAATAATCTTATGTATCGGAATCGGTTAAATATCGGCATCGGTATCGGTTCCAAAAATTATCGGTGAGTACATCGGCATCGGTAAATTTTCAGCTTCGTCACATCCCTATATATCACCTTTAGCCATGTTGTTTACTTAGATTACGTAAAATACGTGTATAAAATAGTCTACGTGTAGAATGTAGACTATCGTTGTTTACGCGTAGACGCACATCACTGGACATAAGGGATGTTCGTTACCTGAAGCTCTGCGGCGATCTCTTCTCCGCTGGTTCTCGTCGTGATGTGGCCCAACTCTGTAAGAAGACGGACGAGGGAGCAACTCCGGGCTCGAAACTCTGTACTTTCGTAGACCGATATTCTAAACTATAACTTTAACTTCCGATCGTTCGTTTGCTCCTTTTTCTCAACTTATGCTGCCTGTGGAGCTCTCTCGCGATAACCGGATTCAACGTAAACTGAGAACAACTAGAAACGGAGTTCTTTTGTAACTACTTCATCTGACGGAAAACGGAATACAACTAAGGAAGATATTTTCTCACGCGACCTATTTCACTGAAATTCGAACTATCGGCCGTTACGATGATTGACTCGATCGCGTCCTTTGGCAACGGCAATTCTGAGGAAAAGCGCTGATTCCTGATTTCATTTTCTAAATTAAATAATAAATAATAAAAATATACAAATATACTTGTTTAGCAGTTGTATAATCAACTGCTATTTATTTCCTTTGAACTTATTGGACGACAAGGATTATATTTGTATCATACGACTTTGAATAGTACCAAAGAAGATTTATGCACAGCACTACTTATGATGTTGTGCATAAAATGTTAATCAGGAACTTTAGTTTTTGTCAACTGTATCTAACATTTTCTTACTCAATAAGGAATGAATTCTTTATCATTTTGACATTAATTTTCTTGCCAGAGCACTTGTTTTTATGCAAATTTTGGTAATCTTAACCACTCCTGAGCTAGATAATGAATAGGTAGTGCCAATATTTTGTACAGCTTCTTCACCTATTCATGTAATAATAAAATTACAATATTTATTAATGTACATTTTAATTCATATTATTTTAATTTCATTTAATTATAATTATTTTCATTTAAACATTATTATGCTTAATATTAAAATATCTGAGACACTTAATTTGCCCCCCCCCCCCCCGGCCACAAAATGTATTTCGAGATACCTGTAGGTACAAAAAATGTGAATTCTGGCACTACATAGGCGAGTGTACCATTTGTAAAAATCATTAAATAAACAAATTTAAGCTGGATTTGTGCTACAAGTACGTACGAAAAGTGAAAGTTTTTGGAATTCCAGAACATGGCCTCCCGCAGCAAGCCAGCACGTGACCTGGAGAACATCCAATCGCCATCACAGACACGAATCCCGTCTTCTTTTCTCTGAAGCAGCAAGGTAATTAAATTAACGATACAACTGTTAACAAAAGTTTCCCCCGGACAACCAAGAACACGGCGACCAGTGCGTGCATGCGGTTGCCATGGCGACGCTCTCATTGTTGCCTCGCCCCGACAAAACAACCAAGAGGACGACACGACAGTGTATGATATTCCAGCTGCCCCTGGGGTCCAGCGGCTGATACAAAAGCCAGGGCTGATCTTCCCTTGTATTGTCACAATGGCACGACAAGCGGTTTCTTTCAAGTCAGATTGATGTCCGTTGATGGACAGATTGTATGTCCTGCGGCGGTTGGAACTGTCCATCGTTTCCACTAATCGCATGAGAAGTTTTTGTTCGGCCAGCGAGGCACTGAGGGGATGGTCCAAATTGTCCATTACTGAAAGATTGAAAGTTGTTTTCTGTGTTTTTGTCCACGATCAAAGGAAGCTCGAACAAGGCATTGAACAATCCCATTGAAAGGAAATGACGTCAGAATTCTGTTCTCATTTTTCTTCCAGGCAAGGTGTGGTTCGTTTGTTGGTATTCTCGCCTCTGCATACTTGGTGTCATGAAATTTTGGTTTTGGAGCGTGGATTTGGTTTTTCGTACTTTCTTAAAAAATTAAGGCTTTCATAAATATACAAGAAAAAATCAATTTGCAAAGAAACATTATATGGGTGTTTCTTCATGACAGTCCTTTCATCAATTTCTTTTCGTCATCACTCATCTTCACCGTCAAGATTGGCCTAAAGAGGTGGAAAACCAATATCTATAATTAAAATATTAGAAAATACGTTAATACACACGCACACAGAGCCTATACATACATATACGTATATATTAGACCTCCCCGATGGCGCAGTGGTAGCGTCGTCGCCTTGTAATCAAGGGGTCCCGGGTTCGATTCCCGGTGGAGGCACATAGTGGTTCGGATCCCACTTTAAACTGTAGGTCCAGTCTCCATTAGCCTTACTGTGCATAAAGTGGACTTAAAACAACAAATCAATCCAATCCAAACGTTTATATTAAAGGTAAAGCTATCCATACACAGTGAAATATGCCACACGAAGGCATGTGAGCTTCCCACACATTCGCAATCACGATTTCATCAGCATCACGCTCCGTCCTCCTTTACACCCAAGGGCGTAATTATTAGATGGTGACTAAATCCCAGAGCTGTTTCACTAAGGAAAATTACTGGAAAAATTTTCACCTGAATTCACCCGTCCCAGGAATCGAAACCGGGTCTCCCGTGTGGCAAACTGGAATGGACTGGACCGTCCCGCTACGGCCACACACACACATACACACACACACACACACACACACACACACACACACCAGGTACACAAACAGCACACAAGACATCCATTGGATATCCCTTGGAGATTTGTGTCAGAAGTTCTGGATATTAAATACATATCCAGGAATATCCAATAGACATCCATTGGATGTCCCCTGGATATCTATTTGTCCGCATACGTGATATCCAGGGGATATCCAGAAATGGATATGTTATGGACATTTCCGGATCACTTTTGGACATGTTTTGGACATCAAGTGGGACGTTATCTAGACATTACATGCTTTTCAAAACTAACATTCGCTACTCAAAGTCCTCTGGATCCCGTTCCAAATATCGTTCTATGATGCTATGGAGACCATGGGGAAGCGAATGCTGAAGAAACAATAATTGTTCAAATTTTTACCACCAGGTGGAAATGTGGCGCTGTAATCTATTACACAGTGAACAACATTCCGAGAAACCGCTTCGGGCGACCATTCATCAGGCTGTCTTACGCTTTCAAAGCATTGTTCACTTTAATGGTGCGCATATTGAACACTGCTGTACCGACATACACTCAAAGTAACTTTTGCATATCCAATTTCTGGTTATATCAGCACCACATTTCCACCTAGTGGTGAAAATTTGAACTATGTATTTTTCATCGGCATTCCCTTCCCCTAAGGTCCTCGTAGCCGCTATACCAAGTTTGATCACAATCCGTTGCTTCGAATGGGCTCCAGATGGCTCAGAGAATGGCAACTGTAGTTAGGACCACCAGGTATGTACATATATATGTAGATATATATTTACATGTACCGGGTGGCCAGAATTAAAGTTACCCAACTCAGAGCGCTCTGTATCCTGTTTGAGGCATCGTAGAACTCTGAAATTTGGTGAATCCGCTATGCAGACCATGGGGAAGAGGATGACGATAAAAATAGTTCTATTTTCCGCCACCAGGTTGAAATGTGGCGCTGTACTTCCATGATGGGTTGTAATAATGACGTAAACTGCTCCAATTGGTTATGGATTTGCCTTTACCTTGCAATCTTGCAATAAACGAGAGATTTTTTCTCGCAACTTCCAGCCACTAACAAATGTCTTTCTAATTAATAACTCAGCTAAATCACCTAACGTGATTATTTGTACAATCCATCATGGAAGTACAGCGTCACATCTCAACCTGGTGGAGGAAAATTGAATTTTTTTTATCGCCATCATCTTCCCCATGGTCTGCATAGTGGATTCACCAAATTTCAGAGTTCTACGATGCCTCAAACAGGCTACAGAGGGCTCTGAGTTAGGTAACTTTAATTCTGGCCACCCGGTATATAGAGTTGTTAAAATATTGAATGCAAATATCTTAATGTTGTACAATGTAAAATATGTGTAAATTGATACGTTATTCATGTTTATGTGTCTTACCTCAGTTACAATGTGAAAAGACCATGAATATCTTTCAAAATTGTTTTATACTTTCTACATTATATCTTTCATTTCTGGATTTTATTCATTTATTTTTATGTAAAGCTCAATATAATTACTATAGACATATAGTTAGCAATGCACGATATATACGAAGTAGTGGCCATTGAATGCCAAAACGGGGGGGGGGGGAGACAATTTGCTTTTCCTTGGTAGACAAGGCTCATCATTAAGAGGCCATAGTGTGAGAGTAAAGAGTTGGGGGCAACTGCCCACCCACGCCCCCTCCCCCTAATCGCCACCAGTGTATATAATAAGAATTTGGCTGCTGCATCGTAAAATTTAATTAAGTAAATCAAAACTTAGGACAAGGTTTTAGAAATTCCAAGGCTTTATTTTGTTACGAAAAAACAAAGGTCTACATGGTACATTCTCATCCCTAGCAATTAATACAGTAGAAGTTTCGCCGCCGTTTCTGCAAATACAATGCCTGCATTTCGAGTTGTTTGTTCTTTTCAGGAAAGCTGGGAGTTCGACCCTTGTGCTGAGTCCTCGCGGGAGCAGTAACACTTGCTGCGCGAGCGGTAAGTACAGGGTGGAAACTTTGCATTCGGCTTCTTCTCCCGCGGGTGTAATATTTGTGTATTCTCTCATGCAGGGCAAATGAAAACTCAAGAAGAAAACTCTTCCATGAGGTAGTCGGAATTCTTCTGTCAGGTTGCAGCCGGGAAATAATAGATATCAATATTATTAAAGTAAAGCTTGTGAACGAATAACTGTAAATATGAATATTGAGTGAGCGAAGTACTTTAAACTGTAGGTCCAGTCCCGATTTGCCTTACTGTGCATAAAGTGGACTTAAAACACCAAATCAATCAATCAATCAATGAATATTATGTGGGCGAAGTAACTGTAGATATGAAAAGTAAATGCAGACATGAATGTGTGTGAACGAGTAACAGTAAACATGAATATTGTATGAGCGAAGTAACTGTAGACATGAAAAGTAAAAGCAGGCATGAATATTTGTGAATGAGTAACTGTAAACATGAGTATTGTGTGGGCGAAGTAACTGTAGACCTGAAAAGTAACTGTAGACATGAAAAGTAAATGCAGTCATGAATAATTATGGGGGCGAAGTAACTGTGGGCATGAAAAGTAAATGTAGACATGAATATTGTGTGGGCGAAGTAACTGTAAACATGAAAAGTAAATGCAGACATGAATATTATGGGGACGAAGTAATTGTAGGCATGAAAAGTAAATGCAGACATGGATAATGTGTAGGCGAAGTAACTGTAGACATGAAAAGAAACTATAGACATGAATGTGTGTGAACGAGTTACAGTAAACATGAATATTGTATGAGCGAAGTAACTGTAGACATGAAAAGTAAATGCAGACATGAATATTGTGTGGGCGAAGTAACTGTAGACATGAAAAGTAAACGTAGACATGAATATGTGTGATGGAGTAACATTAAACATGAATGTTTTGTGAGCGAAGTAACTGTAGACAAGAAAAGTAACTGTAGACATGAAAAGTAAATGCAGGCATGAATATTTGTGAATGAGTAACTGTAAACATGAGTATTGTGTGGGCGAAGTAACTGTAGACCTGAAAAGTAACTGTAGACATGAAAAGTAAATGCAGACATGAATATTATGGGGCCGAAGTAACTGTGGGCATGAAAAGTAAATGTAGACATGAATATTGTGTGGGCGAAGTAACTGTAAACATGAAAATTAACTATAGACATGAATGTGTGTGAACGAGTAACTGTAAACATGAATATTGAGTGGGCGAAGTAATTGAAGACATGAAAAGTAACTGTAGACATGAATGTGTGTGAACGAGTAACTGTAAACATGAATATTGTGTGGGCGAAGTAACTGTAGACATGAAAAGTAAATGCAGACATGAATATTGTGTGGGCGAAGTAACTGTATACATGAAAAGCAAATGCAGGCATGAATGTGTGTGAACGAGTAACTGTAAACATGAATATTGTGTGAGCGAATCAACTGTAGACAAGAAAGGTAACTTTAGACATGAATGTGCGTGAAAGAGTAATTGTAAACATGAATATTGTGTGGGTGAAGTAACTGTAGACATGAAAAGTAACTGTAGACATGAATGTGTGTGAAAGAGTAACTGTAAACACGAATATTGTGTGGGCGAAGCAAATACAGACATGAATATATGAGAATGGAGTAAATATGGATACGAACATGCGTTGGCGAGGTAACTGCAAATTCGTAATGCAAAATACGTTAGGAGTGAATGATGTGTATCACTATGATTTACGCACAGACTAAATTCAAAATACAATTCTCTAAAAGGTGTCATTGCAAATTTTCGACTTTGTAGAAGCAAATAACATTGGTTATATTACACCTAAAAACGGTTTTGGAAATCAGTTCCGACCGAATAAAAGTTTTAGGCATCTCGAGATGAAAGTGTCTCTTTGGCACTTCTCCTTATTAATCAATATCAGCATCTCTCCTAACATAGCTTATTAGAAAACTTTCTTAATGTGATAAGTTCTCTAAATTCAGTGTAGGTAGGCAGCACACTCTCTGTGCCTATTGCATTGTTGTAATCCTGAACGGATAGAACGCAGAAACTCGAGATGTTTGCACTGGAACATTCGTTGTAAATTTCGGGTGAACTGGAATTATGCACTTCTTGCGCGGCGCTCTGTTATTTATGGTCATTAGCCTCCGTTTCTCAGAGCAAGAAGTGCCTCGCACAATACGACCGCTGGTTTCCTTCCAGTGTCCTCCTCCCTCCCTCCCCGCTGACCTGTTACAAAGCAGGTATCCTTTGTCCGTGTATCGATCAACGGAGGCCCAAATGACTCGACGCTAAGGCAGGCAGAGCTGCGGAAATAGCTATCAGTCTCGTTGGATGGCTGGGTCCTTTGGAATAACTTCGAAAGGGAATAACCACATAAATAAACAAACAGGAAACTAGAAAGAAATACAAGGTTAAGTCAAGTCACGGGAAGATTTATTGCAGCCAGAAATAAGGGTGAACGAAATAACCGCGGACAGGAATAAACGTGAAAGAAACAATGGCGAACGGGAATAAACGTGAACGAAATATCCTCGAACACGAATAAGCGTGAACGAAACAATCGCGAACGGGAATAAACGTGAACGAAATATCCTCGGACAGGAATATACGTGAACGAAATATCCTCGGACAGGAATAAGCGTGAACGAAATATCCTCGGACAGGAATGAGTGTGAACGAAATATCCTCGGACAGGAATGAGTGTGAACGAAATATCCTCGGACAGGAATAAGCGTGAACGAAACAATCGCGAACGGGAATAAACGTGAACGAAATAACCGCGGACAGGAATAAACGTGAAAGAAACAATGGCGAACGGGAATAAACGTGAACGAAATACCCTCGGACAGGAATATACGTGAACGAAATATCCTCGGACAGGAATAAGCGTGAACGAAATATCCTCGGACAGGAATGAGTTTGAACGAAATATCCCCGGACAGGAATATACGTGAACAAAATATTCTCGGACAGGAATAAGCGTGAACGTAATATCCTCGGACAAAATAAGTGTGAACGAAACAATCGCGAACGGGAATAAACGTGAACGAAATATCCCCGGACAGGAATACGTGAACGAAATATCCCCGGACAGGAATATGCGTGAACGAAATATCCTCGGACAGGAATAAACGTGAACGAAATATCCTCGAAAAGGAATGGAGTGTGAACGAAACAGCTGTGGACAGGAATAAGCGTCCATCTTCTTCTCAATTTTTCATGTTTTTGTCCATATTTCTCGCATGCCTTCTTCTCTTTCCTTACATCATCTACTTGTCCCATTCTTTCCATCATTTTAACTCATTCTCTCTTTCGTTCTTTCATATTCTCATTCCTTTCATCTTCATCTCACTTTCTCTTCTCTTTCCGTCATTTAATCTTATCTTATTTCGCATCGTTCATTCATCTTTTCTCTTCTCCTTCCTTCCATCATTCTCTCGCCTCTTCTCTCTTCTTTTTCATTCCATCATTGTCTTCTCCTCTCTTTCCTTCTATGATTCTCACCAACTTATCCCTTTTAGTTCATCATCCTCTCGCATCCTTATCTCTTCCCTACCATCGCTTGCCCACTTTTCGTGGTAATGAACATGAGAGTACATTCGTCTTAACGACACGTTAATCAAAATTTACCAGCCATTTTGGTATTTCAAATCGTAGACTATTTTGGGAGGAAAGGTACAATTTAGCATGTAGTCATTGAGGGAATACACCTGCTTCTACTTGCTGCAAACCCTCCACATCAGCTACAGCGTTCCCACGACCGCGGACCAATGATACATGGCTGTTCTAAACGACTATTACACACAGATCATAATGAGGATTATGGAACTTACACCGCAGCTTGATGCTCAACTGTTTATTTGTGTACCCTGTGCTGGCAGCACTTGCATGACCAGGCATTCAGTAAGTGAATTTGCATGGTACACTAACCACCGGCGTCGAACCAACGTCGTCCTTGCCATCGCTAATTTGACACGCTCGTCAACCGTATTGATCAATAATAGCGATTGTGACATTAAAATTTAATTCGTCATGCATATATAATCTTCGATATACAGAATTGGCTATTTTCAGAATGCAAAACAAACTTTTCTGCAATGGATAGAGTTGACGAGCTGTAAGAGAAAGAATCTTAGAGTTGACGAGCTTGGTGATCTTGGCGGGCTGATGGAATTCTACCACCTGAGCGCTAGTGTCGCTTCCAAGATGGCGGCTCTATGTAGGACAAATCTTTGTTTACCTTCAGTAGTTGTACGTAAGAGAAGAGTGTTGTCATTGATGGTATGGAAGAAACGTTTAAATTACGCGATGTTTTTAAATATTACGAATGCGATGTGAATTCCAGGAACTATACCAAAGGTGATGCTGTGCTGAGAACGAAGCATTTAATTATGATAGGCAAAAATAACACGGAAAATACAGACGAAACTAACGTATACGCACCGGTTCTTCAAAGCAGTGCTGCTTCATCTGCACCTCGCTTGTAACTGGGGCTCTCAGAAATGATTTGAAAAGAAAGCAATTCACCTGTATTGCAAAGCTTGGGCAGGAAAAAATTTAAACATGCCGTTGCAGTTTCCCCCCCCCCCAAAGAGGCAGGCTGGTTTAATAACACAGGATAATAATAATAATAACAACAACAATTTCATTGAGGCTGTCTTCAGTCTTCACTGATAATTGGCTTAACTGAATGAAGCAGCAACATTATCATGTCAATTTCATTTTTCTGACTTACCTTTATGATTACAGACATTAATTTATTCTCAACTATTTTCATCTTCGCACTTAATCGACTTGCACCTGTTCCAAATTTCATACATAATACATTGTTTTCGAAAAAAAAAGTGTTATATTCATAAAGAACAATTTGAAACTTACTTTCATGGTAATAAAACCATCTCTGGGAAAATAAAGTGAACAGACTCGTGCGTTCTTTGTAATTTCCTTGCCGCATTTCAGTTATGCCAATCTTGTCAATCAGTTCTGTTTTCCATGATTTATTTACAAGGGTCGTTCAAGGTTGACCAAGACTTTCGTGCGTAAAATATTAATGAATCAATGCAGCGCTGCATTACGAGGGCAGGACAGACCACGATTCCTTGCGAGTAACCATGATCCTTTGCGACACATTTGGTGCATGCGCAGTAGTGTAAACAAAGATGGCGGCAAGTAGTGTATCTATTGCTGTGGAACAGCGGTGTATAATGAAATTTCTCGTGAAGAAGAAGGTGAAACCTGCTCAAATTTGGCGTAGACTGCAAGCACAGTATGGTGAACAAACACTGTCACGGGGGAGAGTGTACGAATGGTGTCATAAAAGTTCCCCTCCACCCAAGAAAAGCAAAGCGCTGCCGTCGGCCGGTAAGATTTTGGGAACAGTCTTCTGGAACATGAAAGGTGTTATGCATGTGAATTTTGTGGAGAAGGTTGCCACAATTAATGCCAAGTATTACTCAACACTGCTGTACGTGGGGCCGTTCGGAAGAAAAGACCTGGAATGTTGTCGAATCACGTCATTCTTCTCCATGACAATGCCAGGCCCCACACGGTCCATTTGACTCAAACAACACTGGCCAGCGTGCACTGGGAGGTTTTACCACAGTCCTTACAGTCCAGATTTATGCCTCGGTGATTTCCACTTGTTTGGGGCTCTTAAAGAGCATTTGGGCAGGACACACTTCCAGACAGATGAGGAACTCAAGAACGCTGTCCTGCAGTGGTTACGACACCAACCTACTTTTTTCTACGCCAAAGGCATCAAGGAACTTCCACAACGACGGCAACGGTGTCTGGATGTTCAGGGGGAATACTTTGAAAAACTGACATACTTTGGTGTTTCTATGTATGCATATTTCCTGTCTAGAAATAAAAGTCTTGGTCAACCTTGAACGACCCTTCTACAAATTTCATTTTGTTGATTCCAAGGGGTGGAAAACACATGTAAGCTTTTCACTTGTCCTGACCCACAAAACGATTTCGAGCAACTTTTTCGCATGTTCCCCATGCTTTGAACGGCTTCAACACAGCGAAGTGTCCTACATGGAGTGGTTCTTGAAAATCTCACCAGATGGCATATCAGATAATTTTAATCGCGAATAGCCGAGAACGGGATTAAGCGCGAAGGAGCACAATCGCGAAACATAACAGGATTAAACGCGAAAGGAACAACCGCGAGAGGATTAAACGCTAGAGTCAGTGCGGTACAGAAACAGAAACAGAAACAGAAGGGAACAAACAGTCAGTTATCTTCTACCAACCCTGTTTCCAGCGGCGAATCTGAGCAGGCAGACCATGTATTCTAGAAAGAGGGAACTTTCTCCACCCTTTTCTCTCCTTTCTCTCTCTCTCTCTCTCTCTCTTTCAAGAAGAAAAAGAAAGAAAGAAGGAAAAAGAGAGAGAAGATAGTTCTTCTTGAAAGAGAGAGAGAGAGAGAGAGAGAGAGAGAGAGAGAGAGAGAGAGAGAGAAAGAAAGAAGGAAGAAAGAAGACCCCGCACATTTTTGCTTCGGCTCCCTCGCCATCCCCGCGTACAATAGGGAAGGAATCCCGGTCATTAGAAGGGTGGCATGGACAACGATCAGTGGCGTACGTAAACCAGTATTTTAGGTTCTTTATAATTTACTTAAATACGAGTTTAGAAGCTTGTTTTAATAAAATGTCGACCTCTGTGGCGGAGTGGTTAGCACAGCGCGCTACGTAGCCAGGGGTCTCGGGTTCGAATCCCGGCTAGGACTTGGATATTTGTGTTGTCCGTAAAATGAGAAAACCGAGAATAAAGAGAAACACTTATATGTACGAATGTTGAGAAAAATTGTGAATGACGGGGGATGCCACCGAATAGGGGCATTCCTTTGTTTTTTTTAAAAAAAGTCGTTAGGGTGTCTGACTACCATGCGAGAGACCCTAGCGGCTCTGGCGCCCACCCAACGTCGTATAAAGTGCGTACCTAGAGGAAACTGTGGTGGGTAAAGACAGCAAGGGGCGTGGTGCTGATCACATCACCCCCACCTTCGGCCGTGACCAAGAAAGTGTGGTACTTCACTTTACTAGCTCATAACTGTTTACTTATATAATTGTGAAGGACGAGGTTACTGTAATACTTCGTAATAGGCTCCGGCCGAGTATAGCACATGTTGCCAAATCTCTAGCAATTTTCTCACACCGTCAGCCGAATCGTTTTTTTCGTATATCACCGAGAGTCCGTCCTAAGGCCTACATTATGTCCTGAAGCGACGTAGAATATCCTGTAGGTTCCGCAACAAGTCATAATCGCAAGAACTCGTGCCCAGACCATAGGAAGGTAACCCCACTGCTCAAGCAGTTTTCCCGTTGAATTTGCAAAATGGCAGCTTGAGTTGTGGTGCAGCACAATCGGATGTCTCGCTAGAAGCGTTGGTGGTTTCCAAAGAATGGTTGGACGAAGGTGATTCTCCAGAAAGTTACTGTAATACTCACGGTTAATGCTAACTCCTTTCCGTACTGTGTAACAATGGACAAAGACTTCGTAATCATATGTAACAATGAGCATCACTTTAACGTTGCTACGTCCTTGTTGGAACGTTCGTGGCCTTGGCTAATCAGTATGGCGATCCACTTAACTCACTGTTGGATATTAAAGTATCTCATCACCACAAGCTTGCACAAGTTCTCTGTGACACTTATCAGCATTTCTTTCACGTGCAACTTAAATTTTGACGAACGCAATTTATTATTTTCGTGAGAATATTGTCTTAGAGCTTACTACTCAGTACGTCTACAGTCAGCGCAGTGCTGCCACCACACGTCAATCTGAGGAACTTTGACATGCCACGTGTAGAGGCGGGAATGAAGCCATTATCTGAATCCTCAAATAATTGTTGCTACCAGTGATAAACAGTTGTTAAGTAATCACTTTCTTTCTAAATGATTTTATTATAATGAGTGACTTCCCATATTTTATGCTAAATGAGCAAAAAAAGTTCTAGGAATGTTGGTTTACCGGTAGTGAACACAGTAACATGGAGAATACGCCACTGCAATCAATCAATCTACACTCTAGCCTTTTTAAACCCGAAAGTTAAACCCTATCCTGGGTAAGATCAATCCAATCTTTTCCACCCGTACCGATTTCCTTTAGGTCTATCTCAATGTTATCCCTCCATCTTCGTCTTGGCCTTCCTACAGGTTTATTACCGCCAGGTTTCCCAACAAGAATCCTGTAAACTGCTGTTTCCTCTCCGATTCGTGCCACGTGGCCTGCCCACCAAAGTCTTCTTGATTTAATTATTCTAATAATATCAGGACATGAATACATATTATGATGTTCTAAATTGTGTAACCTTCTCCACTTAATGCATTTTCAGAAACCTGATTCGATAGTGCATGAAGCGAAGTACGTCATGCACATCACACAATCTTCTCTCTCCAACAGCGGAGCGAGCAAAGCGCGAAACAAATCTTCCGTCCCATATTACCCGACTCTCCTATGCATAAACATGCAGAAACATTCAAGGCCCGAGCGAACATCTTGGACCCCGGCCACGTCGCATCTGCATTTATTGCACTTCGGTTCAGTTCCCGCGCCCGACGCTCTTACTGTACGGAAGATTTATTCCGTAATGGTTTCCGTCGATTCGGTAATATCCGTAATCTTCTTGCGTAAGCGTCGTAATCCCGGCGGCTTATGAGGAAGCCTCCCCCGACGCTTCGGAAGGGATCAAGATTGTGACGTAATCGCCGTCGGCCGCGGTGCGTGCTGGGAATTCCGGAAGTTCTTCCCCGGGAAGAGAGAGCCGCGGATTCTTCCTTGATATGCTTCGGCTGGACAAAGGCGGCTCCGTGACTCGCATCCGGGTAAAACGGTCAAGATTTGCGAACTCCGTCTCTGGAAGGCGGTAGGTCGGATATTTCATACGGCAAGGTGGGTTCGGTACTAAAATTCCACCCGGTTGAGGCACATAGTGGTTCGGATCCCCAGGAGTGGCTCCAGCGGGGTTGGAAGGGGTGCTTGCTCATCCCTGAATTGACTACCGCCCCATTTGCAAAATCTATTTTCAGCCGAAAACAAAATTAACTCTACCTGATTTAGTTTCTTAAGTGTATTTTTCTATTAGCCAACTGTTTTCATAATCCAATGTAATAATTAGGCAGCGGAAGTTGATGAAATGTCATCTTTTTTCTGACATCTTGAACACGATGGCCATTAAATATACACAATATTACACTTCGTCTAGAACCCAAAAAAGATAATTCTAAAGTGCTTTTTTTCGCCAATATTCAGGTTTTAGGTAATTTTCCCAGATCTTATGCATTTTTCAGTCATTTTTCGCAATATTCGGTGTATTGTTTCGACATATTTTGTCACTTCTTTCATTATCGTAATATTCTAGAGTCATTTTTCACCAAGGTGAACATAGATCTATCTCGCAGGATTGCAACTTACGAGCAAAAGAAATGCTGAACTGATGACAGTCTTTGTTGTGTCGTTTTATTTTGTTTTTTTTAAAGCAAGATTGCATTTTGTTCAATTTCCTTTTCATTTCAATTTTTAAGCTGAAACTAATAAATTTAATGGTCATTTTTTGCTTTTTTTACATCATTTTTCCCCATTTCTTAGGACATTCTATAGGTCATATACATGGCCGTAGGCAGGAAAAATTTTCGGGGGGGGTTCATTCATAATTGTCCCCAGGGCGTCGCCAGAAATTTGAATAATAGAAATAATAATAATAATTGTACAATAATAATTAAAATTTCATAATAATAAAACAAATTTATTCCATAATAATAATTATTATTATATTATTGTTATATCCTTGAGGGGGCTTACTCAATCCAGCAGATGAGTGAATATCCAGCATAAGTTTACTTTTGTTTTTTTACGTTTCATACAGTGTGTACTGAAATGCACAATTATTTTACTTCGTCAATAAACTTTAGATACCTTCAAGAAAAGACTTTAAAAGTTAGATGGAAATTTTAGTCATAAAGTTTTTGTTGTTTGACTTTAAAATTAATTTTTTGGAAATTTGAAAAGTGTGTAACCAGTTATTCTCTTTTAAAGCTTAGCCTGGTGCATGGATTGTAACCTCAATCGCGAACGTAATGTGCTACGAAACTGGAGGTACTAGGTTTGAACTCCTATCAAGGGGGATTTATTTTCGACTTTATCGGGCGGGGAATTTAAAAGCTGGAAAGGAAATTTTGGGACAATCATAAGGGAATCTTCAGTCTATATTCCTTGTGACGCAGGAACAACACTGGAAAGATGACAGCAGAAGTGATAATGGAGGGGTCGCCGGTGGGCTGCGAACCCGAGAATAAATCCTGTTTCACTCAACTTTCAGAATTCCAAATGTATGAAAATTCTATCTCGATCGTTTCAACATTGTCTCCTTGTATTTTTGTGATGCTTCGAGAAAAAAATTGAAAATTTGTTACAGATTTTGGTTTCTGAACATCCATTAATCCAACATATCAGAAGTTTCGGGGGGGGTTGAACCCTAGAAACCCCCCCTCTAAATACGGCCATGGTCATATATCTATATTTTGTAGGTCATCAACTTCCGCTCCCTAGTAATAATATGTTATCACTAGGGCTGAGTCGATACCGATGTATCGATATCGGTAAGTATCGATTGTTATTTGTTCACCGATACTAGCCGATATCATTGTTTTTGAGTCGCTAGAAGATCGGCCAAAGCCAATTGTCTTTTTCCATTTCAAAGTTTTGTTCACCTTTTCCAACTTGGTTTAGAAACGAAATTAATAGTTGCGCAAAATGAGTTCGCTGCTTCTGTTTACTTCTGTTCGTACAGATGCTGTCTCCTGTAACAATAACCCCAGTGAGGTCCCGAAAGCCAACGATGCACCTGTTGGAAATCCTTCCACTTTCCTTGGTGTTTGCGGACATCCCTGTCTTTAGAGACTTCCCGCAGTCAAAAAAGTCTTCGCCCATGAAACTGGTGGACGTGTCTTAGACATAGTACATAGCATTTTCCTGGAGATTCAAATACCTGGGCTAATCCCCCTCTTCCTTTCCAACTTTAGACTTTTGTTTTTCCCGATTGGGTTTCAGCAGGCGTGTTTCGGCACAAGGAACGCGGCAGGGGAATCATTTATTCATCGCCCCTCGTCAGAAATGCATACGTATAAAATGTAATAATAATAATTACACGGACACACACATATAATTTATATATACCGGGTGGTCCAAAAGTCCCGGAACGGTCACATATCGTGAGAAATACACATCGAATCGGAAAACGAAAAAAACGTGTTCAATAAGTGAAAGAAAGCTATTCAATGATATCACACTTGATTTCCACCCCCGCCCCCTGGGCAACTGTGAAATTTTAAATGGAAACCCCCATTTTGTATTGTAGAATAGGAAAGAGGACTTCATTCCGAGTCGAGCTATCAACCATCCTCCTAGCTCAATTAGGAACGGAGATATGGCGATTTTAAATTTTCGCAGAAAAAATAAAATAAATAAAAAAATAAAAAAATAAAATAAAAATAAAATAAAATAATTATTTTTTTTTTTAAAAAAAGTGAAAATTTCATAAAACCCAAAAATTTTTCAAATGGACGCTCTGCCCCTAATTGAGCTAGAGTAAAAGCGATTGCAGATTCGGAATCTATCTTTCAATAGAGGATATATACTCTATTGAAAGGTCTTGACGTGCAAATTCCGAATCTGCAATCGCTTTTGCGAAAATTTAAAATCGCCATATCTCCGTTCCTAATTGAGCTAGGAGGATGGTTGATAGCTCGACTCGGAATGAAGTCCTCTTTCCTATTCTACAATGCAAAATGGGGTTTCTATTTAAAATTTCACAGTTGCCCCCCGCCCCACCTCCAGGGGGCGGGGATGGGGTATCAAGTGTGATATCATTGAATAGCTTTCTTTCACTTATTAAACACGTATTTTTTCGTTTTCCGATTCGATGTGTATCTCTCACGATATGGGACCGTTCCGGGACTTTTGGACCACCCGGTATATATATATATATATATATATATATATATATATATATATTACATGTATGTAATATGTATATATATAATATAACCTTCGTTATTTTAAATTGGAATTAATCAAGTATCGGCATCGGTGGATATCGATGAGAGTATCGGTTCAAAGTAGTATCGGTTCAGCCCTAGTTATCACCAACGTTACATGGGGAAATTTAGAATATACGTATTAGAAAATTATACCTGGACTCACAAAGGGAGAGTGGGGGTGCTTCGAGAGCGCACAAGAGAAATATGACATTTAAACTTGCTTTTTGCTTTTTCTTTTACCTTATTTGGAACTTTCTTCTTGAGCATGTTGATCACTCCATTATAACAATTACAAATTGTACCACTTAGCAAGTGACAACATGATAGGAAGAAATAGTAGCTATCTGTGATCCCCCTGCCTTCTTGGGAGTTCTATGTATGTATTTATTGCTTATCTCATGTGCGAGCCATCGGCTGTGCGCACTACATCTATTTGTATTACACAACTATGATTTTCCTTACAGACTACACTTTCCATTACATTCCGTATATGTGTTAAATAGCAGTTCTGGTCGTTTTAACTGTTCTCACTTAAACTAGCACTTATTCCTCTTCTTTATCCCGTCTCTGTGCAGCACTTCTTTTCCCCCTAACTGTTTGTAAATATACCCCCACTTTTTCCAATAGTTCCATGTTTCTTTGCACTACCATTGATTTGAACACAGTTTCCAAGCTGATGTTGCGTAGCTTCTCCTCCTGCAGAACGCGCGTGTCCTGACATAAGAATAAATGTTCTGTCCCATCATCACCATTGCATAATACGCATTTATATATCCCTTCCTCATTTTTTACTGTGTTGTGTCTCCATCCCCCTAGCCTCATCCATGCCAACCCCTTTCTTGCCACCATGCTCACCTTCTTGATGTACGGTACTTGTCCCCATTCCCGCGGTCCCCTTCTTTGGAGTTCGAGCGATCTCTTGGTTTCGCATTCCGCTATTATTTCCTGCCTATCTATATCCTCTAATCTTTGTTTCACTAATTGCAATGTCCCCTGGTCGACGTGTTCCCCCTCCCAGATCCATCCCAATCCAATTTCGTATAGTTTACCTCTGATCTCTTTCGCCCATGTTCCCATTTCCTCCCCTTGTACCTGTTGCATCAGCGCTTGTCCTTTTACCGAGTTCTCCCTTCTCGATATTAATGTCGCCCAGTATTTAACCCTTCTCAACATACCCCACGTTTTCTCCCTTACCAATCCAAGTTCCCGTAGTACGCCGCAGTTTGCAGTGCCCATGCTGATATGCAAAGCCCTCTTGTAAAATGTGCATTGGATTCTGTTTAGTACATGGCCCCCTTTGCTCCCCATATCTCCCTCCCGTACCCTATTGACCCTATTAATAATGTACGATACAGTTTTTCCAAAAAATGTATATCGTATTTCTCCAATTTCCATACTGTCCGCATTATTTCATTTGTTATTGCCCCAGCCTTTCCTTGTACCGTTTGCATATGTCTCGTCCATGTCCCTGCCATAGTGAGAACTAATCCCAAGTATTTTATTCTTTTTACCCTTTCTAATTCTTGCCCCCTGAAAGTCCACCTTTCGTCTTTTCCATATACATATCCGTTCTTGAACACCATAATTTTTGTTTTTGTGAGATTTACTTGCAGTTTGGATTCTCTGCTGTATCTTTCCAACCCGTCCAGAGCCCTTTGTAGGCCGGCATTTGTCTCTGAGATCAGAACCACATCATCTGCGAACAAGAGCGCCGATACCCTTGTCGTCCCGACCTTGGGGGTGTCGGCTTGTTCACCCTCTATATACGCCACTATATCATTTATATAGAGAGTGAAGAGCAGGGGTGACAGAACACATCCTTGCTTTACCCCCGCTTCCGATTTTCGTTTCTCTGTCACTGTATCCACTTGACACCGTACACAGAATTCGACTTTTGAATATATTGCCTTTATTGCGTTTATCATCATGGCCGACATTCCCATTCCCACAGTTTGTCCCAAAGTTTTTTTCTGTTTACAGTATCGAATGCCTTTTGGAAGTCGACAAAACAGGTATATAGCTTCCCTCTCTTTTTCTTCAGTTTTTCTTCCATCAATGTTTGGAGTGTAAATATATTGTCCAACGTGGTGCTTTTTTCTCTAAATCCGGTTTGTAATGGCGTTATTTTGTCGAATATGTCGGTCCATTTTTTAATTTTCCAGTACAGTATGCTCGTGTAGACTTTACTTAATACTGGAAGTAACGAGACCCCCCTATAGTTGTTTGGATTGTCCATATCCTCCTTTCCTTTGTAAATGGGACAGATGATAGACTGGCTCCAGCACTCGGGGAATAATCCCCTGTTGTACATACTATTAAACAAACGTGTAGCTACTCCCACCATATTGGGCCTTTGTAGTCCTGTTTTTACCATTTCCCCCAAAATTCCATCCGCCCCTGCAGCCTTCCCGCTTTTCAAGTTTTGTATTGCTCGTCTGACATCCGTCTCTGTTATTTCATTGTCTAGGACAGGAATATGTGTCCCCAGGATTGGTTGGAAAATTCCATTTACGCCATTATTTCCCCCTTCCTCCTCTGGTATTTTGTATAGTTCTGCAAAATATACATCCCATGTTTTTGGCTCTATGGTACTGTTGGTCCCTTTACTTCCCCTTAGCTTCTTTATCACCCCCCATATCGCTCTAGTGTCTTTTGTCTCCATTGCTGCTTCTAGCATCTCCGTATTTTTTACTTTCCAATCCTGCTTCGCCTGTTCTATGATCTGTTTATATTTTCTTCTGAGATCTACATACAGCTGTCTTTTATTTTCACTATTTAATATCCTAAAATCTCTCAGTGCTTTTTGCAAAGTCTTTTTTGTTTCCCTGCATTTTCCGTTGTACCACCCTCTTTTCGTTGGTTGTTTTATTTTGTGCACTCGCACGTGCCTCCCTGCTCCTGTAATAGTGTGCTGCAGCAAGTCTACGGCTCTTTCCACCTCCCCATTTTCCATTTCTCTCTCTATTTGCTCTGCCATCGTCAACGTAAGCCCGTCCCCCATGATTTCTCCCATCCTTTCCCTTTCCGCCTCGTTCCATTTAAATTTCGGAATTTTTCTAGTTTGTACATCTTTTCCCTTTTTCTGTGCACTCTGTTCTCCCAGGCTCACCTCATGTGGTTCTGATCTCGGTGACAATATGATTGGGAAGTGGTGCGAATCTATTCTGTCTCCTACATAGAAGTCCCTCAGCTCCCCTATTATTTCCCTCGAACAAATAGCATAATCAATGACACTTTTCCCCGATTGAGCTACAAATGTATACTCCCCCTCCCGATCTCCAAAATATTTCCCATTTAATATCTCTAGGTTCATCGCTTCGCACATTTGTAATAGCTGCCTGCCGTCCGTGTTGATAGTCTTATCCTTGCTTTTTCTTCCCCTTCCCCTTCCGATATGACTTCTTCGTCTCCAATTCTGGCGTTCATATCTCCTAATATTATAATGCCTGCTGTTGGGTCGCTATCTGTTATATCCTCTACACATTTTGTTAAGTCCTCAAAGAATTTTTCTGAGTGAAATTTTGAATTTTTCGGTTGCCTGTAGGCTACTATTATATATAAATGCCAGTTTCCAATATTTATCCTTGGCGCTAATAACCTCCTTACACCTGTATATCTCTTCCACGTTCTTCCTGATATTATGAGCGAAGTTAATAAGCATCCCTCCCGAGTGTCGCCCCCTCTTCCCCGACCTTTGCGCGCCCTGCAGGAGAGAGTATTTGTCCATCGCTTGCGGCGCTTCGCCTGCTGGCAACCACCTTTCCACCATACATGAAATATCAAACCCTTTCACAAAATTTACAAACGAGGGATTGGAGAGTTTCCCCCTGAGACCCTCAATGTTCCAAAATAGAATGTTTATGACCCCACTTTCAACCCCCTCAAAGTCATTGACCTTACCTCCTCCTCTCCAGGCGACGTTGTCACACCGTTCTTTGCAGTCGGGGTCTGGTCGCTCTTCATGAACAAATTTGAAAACTAGCTTTTAAATCGAATAGGATTACTCAAACAAATGGTTACACACGTAGCGTAAAAATTACGGAAGAAAACTCCTCGTTTCATAAGCTCTCCAAAAAGATACAAATATTGTCAAGTGTCACACGGGTTGGGGAAAAAATCTGAGATACAGAGAGATAGAGAATAAAAGAGCCTTGAGCAGAAAAATTAAAAATAAGAAGCATTGGAGCTGAATGTGAAGGAGACAAAGAGACACCAAGGGTTGCAGATGTGTTTAATAAATTGATATTTCTAAATTACATGTAGACTTATGCTTTAAATTCCTAAAATCTGCATGAGAATTAGCATGTCATTGTTATAATTGTGACAGGCAGGTGAAACGACATAGGAGGAAACTAGCAAAATTGCTACCTAGCCTTTGCTGAAGGTACCATCCAAGTGACAAAGTTAACGTAAAAGCTCCAGCAAGAATGAAACATTTAAATCTTGAAAAATATATCGAATTCAGACTTTTATCAAAATATATAATACGCTTATTGGGCCATTGGAAAAGTCTACCACAAAGAGAATCGAATCTAGAACTCTTGATTACAAGAATTTAACCACAGGAGAGTTAGAGTGTGTACATAGGAGAAAGAAAAAGAGGTTGAAAGACAGGTTGAAACAACATAGGGATGATGTACGACTTAAGAGAGAGAGAAATGCGATATTTAAACACACGAGAGAAACAGGACATGATATAGAGTGGGATGAGGCTAAGCAGATAGGAAGGGAGAAGAGAGTACTGGTGAGAAAATGGAAGGAGTCCAAGGAAATAGAGAAGAAAGGTGAAGAAGACACAATGAACTGGAATGGGGGACTGAAGATAATCAAAGAATGGAAGAACGTGTTAGAAAGAGTGGAAAGGACAAGAGAGAAAGATGAGAGAAGAAGGCAGAAGAATGAAGTAAATATAGTGTGAGATAAAGAGTCCAACGACACTCTCTTTCAGGTGAAAGTATAGTTGACAAGGGAAAGCCACCTGCTATAATGTCCCACAACAACTTTCTAATAGTGTGAGGGGAGTAATGTTTGTGTATATATCATCCTGTTTTTGTACCTTGTTACATTTGTACTTGGTACAGAGTCGGAAGAAGACCTTGCTAGAAGGTTGAAACGTTACGTTTAGTTTATATTTTATAATAAAATAAATTACTGCCTTGGTCAACATATTGAGTTTTTCATATCATGGAAACAAGGCTTAATGGTGTTATAAGAGAGTTTCGTGGGTAGGATGCAAACGTACTTACTACGACGTGCTTCCACGGTAACTATTTTATCAGCACTGCTTCCCTTTAGGCAAACGCGTAACGCAAAAATAATTTACCAGCGTAAAGGTTATTTCCTGCATTAATCTAGGCGAAGGAACGTCTTTTGTCTGAGTCCAATCCTCAGTACTAGAGCTACTTTTAAAGTACGCTCTCCACTCTTTCACCTTTATGTGGCAATTTCCATCTTCCCTGTCTTGGAGAACTGAACCCCTTCTCCTCTCGTAACCCTTTTCTTTCTCTTTGTCTTTCCTTTTTTACTTTTTGGCTCCACTTCTTCAACTCTTTTTTTTATCGCTTCCAGACTTTCTGTATCTGTACCATCTCTTCCTTTCATCGTGGCGATTCATCTTCTGCCTGCTTTTGTTCATCTTCTTCTTTAACATCCTTTGGAGTTTCTCAGAGGACGCCTATGAGATACCATATTCTCTGGAATGGAGGAAGAGGTGGGAAGAGAGAGAAGTGAAGAATCAGCTTCATTCGAAGCGACAGCTGTTGGTTTCGTATATTCAGTGGCGGTTCGTATGGTAGAATCTTAGAAAGGGCGTCTACATCAGCTTATCCAAAGTTTTCCATGTGTGGAGGTGCAAGTTCGCATTTACATGGGTGTAAGGGAAAATTCAGAGCCAAATTCATCATACGTTGGGGCATTTTGAAAAATTTTGAGGAGGTGTTGATGAGGGTATTTGGACAAATCATTGGGCGTTAATATGTGTTAGACTCTTCATCATAATTCATCTTCATCGAAGTGATTCCTCCGCAGTAAGAAAAGAAGCTGCGTAAAGCATATCGCCCACTGAGACGCGGGGAAACTGGAAAACAGAACGTAAGAGAACTTCTGTTGTCTACTTCTATTGAAATCCAACGCCCACTACAGCGAAGCACTCGGAACCGAAGCGGAAATTTCCATGCCAGATGTCTGCAGGTTATCGCCCACTGAGACGCCGGAAACGGGTCTGTTGCCGTGTTTCTTCTCTTCTCGGTGGGCGTTAAGCTTAAGAAATGTACAGGGTGATTTTTTATACATGAAACCAATTGGAATTAGCCATAACTTATGAACCACGTGTCATACACCTTTCAAACTTCAGTGGAATGTTCTACAGACTCTGGAGTTTAAACCACAATATATTCAATGTGTCTATCACGGACGTGGCGCAAACTGACAACGAAATTGCGCATCTGCTTCTATGGAATTTTTCAGTTCTTGAATTGTTGTAGGGTTAGTCTGAAATACTCTGTCTTTAAGATAACCCCAAAGAAAATAGGGTCACAGAGGGTCATATCCGGTGACATTGGTGGCCATTCAAACCCCTTCCGTGCACTTGGGGTTAACGATTAGACAACACACGATGATCAAACATATCCTCAAGATAATCAAGAACTATTGTTGCCGTGTGAGGTCTCGCGCCATCTTGTTGAAACCAGCAGGTGGAAGGATCAACAACCATGCCAAACAAAAAGGGAACAAAAATGTTAAAATGACTGCGGTAGTCTCTTTGAGTGTGTATAATAGAATTGCCGCTACCTTAATAACGTTTCACGATGAGGACCTTGTGCTCCGTGCTGTATCCGTCCAATTCCCTCTTGTACAGTATCACACGCTTCTTCAGAACACCTCACCTGAAATACACAAAAAACAACATTCAGCAACGGTTGCATATGGGTGCACGATTATTCTGCACAGTTCATCTCACCTTGTGAGGCGTCCTGTTTTGTGGAATGATAGGTGTGGTCGCCGCTACAATGCAACGATGCTTTCGAATATGGTTCTCACCACTTTCCTCACCACTCTTCTCCCTGAAAACACCAATATTAAAGCAAATACTGCATTTCTACTTTCTGTACACAAAACAAATGGTGCCATGTATAAGAAATCACCCTGTATTTTCAACATGTTCTTCTCTCTGTATCAGTAAACCCTGGAGCAAGCGAACGAATACAAATCGTTGCGCAACCAATGAACGCATGAGAGGGGAAGTGAGCGCATTGAGAGGAAGCAACGCGGCTGCAGCTATCAGCCGTTTGAAGCAGCACGCACTGCTGCGCTTCGTGCACTCGCTTTCTCCCCTTCGCTACCGTTATGCGCGGCCTTGCTGGACACATTTCCAAAACAGATTGTAGATAAGGTATGGTTTTACAGAAAACAAAATCCATTTTCTAGCTCCAATCTAGTTGATTCCTTACCGATGTATTCTTATATCCTTCTATGAATGAATTATTCGTCCAACCACTAGGTGTCTCCACTGGGTATCAAACTCTGAACACCTTCATTGCAAAGCTACAATGTTACCTCTACGCCACCACGGAGGCACATATGCACATTAGTTTTGTATTGTTGTCTTAAAACACTGTATAATATCTGGTTCTTCTCCGGACTTGCATCTTCCTTATTTCGTTTCTAAAACACTTAGATTGAAACTTTCAATTGTCTACGAGACCTCGTAGTCCTATTGTTCGTCAATACCTTTGTCCCTATTTCAGAAACTTCCTTACATTCGTTCTGCATATTCTTTAAATATTCCGTTTCATCTTGCATACCTTCGCCTTTTCACCCTTCGTCCATTCTTTTCCCTTGAAGTCCCTTCAAAGACATTCCTATATCGTGGCCATGACTGAAATCGAAAAAAAAGTGCATTCATCATGTTCTAGATTCAGGTCATGTCATTTTTTGTCCGAAGTCTTTCAGTTTTTTTCTTATGTATTTCTCATTCGCTGAGAGACTGGAGACGATATTTTAGGAGTTGAAATCAAAAAGTGACAGGTTATAATCTCGATCAGCATAAGTCATAAATTTTTAAAAATCTCTTTCTCTTTCTTTTTTATATTCTTGTCCCTCATGCTCCGCACCTTTCCTCTTCCGTTTGTTTCTCTTCCTCTTCTCTCTTTATTCTACAAATCTCTCATTCTTTCTCTCTCTTTTTCTATTTCTATCTTTCTTGTTTCCTTGTCTGTTCCTCATCATCATATTTCTCTACTTCTGTTTGTGATCTTCCTCTCTTTCATATCTTTTCTACCTACATATCTCTTTCTCTGCTTCATTCTGTCTTTTTGTCTCTGTTGTTTCCTTTCTTTCTATCTTCTTCTTCCCTCTTCATGCTCAGATATCTCTATTTCTTGTGTCTTCCTTTTCCTGCTTTTTCTATTGTTCGTTTCTATGTCTCTTCCCTCTCTTTATTCCTTTCTATCCTTCTGTCTCTCTTGGTTCCTTTCTTTGTTCTTCTGTTTCTTTCTCTCTGTCTATTAATCATCCTATGTCTATATCCCTTTTTGTTTTTCGTTTTCTTTCTTTCTCAGGCCCGTAGCCAGGAATTCTTTGTAGGGGGAGCGAAGTCAATCCTAGAGGGGGCAAATTTTAAATATAGCTATTGTGTCGCACTGGCTGATATAGCAGGACACTTGCCCCCTTCCCCAAAAGAGATACAGAACAGAGAAGGGATGATGACTTGAAACTGCATCGCCAAAAAAAAAAAAACTTCGAGCAACATCAAATAGCAAAATTTCGATGATAACCTTTCCAGATTGCCAAAGAATGTAAAGTTTAACATAAATAGGCTAAGGGACTGTATCTATTTACAGGTTGATAATGTTAATAGATGATTAACTGATTAAGGGAGCCCTTTATAAATGATGCTTCATTATGATTCCCTCTAGTTTCCAGTATCCAAGATTTGTACGCACAAATGAATCTAACGAGAATCCAACCACTCCATTGCGTTGTGTTACGCCAAAAAAATCGAATTAATTAAAATAATAATAGTTACATATTATCTACACTTTGATGAATTGAGGGGTCTAGTGAGAGAGGGAGCTATGCCACTTTGACAAGAAATGGAAATAAATTGAGTTTTCTAAAGCATTGCCTTGAGTCATAATTTGTATAACAAAGGGTATTTTTTTTTTGCTGAACATATTGTTAGGTAAATTATTCAAAAGGAAAAATATGAATTTCAATATAAATACCATTTATTATGAACATGTATGGTATATTGTTGTAATATACACATGTGAAAAAATCAATCTAGCACATCAAATACTTTGAACAAGGCTTAAATACTTTACCTGAGTGTAAATCATGTTCACAGCGTTACATATGATCTACATAAAGACAACTTCATATGTCTTCTGGAGGATCTTCACTGTCCATTGTTTCTGTAGATTTTAGTTTTTGGTAAACACCATGAAGAACTGGAGGAATATAAGGCATTATTGCCATGAGATCTTTTAACTTCATGGCTGATATTAAATCTAGCACCGGTTACTGCAACACAACCTCTGCCACTCCTATTGCAGACGCCATCAGTAAGTGGCATAGCTCCTTCTCTCACTCAAAATGCTGATGGGGACGTATTCAAGAACTCAGAAAGTCTGCTGCAGAACAAGCGGGAGCTATGCCACATGGTTGTACTTCACATGATAGATGACAGATGGTAGGAGAAGACTGAAAATGGCAAAAAATAAAATTTTCAAGATTTGTGGCATAGCTCCCTCTCTCACTAGACCCCTCAATTGTGTAAAAATTTGTAATACATTTTTTTGTACTTGCTAAAATATTAAAATATGGGTCCCTTAGTCCACCACGGACTCTATTTCCTTCAAAGGGGAGACTCTTGCAGCACTACAGACAATGTTTGCTACTGGTTACGTTAACCATTTTGCAATATATCGTGTGAATTTTATTATATTATAGTTGAAATACATGTTTTGACACCTGACAAACAAATAGGAATCCCTTGATTGATCAACGACTACTTGGATTACAGTGTCATCATCCGGGCCCCGTGGCGGAGACTCATCTCCATCTTCGCAAATTAGCCAAAGATGGCACAAGAAGTAAAATTAATTAAATGAAATCAAAAAATCAAATACAGTGTCATCATTAATATTTCATATTAAGCTTCATAGAAAGAAATTATTTTAATAGAGCGCAAACAATTTTACGGGGTGCCATGGGATTCTCTTTAACATTTTTTTTTTCATATAGATCGTTTGGCTCCCAGGGCCGGTTCGACGAAGGGAGGGAAAAAAGGTCAGAATGATAGAGGGAAGAGAGAGGAAGGGAGTGAAAGGTGGTGAGAAAGAGAGAGGGAAGAGAGAGAGGAAGGGAGAGAGAGAAAGTGAGAAAGAGAGAGGGAAGAGAGAGGAAGGGAGTGAAAGAAGGTGAGAAAGAGAGAGGGAAGATAGACGAAGGGCGGGAAAGAAGGTGAGAATGAGAGAAGGAAGAGAAAGGAAGGGAGTGAAAGGAGGTGAGAATGAGAGAGGGAAGAGAGAGGAAGGGAGTGAAAGAAGGTGAGAAAAAGAGAGGGAAGAGAGACGAAGGGAGGGAAAGAAGGTGAGAATGAGAGAAGGAAGAGAAAGGAAGGGAGTGAAAGGAGGTGAGAATGAGAGAAGGAAGAGAAAGGAAGGGAGTGAAAGGAGGTGAGAATGAGAGAGGGAAGAGAGAGGAAGGGAGTGAAAGAAGGTGAGAAAGAGAGAGGGAAGAGAGACGAAGGGAGAGAAAGAAGGTGAGAATGAGAGAAGGAAGAGAGAGGAAGGGAGAGAAAGACGGTGAGAATGAGAAAAGGAATAGAGACGAAGGGAAGGAAAGAAGGTGAGAATGATAGAGGGAAGAGAGGCGAAGGGAGTGAAAGAAAGTGAGAATGATAGTTTGAAGAGAGAGGAAGGGAGTGAAAGGAGGTGAGAATGAAAGAGAGTAGAGCTGGGACAAATCTCAAATGATAGGAAGAGAGTGAAATGTGGTGAAATAATAAATAGCCTATGTGCTGTTGTACCCAGAATATAAAAACCAATCAAGAAAGCAATCTCTTCTCCATTTCCAGTTCCGCCGGTCTGTGTGGCAGAGTGGTTAGCACAGCCTGCTGTGACACCAATAGCTATGGCTCTGAACTTGGACTATAAAAATAACAGAGAATGCGAGCGAAGCGAGCAAAATTTTTTTTACGAATTGTATTTTTATTTGTATAAAATTTGAAATCGAGGGCGGCAATTACTCCTCTGTGCCCCTTGCAAGTGCCCTTGGCCGTCTGGAAGAAAAATGCAAGGAACACGTGAAAACTAATTCCATCATGAGTATCTAATTGTCCTGCTATTCTTAGATTTAGTATTTTTTTTACTTCAATGTTTGTTTCCCCGAATGGACTTCCGTCCAAGGTGGGAGGGGGGATAATGCCCCCTTCCCCCTTGTGGTTGCGGCACTGTTTATGAGTCTCTCTTCAACAATTTCACGTCATCACTCATTGTTGCGTGCGATTAGCTAGAAGTGGCAGTAAAGCAATGCTAAATAACAAGAATCAAATATCACTCCCTCTCTTTACCATACGAATCACTATTTCCAATATAGACTTGGGAAACAAAAATTTAAGCAATTCCAAGTTCATAGCAACACATCCAAGAAAAACATCCGAACACATTAGGCACCTTTAATACAAGACTACTCAAAATGTCACAACTGTTCTACATACTGAAAATTGCGAAATCATTTCCCGAAGTTTGAATCTGGAAGGGAATGCTCCCCCTCCCCTTTCAATCCTGATACAACATATACGGAATCGCCTATGCACCCTAATATATCACAAAATCAATACGTGTTTTAGTTATGTTGCTAGAGTTACACATGATACAATTGTAAAGATTATTGAGAATTCCAGGTAGGAATGTGTTCTGTATTTTTCACAAGGGGGGGAATACAGGCTCTCAGGGGGAGCAGTTGCCCCCTTGCCCCCCTCTAGCTACAGGCATGCCCCCTCTCTTTTCTCCCATATCTTTCTCTCTTTCCTTATTCCTCAGTTTTTTCTTTTCTTTCTTCTTCTCGCTCCCTATTCAACCTCTATATTATTAACTCTTTTGTCTTTCTTCCTTTTTCTGTGCTTCTCTCTTTTCTTTTATACCTATTTCTGTCTCTCTTCCTTTCAATTTTATTCTATCTTTCAATTTATTTTGCTTCCTTCTTCTGTTCTTTCTCCCTTCCTCTTCAACCACCTATTTCTCTGTTTATTCTATTATCTTTCTCTTTCTGTTCTCTTTCCTACATATCTATCCTTTTTCATCTTTCTTTCATCGTTACCCTTCCCTTTCTATTGCTTCCTTTCATTTTTCTTCTGCTTTTCTCTTCTTCTTCATCCTCCTGTTTCTCTTCTTATTTTGTGTTTTCATTTTTCTCTGTCTATTCTCATTTTCATCCCTCTATTTGAATGGGGTTCTTTACTGAAAATTTCTCTAGTAGGCTATTCTGAGTTAATGCTATTTCACCCCTGCCTGCAACCCAAGGGGTGAGTTTTGAAAACGGCTCTACACTACACGCCTCCGTTCCCATTACACAATCCAGTACACACGAACCAACTTTCACCCCGTGCGCGTTCCCTCGAAGTGTAAACAGATCCCAACTTCCCCACGAGCCATCTTGCAGGATAAACTTTCTAGCTACCCTGGTGGTCCGCGGCGTGTTGAGAATCCTGCGGCGCCACACAGCCCTGATTAGAGGCATTCCTCCTTTTGCACGTCTCGAATACCAAAGATGACTCACATGCATCATAAACCTCAGGTACGTAGCACGTGACTTGAGATACTTGCGTGTACACCGTACGCCACTGCTTTCCAATATCTGGTCTCAACTCCAGACTTGTCTGATATGGTAAGACTCAACATTTCTGCTCGCAGAAAACCACAGACAGTATTAATCCTTCTCACGACACAATGAGTACACTATACCTCGTCCATGCTTTTAAGTCGACCACTTCGGCCAATTTCGGAAATCCTCGTTCCCGTCTCGTGCTTCTGCTGTGAGTTCTACACTATCCGGCAAACCAACCTATCTGATGCGAACTGAAAAGAAATTGCGACAGCCACTGCCGAATCCAATACTGTTTCAAATTTAAGAGGGGAAAATATATGCTTCAAAAATCCCGAAAATAGCCGAGCTACGTTTCTGCTTGCAGAAACCACAGAAAGAAAGTTAATCTCGCATTCTTTTATGAAGAAAGCACGGCGCAACACTCTTACGATTGGACCATGAGTGCGCTATACCTCATCCATGCTTTTATTTCGACCACTTCGGCCTATTTCGGTAATCCTCGTGTTTGTCTCGTGCTCCGGCTATGAGGTCTACAGTATCCACTCAGCCAACCAATCTTCAGAGGATTGAAAAGGAAGGCGAGTTCTATGTTTGCGACAACCACTGCCGAACAACGATAGCGAATCCCGTTTTAGATTTGAGGAGAGAAAAGCCATGATGCCGAAAATAGCCGAAGTGGTATGATTAAAACTATGGACTTACAATAGAACCTGATGAGAGACTAGTTAGAAATCATTGAGCCGTGTTAAATTTTAGATCAGGTTCATTGTATATTTTAAGTTAGTGTGATACAAATGGCTGCCTCGATATCGAAACTGAAGGTTTCGGGTTTAAGTCTCGTGTCGGCCAGTCTATTCTTCATAGATGTTCTTATTCATCCTCATCGTCGCGATTAGTCAAAAGCGGCAGAAAAGCGACAAAATGGTAGTCTCAATTAGATTGTGCGCTCAAAATAGATCGAAATCAGATTAGTCTCGGCTCCTCGCTCTGCAGTCTCTCTCCACAAATTGATCCCAGGGTTGCCAGTACAACTAATTGAAGCAGGATTGCCATTTCCCATCCATTTCAACTACAATTCCTGGAACTTTTGGAATTTCCCTCATCCGTAAATAAACTAGACAAGTAGAGAAGAGGTCCCGGGTTCGATCCCCGATGGAGGTAGTGTCGATTAGCATCCCTGACCATACAGTAGACTTGATTTGGTTGGTTGATTTGGTATTTTTAATGTCCACTTTATGCACAGTAAGGCTAATCGGGACTGGACCTACAGTTTAAAGTGGGATCCGAACCACTTGTGCCTCCACCGGGTATCGAACCCCGGGCCCCTTGATTACATGGCGACGACGCTACCACTGCGACATCAGGAACGCGTCCCTAATGTACACTTCAAACGAACGTTTAAGAAGACAACACATTTCTACTCTGATTGCTTAATTGGTTGAAATCAGTTAATCGCATCGATGAGGTCAACTGATGATAATATAAAATTAATAGACACAAAGAACACATATGGTAAGACCGGGATTCGAACCCGGCACCTCTGGCATCGTAGCGCGCTGTGCTAACCACTCCCTCATGGAGGTTGGCAAAACCATTTCGACTTAAGTCAGTATGACGCCATGCACCAAATGTATGCTTCAGTGTCATTGTTTACATTCCTAACTTTGGTGCAGTTTTAGTAAACAAAGGAAACATCTTCAAATTGATACCTTTTCCTTGGACGAATTATTTCCACATTTTCGATTTTACCACCTTCCACGGACCACCTCCACGCTGCAAGATAGATCATATCTTACTCTTTTGTGTTGACCTGCTTCTGGCATGAAGTTCAGCTACCTCCCACAGATGGCGTTGAAAGCACTTTAATCCTTCTTGATAGGACTAGAGGAAGAAAGTATCTTCACGGTTGTGTTCTGGCCTTTGTGAAGGCAGGGGGGCAGGGGGGAGTCTTAGGTTCTTTCCGTTACGCGACGGACAACGGAACTAATTAATTTTTCAATTAAAGTTGAAAGGGTACTCTTGCCAGGAAGCAGAAAAATCCCGAGGGAATAAAAACAAAGCTAGTGCGCAAAGGTGGCAAAAAGGAAAGACGAAATGTTTCGCTAGATCATTAAGAAGGAATGGAAAACATGAAAACTGATATAGAAAATACATAATAAAGGAGGGATGAGGAAAACAAACATGGAAGTATAGAAGGCTTTGCACACAGTTTCATGACAAGGTACCTGATAGGAAGGCTTGCTATACTACACACCGTGAAGAAACCAAAATGAAACTTAACATAAGCCGTGGTGCAACAGCCCTTGAGGGTCCAAGCCTCCCACATAGCTCAGCATAGGTTGCTGATCGTCCAGCCAGTTGAGGGGTGACGTGTGGTCAGCACGACGAACCTCCAGATGGCGTTGTAGCTTTCCAAGACCGGGTTACGCTACTTATTCGTAGCTTCCCAACTTTCTCCCGGTCACTGGGCACCTGTCCCAAACAGAGGCCGAAATCTCTGGAGAAAGTTGTTACTCTTCCCTCAGGAGACTCGAATCTGCGCGCTTCGCATAGCCAGAGCCAAAAGCATGATGCCTTAGACCACACGGCCACTTTGCAGGACAAGGATTTAACATTATTCGATACAAAATCTGGAAAATACGATTCTTTCATTATTTTAACAAATAGTGAGATGTTTAACAATCAACACTAACTTCAATCAATTTACGACCGGCAATTAATTACTTTGGAACTATCTAAATCATAGTCCTTATAAACAAGTCATTGTGTGTGAATTTATATAAGCTAGTATTAACATGGTTATGAATAGCGAGTTAGGCTATGATTGAGAATTACAGAAAGGGTTTCCGCAAACCTAAACAAAATGGAAAATATCACATAAAAGTTTGGGAAAATCAACTTACTGTAATATAATAACAAATTAATTACGATAGAGACTTATATAACTTAATGGAAACTCGATCTATGTAAATTCCCCATGCTACAGCCATACTCACCATTAATGTGACTGACATGCGCTATTTCTTAAAGTGACCCTCTTTCTATAATGGTACCTCAAGACAAACATATTCGTTTCCTCCTCAAGGCTCCGAACATGCTAGCCAATCGGATTGAAGCATGACGTCACCCAATGATACCAGTTCATTTGTGGGCAGAGGGTTGTAGTGTTTATATTATTGTGCATGCTACACTTTTTGTACACTTGCGTTTTAATGTCTCTTTACTTTATAATTACTAATGTTAATACACTTAATAATACTGCTAAAAATAACATAATTTAACGAAACGCTTGTTGCTTTTTTTATGGCTTTCAAAATGGCAAGTATCAACCATCAAATGCTTAATGATATGTGTATTCGTGCTTGTATACCTGCAGAACGAGGATCTTGATTCGTTAACACACCAACAGTTAGAGGACCTTTTTACCCTGGACATCGTTCCGAGGAAATGAACTGAATCTGGTCTTTTCCTTTGGGATAGCTCACACTGTACGATGCTTACGGTTGTTGGCACCGCTATGTACACCCTTGTATAAAGGGTTCCGACAATCTCAAAGAAGTAATCTGCTTGAGAGCAATCTAACAAAGTCCTCGAATTGTCGGTCCTCTCTCTATGCCCTCGTTACGGCGGGATAGACAAACCTGGCTGTGTGTAAATGGGTTGAGTGTGTGTCAGATATTCCACACTCGTGTCTACTGAGCAGTCATCACAAGAACCTTAGTACTCAGAGTGTACATTGAATCTTGTCAAAAAGCACACAAGAGGTACGCAACACAGGAAGATATGATTAGAACGGATTATACAGAGAGGCTCCATTAGTAACTCCTGAGCCTTTGAGTGGTTCGCTCTTTATGGAGGCAAAATAGGGGCGTGGTGGAGGGGGGGCGTCCTCTGCTTAGCGTTAAGTACTCGCTCAGCAAAGCTGTACAGAGAATCTTCACGAAATGTTCTCTATTCTCGCTCTTTTATGTTTTCTCCAGCTTTAATTTCCATTCACTAGTCAGTCGTTGTTCGTGTTTTCTGCCTGCGAAAACGAGGCGTTTTCATTTCTTCATTGCCGATTCCTGGGATGTAGTGATTAGCGTGTCGTGCTGGAAATGAATCCCAAACACGACACCTTGCTGGTCTATCGCATCAACTAAGATTTGGGTGATTTTTTTGTTCTTTCAGCGTCGCTTTTCTGCCACTTTTGTCATCTCGACGATGATGAATGGCTACTCACAAAGAACACCAGCCGGCCTCCGTGACGGAGTTGTTAGCACAACGCGCTACGACGCGGGTTCGAATCCCTTCCTTGGTGTTCTTTGTGAGTGTCTTTCGTCAGTTTCGTCAAATCATCACTCATCCCCATCTTCGCGATTTACCACAAGTGACAGAAAAGCGAAGGAAACTAAACCAAATCAGTCAATCAACAAAGAACGCCATTCCAAGGCCGGGATTCGAATCTGGGACCTCTGGCGTCGCAGTGCGCTGCTGTAACCACTCCGCCAGAAGTGTCGGCTCGTCAACTGCGACATTGGTCCTTAAACCTAAATTTGATTTAATTTTTGTTATTTAGCGTCGCTTTTCTGTCACTTTTGACTAATCGCGACGGTGACCATGATAATATGATGAAATTGATGGGCACTGTCAAAGAACACACATGTCCAGGTCAGGATTCGAACCAAGGACTCCTGGCGTTGTAGCTTGCTACGCTAACCACTTCGCCACGGATGTCGGCTCTCAAACCTAAATGGGCCCTTCCCGATGGCACAGTGGTAGCGTCGTCGGCTTGTAATCAAGGAGTCCCGGGCTCGATACCCGGTGGAGACACATAGTGGTTCGGATCCCACTTTAAACTGTAGGTTCAGTCCCAATTAGCCTAACTGTGCTTAAAGTGGACTTAAAACACCTTGTCAATCAATCAAACCTAAATGGAGTATTTCCTTGATAGCATGGGTGCTTGTAATCAGGTGTCTCAGGTTCGATACCTGGTGAAGGTGCATTCGGAACCCTCCTTCAATTTCAATACCGATTATGTGACTTGAAAACATAATTTTATCAAACTGAGTGGGTAGAAAAGAAACGTAAAATAATTCAAATACAATGCTAGAGGTAAGTCCGTTAATAAATTGAACCGAATTTACAGGGTGATTCAAAAGTCACAGACCCAAAGGACAATTTTGTTATTAGTGCAAGTAGAGGGAAATGGAAAGAGGGGAAAGTTGTTGCAAATATTTGGTTTTCAATACAATGTGTTTCAAAGTTTCAACATGAAATGCATCGTTGAAGCTGTGCACCTCAACGAGAACGGAAAATGCATTGTTGTCATAAGTATCGACCTTAAAAGGGTCATTTGCTCTTCTTACTTTGCCTCTAATTATCGCAATCAAGTCTTATCTTATCTAATACAGTACGGTAAGGCCATAACGTAAATGCCCCCTTCAAGGACGAAACATGTGATAACAATGCATTTTCCGTTCTCGTGGAACAGCGACTAGAAGATATAGGTCGGCAAGAAATAATGATGGAAACTGCAACTAAAATGTCACCAGACCTTCATGTAAGGGACATTCGGGAATGGGGACAAGCAAATTATACCGGGTGGTCCAAAAGTCCCAGAACGGTCACATATCGTGAGAAATACACATCGAATCGGAAAACGAAAAAATACGTGTTTAATAAATGAAAGAAAGCTATTCAATGATATCACACTTGATTCCCCACCCCCGCCGCCTGGGGGTGGGGCGGGGGCAACTGTGAAATTTTAAATAGAAATCACATTTTGTATTGTAGAATCGGAAAGAGGACTTCATTCCGAGTCCAACGAGCTGTCAACCATCCTCCTAGCTCAATTAGGAACGGAGATATGGCGATGTTAAATTTGAGGAAAAAAAATAAAAAATAATAATAATAATAAAAGTGAGAATTTCATAACGCCCAAAAAATTTTCAAAGGGACGCTCTGCTCCTAATTGAGCTAGAATGAAAGCGATTGTCGGAATTTTCACGTCAAGACCTTTCAATAGAGTATATGGTAGATCCCTCTTCCATATACTCTATTGAAAGGTCTTGACGTGCAGATTCCGACTTGACTCTAGCTCAATTAGGGGCACAGCGTCCCTTTGAAATTTGTTTTGGTTCTATGATTTTTAAAATCGCCATATCTCCGTTCCTAATTGAGCTAGGAGGATGGTTGATAGCTCGTTGGACTCTGAATGAAGTCCTCTTTCCGATTCTACAATACAAAATGGGGGTTTCCATTTAAAATTTCACAGTTGCCCCCTGCCCCACCTCCAGGGGGCGGGAGTGGGGAATGAAGTGTGATATCATTGAATAGCAATCTTTCACTTATCAAACACGTATTTTTTCGTTTTCCGATTCGATGTGTATTTCTCACGATATGTGACCGTTCCGGGACTTTTGGACCACCCGGTATGAATAAAGTAAGCAAGGAAGCAAGAGAGGGATTAGTATGGCTGAGACTGGGGGGTGGAGACACAGTGCGGTGGAAAGAGTGGGAGGTATGTATGAATGTATAATATGTAAGGGGAATGACGGGACTGATCATCTGTTTGCATGTCCGGGAACGCGCGCCCTGCAGGGCAAATGGCTGGTGGGTGTGAGAAGAAAAGAAGCACTCGAATTACTTGTGGAACAGAGTGCAACAAGTGTGGAAAAGTTGGAAAAAGTGAAGGAAAAGAGAAGTGAGGCGAGGAAGAAGGGAGAAAGACTGGAAGAAAAACTAGGGGAGTGAATGAACTGTTAGGGGAGGGGAAAGAATGTGTACAAAGTAAGAGACAGAATAAACGATAAATTAAATGCAAAGATATATATATATATATATATATATATATATATTGATATTTTGTAGAAGAATAATCCAAATGTTATGTAGTGCGTACAGCTTATGGGTCGCACATGAAAGAATAAATTTAATCGAATCTAATGAAATCTTTATACCAGTGTACAACCTCAACGGTGCATTCCGAGTCGAAAATTCAAGCACATTAGATTGAATACCACATATTTCCAACAACGTTCCCCTCTTTTCATTTTTCGTTATTTACACTAATAACGGAGTTGTCCTATCATGCCAGACTTTCGAATCACCCTGTACGTTTTATCAGTATATAAGAGTAAGTGTGTTCGCTAATCTCACGTAATCGACTGCAGGGCGTACCTTTTCCCCTGGACCTGGTAATAAAATAGAATCACTTGCAACACTGTCGCCCAAGTACTTGTTGCTTATGCCTAAACGATATTTTAACGAGGAAATTCCGCTCAAATTGATTACCCAAGAACTTTCAAACCTGGTTCTGCAGATGACAGGAGAATTGATTTACAGGAAAATATGTTGGGGCCCCAAAATCCCCACCTTTCTACGTTTTTGTTTTTACAGCGTTTTTAAGTTTACAATCAACATTACCAGGATTCGATTAATAATTGAGGTTTTTTGTTGTTCGTTAAAAACGCGATTAAATTAAAAGGGCTTGCTTGTGATAACAGAAATAAAAAACTCCTCGCAATGCGAATTAAGTGAAATGGAAAACAAATTTAAATATATCATTGAGGATGATGAATTTCCTTCCGTTTCTTGTAACCAAAGGCTGGTTGCTAGGTTTGGCAACAAAAAACTATTAACAAATGTGTATGGAAATTGAATCCCGTCATTGTTGGTTACAAATTAAAATAGAAGGTCGCGAAGATACGTACGGAGTGTGGAAGTACGATTCCGCACATTCTTGATCCTGGCACAGAACTAGACATGTTCAGTGTGATCAGGAGAGCAAATAAGAGACAAATGAATAATTGTTCACCAGCAGCTCTTAAAAGAAAACAAGTAATTCTTACCAAATTGGACAAATTTGTTTAGAATCATCAGAAAATTGTCTTTAGTAAAGATTTGAATGATTTTTAATGTTCTTTCTTTCGCTCATGTTTTATTATTTGTTTATGTTTATGGTTTGTTTATATGAATGAGTTATCGTACTTGCTGCTATTGTTTTTATATTGTATAAATGTTCATATTGTTTGCTGTTTGCATTTGGTTATAATTTGCCGCACTAACTTAGAACTTAACATTTGTCACTTCAAGATCTTTGATATTTGTCTCATGAGGAAATTTGATATTTGTCACCCCGGGAACTTTGGAATTTTTCGTACGGCAGGATCTTTCACAATTTTCTCCGTACAGGAACTTTGATTTTTCTTGCTGTATGTTTTTTTAAATAGTTTCCTTAGTCGAAACTTTGATATTTTCACTGCACGAACTTTGATATACCGGGTGATCCGTTTAAGATGTCAGAAAAGTAAACCGTTGTATACAGTAGGATAATGTACTTATCAGTTTGTTGTAATATATGCAGAAAGGATGTACGTTTTGAGTGAGTGCAGGTTTATAGACTTCAGCCATGTGGCTGTACTGGTGTGCATACAGAGGTTGATTCATTTATTTTGAGCCGAATTCAATGTGAGACTGTACTGCGCATGCGCAAGGCATCGCCGTGAGATTGCATCGAGGCAAGCAACAGTATCTCGTTAGTCACTCAGTAGAGCAGTGTGGTCGAGCATAGTTTGATGCCGGCGAAACACAACAGATTCTGGGAGGGGTACTTTGTTGCCCTTTCCGACGGCAAGTTCATGGCGTCGCGCATCGTAGAAATGTGTAAAGTGCGTAATTTTCGTGTAGGTCGTGCCACTGAGATTCGTATTATACGGAAATATGCGGCACAGAGTCCTGGGCCCACCACACCGACGCGAGCAGCTAGAAACCGGCTTCCCGTGAAGAGGACCCCGCCGCTATTGCATGTTGTTCGGCGTATGGCGACCTCCAAAAAAAAAACCACACAGCGTGCGATGGCCAGCAAATGCCTCACATCGCAGGCAACAATCAACCAGGCCATTCACAGGGATTTACGACTCAAGGTCGTTCACAAGAGCAGTGTGCACACCCTGAAACCATGTCATGTGGCTGAGCAAAAAAGGAACTGAACGTCATCTAGTAGGTGATCGGTGGAAGTGGAACAGAAAAAATGGAATTTCTGCAATTCCCTTCTCTGACATCCCTGTCAAGAGTCCAGATGCCAGCCCAATGGACTATTGTGCTTTCGGACTCCTCAAGCTGCGCCTGTCCCATCGCCGAGTCCGCACCGTCTCCGGGCTGTGGGAAGCCTCTAACGAGGAGTGGGATACAATACCCATGGTCCAGCTGCAACGCAGTCTAATGCAATGGAAACTCTGATTCCGGGCAATAGTCAGTGGTGGTGGCCTGCAGATCGAACACAACTGGTGGTGGAAACACTGCATTTCCTAGGTAGGTGGCACATTCGAATTCGGCTCAATATAAATGAATCAACCTCTGTATACCACTCGAAAATTTCACATCCCATACGAAACATTGTGCGCTGTTGTGGCGTGACCACTATCTTTATCTACCATGAACGCTAGCGCCACGCGGCGGAAGTCTGTAAACCTGCACTTACTCAAAAACTTACATCCTTTCTACATATATTACAACAAACTGCTTAGAGATACGTACATTAAAGTATTGTACACAACGGTTTACTTTTCTGACATATCAAACGGATCACCCTGTATATCGCTGCACGAACTTTTGTTTGATTTTCAAGCTGTTTAATATTTAATATCTGTATTTGCCGTGACTTATGTATTTTCCTGTATGGTTGAAAAGAAGGCAGTGTTAAATTCTGCACACAGCATCAGCCTATAAAGGCACATAAGCGGTTGTGGATGTAGAGCTCTACATATTTTCGATCTAGGACTCTCTTACTCACCGCATTGATTAGACTCTGGTCGAGCCCCAGAGTAACGGAAGAAAATTCTTCCTGAGATAACCCACTCTGGGAATCGAACACGTGATTCTCGCACTGCAGTAAAGCACTTCACTGACTAGATTTCTCCCTGCATCAGTCAGTGATGTAGTCCTCAACATTTTCAGAGGGTATGTTGACTGAAGACAATGATTCCAAGGACTTTGGATTATGTTGGATTATTCTACAAATAACAAGGCATTGCCGGTAGAATACTGATGATGATGATGATGACACATAATTTGCATAAATGAAGCATATTACAATAGGGAAAGCATTTTCAAAATATGAAACTCGTATTTTAATGTTTGCATTTGAACGCAAGGGATGCTGTGCAGCATGGAGTATACCAGATTTTTCAATTCAGCATCCACAAAGACTTACCTTCTTCAATGTAGGAAAAGTCAAAGGTGCGTAAAATAGCTGAAGTAAGCAAAAATGGTATGAAAGGTACTTTTAGGCACGATTAAGCCAGATAGGCGTTAACCCTCAAAATTGTTTTTAGCACAGGGGGCAGGTCTTTTCTTGCAACCTCCTTATTCGGTCTTCAGCCCTTTGCTTTGTAGCAGCGTAGGACACATTTAAGTTGACGTCGTCAATCATTAGGTATCTTCTTCTTCCCCGGATTTCCTTTCCACTGACCATCCCTTCAACAGCATCCCTTAGGGTATAGTTTCTTCTTATCCAGTGGCCGAAAAATTTAATTATCTTTTCTTCATTATCTCCAGCATTGATCTCTTATAGCACGGTTGTAACTTGGGCCCAACTTTGAGAGGGCAGAATCGAACTGGGAGTAATTTGGAGGCGGCAAAATTAAATTGGGCCTAATCTTGAGGGGTCAGAATCAAACTTGGGCCTAATTTTGAGAGGTCAGAATCAAACTTGGGCCTAATTTTGAGGGGTCAGAATCAAACTTGGGCCTAATTTTGAGGGGTCAGAATCAAACTTGGGCCTAATGTTGAATCAGAATCAAACTTGGGCCTAATTTTGAGGGGTCAGAATGAAACTTGGGCCTAATCTTGAGAGGTCAGAATCAAACTTGAGCCTAATTTTGAGGGGTCAGAATCAAACTTTGGCCTAATTTTGAACGGGTCAGAATCAAACTGGGAGTAACTTTGAGGGGGCAAAATTAAATTGGGCCTAATTTTGAGGGGGTAGAATTAAACTTATGCCTAATTTTGAGAGGTCAGAATCAAACTTGGGCCTTATTTTGAGGGGTCAGAATCAAACTTGGGTTTAATTTTGAGGGGTCAGAATCAAACTTGAGCCTAATTTTGAGGGAGCAGAATCAAACTTGGGCCTAATTTTGAGGGAGCAGAATCAAACTTGGGCCTAGTTTTGAGGGGTCAGAATCAAACTTTGGGCTAATTTTGGGGGGTCAGAATCAAACTGGGAGTAACTTTGAGGGGGCAAAATTAAATTGGTCCTAATTTTGAGGGGGTAGAATTAAACATGCCTAATTTTGAGAGGTCAGAATCAAACTTGGGCCTTATTTTGAGGGGTCAGAATCAAACTTGGGTTTAATTTTGAGGGGTCAGAATCAAACTTGAGCCTAATTTTGAGGGAGCAGAATCAAACTTGGGCCTAATTTTGAGGGAGCAGAATCAAACTTGGGCCTAGTTTTGAGGGGTCAGAATCAAACTTTGGGCTAATTTTGGGGATCAGAATCAAACTTGGGCCTAATTTTGAGGGGTCAGAATCAAACTTGGGCCTAATGTTGAAACAGAATCAAACTTGGGCCTAATTTTGAGGGGTCAGAATCAAACTTGGGCCTAATTTTGAGGGGTCAGAATCAAACTTGGGCCTACTTTTGAGAGGTCAGAATCAAACTTGGGCCTAATTTTGAGGGGTCAGAATCAAACTTTGGGCTAATTTTGGGGGGTCAGAATCAAACGGAGTAACTTTGAGGGGTAAAATTAAATTGGGCCTAATTTTGAGGGGGTAGAATCAAAACTGGGACTTAACTTTGGGGAAGAGACTCGAAAAGTTTTCCATCCCTTAAAAACAGTGTCCAGGATTATTTGTTAAATAACTGTGACGTTTCCGATATTACAAATATTACTCTTTATTACTTTGCTCTTCAGGTCTCCTAACTTGTAAATTTTAATAAACTCGAAAATTTTTGAGGGAGCAAGTGCCCACCTTGCCCCCGCCAAGTTACTTCTATGTCTTATAGGGACTATAAAAATGCGTTTCAGGACTACAAACACCATGAAAGGAACTTTAAACATTAAAGATCATGTTTTACTTCAAGGGAATATAAAAGGCAAATAGGCAAAAATCCGCACCTTACTAAGGAGTAAGGTTTACCAGAGGGTGTACAGTAGGGGAAAGTGGGGCACTTTGCAACATGGGCACGTTGCAACAGTGCTTTTTCTGTTATGTAGGATGGCTCTACTGCGTTGCGCTTACTGTCGTTCCAACACACGTTGGTAGATGTCTCTGATGAACCGTTCGTTACACCAGTTTTTCAGATGTTGTCAGAGTGGAGGAAGAAAGAAGAATTTTGAGGACGGTGAGTAATTTTTAAGAATCTCTTACAATTTTTAATACGCAATTCCTATAAATGACCACAGCATGCGACATGTGGTCAATTGAAAGCATGTTTATTGAAGGTGTGGAAAGTGATATTGCTTTTTATGTTATGCAATTTTTGTGGAGCCAAGAATAGCTTTCTTAATCAAATATGTCCCGTGAGGCAAGTTGCAACAGATGTTGCAACTAACCCCACAATGTTGCATGCCCCATGACAGACCAGCGCTTTAATAAGATGTTGAATGTAATTGTTCACTGTCCCGAATGTGATAAATCGAAATACGGTTTATTGTTTACTAATTTTACAATCTTTTCAAGTAAAAGAAAAATGTGATCGCATATATTTAGTCCTATATTCAGTAACCAACACACATTTTGAATTTTGCACTTATTTATTGTTATACAAAATTACACGCACATCAGTACGGCAAGAGAACACTATATTTCACTTAGTAGTGCTAGATATATACGTAAATTGTGAATGAAGTTTTGTTTATAATCATGTGCATGTAATTTCTAGTAGCAGCACGGAACATTAATATTGGTATGCTTTCTGAAATGGTCTCTTTCGTCTTGCAGATTTATTTCTAAAAATTGTTCCTTCTTATGTTTCCACCGAAACTATTGTTGTCGAATTGCTGTATAATTGTTGCCGTATTATTATTATTATTATTTCTATTGTTTCAGGTAGCCTGCAAAATGAGGAACTACAAGAGGAAGACCCAAAAGGGGACTACACCGCCTGATGTGATGGATAGAGCAGCAAATTTAGTCCTGGAACACGAAGATGACAAAAATGTCAGCTTAAGACAAGTGGCTGCAGAGTTCAACATTCATTATTCAACCCTCTCAAGATACATACAAAAGAAGAAATTACAAGAAAGTGGTCCTCATGAGGGACAGAACATAAGTTGTGGTTATGCGAAACCGTGAAAAGTGTTTTCAGAGGAAGAAGAGAATATCTTCAAAATGTACTTGCAGCGTTCCAGTGACATTATGTTTGGATTAACACCACAGGAAGTGCGAAAATTGGCTCATCTCTATGCAGTTAAGTTTGATATAAGTGCTCCTTCATCGTGGTCTGTAAACGGAATGGCTGGTATTGAATGGTTCAGGGGATTCCTACAGAGAAACAAAGATATTTCGGTGCGCTTGCCTGAATCAACTTCTTTAGCACGAATGTCCAGTTTCAACAAAGAAAATGTGCTCATGTTTCTTGACAAAGTTTCCGAAGTTCTGTTCAGAAACAATTATTCATCCTCAAGAATTTGGAACATGGATGAAACTGGTGTCACAACTGTCATGAAACAAAATAAGGTTGTAGCTCGAAAAAGGAACAAAACAGGTTGGCATAGTGAGCAGTGCAGAAAGAGGTGAACTTGTGACAGTTGCAGTGGCAGTAAGTGCTCAAGGGACTTTTATACCTCCAATACTAATATTTTCACGTAAGAACTTTCGGGACCATTTCATTCGAGATGGCCCAACAGACTGCATTGGAGCAGCTACTGGTTCAGGTTGGATGATTGAGGAAACGTTTGTCCAATTCATTCGACACTTCATTTCTCAGGTGAATCCTAAGCTTTAGATGAATGCAAAAATAATAATATTACCCTTTTGTCATTTCCTCCACACTGTTCGCATCGACTACAACCGTTAGATGTTAGTGTTTTTGGTCCATTTAAGAAAGTGTGTGGCCGAGCAATTGATTCTTGGCATAAGAATCATCCAGGAAAAACTCTTACAATCTACGACATACCACAGATAATTAAAACAGCATATTTGAATACAGTTACCCCTACCAACATAACATCAGGTTTTGTTCAAACAGGAATATTTCCTTTCAATTCTGAGGTTGTCCAAGAAAGCGACTTTGCGTCGTGTTTCGTTTCAGATCGACGAAATCCAGCACAACAGATAGATAGTAGGCCTCCCGTATCTGATAGTGATGACATAGGTGCGATGCAGTCAGTGCCAACTAAATCATCTTCAGGTGATGTTCAAAATGAACATTTGCTTTCGCAAATTGAAATGCCGGGTCCAAGTGGCACACAAATGTCTTCAGTAGTGAGTAGACCTAAAGTTTCCTTCTCTCCTGAAAATGTTCGTCCATACCCAAAGGCTAAACCCAGGAAAACGACGAATCGTAAACGTAAACGAAGTGCCATTCTAACAGACACACCTGAAGGCTTTGGAAGATGCAAAGAAGAGTAGAGCAAAGGAAAAGAGCAAGAAGAAAATTACGTGCAAGGAAACATTATTCCAAAGTTCTTGCAAAGAATATCACTGTTTAGTGTGTGGAGAATCCTACAAAGAAGAAGAAGACTGGGTGCAGTGCAAACAATGCAAAATGTGGTCCCATTGGCTGTGCGCGGATAGAAATCCTTATTATGTGTGCATTGATTGCAAATAGTGTCATTCAGACAACGCATAATCCCTGTTGCAACGTACCCCAAACACTGTTGCAACTTACCCCATGCATGGGGCACATAGCAACACTCGGACCTGCTTTAAATTAACAGACTTTTCTCACTTGAGGTTCAAAATTAAAATTTCATATTTGTTTCTTAAGTAGCCAAAAGATGTACCATTTCATAGCATATTTGTAACTTGTTCCAACTGTAACAGTTTTTGAATAAAAAAAATTAAACTGAAAAGTGTTGCAAAGTCCCCCACCTTCCCCTATATACCGCTGCATACCCTCCACTACGGCCCTGGTATAAGTGCATTGCATTTCCGCATTTTATTTTTGTTTCAATCTTTCTTGGGAGCTTAGACCCTTTCCGTGGTTATTCCATTACGCGGTTGTTTCACGGCCTCAAGAAACGAAGACAAAGTTTCGAAAGGACGTTTCCACGTCGGAGCGCGGTCCACGCCTACCCCTAAATTAGCCGCGGCTCCTCCGCAAAGGTCTGTTGGTTTAGGAAATTGGTAGAAGAGGAAGAAGCCGAGGTGATAATTGCGTAGAAATTCACACTTGTCTAGCTCCGAACTTAATCCCCCGCCCAGGGATATGAGATTGGATTCTTGGAAGACGGTGACAACAGGGAAGAAGGGAAGGGACTGTGTGACTTGAGTAAACGGATGGGTTGAGACGAAGGTAAAGGAGAGTTTGGAGCTGGGGAACTTTTTAAAGTCTTTGTACCAAAGAACTGGAAATGGTTGATCGATTAGTCACTTTGCTTTATTTTACTTCGCTTTTCTGCCACTCTTGGTTAATCGCGGTGATGAGGATGAGTGATGATAAGATGAAATTGATGAAGGGACACTCACAAAGGACACCCATGCCCAGGCGGGATTTGAATCCGGTACCCCTGGTGTCACAGCGTGATGTGCTAACCACTCCGCAACACAGATCGGCAGAACTGGAAATGGAGAAGGGATTGCTTTCTTGATTGATTTTTATATCCTGGGTACAACAGCACATAGGCTATTTATTATTTCACCACTTTTCACACTCTTCCTATCATTTGAGATTTGTCCCAGTTACTCTCTTTCATTTTCACCTCCATTCACTCTCTTCCTCTCTCTTCTCTTTTTCATTTTCACCTCCTTTCACCCCCTTTCTCTCTCTTCCGTCTATCATTCTCACTACTTTTCACTCCTTTCTTCTATCTTCCCTCTATCATTCTCACCTCCTTTCACTCCCTACCTCTCTCTCTTCCCTCTCTCATTCTCACCTCCTTTCACTCCCTTCCGCTTTCTTCCCTCTATCATTCTCACCACTTTTGACTTCCTTCTTCTATCTTCCCTCTATCATTCTCACCACCTTTCACCCCCTTCCTCTCTTTGGAGTTTGTCCCTGCTCTTCTCTCTTTCATTCTCACCTCCTTTCACTTTCTTCCTCTATCTTCCCTCTATCATTCTCACCTTCTTTCACTCCCTTTCTCTCTCATTCTCACCTCCTTTCACTCCCTTCCTCTCTCTTCCTTCTCTCATTCTCACCTTTCACTCGCTTCCCCTATCTTTCCTGTATCATTCTCACCTCCTTTCACTCCCTTCCTATCTCTTCCATCTCTCATTCTTACCTCCGTTCACTCCCTTCCTCTCTTGAGCTTTGTTCCAACTCTTTCTTCTTTTATTTCCCACCTTTGTTTCCTTCTCTTCTGAGTCTTGCCCATGTTCTCCGCTCTTTTAATTCTCATTTCCTTTCAGTTGATATGATTCATATTTTTATGTGACGTCACCAGTGGAAAATATGTCACTACGCTTTCTTTCACAAAATAAATATATTAATTTCCTTGTTATTCTATGTAATATTGCACCTTGTTTGTAATATATATCTTTTGTTTAATGTTTATTGTATTTTATGCTCTGTTATGAGTAGTTTAATGTATCTTCATGTTTGCAAGAGTGCACTATACGAATTTGTATTTCTAAAGATGTATAGATGTCAGTTTTGTTGATAGTATCTTTTTGTAGATAGTGAATGATTCATCTGTACTTTAATCTGTGTTCTCGAAAATAGTATAAAAGCGAGGATATCGCGTAAGAATCATCACACTTTCGCCACGGATCGTCGAAGCTTTTAAACTAAAAAAAGAACTCCTCGGTGTTGTGCATACATCTTGGTATGGTAGTTCGGGGCGCAAGCTAGGCCTATGTGAACATAGGTACGCCGATAGCCATGCATTGATGCTATGCACAATACTGCAACCATTCTACGTTAAATAATAAAGCTAGCCTAAGGGTTAATTTGAAAATAAAAGGCTAAAGAGCAAATATTGGCTCAGTTATCATTGCATATCTCTTGGTGTGGTAGTTCGGGGCGCAAGCTAGGTCTATGTAATCATAGGCTTGCCGATAGCCACGCATTGAGTTTATGGGTTTTAGTTGAGTCAATTCATCGACAAAGCGAAATCCTCGCCTTTGTCTCAAGTATAGTTGCATTATAATTGCAAGAAATAAAGAATAAAACCTTTCAGTTGATACATACTGCAGTAATGTGGTTTTATTTCTCTGTGCTGTGAATATTGTCTTTACCTAACACTATCCCTGTACCTGAGAGGAGTCTGTGTACTTCACCGAGTCTCATCGTTCACCGCTGAGTATTATTAAGTTAATATCAATAGTAAAATAATACGACGCGTGAAGTAAATGTACCATAGAACGTATCAAGTGGCAGCTCAACGTGTTGGCTCGATTTTGTAGTGTACAAGGGCAAGACAATTGTTTAAAGTTGAGATTCATTGTGCAAGAGCACTAAACTTTTATATTTGTTGAAAAGCACAGAACTACTTCGTTTGAAATGGAAAGAAAACATTTGCGTAGCGCAAATAAAAGTCTTGCTTCAAGTTCAGAGCTTAATGTTCCCGATTGTTGTCGGAACATTGATAAAGATAAAACCACATTTGTGTGCAAGAAATGTACAAAGTTTCTACATTATGAATGTTGTGGCTTAGATGTTCGATCTGAAAGCCACGAAGTTACCGATTTCGTTTGTAAAGAATGTGAATCATTGTCTACAAGTATTACATCTGATCCATTAAATATGTTTGAAGCTTTAAAAGCCATGATTGAAGGAATTAGCAAGCAGCAAGTTGAAAGTATGGAAACATTACAGGCTGATATTAGCAAACAGTCTGAAACATTGCAGGCTGACATTAAACAGCAGGCTGATTCCATTAATAACTTGAAGGCTGATATTAGCAAGCAGTCTGAAACATTGCAGGCTGACATTAAACAGCAGGCTGATTCCATTAATAACTTGAAGGCTGATATTAGCAAGCAGTCTGAAACATTGCAGGCTGACATTAAACAGCAGGCTGATTCCATTAATAACTTGAAGGCTGATATTAGCAAACAGTCTGAAACATTGAAGGCTGATATCTGTAGACAATCTGACATATTAAAGGAAGATATCCTCAGACAATGTGCGTTGCTAAAGGATGATATCGGCAAGCAGCACGATGAATCTATAAAGGTATTAAGAGCTGAAATAGGCGAGATGGCCTGTGAGATTCAACAACTGAAGTCTGAGAACGAGGAAACTAGAGCGCGATTCTCTGAAGAAATCCGGCAGGCTAGAGAGATAGACTTTGATGACTTCCGTCGTAGCTTGGCAGCCGATGTAAATAAAGCCACAGAAAATGTTCGCACAGATGTGGAGGATATTAACTCGAGATTCACTGGAGAGTGCAATAGGATTATTGAAAAACAGCTGACAATAGAACAGATGTTGGCCGAGGCCGAGACTGACAAAATACAGTTTCGGGCTGAGGTCCAAGAAAATATTAGTCAGATTTCCGTCGTTGTGTCTCAAAGAAGCAAGGATGTTGAGGAAATAAAGACTCAGGTAGAACAACTTACGAATCAGTTAGAGACTATGCACGTTTCCCGGCAAACGGAAACAGAAACTGGATCTCGAACAGCTGGTCACCCGTCTGCAGTTGCTGAGAGTGCAGTGTTGCCAACCATTAACATTGAACTAAATGAAGCAATGGACAGAACAGGTGGAGAGAGAACTAGAAAAGAGAAACAAGTATGTCGCCCACGAGTTACTGCTGATTCAAGGGCTAATGAAGTGGCCTCTGCTGTTCCACCTACCTTTAGTCTTTCGGGCGATGATAGAGGTTACAGCGAGCGTGAATCTCCCAGGGCACGGCATCGTCGTTATGAAGAAGGGGCAAAGAGGAAACGTCTAGCAAGGAAGAAAGATCGCAGTTCCTCCTCTTCCAGCACCAGCTCGGACTCTCAGTATCAAGCGAATATCAGGAAGCGAACACGAAGGCATGGAAATGTGAGAAGCGGGTCAGATGAGTCACCACCGCGAACTCAGCGATCAACGACGACAGGAACCCCAAGGATGGCAGACCTTAATTCCTTGTCCAAGTTCAAGGGAGACCTGGAAGCCCAGAATGCTGAACAGTATTTAAAAGAACTCAATATCAACTTTGATTTAATGCAAGTTCCATACGAATACCGATTGGAAATTATTCCTCGGTTATTCAAAGGCCAGGCTGAGCATTGGTTTCGAGCAAATCAGTTGGAGTTCAGGTCCTATTCCGATTTCTGCCGCCGTTTTCGCAAACAATATGCTTCTGAAGAGGCCAAAGAGAGGCAGCTGACGGCAGTGAGATCTCGTCGATATTCAAAGCAGTTTGGTATGAGTATGGAAGAATACGCATGGTCCATTTACTCAGCCTACCGCAATCTGTCTGCCCGTTATGTAGAACCAGAGATAGTGAATTTAATTATCTCTCAGCTTCCATATAGAGCCCGCAGCCTGAGTTTGGCTAACTCTCCTCGAACTGTACGACAGCTTGCTGATTTTTTGAAAAGATTCGAGGTGCTTGAAGAGCAGGACAGTTGGAAGCCTGTGTGGAATAGGGAAGGTGCAGGCCATGGAAATGCTCCCAGACAAAATAGAATTGGAAACCAACAACCCAGAGTCAGACAAGTTATGCAGAACCAGAGGAATGGATATTCCAATTACAACAGACGACGTAATCCTCCTAGAAGGGATGGCAGGAACAACTACGCACGTGGGCCGCGTCGTTCCAGATCTGATCCAGAAGACCATTCCCGTGACTCTTCACGTAACGCCTCTGAACCCAGTAACTTCAGAGCGACGGCGCCTCCGTTTGAACCTTCTGCTTCACGTTTGACGAACGAGCAACGTCAAAGCGTCGACATAACAAGAGACTTTTGTTGGGCACCATCGACTAGTGCTAATCCGAGTGGTATGCAGTCGGATTTAGCCTATCGCCCAACGTGAATTCTTCGTTCCCGATCACGGTTGGGCTAAAATCTTGGATTTCTCTGGGAACCGATGACAGCGTTATAAATAGTGAAGATAATCATCTTTTTGTTGTGCTGACTCTCAATGAAGGAGAACAAAGTTTAGATAGAGCACTACAACAGGCAGTTAGAAAGGAAAATTTACCCAGGGCTCCGTTAATTAAGGCAACTGTAACAGGCGTCGATTTTATTTGTGTTCTGGACACTGGCAGCGAATGTAATCTCATGAGCTACGCCATTTGGAAGAAGATTAAAGAGAAGCTGCCGTCATTGCAGTTACAAACATGTCCAGATGTTAGGCTGACTGATTTCACTGGGAGAAACAAAACTAGAGTTGTAGGATGTAGACAAGTATATCTGGAGATTGCTGGAAGAAATTTATTGGAGGACATGTTTGTCTTGAGAGGTCTCGAAGCTGACTTTATTTTGGGCTACCCATTCCTCAGGAAATATGAAGCAGGAATTGACCTACAGCGCGAGAAGTTATCCCTCACCGTAGACGGAGTTCCGGTAGAGCAGGACCTCGTGAATAATGGATCTTCGAAAGGGACGTATGTAAGAAATGTCCGTGAAGATTCCCATGTCGATCAGTGGACGGCTAGTCCTGACGACATTCTGCGGAAGGTCAATGCGAATGAGATTTTTTTGCGAAAGGGGTAGATGCCAATTAAAAGAAGTCTTATTGAAGCATAGAGATGTATTTTCCGAGAGACCAGGTACTATTAAAAACTTCCAGTGTGAAATTGAACTCACCACCACAGAACCTGTGTATCGATCTCCATATCCCATAGCTATAGCAAAAAGGAAACTCCTGGAGGAAGAATTAGAAAAATGGAGACAATGGGGTGTTATAATGCCCTGTAATTCCCCTTACTTGAACCCTTTAATTGTAGTCGACAAGCCTGACGGTACAATACGCCCATGCATTGACTTCAGAAATTTGAATAAAATTGTACGTGTTCCACGGAATTCAGTTGAGCCCATTTCGGATGCCTTACAAAAATTTAAAGGTGCTCGATATTTTACAAATCTGGATCTGGCTTCTGGATATTTACAGATCCCTGTAAAAACTGACTGCCAACCATGTACTGCCTTCTCCTATAAAGGACGTCAGTGGATGTTTGCTCGAATGCCTTTTGGTATCTCTAGTGCTGTGTCAATTTTCATAGCTGCCATGCATGCTGTATTTGGTCCTGAAACCGAAGAGTATCTAACTCAATATATGGATGACTTGCTGATTTTCGACAAAGAACTCTCCAAGCATCTCGAACATCTGGACGAAGTGTTGCAGCGACTCCAAGAAGTGGGGATGACTGTGAAGCTGCGAAAGTGTGAATTTGTCAAAAAGGAAATTACCTACTTGGGTCACATTGTTTCTGGAGATGCTATCAAAATCCAACCAGACAAAAATTCAGCCGTTAAGCTATTTCCTAAACCTAAAACTAGAAAGGATGTTCGGAAATTTCTTGGCCTCGCCAACTGGAGGCGGAAGTTCATTGAAGATTTTGCAGCTAAATCTGAACCGCTCACCAAGCTGTTAGGTAAAAATCAACGTTGGATTTGGGGAGACGAGGAAGAACAAAGTTTCCAGCTACTGAAGAATGAACTTGTAAGAGATGCTGAATTAGCACAGCCCGATTTTGAACAGGAATTCTGTATCCAATGCGATGCTTCTGGGAAAGGATTGAGTAGTATTCTTTTCCAAATGGATGGTGAAGAGAGAAAGGTCATTCAGTATGCAAGCCGAAAACTCAAGGAGAACGAACGCCATTACTCCATCCATGAGTTAGAATGTTTGGCCATAATCTTTGGAGTTGAGAAGTATGCTGTTTATTTGAAAGGTAGGCCCTTCACTATCTACAGTGATCATAAAGGGTTGGTATGGTTACAAGACGCCCGTAACTGGAACAGTCGGTTGACTCGCTGGTCTTTAAAACTCCAACAGTACCAGTATAAAATAGTATACGTCTCTGGTCGCCAAAACGATCTGGCGGATATTTTATCTCGATATCCTGCTAATGATATACCCCAGATTCATCCTGAAAATAGCCAGCAGACATTCAGAATAAACTACCTGTGGGCCGAAAGAGGAGAAATAGATGACGTCGACAAGTGGAGAGAGGCACAATCTGAAGATGAATTCTGCAAAAATTTACTCCAATCTCTAAATTCTCAGGAACCTAACCTCAGATTGCATCGTTCCTATCGCATTCAAGAAGGAATTTTATTTAAGAGAGGATCAGACAATCAGTCCCTTTGGAAATTGTGTGTTCCGGTGGTAATGAAGCAACCTCTCTTGAAAGTAATTCATGATGAAGCTGGACATTTTGGAGTATCCAAGACATTGAAGCGACTTGCAGTACGATACTTCTGGAAAGGCATGAAGGATGACGTGATACAGTACATCCGAGATTGTGAAATTTGTGCCCAGAGTAAACCAGATAAATTGGGGATACTCAAAGAGACCCTTCATATCAGTCCCAAGCAACCTCATGAGATGCTTTCTCTGGACTTGATTGGGAAGCTTCCTCGGTCTAATGGATACCAGTACATCTTGAGCCTTATTGATGTGGGTACACGTTTTGTCTCCGCATATGCTTTACGGACTGCCAGCACCACAGAAATTATAAACACGCTTCAGAGAGGATATTTTGCTCACTATCCAAACGTTACGTTTACCCTGAGCGACAGAGGAGCTCAGTTTACCTCTAAGCAGTGGCACGAATTTACCAAAAAGCTTGGTATCCATCACGTTTGCACAACAGCTTACAATCCAAAGGGGAACATGGTAGAACGAGCAAATCAAGAGATAGTCAGATTACTTCGTTTATTTTGTTATCGAGAACATCAGACTTGGTCTCGATACATATCAAAAGTTGTTTGGTTAATTAATTATTCCATTTCTGAGACTACTGGATATTCACCTGCTGAACTATTCTTCAACCATCCCATACCCAGAGAGATCCTAACCCATTTCAATTGGCCCGAACGGGAAGAAGCCCAACCGGATTGGAAGTCCAAATTATTCTTAGCCCAAGTCAGGGAGAAGAAGAAGCTGTCGAAGAATTTAAAACAGAAGGGAAACGCCAAGACAGTGACAGTTGGAGACTTCGTGATGGTTAAAAACCATTCCTTAAGCTCCTCACTAGATAGGACCATTCAAAAGTTATTTATGTTGTGGATAGGACCTTATCTAGTAGACAAAGTGGAAAATAATGTTGTGACATTGCTAATTCCAAGGACTAAAGAATTATATGGTAAGGTTAACTTGGATAACCTAAAACTGGTGCGTTTTTCGGAGGATAAAAGGAAAGAGTTTGTACTTTAAAACTAAGTTTCCTCCAGGTAGATAACTTCCTTCCTGAAACTTAGTTTCCGAAAGGAAGGGGCAGATGATATGATTCATATTTTTATGTGACGTCACCAGTGGAAAATATGTCACTACGCTTTCTTTCACAAAATAAATATATTAATTTCCTTGTTATTCTATGTAATATTGCACCTTGTTTGTAATATATATCTTTTGTTTAATGTTTATTGTATTTTATGCTCTGTTATGAGTAGTTTAATGTATCTTCATGTTTGCAAGAGTGCACTATACGAATTTGTATTTCTAAAGATGTATAGATGTCAGTTTTGTTGATAGTATCTTTTTGTAGATAGTGAATGATTCATCTGTACTTTAATCTGTGTTCTCGAAAATAGTATAAAAGCGAGGATATCGCGTAAGAATCATCACACTTTCGCCACGGATCGTCGAAGCTTTTAAACTAAAAAAAGAACTCCTCGGTGTTGTGCATACATCTTGGTATGGTAGTTCGGGGCGCAAGCTAGGCCTATGTGAACATAGGTACGCCGATAGCCATGCATTGATGCTATGCACAATACTGCAACCATTCTACGTTAAATAATAAAGCTAGCCTAAGGGTTAATTTGAAAATAAAAGGCTAAAGAGCAAATATTGGCTCAGTTATCATTGCATATCTCTTGGTGTGGTAGTTCGGGGCGCAAGCTAGGTCTATGTAATCATAGGCTTGCCGATAGCCACGCATTGAGTTTATGGGTTTTAGTTGAGTCAATTCATCGACAAAGCGAAATCCTCGCCTTTGTCTCAAGTATAGTTGCATTATAATTGCAAGAAATAAAGAATAAAACCTTTCAGTTGATACATACTGCAGTAATGTGGTTTTATTTCTCTGTGCTGTGAATATTGTCTTTACCTAACACTATCCCTGTACCTGAGAGGAGTCTGTGTACTTCACCGAGTCTCATCGTTCACCGCTGAGTATTATTAAGTTAATATCAATAGTAAAATAATACGACGCGTGAAGTAAATGTACCATAGAACGTATCACAGTCTCTTCCTAACTTTCAGGCTTGTTTGATTCTCCGTTTCATCATTCTCTCCGCCTTCAATTCCTTCTACATTCCTAACGTTTGCTGACTTTCCAGTTGCGTGGCAATCTTGTCTAGCATATTATTATATATCAGAACACTTGGCCCAAATGCCAACCTGTTCACTGGATACTGAAGGGCATGAGTGACTTTCAAAAGATCTTGTACTTATTCAGGAAACTTTATGTATATATGTCGATAAATTGTCCATAAAGCTGTCAAAAGTTGTCCAAAGTAGATACGGTTCCCTTCTACTACATAAACAATGAAGCCTTTGAGGCAAATCCACCATGAACAAAGCCCTGCTTAGCCATCACCTGAGAAAAAACAAAAAGAACATATTCTTCTTATGCGCCAATGTAACCATGGCAACGCATCACTTGCGAGGTTTTGCCTCCGTATTTATATAGTAACGACGCGCTCAACAACAACAACCTGGAAGCATGCACCTTTTTGTTTTGACGTGGAATCGTGTTTCCATGGTTACATTGACTTTAAAGGCATGCCTTAACGAAGGATGACAAGCAATTTCAATTTCCCGAGCTTTTCGTCGATTAAATTTTAATTTTAATTGCAACACACGCGGAAACGGTATTACGTGATTTCGCAGCTTTGAGTGCCGTCTGCAAATGAAGCGTAAAGAAGGAGCGCGTTCAGACATGCCAGGTTGTCTTGTGCAAACTTCAAAGAAACGAAAACGGACCCCGCTTCTCTGGCGACGTAGATTCCTGTAATAACGGTCGTTATTACAGGAACTACAGACCATGGCCTGGTTTGAATCTTCTTAAAGGACAGAACGCAGGACCTGCAAAAAATACACAGTCGCTACAATGAGCAGTCACCACAATCTGATTCATGATATTTTGCGTTGATTTTTCCGGTACCTATTTCCTCTGTTGGTGATTCTGACCTTCATTCAGGCTTTTCTTCTTTTGGAATCCCCCTCTTTGCCTCACTGTGTATGAAAAAATAAATATGCTGTTCAAGGCAGTAATTTATTTTATAAAAACATAAACTAAACGTAACGTTTCAACCTTCTAGCAAGATCTTATTCAGACTCTGCATCAAGTACAAAAGTAACAAAATACAAAAACAGGGCATTATATTACACAAACATTACTCTCCTCTATATATTCTGGTAATACACCTCTGATGTCATTTCCTAAATATGCACCAGCTTCTCTTCTCTCTATCTTGTTTTGGTCTTGTTTTCCTAAATATGCACTCTCTCGACTTCTATTTCTGAGATTGCACTATATATTTTCTCTATTTCATATTCTGATCTTCTTTTTATGATTATAAACAGTTCTCTTCTCTTCTTTCATACTTTGGTTTAATTTTCAAAATAGGTACTAGTATACACTTATAAAATGAAAACAGAGTAAGATACAGAGAAGATAAACTAGTACATATTTAGAAAGAGAAGAGAATTTAATATATGAGAGAAAGGTACTTTCCTAAGTTTGTACTCTTTCTCTCATATATTATATTATCTTGTCTACTCCATCTAAATATGTACTAGTTTATCTTTTCTGTATCTTACTGGGTCTATCTTTCTTAATAATACAGTGTTTTTATCATGTACTAAGTAAGTTCTCTAGTCTTCTGTTTCTAAATATGCAATAGTGTATCTTCTCTATATCGTATCACGCCGAAGACGTGACTCGAACCCGGGACCCCTGGCGTCATAACTCGATAGACTAATCTCTTCACCAAGGGGCCCGGTTGAAGCCCTGGAAAGAGCTTGAAAAATCCACTGCCACGGATTCTATCGGAAATCGTATGAAAAATAAGCAAACTCAGCTTAGGCAAAAAAGGACCGTTAACGGAGACGAGGATTCGCCAACGGCTTTAACGATCGGAAATTTGAATCTCCCATAAATAGTACGAGAGATCATTTCTCAGCCCAGTTGTAATCAGAAAGTTATCGCGTGAACAGTTCTTGCCTCCAAGGTATAGGCTGATTCGTAAAAGAGTTACCGTTGGGAGTGGTGCGCTATCGAAGTTTCATTTTAGGACCGAGCCGTGTCTACTCAATCAACGCGACGATTATATCTACAAGACACCAGAGGTAAACGAACATTCCTTTATTCCTTTTTCGTTATTCTCACGACCCCGCCAGACCAGTCTACCGAAGTGTTAAAATCGAATGTTTAAGTGTTCTCCTTAGTTCACAGGGGCGAGCCCCTTTGCTTGTTTACGTGTTAGCTTCGTTTCTCAGGGGTGTTACCAAAGCCATAAACGTACCTCCCGCAAACGAGTAGCTTTAGGCTTGCCAGAGTTCGATCCCAAAACCCGTGGGGTGTTATACGATATAGTGTTTCTTTCTTAAGTAGATTACATTCTCTCGTCTTCTGTTTCTAAATATATACTACTTCATTCTCTCTATACTGTACTTTGTCTTCATTTTATAACAGTATACTCATATACTCTAATTTCTTAGGATTGTGCCAGTTTATTAGCTCCAGATCATACATTACATTATTCTTCTTTTCAGAAGAATATACTACTATTAATAAGCACATGTTAATTTAGTCCAGATCATACTCCTGCCTTCATTCCTAAGTAGATACTAGTTTCCTTGCTCTGGTAACCTCTTCTCTCGCCTGGTTCTTCCTACGCATGTACTAGCTAGTATACTTTAGTAATATACTTGCCGTGTTTTCCTAAGTATCGTTACAAAGCGTAAGTTTGTACATTTTCTAGAAGCTTCAAAGCTTCAACCTGACCAAGGGTCATTCACTTTTCTACCAGCCAGTTTCTCCTCTTAGATATGATAACAATGAAAAGTCAAGTGTAAACAGACTTCCTAGAGTTTGGATGTAGCATACTGCTGACACGTAAACAGTAGTAATTCTGCTAAAGAGTAGGAAGTAAAAACTTGACAATGCGGCTTGGAGGAAGGTCTCCAGGGGCAACAGGGACAGAGGAGCAAGCTAGAAGGATCACTCTTTGGATTCTGGCAGAATAGTCAACAGCTCTTCGGTTTTGGTCTGCGAACAAAGTCAGTGTTGCTGACTTAAGCCCCTATCACACGGAACTGGATTTCTAGTAGGAATGCCCTAGTTGGCGCTGAACTAACTTTCCAGGTAGCAATCATGGCCGCCTGGCTGACTGCTTGACTGGTTTGGAGGAATAGGACATGTTCTAATTGCTACTTGCTTTCCTCGACTGGATTCTGTGGAACAGCCAATCAGAGCAAAGTTTCGCCATGTGAAGATAATCTGTGAGTGTGCAAAGGAGCGCTTTTGTCTGTGGTTTCAGAGGGTTACTCCAGCCTTGTATAACGTATACAGCATGAAAGGCGCGTTGAGTTACACCATCTATGTTGAGTGCACGGTGTTTACATTTGAAACAACTAAAATATTCTTCCATACGTGTACAGTAAACATTGTAAAGTATGTATTTAAGCAGCGCCATTGTTTTGTACCTAATAATGTTTTATACGAAACGTTATTCCTCTCGGTTGAATAGTTATCAGCTATTAAAAATGTGAAGTGATACATTGTTTACATCTCACGCGGCCGCCATTACAACTTCCCTCGTATGAGAACAAAAGTCTATAGACAAGTACGCTGTTAAGTATCGTGTGAGGCGAAAACTAGCAAATTAGTGGCCAGTACAGAGCCAACTAGGGCATACCTATTATTAATCCAGTTCCGTGTGATGCGGGCTTTAGACTGACAAACAAGTTTGGAGTACAGGTTTACACTTCGTTGTATAACTTCATCTCAACTTCATCATCAGAGTTCACGTTAGACAGGTAATTAGCTTACCCTTAATGATTCAGATTCGAAGGTTTTAAAATCGAAGTGTTACTGTTTACATTTATAGATATTTCTAATTGTTTATTTAGTGTACCTTTTATTTTAGTACCATTTGCTCATTACCACCGAGCTCACTATGAGCAGCAAGTTGCTCTACCGTCTAGGATGAATGATGATATAAGATCCAATAAGATCCCCCCATACCTAAGGGTATGATGCGGTATGTACTAATTTATCTTCTCGTTGTGTTATTCACTGGTTATGTTTTCCTAAAGATGCATTCTTTCTCTCCCCAATTTCGTCTTCTGTTTCTGAGATTCTTGTTCATACTTCAGTAATTGCACGGTAGGAGTCACTGCTCTCAGCTGCCTACCTTGGTTGTACGTTATCTTTTTTTCCGAGCAATTGTCTCTTTCATGCTGCTTCCGTTAGATTTGGCTGTATGAAATCAATGTCGGACAATCAAAAAGACCAGATGAATCAATCCGGTAGGACATGAACACGTGTGCTCAATTGAGAATGTCCCTGTGTAACTGATCGATTCAGTGTTAATTATCTTCTGTCACTCCTGCAGACACCTCTTTGTTGTTTGGCCGTGCGGATGAAATTTAGAGGACCCCAAAGTATGACAAGGATTTGTTGATGTCGTATTCAATACTGGAAGGAGGGGAGGGCCAATTCATAATAGGGGGAAAGCACCTCTCACTTATCTTAAGTTTCAAATTGCATTGATTATTCCTATTTTAGAGGTTGTGTGAGTATCTTCGTTTAGTTTCTCTCAATGCCCACGTGGAGACTTAGTTTCATCAATTTTTTATGTTTCTGGATATTCAAAACCCTATTAATTTGTTTGCTTTCAGTATACTTAAATTATCAAAGTAGGTTTTATTTCCTGCTTGTATTCTTTATTTAATTCCTATATTAATTTGAACTTCGCTGTTTGTGTTTTCAAAGCATTTAAGACTGCGTACACCCTCAAATATGTTCTTTCCTCCATTCCAATTCTGTGCTTGTTTTCCAGGTTCTGATACTGACATAAATCATATTGTTAGTTTCTCTTCAAATTCTTATTATTTATTAAAACGCGATAACGTTGAATATACGAGATTGGTCAATGTGCTAGTTGTGTTCAATAACAGGATGCTGTGTATGCAAGAAAAAGGATCTTGGAATATATGTATGACCTTTCCTAGTATCAGCCGTACTTTTGGACAATTGTTGACAGACCAGTCTCCAGATGATGGGTACATTATTTCTCACAGATCACGCACAGATGAATCACTCCTGGTTTTGAGATGGAGCTTCAAACAATGGTGACATCTACGTAAGAAGATGTTTCAGTCCAGATACAATTAGATATTGGCATACTCAATGCGAAAATATCTACATTGTGCTTGTTTTAACTAAAGTTTGGAGATATAATGACAAACAATTCTTTAGAGTTTGCCTTGCTTGTTGTTGACCATGGAAACAGACGTTGTCATTATAGCTCTAAAACAGCACGATGTAGATATTTTCACATTGAGAATACCAATATCTAATTGTATCTGCACTGAAACATCTTCTTACGTAGATGTCACCATTGTTTGAAGCGCCTTCTCAAAACCAGGAGTGATTCATATAACACCACACTTGAACAGCGTAAACTATTGAAGATGTGTTCTGCTGGTGTGTAAAATGCCACACCTGTCAACCATTCCAGATGTCTCTAAAAGCTGTAAAGAACCGATTGCATGTGGTTGCAAGAAACAAAGCTGTTCGTACACATGCATAAGAAAGGGACTGTGGCGTGCCCTATTATGCTCAAGTGAATATCACTGTTGCATTCCATGTTTTTATATTTGCGCTAATAATGCAGTTGTCCTATGGTGAAGGACTTTTGAATCACCCTGTACATACACGTATGTATACGTGTGTACATACATACTGCGAAAAAGACAAGTATTATTATTTCATGTTGATAGGCTTAATCTGACAGTAGTTTTGGTGCCACTGATGAACTGTGGAACTTCCAAAACCTAGCTTGATTTCGAACACGATGATATAGGTGAAAGGCTTGTCTCTAGATTTCTGGCAGCCACATAGACCGCCATATTCAATGTTTTCGGATAAAGTTGATCTTCCTAAATTCATATTTTCATAATAGAATGTTATAAGCTGCAACTTGCGTGAAAATTTATATGCCATGAAATATAAATAACTATAATGATAACATTTTGATGACGTTATATACCAGGATTGATCCACCTTTTTTGGTTTGAGGGCTAATTCACGTTACAAGAATCACTGGCGGTCTACTTATCTTAGTAGACCTAACGAGAGCCTAAAAAAAGGAAGCAAAGGGCCAATACCATAAAATTAACATTGATTATTTTATTTTTTGTATGTATTTATTTATATTTACTTATTTATTTATTTATTAAATAAGTTTGGCTTTAGTGCTGTGGGCCTGGCATCTGTTTTAGGCCGTATCTCTCCAGTTCATCATTAGCATCTTTTCATCCTTTTAATGAGAAGGTAATGTTTTTTTGTTTTTTTTTTTACATAAACATAATTACTACAATTTTATTCTTTCACACCCACAGGGTTGCGAATAACTGCCTACTGGCCCAGTATTTTGTCCAAACAATGTTGCGTCTAACAATGCAACCAAACCGGCCTTGTCGCTAACAACAATGTAATGTAGGAGAAGAAAGCTTTCGATCGCCCATTGTTCAGTCATTCAATAACGAATTGTTGGTTACTCCGAACGGAGAAGGCAAAGAACATTTACATTTTTTATGGTTAATTATTATGTGATCAACAAAGAAAGAAATTAACTGTTACAACAAATCTATTTTCCTCATACAACAGTTGAAAATTCAGAGAGGTAAACAATAAAATGTTTTGTGACTAGCATAATAACATCCTTATAATATGACAGAGCACCGCTGGCTACCTCTCGCGGCTTGCCGGTCGACTGGTACACCGCGGTCGACGCATTGGCCACCCCTGTACGAACGAGAGCTTACAAACTTGGGTTTTTCAGAGTTTTACATTCAGAAATCAGTATAGCATCTGTACCTCCACAGGTCCACCTTCGTGGGACCGCGGACCGTTATAATTCATATTCTAGAAGCAGATGCCCCCTTACCAATAATTTTACTCCTAAATAATTTCCTATTTGTTTTTACATTTATACATTAATTAATATGTGTCCTTTAAATGAAATATTAATTAATAAATTTGGCATAAGCATAAAGAGTTGTAGTTTCATTATGTCTAGGCTTGTTGACATGGCCGTATATATACGAGAAGAGTTTCATTGGTTCCGTAAACATTTTGCACTAATTGTATAATGAAATAAACCACATTTTAAAATTAGTCTATATTGATTGAAAGTATTTTCAAATTTATGTTAACCCTTATCCGGGCAAGCTATTTTTGTAACGTGTCCGGGCAAGAAGTGTCTGTCGGACACTGCATTGTTTTAATGCGAAATTTTTATGTTTCATCGCTGTGGAAAGAAGCGAGTAACATGATATTTAACCTAATCATCATTGTTATGTCCATAATTCTTGTATTCATCATCATGATTGTCGTAATTGCATTTTTGCATCATAGTATATGAAACATGTTAGGCCGGAAGGTAGTGTGAGGAAATTGTTTTATTTGCTCATATATTTTTCATTTTTTCTATTTTAGCATTAACAATATATTTATGTGATGTCTTATTAAATACTTTATTTTTTATTAAACATTTATCAATACATATTCAAGTAATATTACAACTTTTGTTTGTACACTGTGTCCGACAGACACTGCTTGCCCGTTTACGTAAGTGAAACGGAAAATATTTTTTTACGCCTAACCTTCTTTATCAAACATAGTCAAATATTGTGAAGTGAGAAAAAGGTGAGAAACAAACAAAGTCAAACAATATCATGTTCGCAGGAAATATCGTTTGGAGTATGTGATAAAAAGTATAAGCAACAGTGTCTGATAGACACTGGTTGCCCGATTAAGGGTTAATATCAAGTGGGTGTTTCAAATAATAAAAAGCTTTACTGTAACACAGATGCGTCTCGTGAAGGCATGCGGTGCATGCTGCGCATGCGTCAATTGTGGGAAAAGAACAGCTTGCTCTGCGACGACATTAATGAGCATTTCTACATTCTAATTTCTTCATATATGACAAGTATTTATTTTACACGAGAGCGCTGAACTAAGATTATATTACATTTCTTGGATCTGAAGTGAAAGAAAGTAATATTTCTTTTCCCACAATTGACGCATGTGTCACTTCAGATCCAAGAAATGTAATATAATCTTAGTTCAGTGCTCTCGTGTAAAATAAATACTTCTCATATATGAAGAAATTAGAATGTAGAAATGCTCATGAATGTCGTCGCAGAGCAAGCTGTCCTTTTCCCCACAATTGACGCATGCGCAGCATGCACTGCATGCGTTCACGAGACGCCTCTGCTGTAACATAAATGTACTAAACATAATAATATTAAGGTTAATTCAATTAAGGTACGTACATTGAGCCAATATGTACATGCAAATTGTTTAGAAAAATGTTATTGTTTATAAATTTAAATGTGATTTTTAATAACAGTAAATATATAGTAACAATTAAATTATAGGTATTAAAAATGTACTGTCCTTGGGCTGCTCTAAGTTGCACTCCACCCAATCTTTTTAATATGAATATGCTTGTTGACAATTACAAATATTTGTTAATGAAATCTGTTGCGCAAGCAATTCAGGAGAACCAGGGGCCCGGCGGTTGAGGAATACTGCTGGGCATGTTCTCCGCCAGAAGTGAAATATAGTACCACTTTTTCTTACTTTCCTGCAGCACCAAAACTCTTCTTGTCACATGCAATGCCTGTGGTTATGCGGACAATCAGTAAGAACTTTATGTAGTTCTTTGGCAAGGCTTTTCCACAATGTGTGGGGTTGTTTAGAGGTGACGAGGGCATGTGGGTAAATCGCTGTTCTTTGTCCTTGGGAAGAAAAGGCTTCGGCTTCCGCAGACGTCCACTTCGTATTGATCAAGCGTGTCACCCGTAAAGCTCCAATGAACACATTTCACCGCTTGAAGGACGGAGCATGGACTAAATGCGATTGATCCTTACAAGCGGGCCGTCCAAATAAATTGGGCGACCCCGAATCAAGCCAATGAGAATCAATTTCACAATGTCAAGAGGACGGAACCGTCCGGGACAGATCGTGTGGAAACCATCGTGGAAGGGGGAGAATGAAAGGGATCTAGTGAACTCCTATCTCGACAGGCGAACGGGCATTGTCTACTCGAGGATCTAGGGAATGTGACTGTGTAAGTCCACAAATGTCAGGCCAAATCTATTAATCAGAAGCGAGGGATCCGAGCGGAAAAGGGCTCGCGTTTAACAAGATCTAACGTGTCATAGTGCGACAAGGTTCGTCGTGATCTCTTTATTCACTGCAAGTTTAAACGTGTTCCTGTTCACTGCCGAGCGCAAGATCGTGTTTTGTAGCAGGGCAACACTCCATCCCACACCGCGAGCATTGTAGAGCGTCTTAGTGCTTGATCACCCTTCCTACTGGCCAGACTTAGTTTTGCGCCTCACCTAAATGCATATGCAGGGCATGATCAGAATATTGAAGGACTAAACGATATTTTTAAGTGTGTGTTAGCTGGTTTATTGTTATAGAATCTTGTGGAAAGATATGGTCAGTTTCTGAAAATCATATTGTGACGTTAATACAGGGCTACCATAAATGATTCATCGTATTTGGAAACACTGTATCGTCAGGTATAACCATATGCAAATGTGGCGCTGAGGTAACAATAACCAGTAATTTAGTTTGTCTGTACAGCAGTATTCAAGAAGGACCCTATCAACGTGAATGGCTCTTTGAAAGCTTAGGACAGTGTGATCAGTGGTCGCATGAAGCGTTTCCGGGAATGATGTTCACTGTTCGCCAGATTTAAGCGCCACATTTGCACCTGGTGGTGAAAATCGGAACGTTTTTCGCCAGCATTGTCTCCATAGCCTCTATATCAAGTTTCATCGCCATCCGTTACTTCGAACGGGCTCCAGAGGGCTCTGATAGGGTAGCTTTAATTGTGGACACCCGGTACGTGTAATACTTTTGAAAATTCAGTGTTTTGAAATCCGATGAATCGTTTATGGTAGCCCTGTACACACGTCAGATACCATTAAGCACTAGTCTATCAGAGAGGGTGAAGGAAAGCACTTTACAAGCGTAATGCTGTGACATTTCTGGGATGGAATTATCGATTGCCAATGCTTTAAGATCCACCGGTTCTTTCGGGATATCTTCCCCATCCCACGACCGTCAGAATGGGCCGATTCTGAAGTGGCTCACCTGCTTCAGAGTGTCTGAAGCGGAGTCTGAAACTCGAGTCTTCCACCACATTGATAACGTCAGCATCGCTGACAAATCGCTGCCTACGGAAAAAAAGGGGGGAAGGGGAGGCAGGGCCCCCGACGTGGAGGGGGTTGATGCCGTAGACTTTTACAGCCTCGCGAATGAACATCGGAAGTGGCTCTTCGGATCAATTGAATTACAGCTGACTGTTTTGGAGGGGGGCGGATGGAGTAAAATGTGCATGAGCTGGAAAGGAGTTGGAATCGTTTCGGTGGACTTGTCGCCATGATTGTGGTACAGGTGTTACGCTCTATTCCTGGTTTTAAACTCGGCCCTTTGTTTCCATTAGCAACTCCGTCTGGATTATAATGGTGCTTGTTGTTGGAAATGCTTGTGGAAGCAAAACACGGGGCTGGGACAGCGTTTCGCATTTGTTTTCTTGGGTTGGTGGAACTGGCGGGGAAGGGATGATCGAGGAAATGTGCGAAAAGATTGGAAAGGAAGGAGTAGCGAGGGCGGAGAAAATGCTTGTTAATCAGCTGGAAGGGATGGGTTTGACACACTCCCTTTATTTTCCCCTCTGTCTGTCACTTCCTTTTTAACCATCTGTCTGTCATCTTTATTCCCTCGCACCTCTCTCTCCCTCTCCCTCTATTTTATCAATATATCTGTATCAGTCTTACAATTTCTCTCTCTTCCCTCAATTTCTTCTGTCGATCACTTTATCAGTATCTCTCTCTTTCTTTCTTTCACTCTCTGTGTCTCATTCTACCTCTCTCTATCTCTCAGTCTGTCTATTACTATTTCTCTCCCCTTAACTCCGTGTGTTTGTCTTTCTGTCTCTCTCAAAATCTCTCTCTCCTCTCTTCCTGTTTTATCCATCTACATCCATCACTCTCTACAGGGTGTTTCCGGGCTGATGATACAAACTTTCAGGGACGATGGAGAAGGGCACATGTATCAATTGGAGATAAGGAACCCTGATCCGGAAACGACTTAGTCGAAAGTTATAAGCAAAAATCGGTGTATGAAGATGTAATACTTCTTTACGTGCACAAGTTCCACAAGCTGCTACAATCACAACAGTTGTTCGAAGTGGCGTCCCCCAGCTTCGTTGAAGGCACGACATCGTCGCACAAAGTACAGGCGTACCCGTTAGTAGTGTAAAATACTATATGATGGTGACAAAAATCATACAAATGAAGAGCTCATATGATTAAACAGACTGATTTGGCTATACTTAAAACAATGTCAAGATGCCCATATGAGTCAATTGCCCAAGTGTGCTACACAGTTAAATCTAAAGAATCTTGAGCTCTAGTGTACAAATGAAGAATTACTGTGTACAAATGAAGAAGCCTCAACAGACTGACAGATTCAGCTTTTGTACACATGGCCATGTGTACAAAAGCTGAATCTGTCAGTCTGTTGAGGCTTCTTCATTTGTACACAGTAATTCTTCATTTGTACACTAGAGCTCAAGATTCTTTAGATTTAACTGTGTAGCACACTTGGGCAATTGACTCATATGGGCATCTTGACATTGTTTTAAGTATAGCCAAATCAGTCTGTTTAATCATATGAGCTCTTCATTTGTATGATTTTTGTCACCATCATATAGTATTTTACACTACTAACGGGTACGCCTGTACTTTGTGCGACGATGTCGTGCCTTCAACGAAGCTGGGGGACGCCACTTCGAACAACTGTTGTGATTGTAGCAGCTTGTGGAACTTGTGCACGTAAAGAAGTATTACATCTTCATACACCGATTTTTGCTTATAACTTTCGACTAAGTCGTTTCCGGATCAGGGTTCCTTATCTCCAATTGATACATGTGCCCTTCTCCATCGTCCCTGAAAGTTTGTATCATCAGCCCGGAAACACCCTGTATATACAACTCTGTAGTGTTCTTCTTCTCTATTACTTCACCCTCGCATCGTGTGTGTGCATTAATGATTTTGTCTCTTTCTTACTATATTTATCTTCACCAATTTGTCTCTCTGTTTTAACTGTATCTTTCTTTCGCTCCTAGTTCATAAATAGCTATATTGATTTATTTCTCTCTTCCGCACAATTTGTTTCTCCTTACTTATATTTCTCTGTATCTCTGCATCTCTCTCAATTTCTACCACTCTATCGATCAGTTTATCTGTTTTCTCTTCCTCTTCTTTTCTGTGTCTTTGTCTGCCTCCTATTCCACATCTCTCTCTCTCTCTCTCTCTCTCTCTCAGCAGGTATCTATGTTTATCATTTACTCTCTCCTTATGTCGGTGTGCCTGTTCTTGTCCATTTTCATCTCCCTTGCTCGCTAACGAGTATATTACTACATAACAGGCTAATCTGATGGAAACCAAATTCGTGACATTTTAACGTATTCTGAAACCAAGGGCCACAACAGAGTAGCCCTTTGAGGGTCCGCATGGACAACGTATCGAGTTCCATCGCCGCTGTTTCATAAATTGCTGTTTTAAGTCTTTTTTGTGCACAGATAAGCTAATCAGGACTGGGCCTACAGTTTAATGTGGGATTCGAAACATTGTGTAATGTGTCTCCAGCAGGTATCGAACCTTGGACCCCTTGATTACAAGGCGACTAGTTATCAACCATCAACGCTGTTCTACTCTTCAAGTATCTACTCAGTTGTCCTCGTGATGCTGGGACCGAAGTTCTTGAAGTCATCTTGAATGGAACCTCGAGACCAGTCGAATCAAGAACAAGAGAACAAAGCTTTAGCACGTTGAACAATACAATACTACATCAAGGTGTATGACGTAATTTAGACTTGAGATTGTAAACATTTCAAAGCACTCTTAAGCAGCTTAAGTAATATTACAGTGTATCTTTAAAAAATGAATTCGAATCGCATTAAAGTATAGTATCCATAATATTCCTCCGTATAGAATGTATAATTGGTTACTCAAGTAATTACGTTGGCGTTCTCCGTCCCGTTCCTCTCGCCGAGTAGAAGTTATCCTAAGCAGAATGCGTATTGGACACAGCCATCTAACCCATGGTCACTTGCTGCAAGGGCAGGACCCTTCGTTATGTCGTTTTTTTAACGTTGCTTTAAGTGTTCGGCATATTCTTATTGAATTTGCTATCCTCAGACAGGCTTTTAATCTATCTTCCCAGCTGTTTGTCATACCTTTTGGGTGATGACAACAGCATTTTGTCCAACGTCTTTAACATTTTGCGAAGAGCTGGTCTCTTTCAGCATCTTTTAATTTTTCCCAAGACGTTTTTTATACCCCTTGTTTTAATGTCTCTGTGTTCCTATCTCTTATTTTCTCTCATTCCTTTTTCCCCTTCTCTTTGACCAGTGTCGTCGCCTTTTAATCAAGAGGTTCCGGGTTCGATACCCGGTGGAAGCAGGTAGTGGTTCGGATACAATTTTAATTTGTAGGTCCAGTCTCGATTAGCCTTTCTGTGCATAAAGTGAACCTAACCCAAACTCTTTCTGTCCAGATCTCATTCTTTCTCCCTGTCTTTATATTGCTTTGTTGATGTCCTTCTCCCTTTCAATCTCTTCCACTCCTCTCTGTGCTCTTTTTCTACCTTTATATTATCGTCTTCCCCTTTCTCTTTAACACACACACATTCTCTCCCTCTCTCCTTCCCTCTCTCCTTCCATCTCTTCCTCTTTCTCTCCATCTCTCCTTCTATTTCATCCTCTCTCTCCATCTCTGCCCTGTCTTTTATTTGCACTCTCCCTCGTCCTAGCATTCTGATCTTGCATAACCATAACTTTCTGTTTCTATCTTTTCCTCTGCGTTCTTTCTCTTTCTCTCTCTCTCTCTCTCTCTCTCTCTCTCTCTCTTTCTTTCTTTTCGTTGTTCCTCCTCCCTTTTCTCTCCTATCTCCTCCTATCTCTTTCACTTCTTAACTTCCTCGCCTAGTAATGAAGGGTCACGGGTTCAATACCCTTTCACCGTCTGTGAAGAAGCTTTTAGTTATTCTGACTTTTTAATGTGTTGTTTTTGTCTTGTGCAGGTCTTTTTACAACTTTGCACTTTTAATTTTTCCCAAGGCGTTTTTTATACCCCTTGTTTTAATGTCTTAAGTCAGAATTTTAGGTAAGGGGATATTTCCCCTAATATATTGAAGAGTGCAGAATGGCCTGAAGTGCCGACGAAGCCAAAAAAATTCATTCATTCATTCAAGTAATTACAACTAAATAAGTACTTCCACAGCAATATATTTTCACACTGAGGAAAATCATTCGTAAAAAACCAACATGGTTGAAGTTCTAACTTTATAAAATAAACTTACTTCATCTGAATAAGACGTTTGTTCTAAAATATTCCTTTTCTGGAAACTGACATTCTCGTTCAAAATGTACGAGAAGAAAATATATGAAAGAGAAATAAATTATGAAAGATCCTGTTAATGAGAAAACGAGAAAATTGGATGTCAACGTAGAAACATCTAGACTTTCCTTAAGTAAGAAAATACGCGAGGGAAGTAGGGAATTAAAGAAGGTAAAATCCAAAAAGAAACAAAAGGAACAAAGATGCATAGAAAGAAAAGTAATGAAGGGGAAAGTATTAAAGAAAGCGAGCTTAACAAATATAAGACGTGAAAAGAGTTAAGAAAACAAGAGTCAAAAGAAGCTAAATGAAATAGTAATGCGGGAACAAATAGGAAAACGAGAAAGTGAATTTAAGGTGCTTATATACAACAGGGAAAGCTTCTAAGAAGATTACAGAGCTGAAGAGATGGGAATAAATATAATGAGAGTATATGTAAATTTAATGGAGGTTTTTGTTGTTATTTAAGGATGCAAAGTGTCTTGCTCAAAAGTTGACGGTTTAATTTAGTGCTGCTTTAAAATTACTGCGCCTGATGTTTTAATATGTAATCGCCATGTAGCAACATTCCGCATTTTTTGAAAGTATGAGTTTATGTCGGCGTGAGTTGATTTCGTGGCATGGGCAAGATGGAATTATTTCTTCTCGACGGACTTGCTGCACATCATATTTATGCCTGTCTTCCTCTCCTGCTTTTTTTCGCTCTATGTCTTTCACTCTCTCTCTCTCTCTCTCTCTCTCTCTCTCTCTCTCTCTCTCTCTCTCTGGGCCTGTGTCTCTCTTTTCATATTTCTTTGTTGCTCCCTTTCTTCTTTTTCTCTCCTTTCTCTCCTTCCCCATCTCTTTTTCTTTAATTCAATTCACTCTCTGTCCCTATCTCTTATTTTCTCTCATTCCTTTTCCCCTTTCTCTTTGACCAGTGTCGTCGCATATTAATCAAGGGGTCCCGGGTTCGATACCCGGTGGAAGCACATAGTGGTTCCGATACAATTTTAATTTGTAGGTCCAGTCTCGATTAGCCTTTCTGTGCATAACGTGAACCTAACCCAAACTCTTTCTGTCCAGATCTCATTCTTTCTCCCTGTCTTTATATTGCTCTGTTGATGTCCTTCTCCCTTTCAATCTCTTCCACTCCTCTCTGTGCTCTTTTTCTACCTTTATATTATCGTCTTCCCCTTTCTCTTTAACACACACACATTCTCTCCCTCTCTCCTTCCCTCTCTCCTTCCATCTCTTCCTCTTTCTCTCCATCTCTCCTTCTATTTCATCCTCTCTCTCCATCTCTGCCCTGTCTTTTATTTGCACTCTCCCTCGTCCTAGCATTCTGATCTTGCATAACCATAACTTTCTGTTTCTATCTTTTCCTCTGCGTTCTTTCTCTTTCTCTCTCTATCTCTCTCTCTTTCTTTCTTTTCGTTGTTCCTCCTCTCTTTTCTCTCCTATCTCCTCCTATCTCTTTCACTTCTTAACTTCCTCGCCCAGTAATGAAGGGTCACGGGTTCAATACCCTTTCACCGTCTGTGAAGAAGCTTTTAGTTATTCTGATTTTTAATGTGTTGTTTTTGTCTTGTGCAGGTCTTTTCACAACTTTGCACTTTTAATTTTTCCCAAGACGTTTTTTATACCCCTTGTTTTAATGTCTTAAGTCAGAATTTTAGGTAAGGGGATATTTCCCCTAATATATTGAAGAGTGCAGAATGGCCTGAAGTGCCGACGAAGCCAAAAAAATTCATTCATTCATTCAAGTAATTACAACTAAATAAGTACTTCCACAGCAATATATTTTCACACTGAGGAAAATCATTCGTAAAAAACCAACATGGTTGAAGTTCTAACTTTATAAAATAAACTTACTTCATCTGAATAAGACGTTTGTTCTAAAATATTCCTTTTCTGGAAACTGACATTCTCGTTCAAAATGTACGAGAAGAAAATATATGAAAGAGAAATAAATTATGAAAGATCCTGTTAATGAGAAAACGAGACAATTGGATGTCAACGTAGAAACATCTAGACTTTCCTTAAGTAAGAAAATACGCGAGGGAAGTAGGGAATTAAAGAAGGTAAAATCCAAAAAGAAACAAAAGGAACAAAGATGCATAGAAAGAAAAGTAATGAAGGGGAAAGTATTAAAGAAAGCGAGCTTAACAAATATAAGACGTGAAAAGAGTTAAGAAAACAAGAGTCAAAAGAAGCTAAATGAAATAGTAATGCGGGAACAAATAGGAAAACGAGAAAGTGAATTTAAGGTGCTTATATACAACAGGGAAAGCTTCTAAGAAGATTACAGAGCTGAAGAGATGGGAATAAATATAATGAGAGTATATGTAAATTTAATGGAGGTTTTTGTTGTTATTTAAGGATGCAAAGTGTCTTGCTCAAAAGTTGACGGTTTAATTTAGTGCTGCTTTAAAATTACTGCGCCTGATGTTTTAATATGTAATCGCCATGTAGCAACATTCCGCATTTTTTGAAAGTATGAGTTTATGTCGGCGTGAGTTGATTTCGTGGCATGGGCAAGATGGAATTATTTCTTCTCGACGGACTTGCTGCACATCATATTTATGCCTGTCTTCCTCTCCTGCTTTTTTTTCGCTCTATGTTTTTCACTCTCTCTCTCTCTCTCTCTCTCTCTCTCTCTCTCTCTCTCTCTCTCTCTCTCTCTCTCTCTCTCTCTCTCTCTCTCTCTCTCTCTCTCTCTGGGCCTGTGTCTCTCTTTTCATATTTCTTTGTTGCTCCCTTTCTTCTTTTTCTCTCCTTTCTCTCCTTCCCCATCTCTTTTTCTTTAATTCAATTCACTCTCTGTCCCTATCTCTTATTTTCTCTCATTCCTTTTCCCCTTTCTCTTTGACCAGTGTCGTCGCATATTAATCAAGGGGTCCCGGGTTCGATACCCGGTGGAAGCACATAGTGGTTCCGATACAATTTTAATTTGTAGGTCCAGTCTCGATTAGCCTTTCTGTGCATAACGTGAACCTAACCCAAACTCTTTCTGTCCAGATCTCATTCTTTCTCCCTGTCTTTATATTGCTCTGTTGATGTCCTTCTCCCTTTCAATCTCTTCCACTCCTCTCTGTGCTCTTTTTCTACCTTTATATTATCGTCTTCCCCTTTCTCTTTAACACACACACATTCTCTCCCTCTCTCCTTCCCTCTCTCCTTCCATCTCTTCCTCTTTCTCTCCATCTCTCCTTCTATTTCATCCTCTCTCTCCATCTCTGCCCTGTCTTTTATTTGCACTCTCCCTCGTCCTAGCATTCTGATCTTGCATAACCATAACTTTCTGTTTCTATCTTTTCCTCTGCGTTCTTTCTCTTTCTCTCTCTATCTCTCTCTCTTTCTTTCTTTTCGTTGTTCCTCCTCTCTTTTCTCTCCTATCTCCTCCTATCTCTTTCACTTCTTAACTTCCTCGCCTAGTAATGAAGGGTCACGGGTTCAATACCCTTTCACCGTCTGTGAAGAAGCTTTTAGTTATTCTGACTTTTTAATGTGTTGTTTTTGTCTTGTGCAGGTCTTTTTACAACTTTGCACTTTTAATTTTTCCCAAGGCGTTTTTTATACCCCTTGTTTTAATGTCTTAAGTCAGAATTTTAGGTAAGGGGATATTTCCCCTAATATATTGAAGAGTGCAGAATGGCCTGAAGTGCCGACGCAGCCAAAAAAATGTAATTCACTCATTCAAGTAATTACAACTAAATAATTACTTCCACAGCAATATATTTTCACACTGAGGAAAATCATTCGTAAAAAACCAACATGGTTGATGTTCTAACTTTATAAAATAAACTTACTTCATCTGAATAAGACGTTTGTTCTAAAATATTCCTTTTCTGGAAACTGACATTCTCGTTCAAAATGTACGAGAAGAAAATATATGAAAGAGAAATAAATTATGAAAGATCCTGTTAATGAGAAAACGAGACAATTGGATGTCAACGTAGAAACATCTAGACTTTCCTTAAGTAAGAAAATACGCGAGGGAAGTAGGGAATTAAAGAAGGTAAAATCCAAAAAGAAACAAAAGGAACAAAGATGCATAGAAAGAAAAGTAATGAAGGGGAAAGTATTAAAGAAAGCGAGCTTAACAAATATAAGACGTGAAAAGAGTTAAGAAAACAAGAGTCAAAAGAAGCTAAATGAAATAGTAATGCGGGAACAAATAGGAACACGAGAAAGTGAATTTAAGGTGCTTATATACAACAGGGAAAGCTTCTAAGAAGATTACAGAGCTGAAGAGATGGGAATAAATATAATGAGAGTATATGTAAATTTAATGGAGGTTTTTGTTGTTATTTAAGGATGCAAAGTGTCTTGCTCAAAAGTTGACGGTTTAATTTAGTGCTGCTTTAAAATTACTGCGCCTGATGTTTTAATATGTAATCGCCATGTAGCAACATTCCGCATTTTTTGAAAGTATGAGTTTATGTCGGCGTGAGTTGATTTCGTGGCATGGGCAAGATGGAATTATTTCTTCTCGACGGACTTGCTGCACATCATATTTATGCCTGTCTTCCTCTCCTGCTTTTTTTTCGCTCTATGTCTTTCACTCTCTCTCTCTCTCTCTCTCTCTCTCTCTCTCTCTCTCTCTCTCTCTCTCTCTCTCTCTCCGTCTGGGCCTGTGTCTCTCTTTTCATATTTCTTTGTTGCTCCCTTTCTTCTTTTTCTCTCCTTTCTCTCCTTCCCCATCTCTTTTTCTTTAATTCAATTCACTCTCTGTCCCTATCTCTTATTTTCTCTCATTCCTTTTCCCCTTTCTCTTTGACCAGTGTCGTCGCATATTAATCAAGGGGTCCCGGGTTCGATACCCGGTGGAAACACATAGTGGTTCCGATACAATTTTAATTTGTAGGTCCAGTCTCGATTAGCCTTTCTGTGCATAACGTGAACCTAACCCAAACTCTTTCTGTCCAGATCTCATTCTTTCTCCCTGTCTTTATATTGCTCTGTTGATGTCCTTCTCCCTTTCAATCTCTTCCACTCCTCTCTGTGCTCTTTTTCTACCTTTATATTATCGTCTTCCCCTTTCTCTTTAACACACACACATTCTCTCCCTCTCTCCTTCCCTCTCTCCTTCCATCTCTTCCTCTTTCTCTCCATCTCTCCTTCTATTTCATCCTCTCTCTCCATCTCTGCCCTGTCTTTTATTTGCACTCTCCCTCGTCCTAGCATTCTGATCTTGCATAACCATAACTTTCTGTTTCTATCTTTTCCTCTGCGTTCTTTCTCTTTCTCTCTCTCTCTCTCTCTCTCTCTCTCTCTCTTTCTTTCTTTTCGTTGTTCCTCCTCCCTTTTCTCTCCTATCTCCTCCTATCTCTTTCACTTCTTAACTTCCTCGCCTAGTAATGAAGGGTCACGGGTTCAATACCCTTTCACCGTCTGTGAAGAAGCTTTTAGTTATTCTGACTTTTTAATGTGTTGTTTTTGTCTTGTGCAGGTCTTTTTACAACTTTGCACTTTTAATTTTTCCCAAGGCGTTTTTTATACCCCTTGTTTTAATGTCTTAAGTCAGAATTTTAGGTAAGGGGATATTTCCCCTAATATATTGAAGAGTGCAGAATGGCCTGAAGTGCCGACGAAGCCAAAAAAATTCATTCATTCATTCAAGTAATTACAACTAAATAAGTACTTCCACAGCAATATATTTTCACACTGAAGAAAATCATTCGTAAAAAACCAACATGGTTGATGTTCTAACTTTATAAAATAAACTTACTTCATCTGAATAAGACGTTTGTTCTAAAATATTCCTTTTCTGGAAACTGACATTCTCGTTCAAAATGTACGAGAAGAAAATATATGAAAGAGAAATAAATTATGAAAGATCCTGTTAATGAGAAAACGAGACAATTGGATGTCAACGTAGAAACATCTAGACTTTCCTTAAGTAAGAAAATACGCGAGGGAAGTAGGGAATTAAAGAAGGTAAAATCCAAAAAGAAACAAAAGGAACAAAGATGCATAGAAAGAAAAGTAATGAAGGGGAAAGTATTAAAGAAAGCGAGCTTAACAAATATAAGACGTGAAAAGAGTTAAGAAAACAAGAGTCAAAAGAAGCTAAATGAAATAGTAATGCGGGAACAAATAGGAACACGAGAAAGTGAATTTAAGGTGCTTATATACAACAGGGAAAGCTTCTAAGAAGATTACAGAGCTGAAGAGATGGGAATAAATATAATGAGAGTATATGTAAATTTAATGGAGGTTTTTGTTGTTATTTAAGGATGCAGAGTGTCTTGCTCAGAAGTTGGCGGTTTAATTTAGTGTTGCTGGAAAATTACTGCACCTGATGTTTTAATATGTAATCGCCATGTAGCAACATGCCGTTTTTTTTTTAATTATTTCTTCTCCATGGACTTGCTGCACATCACATTTACGCCTGTCTTCCTCTCCTGGTTTTATTTTTCGCTATGTCCTTCACTCTCTCTCTCTCTCTCTCTCTCTCTCTCTCTCTCTCTCTGTGTGTGTGTGTGTCTGGGCCTGTGTCTCTTTTCATATTTCTCTGTTGCTCCCTTTCTTCTTTCTCTCTCCATATCTCTCTCCATCCCTATATATTTTTCTCTTAATTCAATTCTCTCTCTGTCCCTATCTCTTCTTTTCTCTCATTCCTTTTTCCCCTACTCTTTGACCAGTGTCGTCGCCTTTTAATCAATGGGTCCCGGGTTCGATACCCGGTACAAACACATAGTGGTTCGGATCCAATTTTAATTTGTAAATTCAGTCTCGATTAGCCTTTCTGTACATAAAGTGAACCTAACCCAAACTCTTTCTGTCCAGATCACATTTTTTCTCCCTGTCTTTATATTGCTCTGTTGATGTCTTTCTCCCTTTGAATCTCTTCACCTCCTCTCTCTGTGATCTTTTTCTACCTTTATATTATCGCCTTCCTCTTTCTCTTTAACACACACACATTTTCTCCCTCTATCTCTTCCTCTTTCTCTCAATCTCTCTCATCCTCTCTCTCTCTCTCTCCATCTCTGCCCTGTCTCAGTTCTCCTCTCCCTCGTCCTAGCATTTCTGTTTCTATCCTTTCCTATGCGTCGTATCCTTTTCTCTCTTTCCGTTGTTCCTCCTCCTTTTCTCTCCCTATCTGCCCCTATCTCTTTCACTTCTTAACTTCCTCGCCTAGTAATCAAGGATCACGGGTTCAATACCTTTGAACACACATAGTGATTCGGATTCCACATTAAACTGTAGGTCCAGTCACGATTAGTGGACCTCAAACAACTTTCACTCCTATGTATCCTTCTGCATCTTCCTTTCTCAAAATCACTGCATCATCTTCCCCTTCCCCTATACCTCTGCTGGAAATTGAACGTGATATGAAATATCCCTTTCCCACGTTACCGATTGGTAACCACGGAGTACATTTCGGCAAAGCTCACTAAAGATTAGCTCCATCTCCCCACCCCACAACGATGCCACTGTACTCATAGGGAAACCATTCGAAAATCCACATCCTTCATGTTAAACTATTTCTTTCTCCCCTCTAGGCTGGGTACACTCTCTTTCTTGCTAAACGAATTTCTCTTTTTTACTGCTCCCTGTTCCTCTCTCCCCCCTCTCCTCTTTCGCCGCAATTGAAAGCAAGCGAATTCTCGTTAAAATTCGATGTCGAGGTTCCCCCCATGGAAATGCATGTTTGCTCAGTTCCAGGAACGGAGAAAAACGGATGAATTTTCAGGCGGTAAGAGTCCAGCAGCCTGGCCAAAAAAGGGAAGGAAAAATCTGCAATTCTAATTGCGTTTCAAGCAGAGCGATCCACGGCAGCGATTGTCAGGTTGAGACTTCAGCACAAGAGAGAATAAAGGATGTGAAGATGCGACCAGGACCAGCTGTGAAGAATACTAGGAAGCATCGTTGATTTCCGGACCATTTCGGGCCGGTCTCTCTCGTTTGATGCTGCAGAAGTGATGGAAAACAACTACGATAGGACTGGCTGGAATCAACGTGTTGTGTCTTGAATTGATTCAGTTTATTTTACATCGCTTTTCTGCCACTTTTGGTTAATCGTGAAGATGATGATGGATGTTTGATATGATCCATATGTTTATGTGACGTCACCGGTAGAAAATATGTCACTAATATTTATTTTTGTAAACGAAAGCGTAATTTCCTTGTTATTATATGTAACATTGCACCTTGTTTGTAATGTATATCTTTTGTTTAATAGTTATTGTATTTTATGCTCTATTATGAGTAGTTTAATGTATCTTCATGTTTGCGAGAGTGCACTATACGAATTTGTATTTCTAAAAATGTATAGATGTCAGTTTTGTTGGTAGCATCCTTTTGTAAATAGTGAGTGATTCATCTGTACTTGAATCTGTGTTCTCGAAATAGTATAAAAGCGAGGATATTGCGTAAGAAATATCACACTTTCGTCACGGATCGACGAAGCTTTTAAACCTAAAAAGAACTCCTCGGCATTGTGCATACATCTCGGTATGGTAGTTCGGGGCGCAAGCTAGGCCTATGCGATCATCGGTATGCCGATGACCATGCATTGATGATATGCACAATACTGCAACCATTATTCGTTAAGAAATAAAGCTAGCCTGATTAATTTGGACTAAAAGGCTAAAGAGCAAATATTGGCTCAGTTATTATTGCATATCTCATGGTGTGGTAGTTCGGGGCGCAAGCTAGGTCTATGTGATCATAGGCTTGCCGATAGCCACGCATTGAGTTTATGCGTTTTTAGTTGAGCCAATTCATCAACAAAGCGAAGTCCTCGCCTTCGTCTCAAGTATAGTTGCATTATAATTGCAATAAATAAAGAATAAAACTTTTCAGTTTATACATACTGCAGTAATGTGGTTTTATTTCTCTGTGCTGTGAATATTGTCTTTGCCTAACACTATCCCTGTACCTGAGAGGAGTCTGTGTACTTCACCGAGTCTCATCGCTGAGTATTATTAAGTTATTATTAATAAATATAATAATACATTTAATAGTATAATTGACTTGACTTGAACGTATCATGTTGATGACAAGGATGAAGGGGCAATCACACATACACTGACGACACAAGCCTCACAGAGGATATAGTACTGGATGTGAGTCCAGACGCCAGAGCCTCTTTAGTCTTCAAAATGTAGTCAAGGGTGTACTATTCACAGAGGAGTCACCTGTTACACCCCAAATCTCTCTTTATGTGCATGCCATATCGTAACGAGCTACAAAATAATTAAAAATATCAATACAATGAACTTCCAAATCCCAGTCATTCAACCATCATTTTCTAGACAGGAACTTGACGATCAAGAATGCAGTGTCAGACTTTACTTAAGCTCTTCCTGGTTATCAGCATTGTAAACATGTAAATAGGTGAAACCCAGGAAGAGGCCATAGGTCTGACTCTGCATTTGCTTAGCAAAATGAATTACAATAAATAATCCGGATTATTAGTCAGTCAGTTTGGAACTATCGTTATTTTAAAAGCCTCTCTGAATGCTTCACGTTGACCAGGGCATTCACTTGTTTTTCTCAGTTGTCTCAGCCTCTGAGGCATGTAAACAATGCACAGTGTTGTGCTATGCAAACCTCCTGAGCTATTCAGGAAACAGGTAGTTTCTTCTGCCTATGGAGTCAGCTGTTTGCATAGTGGCAATTAAAAACACGATTCGGCATGGAGGAAGAGCTCCATGGCCTAGGGATATAGAGAGGAGACAAGCGGAGAGGGGACTGACTTTGGATTGGAATTGGGAAGGGGGAAGAGGTTAGGAGAGCAGTGGAGCAAAAGTGAGACGACGCTCTGGTCAACCGATAGAGAAGCCAACAGAGGACTTAGTATATTTTTATTCATCGTAATTATTTTCATTCGTCAGATAGACAGGTAACTATCCTAAAACCCAGCCATGATTCAGGTTCAAAAGTTCAGAAAACCAAACGGGTGACCATTGTATTTTCTAGTTGTTAGTTCCTAAATCTTACTTGTACCTTTCGTACTGCCAAGCTTTAACTCGTCATGCCAATGACGAGTGCTCTCATCATAGAGGATGAATGATGAATAACTTACATCACCCAGCAATTAATTGCAAAGTGACTGGTTCCGATCCCATCATTCTATAGAATGATACGTGGTAGAGGTGCTGGGATTTTCATTTCATTTCACCATGAAGTAAGTGAAAATTGAAAGAATAGTTTCAATAACCAGTTCTAAATTTAACCCCACCCAATTCGCAAGTCAGACTCTATATGTTGTACAGTCTCTACCATAATAACACGTCGCAGAACTTCGTCTTCAGACAGACAGGTATATTTATTTATTTGCCATGCTGATCCAGTCTTTAGGGGTGTGAAACTCAAGTGTTGTGTATTGCCATTCATGTGTGTGTAATTATTGCCTCTCACACCTTACCATTAAGCTATCTACTACAAGCGAGTTTGACCTTAGTTGGTGATGAATGACCCAAGTTCGATCCCTCATACCAAAGGGTATGTTACGTGGTGGAGATGCTGGGTATCGATATCTCCCATGTCTCCCCCTTCATCTTTATCACTTATTCTCTTTATCTCTGTCACTTTCTTTTTCCTTCATTTTCTCCTTCTATCTATTTTCATCTCTAATTACTTTCTTTTCTTTTATACTGTCTCACCTATTTCACTCACTGTAGTTCCTATACTTCTTGTCCTACGACTCTCTCTCTCTCTCTCGCTCTCTCTCTCGCTATCTATCTATCTCTCTCTATCTCTCTCTATCTCTATCGATCTCTATCTCTATATCTCTCTATCTCTATCTCTCTCTATCTCTCTCTCTCCCTATCTCTCTCTATCTCTCTCTCTATCTTCCTCTCTCTATCTCTCTCTATTTTTCTCTCTCTATCTCTCTCTCTATCTTCCTCTCTCTATCTCTCTCTATTTTTTCTCTCTCTATCTCTCTCTCCCTCTATCTCTCTCTCCCTCTCTCTATCTCTCTCTCTCCCTATCTCTCTCTATCTCCCTCTCTCTATCTCTCTCTATTTTTCTCTCTCTCCCTCTATCTCTCTCCCTCTATCTCTCTCTCCCTCTATCTATCTCTCCCTCTCTCTATCTCTCTATATCTTTCTCCCTCTCCTCTCTCTCTCTCTCTCTCTCTCTCTCTCTCTCTCTCTCTCTCTCTCTCTCTCGTGTGTGTGTTCCATGTTCACTTCAGATTACAGGTCAAGCATAGAGGTTTCCTTATCTGTGACAATAATAAACCATTCTGTTACGTTTTATAACTGTAATATCTCACCTTGACTCCTTTTTCGGGGAACAACAAGACGTTAACAGCCTACTCTGAGGCTGGACGTGGAATAAACCTTAAAAGAATGGATGAAATATCATAAGCATCCACACTACCTTATATGTTTTCTGTCAGTCAACACTGAAAATGCTTCCACTTATGGTAGTTCCACATAATTTACCCTTACAAAGAGAACACTAAATCAGGTAATAGCAATATTAATCACGAAAACCCTTTCTTCAGTTATACTTGATCAAATCGGCCAAAATAAAAACATTCATTCTTCTATTTTGGATTTGACAGCTTTAAAGCCGTTTTTGTCCATAATAACATATACATAAAATACGCACAATAGCTTTACATTTAACATATCCTTACCCCATTTCCCCCTATTTCACAGACATTAGATTAAAAAATAAAAACATTCGCCTTTACAATACATTTTCTTAAGAATATTACAATAACTACAACCCATCCGAACATCTGGATTAACCACCAAACTTGTCAAATTTATGAGGAACCGAGCCTTTAAATTATGTAGTTTTACATAAGGTATTTCTCTCTTCATTATATTTTGGGCATTCCAGTGTTATATGCTGCACTTTCTCCCACATTCACATCTCCTATTGTTCGTTATTTCAATTCTGAATAAATGTTGTCAAGTACATAAATGACCTAATCTCAGTCTGTTAATTAATACAATTACATTTCTTGTACCATTGTCATGATGAAACCAACGTTTGTGGGGATTCAATTCAGCAAATGATCTGTATGATTCTCCAGCTGTTACAAGTTCATGTCGACACCAATCAAACCATTCCAAAAAATTCTTGTTTACTCTATGGAGAAGAACAATGTATTAAAATGATAAGTCCCCAATAAAATAAAAACACGTACCTTCAAATCCGCATACATCACACTCTTTACATATAATTAACCTCTCTTAGCAACCGGAAGGAAACTTACACGTTAGTTAATAAACACTAGGCAAGGTCACAGAATTGACGTCATAATACAAGTATGATAAGAACATTCTGTTTTTTCTGAATAACAATTCTCAAACAATGATTATAATAATGCTATTGAAAGTACTTTATATTGGGAAATGGAACGAAAGTTAAAACGTTGTTCACGCAATTCTTCATCTAAAATGATTCTAATTATGTTTTTAATCTACAAAATACCCAATATTAAACATCCGTTAAAACATCCTTTTACTATAAAGGAAACACTGTGTCATTTTTCCTTTGTTTTACGTAACAGATTCCTTTTGTTCCAAAGATAATGATTGCAGTCAACGAACCACAAACAATGCAATTGCGAACACAATATATAGCACGGCTATATTTAGGTTCTATTGTGAAGACCACAAAAGACTTTTAAAACAAACAGGTAAACAGGTTAACATCTCAATATCTTTCTCTCTCTCTCTCTCTCTCTCTCTCTCTCTCTCTCTCTCTATCTGTTTCTCTTTCTCCCTGTTTCTCTCTCTCTCTCCCTGTATGTCTCTCTCTCTCTGCTTCTCTCTATTTCTCTCTACGTTTGTCTCTCTGTTTCTCTCTCTCTCTCTCTATGTCTCTCTCTCACTCTCTCTCTCTGTTACTCTCTTTCTCTCCCCGTTTCTCAATCTCTCTCTCTCTCTCACCCCGTTGCTTTCTCTCTCTGTTTTCTCTCTCTCCCTGTTTCAATCTGTCTCTCTCCCTCTCTCTCTCTCTCTCTCTCTCTCTCTGTTTCTCTCTCTCTCTGCTTCTCTCTATCTCTCTCTGTTTCTCTCTCTATATGTCTCTCTCTCTCTCTCTCTCTCTCTGTTTCTCTCACTCTCTCTCTCTTTCTCCACCATATGCATTTCTATATATGTATTTCTTGCTTTTCCTTTTCTCTGTTTATCTTCTCACAATGTGACCTACTGTTTCTTTCTTTCTTTCTCCATATTGCCATTTTCTATCCTTTCTAATTAATTCTGTCCTCATTTCCTTTAATCTAGATCCGTCTCTTTCGTAATTCTGATTTCTATATCTTTCCTGTTTTGACTTCGTTAACTCTCTCTCTCTCTCTCTCCCTCTCTTTCTCTCTCTCTCTCTCTCTCTCTCTCTGTTAATCTCCTTTGATCCCTATCAATCCTCTTTCACTATCTTTATCCCTATTTCTCTGTCATTCAATATCTTCATCTCTTTCTTTCACATTCTCTCTCTCCTTATCTCTCTGACTCTCTCTCCTTAGTCTCTGTCGTTCTCTTTCACATTTTTTATTCCCATCACTCACCTATGTCCACCTTTCCTGTAACTGCTTTTATTTCAGTTGGTCTCGTTTACCCTCCTTATGTCGCATTCTCTTTTACTATCCGTGTCTCTCTCTTTATGATTGATTGAATTTATTTTACATCGCTTTTTTGCCACTTTGAGCTGATCGCGAAGATAATTATGATTGATGATAGAAATGGATGAAAGGACAATCACACAAATATATATCTGGGCCGACTCAATTTGATGTTTATGTAAATATTTTAATATTAACTATTTTTAATTGTAATGCAGCACATCATTTCACTAGACGTGATTCAAGATCAGATTCAAAATAAGGAAACACCATATTAATGTAAGTAAAGCGTTTCATTACATGAGAATTTCCATTTCGAAGCTTGCTGATTATACTGGCTGAGAGTCCAGATGCCAGAGCCACGCTGGACTGTAAAATGCAGTCCAGGGTGTGCTACGTGGAAGGGAGGTTTATATTTCGGTGTCTTCACAGAGGACACCCCATATCGCTATTTGTTTCCATGTCATGTCTCTTCCTTTATCTCTTATTATCTTTATCTCTGTCACTTTATTTTTTCTATACATTCTCTTTCTACCTATTTTCATCTCTAATTATTTTATCTTTCTACCTATTTTCATCTCTAATTATTTTCTCTTTCTACCTATTTTCATCTCTTAGTATTTTGTCTTTCTACCTATTTTCATCTCTAATTATTTTCTCTTTCTACTTATTTTCATCTTTAATTATTTTCTCTTTCTACCCATTTTCATCTCTAATTATTATCTCTTTCTACCTATTTTCGTCTCTAATTATTTCGCCTTTCTATCTATTTTCATCTCTAATTATTTTCTCTTTCTACCGATTTTCATATCTAATTATTTTCTCTTTCTACCTATTTTCGTCTCTAATTATTTTCTCTTTCTACCTATTTTAGACTAATTATTTCCTCTTTCTACCTATTTTCATCTCTAATTATTTCCTCTATCTACCTATTTTCATCTCTAATTATTTTCTTTCTTTTATACTGTCTCACCTATTTTCACCACTCTAGTTCTCCCTATATCTTGCCCTACCCTCTCTCTCCCTCTCTGTATGCATGTGTGCGTATGATTGGTTACCAGACGTCCTTCTTTACGAGCCCTAAAAATAGTCCTGGCGGGTTTTTAGAAAAATGGGGAAATGTCCTCTTTTTAGGAGTGTAGACAACTTGAATATTCGTAGATTCGTAACAAAATTTTATATTTGTAAATAATAATTATTTACAATTAATGTTAATATTGTTTCTGTGTTCAATTTCAAAATAAAGGAAAATACAACACTCTCAGTTGCAAGCCGAAAGACAAGAAACTTTTCTTCAAACAAGGAATGAACATAGTTTATGCAATTCATTGTTACGAGTATGTAACATTCTCCATTCTCGCGTTTCTTCGTCTCTTTTAGGTCCAAAATTTCTCCAAAGTTCTTTATTTTTATAAAAACTCTTCTTTCAAAGTTCGAGACCAAGTTTCACAACCGTATAATACCGGGTGATTGGTTTGGGTATGGATAGAATAATATGGATGTGAAAATTTTTGGTCAAATGTAATTACCTAAAATATTGTATAAAAGACTGAAAGGTGGGAGTTTTTATTTTTAGACACTATTAACAGTTTGGTACGATTTTAAGTTTTCTACATGGCCTCCATTGCGAACTCTGCACAAATCATAACGGTGATTCAATTCATTCCACGTCTGGCGTAACATCTCTGGGGTGATTCTGTCGAAAGCCTGTGTGATTTTGAGTTTCAAATGATCAATGTCTGTGGGTTTCTGTGAATAGAAGAAACCCCAGACGAAGAAATCTGGGGAGTTGGGAGGCCAAGCAATTGGTCCCCCACGCCCACACCAAAGACGATTGAAATGTTGGTTAAGAAAATCACGAACCACTTCAAACTTTATTGTTGCCAACACATTACAGGAAAACTTCCATGATTCACGCACGAAAACACCAACATGAAAATTGTCCTACTAATATATTTACGTTTCTATTAATGTTTTATTTTATCCATACTGCACTACTGACATTGTAAATAAATATAATATTCAGACGTTTGCCTGTAATGATTATTAGTAATACTGAAACGGAGTAAAATTATTTTACAGGGGTGTGTGATCTCCAAGCTCACCAAAACACCAGTAAGCACAAAACTTGTGTTCGAAGTGCTGCATCTAAAAATGTGCTCTTTTTTGTAAAGTTTGCATCTGTTAACCCTATGTGTGAAGGTGTGTGTATGAGTCGCCCTTTCAACGGTAACATTTTATTCCCCTTTTTCCACGTTGCCTCCGTCCTCTATTGTTGCGTTGACGTCCGCGCGACATGGCATCGCAACGATGTTCAGAAACCATCGATTGTTGAAGCAGTTTTATTTGTTAGGATGACAAATGACAAACGGAACACGACGCCAGCTCAAACACACACCATTGTCAAGAACGGTGGCTGGGTTGCCGGGGGGAGGGCGGGAATGTAACGTACCTCGATCTTGAAAAATAAAAAAAATACGACGTAGAACGGAATGTCTGTACCCCCAGATGACGTTGTCTAGCGCGATGCTGTATGAAATTCACGGTTGCTATGATACCATATTGATCTCTCGATATTCGACAACCTTTCGCCAGATGAGCCATCACCTTTCTTAATTGATTCATTGAGGAGATAACAAGGATCTTGCGTACAGAAGCGGCGGGAGGAAATTGAAAGGAAAGCTGTAACCCTCCTCCACCCCCTCCGCCCCCTATTAAAGACTGAAGCATCGGCATGCTATCAGCATCCCTCACAGGACCTCAGATGGGAGATGGAGTCGATGAAAGGGACTTCAGATGGTTTTGCCTCTAACGATCTTGTCGGTTCCACAATTCGAGGGAATTCCGAGTTTATACGTTTTAATCAGAGTCTTTCTTCAACGCGACGAGAGGTTTCGGGATGAGGAACGATGCAATGAAAGCGAAATGGCCTGGGTTTCTCGCTTTGTTCGATGGGAGGAGGATAGCAGGAAAGGTCTCTATCTGTTCCCAGGCATGTACAGTGGTAACCATGAGTATTACCGTGCAAATTGTCCATGACTATTTTCATTAATTTTTCTCTCACGCTACGTACCCGCAGCACATGTAAACCACATGGCCAAGGATTGAAATAATGCATCATAGATGGCAGCACGCGGAAGAAATATTACGATCGCAGATTATAGTAACAATGAGCAAGCGAATCGAACAAAAGTGTTTGGGAGAACTGAAATTAATTGTGCTTACATAAATTTATGAACTGAGATAAACAATGGAGATGGATAAAGGCAAGATAAAGAAATGATCGACACGTGCAGCATATGCGATTATTGGTAAACATTAATGAAGTTAAAAAGCTATTACAATTTTATATCTCTAGCGTCTTAGTGGGAAGGAGTTTTCCCACTAGACCTTTTTGGTTGTTTTCCCCGGTGCGGCGGCTCCCAAGCACTTCCGTTACGGCGCATATATTGCTGACCCGAATCAAGGTCGAGCGCGGGATGGGCGGCGCCCTTCGATTAACCCCTTTCTTCTGCTTGTATTAGGCTATTGCGCAGCATAAGATTCATTCGAATTATTGTTGTATCTTTGACAAAGCCCAAGAAAGAAGGGAAGTATAGCAGGGAAGATACGGGAATCAATCCATTGTTTAATAAATGAAGGAATTTGTATATAGGTGCCTTGGTAAATAACAAATATATTTACTAGAAGAATAAATATATGAAAGGCATATGATTTCATCAATAGAAGAAGAAGTATATTCAATAATAGAAGAAGTTTATAGAAGAATAAGTATATTGATTAGTAGAAGAAGAAGACTATCGACTACTAGAAGAAGTCCATTAACCAATTAATAGATGAAGAAGTCCATTGACCAATTGATAGAAGGAGGAGTCTATTAACTAATTGATAGAAAAAGAAACCTATTAACCAATTGATAGAAGAAGAAGTATATTAACCAATTGATAGAAGAAGAAGTCTATTAATCAATTGATAGAAGAAGAAGTCTATTAACTAATTGATAGAAGAAGTATATTAACCGCTTGATAGAAGAAGAAGTCTATTAACCAGTTGATAGAAGAAGAAGCCTATTAACCAATTGATAGAAGAAGAAGTATATTAAACAATTGATAGAAGATGAAAAAGTCTATTAACCAATTGATAGAAGAAGAAGTCTAATAACCACTTCATAGAAGAAGAAGTCTATTAATTAATTGAGAGAAGAAGAAGCCTCTTAACCAATAGATGAATCAACCGATTCATTGATAGAAGAAGAGGAAGTCTTTCACATATCCAGAAAGAAGAAGAGGGAGCCTATTAGCAGACAGAAGAAGAAGCTTGTTAGCGAAATAGAAGAAGAAGTCCATCACGTATCCAGAAAGAAGGAGAAGAAGTTTGTTAGCCAAATAGAAGAAGAGGTCCATCACGTATCTAGAAAGAAGAAGAAGAAGAAGCCTTCCAGTAGATGAAATATGTTTAATAGAGATATATGTGACCAAGAAACAAAGAAACAGCTTTAAATGCAATTCTGTATATAAATTTAATGTAATATGAAAATTAAGAATATACGGTGCATTGTAACTTCCGTAGTAGGTTAAACAAGTTGTTTCCTTTGATTTTTTCTTCCTTCTAAAATAAGTTATCATTCAGTTTTCGTTGCCCTGAAAATCTCATGTTTTACCCTGGCCTAAGCCGGACTGGTGCTACCCTCTCCGGGACGTAGCACACATCCTATGTGTTTTTAAGCGATGGACTTTTATGGATGCTGGTGCGGAAGTTGTCAACAGCTTGTTTTGAGTTTTCTTTTAATTCTTGAAGCTGTTATTTGGTCAAATAAAGTGCACGAATATGCTGATGGACAATTTGCACGGTGTACAAACCGAGTAATCAAATCAAAACCTTTTACTGAGGTTAGCTATTGCGCAAATGATTTCGTTATGAAGAACAGTTCAGTTCCAATTTTGTGATCACAGATGAACCCAAACATTTCTGGCAAAAAAATGTACTTTTCACACCTCTCCTACACTCTGTCCCGGCTAACTCTGAAGGAAGGCTGCTCATAGCGGCAAATAAGGGAGGAAATCGAGTGGGCAGACCGAAGCAGTACGTTGCTACAAAGGCTGATCTGCAGTCGCCCCCACCTCCACGCAATCCCATTTCCTCCCATGTTTTCATTGTTCGAGCCGTCTCGCGTCACTACTTGTTTTCGTTTGCTTGCTCCAGAGATAACCCGGACAGAGTATACACTCTGTATCGGTAGTCTGTGAAGCAAGGCCGCACATATTGGTAGAGAAGGGAAGAAAGCGAGTGTGCGGAGTTAAGTAGCGTGTTTTCCCCTCCAAGCACTCACTTCCTCTGTACGCGTTCATTGGTCGAGTCACTACTTGCGCAGTTGAGTTTGTTTTTGTTCGCTTGCCCCAGAGATTCCCGGCGACAGATTGTAGCTACTTTTAATGATTTCGTGAAGAAAAGTATAGTTCTAACTTTGTGGTCGCAAATAAACCCAAACATTTCAGGGGAAAAAATGGTGGTACTTTTCACACTTCACCTACACTCTGTCTCGGAAATATGTGGAGCAAGGCCGCGCTTGACGGTAGAGAAGGGGATAATACAACTTGACGGAACAAAGCAGTGCGCGCTGCTGCAAAAAGCTGGTAGCTGGAGCCGTGTTTTTCCTGCAATGCGCTCACTTCCCATCTGACGCGTTCATTGGTCGAGACACTACTTGTCTTAGTTCGCTAGCTCTAGAGATTCCCCGGACAGAGTGTAGCTACTTTTACTAGTAAGTAGCGGTAACTGTAAATAAGTAACATCATCAAGAGTTACTTTATGACACTTAAATTGCTAGCCTGAATTTTTTTAACGTAGAGAAAAAGTTAAATTTGGCAACACTGTTTCCAACTATGTGTATTTTCTAGATGCTAAGAACGATTTTCATGGAACCGAGTATTACAAAGAAACTAGGCTTTGTTGCCTAACAAATTCAGAATATTCACGCAATATAGCAATTCATTTCTGGAGCGAAAGACGGCCAGAGATTGGTGGTCATCACATCACCTCCGCAATTTTTTTGTGATTGTGAATGTGTGAGGCCCTACCCCAACATCCCCTCTTATGTTCTCTAGAAATGCTGCATCATGCAGGAGGTAAATTTACTTTTGAAAAAAATACCTCGTTGCCTTTTAATCGAAGGATTCCGGGTTCAATACATCGTGTAGGCACATAGCTCCTCGGTTCCCACTTTAAAGTATAGATCCAGTCCCAATTAGCCTACCTGTGCATAAAGTTGGCCTAAAACAAAGCTCAACAGTAACTAACGAAATTTATATAATTTCAAATCAAACAAGCACCCTTGGCGGAGGTAATCATCTTCGCGATTAGCCAGAAGTGAAAGAATAACGAGACTTAATAACAAAAATTAAATTAAACACTTTGGTTCGTTCATTTTCTATATTTAATTTTTTTATAATTTGAAAAAATGGCCGATTTAGCCCATGGCTGCATACTTAACTTTCGACTTCATAGAGGTGAAAAAAGTGTGATAGGGATTTCTAGAAAACTGATATCCCTCAGGTATGCAGTATCTAAAATAACCCTATAGCGCTAGAGCCCAATATTGGGCCCTGGCATATCTACCGACTGCTGGCCTCCCTCCCACGCGGGCCACCAAGGGGGCGTGGAGGTCTGCAGCCAGACTAGGGGGACGGGACCCACCGTCCCGCAGCCGTTGTCCAAAGCAAGGTGCCTTAGACCGCACAGCCACGGAGAACTATGTAGTATCTGCAACAGTAAATCATGAATACAATGTTTGAACCGTAGGTTCTGCTTAATTACGGTAACATAATAAAAGTATTTTACCCCCATTTAAGTTCGCTCAAAATGGCTTAACAGTCCTTTTTTTAAGCAAGACGAGAAAACGTTCATCATGATGAAATTCCGCGAACCATTATTTATATTCAGTTTCCTCTAATAAGCTTTAGGCATTTCTCACAACTTTGGTTTCTTTGCCGACGACAAAGTAGAGAGAGAGAGAGAGAGAGAGAGAGGAAAAAAGGGGAAAACGAATACTTTTTTCCCCTCCCGTGGTTTGACGCAGGTTCCTTTTATATCTCTATGGCAGAGTCAATGAAAATACAAAAGCTAATTCAAAGTAAGAACCTTACGTGGAAAACAGAGCCCTGGGGGAAGGGGGTTAGAGGGGGGGAGGGGGTATGAGGGAACGAAAACAGAAGTTGTTTTCCGCTCCTCTCACGTGATGCTTAGAGAAGAGAATTGGATGAAAAAAATCTCGAAAGAGGGTTGTTTCAGGTTCCGCATTGTTCAGCCAACCGCGATGTAATGTTTTCTCCTATGGGAGGGAGACTAGAGAAGTTTCTGTCTGAGGGTGGGGGGATGGTTGCAATGTAGCTTAGCACCATTGCCTCGCAGTCAAGAGGTTGCTGGTTCTATTCAGGTTCTCCCAAGCATCTGATATGGTTGATCTGGCTCGCTGAATGGTCATATCAGTCTCCAATGGCACCGGAAAAAAAAGTAAGGGGAATTTTTTTTAGGGAGCAGTCATGTGTAATATACTCGTACCACTAAAAAACATACACTATGCTCTATCCCGATAATTTGTGTAGCAAAGCCGCGTATAGCGATAGAGAAGAGGAGAAAGCCACTGGACGGAGCGAAGAAGTGCGCGCTGTTGTAGAAAAATTGCTTACTGCTCTTCCCCCTCCACGCAATCCCGTCCCCAAGGACATGTTCATTGGTCGAGCTCTCTCTCGCTCCACAGATTCTCGGGACAGAGTATAATTGCATGATGGTGTAAAAGAGCGTTTAATTATGTTTATTTCCCCGTATGTTATTGGTAGGGACATTGAATTTTCGTGATGCGCGAAATCGCGAAATGTGAAAAAAAGATGCAATTTTGAATATTCTACACGTAACTACACCCCCAATGATGAAATATGCATGAGTTTTATTCGCGAAGCAATGCGAAATATGTGCTTTTCCACGAAATGGACGCTTTTTCGCGAAATAACCATGAAATATCATCAAATTAAGTAGAAAACACGCAAATACCGGCAATCGAGGTTGTGAGCGCAAACTGTCGGTTTGTAACGAAACGTTTGACTAAAGTTTCCTACCACTTGCAGCTGAAGAACGTTTTATCTTCGATCACATCAGGAAGACGCTGCAAATTGGGATTTCCCTCGCACATAATCTGAGTTCGAAAACTTCGCTCCCTGTCAAGCTGCATTCCTTTCTTCCCCCGAATGTCTACTCAACTTCCAGTTTCATTGAACTTGCTAGCTGTAGCAGCGATAAGATTTGTCTGTTCCCGCACAGCACATCAAGGGAAACAATGGTGTCATTTGTGTTCAGTCATGAATTCATTTTGTTTATCATCATGTGATTTTCAACATGTGTTTGTGTATGTGCAGTAGTGATTATTTTATTTGTTGGACAGCAAGGATATCCTTTAAATACATACAATGAATAAATCGCTTGAGATATGCAATTTAGAAATGAAGTGATTTTGTGTTGATGTTTTCTTTTTGGTTGGACAGCTAAGTACTTGTATATGTGTACAGTATATAAAAATGAAGTAGTTTATAAATTTATAGCTCTTTTGTATGTTGTTTCCTCTCATGATGAAAAAGTGTGTGCCATTTTTTTTCCACCGCTGGTATATACCGCTGATCTAACATTTTATTTACCGCTCTCCTCAGTTTTATTTACCATAAATTTGTCTCCCTAGTTATTGGGTGACAGAGTAGCTAGTTATCACAGTCCCTGGTTCGAATCCTGGCCTGGACATGGGTGTTCTTTGTGAGTGTTCCTTCATAAATTTCATCGTCTCATCTTCGTCGTGGCCTCCCTGATGGCCTAGTGGTAGCGTCGTCGCCTTGTAATCAAGGTGTCCAGGTTCTATACCCGGTGGAGGTACATAGTGGTTCGGATCCCACATTAAACTGTTCGGATCCCACTGATTAGCCTTACTGTGCATAAAGCGAACTTAAAACCCCAATTCAAATCAATCTCAAATCAAAACACATCTTCGTCGTCGCGATTAGTCAGAAAGTAACAGAAAAGTGACGTACAATAACGCAAATCATTAATTCATTGTTTGTTCGAGGGCCTAGCTTGTCGACCTGTATGGCATTTCTCCCCCTTGCTCCTCCTCCCCCCTCCTTTGCGGTCATCTCTGTCGGTTAGGCAAACAATGAAAACGCGCTTTTTACAGAAATTGTCAAAAATTCAAATGAAAACTTGAAGTGAATTGAAATTCATATCTTGGGTGGGGGTATTTGAATTTTAGTTTTAAGTCCACTTTGTTCACAATTACGACAAATAAGTCTCAAGGACTTATTTACGTGGGTCCAGGGAGTCCGGACCTCCCCCGAAAGACTTACGAATTAGTAAAAGTAAATAATTAAAATATAATTAGCATTTCTTATACAGGGTGTCCTAGAAGTCTTTTCCTGATTACAAACTTTATTCATATCCGCTATATGCAAGGTAGAGATGTGAAAGTGGTGCCAAAATGTTGAAAAACTAACAAAGTTTATTTGTTGCAGGTTTGAGTAACGTGGCTGTAGTGTAGCAGTGTCAGTGCCCAGAAAACCGGAAATGTTCACAAAAAGCTCAGCATGTCCTCTGGTATCACGAGACCCGGTCACCAATAACAGTGCAGAGGAACATAATTATTTCGTCTAGAATATCTGCCATCAATAAGTTGGTATTTAAAAAGTGGCATTTATCTTCATTCCCAAATCCTGTCAAGTCCAAGAAACATTGTATGGAAAGATGCCACCCGATGTCAAGAGCATTAATTCCGGATTCCTTGGCACTGACACTGCTACACTACAGCCACATTACGGAAACCTGCAACAAATAAACTTGGTTAGTTTTCCAACATTTTGGCACCACTTTCACATCTCTACATTGCATATAGCGGATATGAATAAAGTTTGTAATCAGGGAAAGACTTCTGGGACACCCGGTATAATCGATGGTTATTTCCGCTGAACTTATTGGAAGTCAAGGAATTTGGTTCATACAGCTTTGAATTGTTCCAAAGGTTTATGCACACAACTAATGATAATATCTATAAAATATTAATCAGGAACTTTACTTTTCGTTAATTGGATCCAAGTCCTTGTTTGTTATTCAATAAATATTCAATTCTTTCTCTATTTTACATCAAATTCCTTGCCAGGGCAGTTGTTTTAATGCAAATCTTGGCGATCTTAACTACACGTAAGCTACATAATATGAATACGTGCTGTTATATATCTATTATTTTACTATCTTTTACCTATTCGTGTAATAACAACAATACAATATTAATTAATTTATATATTTAATTAATATTTTAATTTAATTAAATACTATTATTATTATTATTATTATTATTATTATTATTATTATTATTATTATTATTATTATTGTGACACTTGTTGGGACCCCGCGAAATGTATTTCTAGATACATGCCTGTCGGGGCTGAACCTACAGTTTAAAATAGGATCTGAACTACTATGTGGCGCCACGGTACACAAAACCATGACCTCTTGATTGCCAGTCTACTACATCATTGGGGAAGCTCTGGAGGAGTGATAATCCATACGCAAAATAGATTATCCAAGAATTTCTATCTTGTACACTTTCCCACCATTCCTACCTTAGAGAACCTTGGAAGATGCATAACTTTAACCATCACAAAAGTCGATCGGGAGATGCCGTAGAAAGTATAGACTTAATCTGATCGTCGCCTTGGCCGACGGAGTAGTCATCACAGCACTCCTGTGTCCCGGGTTCGAATCCTGGCCTTGACATGGGTGTTCTTTGTGAGTGTTCCTTCATACATCTGTATTATGTACGAAACTATGTTGAATGCATTTTACAGGGTGCGTCAATTGTCTGAACTGTTGATTTGATACCTCTTTTCTACAATTACAAACTCCCATTACAATAAAAGCTTAGCTGTAGACGTCATTTGATTAACCCTATTTTGTCAATTCACCATGTAACGTCATCATCAATATTAACTAGATGTAGAAACAACTAAGTTGAATTAGTTGCGGAATATATTGATGAATTCTTGAAATGTGCTGTACGAAGAGTTGGACGACTTTTGACGCACCCTGTATCCATATGCATTCAATATAGTTTCGTACTTGATACAGATTTTTAATAAATCTGTGTTGTTTTGCAATTTCTTGATTTCTCGATTCAACAAGTTTTATTTAGTTCTTTAGTATTGTAAAGGAGTTAATTTTGGCTATTCCCTGTCCGAGTTATATCTGGAGCAAGGCCGCACATAGCGTCAGATAAGCGGAGGAAATCGAGTGAGTGTATCAATACACGCTGCTAGAAGGCTGGCTGGTAACTGCAGTCGCTTTCCTCCCTCCACGCAATCCCATTCCCTCTCACGTGTGCATTGGTGGAGCCATCTCGCGTCAGTACTTACGCAGAGACTTGATTTCATTCGTCTGCTCCAGAGATAACTTAGGCAGAGTGTAAATTTAATGATCATTATTAGGGTTAGAATTTGTATGACCATATTTTTGTTGGTAAGGGTGATATGTTTCTAAATATATAGAAATTCATGTTGTGAAGAAACTAATTGAATTAAGGTGCTTTTTAAGATCATATTTTGGCATATTTTAACATATTTGGCCATTTCTACGTGACAAAGCATATTTTGATGGATTTTCGCTCATATTCAGCATATTTTCGCTTTTTCAAGAAATATACAGTCATTTTCCAAGTGGATTCGTTCTTACTCCCATTTTTAATTGAAAATTTAGAGAAAGTAATCATTGTGCATTTGAACTTATCAGAGCCCATAAAGTGAACTAAAAATATTATGTATATGGAAATATTTCAACATAACAGTCTAGTTTTTGTAAACTTTTAGGTCATAAGAGCATATTTTATTTGGCATATTTTGGGGAAAAAAATATTCACCGTTTGAATTACAGAGTGACAAACTTGATATTTCCACAATGTTTTACTTTGGAGAGCTTTTAGAAACAAGGTGGCTGATTAATACTTTTAAGAATGACGAATCAATAAATTAATTAAATATTGTTTGAAGTGTTATAAAATGATCCAATTGGAACGTTGGTGCATTTATATTTTCCAAAGCTACAGCCTTTTCCACATTTTTCACATGTTGATTCATGCGTTTTACATTTCTGAGTGTATATTTGTTGTACACCTGATGGAACACTTCCGGAACTCGACAGATGATCTTGTCCACGACGATGTTTGTTCGCCTCGAGTCGTCAACTCGCTGAAATGGTTACGTCGTTCTCCTGACGGAAAAGTATATGAAAAGGATTGACGTTGAGCCCTTTAGGTGATGCAAAGACTAAAAACCACAGTAGACGTAATCTCTCACGTCTATCACGTTTCAATCTTTTTCTTCTCTTCTCAATCTCCACCTCCACCTCATCCCGTACCTTCTTCCTACATGAAATTTCTCTCTGGGCGTTTCTTTCTCGCCTTCGCGCTCTCTTGCAATCTTTCTCTTTCTCCCCTTCTCCTTTTTCTTCATTTATGTTATATCTTCTGTCCACGTCTATTGATCTGCATCTCATTATATTTTTCTTTGTGTCTATTTCACCCTCTCTCTCTCTCAATATATTTTACTGTTTTCAGCGTTTCTTTCCGTTTCTCTGTGTCTAATTCCTGCTCTATCTTCTTTTATCTTTTTCTCTCCATCTTTCTCTCTTTGTCTATCAATTATATTTATCCCTTCCGTAACTCTGTTTCTCATCATCCCTTTCTCTGTTTATATTTTTATTTTTCTCTCCATTTTATTTCATCTCTTTCTCTCTCTCCACACACACATGCACACACTATTATTCACTCATCCTAGTGTTTCTATGTCTTGCTCTGTCTCTCCATTTTCTGATCTTTCTTCCTCTATCTTTCACTCTAATACATTTTCTTCTCTCTCTCTCTCTCTCTCTCTTTCATTTATATTTTATTCTTCCTAAATTTTATCTATTTTGCTGTTTCTCACTATCGTTTCTCTGCCTTCTCTTCTTTGTATTTGTTTGACTGTCTCTCTCTCCTTATTTCTCCGTCTCGTTATCTTTCATTCCTTCTAGGATTTCTTTTTTTCCTGTGTGTCTATTTCCTGCTCTCTCTTTCTCTGTCAATATTTTACACTTTCCTTCTTTCTATCACACCTCACTCTTTTCCTCTCTCTTTCATTTATATTTTCGCCCTTGCCCAATTCTATCTATTTCTCCGTTTCTCTCTCTTCCTTTGTATTCATTTCTCTCTTTGTTTCTCAATATGTCTCCCCCCTCTCTCTCTATGTTTTATTCTTCTAGCATTTCTTTCTTTTTATCTCTGTACCTGTTTCCTGCTCTCTCTACTTCTACGTTTCACTCTCTTTCGTTTTTCCTTCTCTGTCTCTCACCTCTCTCTTTCTCTATATCTGTCTTTCACACCCTATAGCTCTCCTTCTCTGTATCTCAATTTTCTCTCATTCTCTTTCAGTATATTCCCCTCGGATTTGCTTTCCTTCCCTCTTTCTTTTTCTCCCTCTAGTCTTTCTCTATCACTTTCTTTGTAGCTGTCTCTTTCTTCTCTTCTATGTAATTTTCTTTTCTCTGTAGCTGACGTCAGTGGCAGAGTGGTTATCAAAGCGCGCTAAGATGCCCGGGATCCTGGGTTCTAATCCCAGCCTGTGCATGGGTGTTGTGAATGTGCCTTCATCAATATCATCATATCATCACTCATCCTCATCTTTGCAATTAGCAAAGTGGGAGAAAGACACATAGTGGTTCGGATCCCACTTTAAACCGTAGATGAGTTAGCAACCTAATTTCGTATGAGTTGGCAACCTGATTTCTTATAAGTTGGCAACCTGTTTTCTTATGAGTTGACAACCTGATTTCTTATGAGTTGGCAATCTGATTTATTAAGAGTTGGCAACCTGATTTGTTAGGAGTTGGCAACCTGTTTTCTTATGAGTTGGCAACCTGATTTCTTTTGAGTTGGCAACCTGATTTCTTAAGAGTTGGCAACCTGATTTCTTAGGAGTTTGTAAATGTATTTCCATTCATAGCGTAGGACCAGTGACATAGTGAGATAGCCCAGAAATTGGACTCAGTATACGCTACTGCTCGTTATCGAATGTTGCTGGTTCGAGTCCCTATCTGGGCATAAATGTTCCTTTGAGTTGGTTCCTCGTGAATTTTAATCTAGTCATCATTAATCCTCAACCTCGTGTTTAGTGCTAAGAAACAGAAAATCAACATAAGGCAAGAAAAAATACATAAAACTTCATCTTCCTCAGTACCTATTACCTTGTCGCTATTTTCCCGTCTGCATTTCCCTCTCTATCCTTATCTCAACCTCTCTCTGTGGCGCGAACTGCGGTTGACTGCTGGTCTCGCATCGAAACCGAACGAACCAGACATCAAGAAAGAAACGCCGAGGGACAAACTTTTCAAACTATCATCTGCTGTTGATGCGTTCGAACAGGAACTTCCTATGGGCTTATGGGGTGTCTCCACCAGATTGTGGGTTTTCCTCTTAATGGCTGTGCAACGTGAGGTAGCAGCGGCCCTTCATTCCCGACTTGCGGATTTTTGCGTCAGATATCATCATTTGGGATTACACACAGCACGTTGCGGGGGGTCGATGCTCTGAACAACCTAGTTTTTCGCTTCGAGAGATCTCTTCTCTGCTTTTCGCCAATGTTGATCCTTCCGTTTTCCTTCATCTTGTAAACATTCTTTCTTATCGGTGCTAAGTTCTGAATCTGGAAAAAAATATGTGAAAACTTCTTTATAACAAAAAGAAAAAAGGGACATGTTTGTAAAAAAACTTAACTTCGACCATTTTGAAACTCGCTTGCAATATCTTTCCGACCGATGTGCAAAACCTTTCTTAGCTATATACACCATCTCGCCATCGAAGTTTTGGATTAGAGTCCTTTTTTTAGTACCTTTTTATCATTTTTATACAGGGCGTTTACGGACTGATGATACAAACTTTCAGGGATGATGGAGAAGGGCACACGTATCAATTTGAGATAATGAACCCTGGTCCGAAAACGACTTAGTCGAAAGTTATAAGCGAAAATCGGTGGATGAAGATGTAATACTTTTATTACCTGCACAAGTTTCATAAGCTGCTACATTCACAACAGTTGTTCAAAGTGACGTCCCCTTATTTTCTTCTTGTGGGGTCATGCGAAAAGTCTTGTGTGCGAGACACCTGTCGAGACTGAAGAGGATCTCCTGGCAAGAATTCTCGCTGTCTGTGACATTGTTCGAACGACCCCGAGGTTGTTCCAATGGGTACGCCAGAACTTTGTGCGACGATGTCATGCCTGCAGTGAAGCTGGGGGGACGCCACTTTGAACAACTGTTGTGAATGTAGCAGCTTGTGAAACTTGTGCAGGTAATAAAAGTATTACATCTTCATACACTGATTTTCGCTTATAACTTTCGACTAAGTCGTTTCCGGACCAGAGTTCCTTATCTCAAATTGACACATGTTCCCTTCTCCATCGTCCCTGAAAGTTTGTATCATCAGCCCGGAAACACCCTGTATAGTCATTATTAACATTCAATAGTTACAATTTAATATTCACTAATGCTTGTAAACACCTTCCATTTCCTGTAGCAAACAGTTAACAAAACATTTATTTGAATGGAACTAAAGACAAACTTAAATATTTAAATGTGTGTGTGGGTATATATATATAGTATGTATGTGTGTATATATATATATATATATATATATATATATATATATATATATGTATATATATACAGTATGCGGCAAAACAAACAGTACCGAAAGTCACGGACAGAGTGCGCGCAGGTGCAAAGTGGTTTCAGCCAGCAGCGGTGCTTGCGTGTCCAGTTGGTGTGGACTAGCGTTGTGTGCAGTTCGCGCGAGGAGAATGGGACTCACAACAGAGGAGAAGGTGTTTATTGTCGAGCACTACTTCCGCTCATACGGTGTTTGGCGTCAGAATGGACCGAGCGTGAAGGTTGTGAAAACTCGGTTCGTGGAACGATTCAACAAGGCGACTCCAAGCAACACAATAATCTTGTCCGTCATCGAGAAGTTCCGTCGTACTGGATCAGTGTTGTGTCAACGGAAAGGGATGACTGGGCGCCGAAGAACAGCAACCACAAACGACAATCATGGACGTGTTCTGGATCAAGTGGTACGGTCTCCAAAGCGTAGCCTACGTCGAACGGCAATGAAACTTGGATTAAGTGACCGGTCTGTTCGGCGAATGTTCAAGGCCATTGGTGGGTTTGCATACCGTATTCAACGGGCCTCCCCGATGGCGCAGTGGTAGCGTAGTGGTAGTGTAATCAAGGGGTCCCGGGTTCGATACCCGGTGGAGGCACAAGTGGTTCGGATCCCACTTTAAACTGTAGGTCCAGTCCCGATTAGCCTTACTGTGCATAAAGTGGACTTAAAACAACAAATCAATCCAATCCAATCATACCGTATTCAAGTGGGGCAGCGTCTCAATGCAAGAGATGAGCGGGCCCGATTACTGTACTGCTCCACAGTGTTAGCCATGGCATATGAAGATGCAGATTTCATGAGGAACGTATGGTTTAGTGATGATAGCCATGTGAACCTTGATGGGTACATCAACCGACAAACAACATGTTTTCTAGAGTTTGAACGGCCAGATGTAATCATTGAGAAATCATTGCATAGTGCGCGGGTTACGATTTGGTGTGCAGTGTCGGGACATGGATTATTGGGCCCGTATTTCGTGGAGGATGAACACGGGAATCCACAAACTGTGAACCAGGGACGATACAGACACTTGATTTTTGAGCCATCCTTGCGTGATTTTCGAGCTTCTTGCCGCGCAAGAAATCTGCCGTTACAACAACAATGGATGCAACAAGACGGAGCTACTGCGCACACTGCGGGGGACATTTCGAACACATTATGTACAGACGTAAATCTCTGTAACTCTCATTGCATTTCATTTCACATTTCACATCATTTTTTTATGTCTCATTATGTTGTACAATAAACCATTGTCAATTATGTGATTTCAGTACTGTTTGTTTTGCCGAATACTATATATTGATGAGGGAGAATGGAGTGTGTGTGTGTGTGTGTGTGTGTGTGTGTGTGTGTGTGTATATATATATATATACAGGGTGTCTCAAAAGAAATAGCGCAAACTGACAGAGGTTAAAGTACATGCTAATAGAAGCAAAAAAGTCTCAGTAAACATGGGTCTGCAAACGAGCCGTTTTCGAGATAATCGCGAATGAGTGATTACAAGCCGCCACTGACTTCATTGTTTGTAAACGTCGTCCTAGTTGTTGGTAAAATGCTAATAATGTGTGCGAATGTGTGGGTACAAGCCGTACCACCTCTCGAAAATGTTCTGTTTTGTAAATAAGAGCAAACCTCAGACCGCGCAAGGAGTAAAGCACTCGATGTTTACACAATGCAATCAGTGACGGCTTCTAACCACTCATTCGCACACATTATTAGCATTTTACCAACTAAGACGACGTTTACAAACAATGAAGTCAGTGGCGGCTTGTAATCACACATTCGCGATTATCTCGAAAACGGCTCGTTTGCAGACCAATGTTTACTGAGACTTTTTTGCTTCTATTTTCGTGTACTTTCACCTTATAACCCTCTGCCCACAAATGCATTGAATGTGCTGGTAACATTGCAACTGATGTCATGCCTGGATTTGATTGGCTGTTATGCTCAGAGCCGCCAGGAGGAAACGAGCACGGTTTGTCTTGAGGCAACGGTCACTGGGGAAAGAGCGGTGTAGCTCTGACTGTAAACGTGTATGGTAAGTGTGGCGATATGATGGAGAATTTACGTAGTGTGGTTCCTTTAAAATTCTATAGTTTATTTGTTCATTTCTTTACCCTATATTAGGTTTTTGTTATTCTAACTTCTAATTAAATTAATATTAGTTTGGGTATTGAGAAACCTAATCTTAGAATTCTCGGTCGTATGGCCGCATTCACTATACACGCATTGACCCCTAATTACTTGTCAATTTAAGTTGTAGAATATAAATTTCAGTTGCATATCATACAGTTGTGTGATTATGGATATATAAAGAAAGGGAATTTATTTACTTTTTGATTGTTACAATTCTATAAAAGTACTTTGCACTGTTAAAATAAAAAGGAAAAGAACTAAGTTTCTGGTTTTGAATTCGTAACTAATTTCCTATAATAATGGACTCTGATAACAGCTTGCTTTCACTGTGCCTCTGTATGGTAGATCCTGCTTGATGCAGTTGAGGTTGAGCGTGTTGAATATGAGTAAATGGGCCTTTTTTCAGCTTAGTTGCAACCTGTGTCAATTTGCGCTATTACTTTTGACACCCTGTATATATGTATACATATCACGATAAAGAAAGGTGACATAGAAACGAAATAAAATCAGAAAAATACAAATTAACTGTATGTATAAATTTCAAGCTATATACGAAAATTCTGCATGCGAAACATTTTCCAATATGTATTCACAAATTTTATAAATTATGCCTCCAGGCGATCCAATGTGAGTGTAAAAACTCAAAACCATATTCAATCCGAACTCCGTATGAAGATTCAAAATCGTGTACAAAGGTTTTGAAAACCATGTGCAACGACTTCCAAAACTGTGTCCAAAGGCTTTCAACTCTGCGTACAAACTTTGAAAACTCTGTGGAAATACTATAAAAACTTATGCAAATGAAAACTGTGTGCAAAGACTTGCAAAATTAGCTGCAAACACGATCAAAACTATATGCAAATACCTCCTTCAGAGATGTGTGTATAATTAGAAACTGCCTATAAATTCAACATTGCTTTCGAATACTTTCAAAACTGTGTGCAAAGGCTTTCAAAATTGTGCGTAAAGACTTTTAAAACTGTACACAATGAATTTCAATATTGTGTGCAGTAAGTTTGAAAACGGTGAAATTAATTTCGAAAATTGCATTTAAAGACTTTCAAAACTGTGTGCAAAGGATTTCAACATTTTTTATGAAAAAGCCTTTCAAATCTGCGTTCAAAAACTTTCAACAGTGCGTGTCAAAACCCAAACGTACGTGCAAGAGATATTAGGAATCTCTGAGTGAGAACTTCGCATCGTCGTCACTTGTAGACTCCATCCTCAAAGCAGCGCGACCGTCACTTATTTATATTTCATCGTGCACGGCGTTTACAAGGAAGCCTGCCACGCCACCTACAAATAATTTAAGTCTCTCCAAACTCCAGCCGAGAGCGCTGCACGGGAATCAATACCCGCCATCCTCGTTTCGGAGGAAGGTATTCCATTAATGTAGACATAAAACAGACTCTATGACTTGCTTTTGCATTATCGACGTTTCGGAATCATAATTGTCATTTCCCTTGCTGAGTCATCGAGAGGAGGCTGGGGGGGGGGGGAGCATGCGGTTGCCCCGAGCCAAATTCTTTTCTCCATCGATTACCTATCAGGTGCATTCCACTGCTTGCTGCAGACGGCTTTTGTTCAAAGGAACTATACTCTGTCCCAGCTAACTTTGGAGCAGGCAAACAAAAACAAGTCTCTGCGCAAGTAGCCACGCGAGACCAAGTGGCCGAAGTTACTAGCCTTCGCAGCAGCGTGTACTGCTTCGCTATGCACACTCGATTTCCTCCCCTTCTCTGCCGTTATGCGCGGCCTTGCTCCAGAGATAACCGGGACAGAGTCATAAGTAGGGCTCGGAAGATGAGGAAAAATATTTCTTTCCTAGTGTCCGAAGACGAGACCCAACATAATATATGTTCATTTTGGGTCATTGTAGGCCAGAAAAAGGTGTGTTTTAATTGTCCCTTATTGCCATTTTTGGCTTTCTTTGGCCTATTGGTCCTTTTTTTAGCCTTTTTTAAGGTCTTAACGGCTTTTGTTTTGCAACTTCACCTTCTCTCGACTACGTTTTTTACTGCCCATTCTCAATTCGAATCATCATCAGTTCATCACCCCTTAAACATCCTTTCTGTAGTAAAGAAATAAAACAAGAAAGAAATATATTCGAACCATCCCTGAAACGAGCGAAAAACATTTTTGGACGACTGAAGCAGGTACGGTAAAAGGTCCATTAACCGTAACTTGTCTGGAAGCTCGCGCTGTAAGTGGCAACTTTCGCTTGTTTTGAAGCTTTCAGTTTTTTCGCACTGTGTGTTCCATACCACCAGAACTTTGTATTTTTTTTCATTAAATATGTAATTAAAACTGAAGTTATTAATTAATTTGGATCACATTTATACGTCCTTTTTTCCGTTTTAGGTCATTTTTTTTATATTTTTAGGTCTTTTTTTTGGCAATTTATAGGTCTTCAGCTTCCGACCCCTAGATATAAGTCTCTGTGTCAGACTCGGTACCAGTGCCTTCTTATTAATAAGGCCTTCACTGAAATGATTTCTTTACGTCATTATTACATCAGCAAATAAGGAAATACAGTAGAACGTCATTTACCCGCATTGATTGGAACCGAAGGTTATGCGGATAATGAATCATGTGTTTATTTATCAAAGAAAAGCACGAACAATACAGGTTTATTTTATACATACAGCACACAGTACTACATACGTATACAGTACAAACAAAATACATGATAAAAAACTCGTAATATACGTACAGTACGTGCCTAAATTACATTATTGTACCTGTACTCTGTTATTTATTCAGAATAATAATCTTTTTTTTTTTTTTTGGAACAGATTTGACCGTCTTTATGAGTGTGCGGATAACTGACGTTGCGGATAATTGACGTACGGATTAACGATGTTCTACTCCAAAATTACCAATTCCGTGGTAAAACTGCCTTGATTATAGTGGATAGAAAAACAATCCATTTGCACTTTTGCAATATTTTAATTGAATAAAATGTTAGAGCGAAATTCCGGTTTGAATTTAACTGACCCACGTAAATGTATTTGATTTTCTTCTCTATCATCTACCTCTTGCATATCTAGTAACCAAAGTCCGTTCTGCGACTACAAAAATGTATCGTTCCATAGCCGATATGGTGTTTCGAAATTTATTTTCCTTTTGGCCTGTAATTTAGTAATAAATTTTGAGGCAAACGGCCACCTGGTATCCTCAGAACATGTTCATTCGACTTCAACTGATATATTTGAAATTCTTCCATTCTTGATTCGACCATCCATTTATTTCGAATGTCTAATTTTATCTCGCAAGGTTACTCAGCCTGAAAACCATAAAAATCTCATTTGTGAACAACTTATTCTAGTTTTATCATGTTGACGAAGAGTTCAACATTCTCTACCATACAAAAGTGCCGGTTTGAAATTATGTTATGATATCTAATTTGACTTCCTTTTCTTGTTTGTTCTCCAAAATGTATTTTGAAATTTCTCTTGCTAGTTCTATCACAACAGCAGTAATAAAGTTTTGTCTTTCATTTGTTTTTATTTCTTCGGCACGTAATTACTGATATCGTCAGTTACTTGTTCCCGAGAAATCCAGTGAGTTTATTTACAGGATTGGAGCCAATTATATCAGTATTTCACCTTGTAACGCTCGTGTTAACTTAGCTGAAAGAGCTATTCGTAATCTTAAAACTTCTTTAAGATGTTCTTGTAACGAAAATCATAACTCTTGGTTTAAGTGTCTCATTTGATCTATTATATTTTGTTAAAATTTTCTCAACATCTTTATGATGTTCGAGCTGTGAAATATGGCTTCCCAAATAAACAAAGTCTGTTACCTGTTCAATTATTTTATCGTTTATAATTACACTCCACGAAGTTTTTTTTTTTTACCATTTATTGCCACTGTGTTTGTTTCAATAATAATAATCTGTGGCTCGACAGCCCTGGAAGGGCCTTGGCCTTCTCCAGACTGCCAGTCTCCCTCCCACAATCCTACCTAGAGGTGTGGAGTTCTTCAACCGGAAATGGGAGGACGTTGGGTCAGAACGTCGAAACCAAAGCTGTTATAGGAGATTTCCCAGACCGGATTACGATATTCACTCGTAGCTCTCCAATTTTTTCACGATGGTGGGTTGAAGCCGACCCTATACACAGGCCGAGAACCCAGAGACTGAACCCAGGTGGACTCAAACTCCCGCAGTCAGAGTGTTTGTTTTATCCTCTGAAATGTATTTGATAAATTCAGCAAATCCATTGTATACAAGGATAAAAACAATCGAATTTGTTTGTGGCTGGGAGGGTAAGGGTAACCCTTTTTCAAGACACCCAATTTAACCTGTGGTATAAGGGATGACCCTCTGACAATGCACACAAATATTAACCTTATAATACATACCGATAATTTCTTCTTACAGGTCAACGACGCTCTGGCGCCTAGACCTACATCCAGAATAATCCTTTGTGTGGTTGCGCTGTCCCTTGTATATCATTATGTGTACTGAGTGCCCCTTTAGAGTCCCAGCTTTTAACCTAGGTAAGTAGACTTTAGTCCTCAGACCCAGTATAGTTGTATTTTTAAGCAATGAATGAATTAATTAGTTTTAAAAATTGAGTGAGGATGATTTTTGACAGTCATCCTTATTTTCTGAATTTTGTTTTAGTTTCGAGGCTTTTCCCTGTATTGCGAAACGGGCAGAAATAGCCTAAGTGCTGATGTGCCCATAACATAAAAATAAAAAATATGAACTTCACTTGCAAGTAGTATAAACTAATTTTGAATAGATCAAAAACTGCCTATATTCCATAATCTACAAAAGATAAGTTGCCCCAAACCTATACTAAAAATTAATAATGATATTATAAATTGTGTACAACATACAACATTTTTAGGTGGTGGTGTTGTTGATGAAAATATTATATGGAATACTCATACTGATGTATTACTTTCCAAACTAAGTTCGATTTGTTATGGACTTTAGATATTAAGCAAAATATGCAGTAAAGAAACCGTTCTAACGGCTTATTATGCTAATTTCACTCAAGATTGAGATATGAGATTATGTTTTGGGGCACACCTGGTGCCAAACAGTTGTTTATTTTACAAAAAAAATATTTGTTCGGTGCCAATTATCATGAATCGTGTTGGTATGTGTTTAGAAGCCTAAAGATTTTACCATTACCATGTTCGTATAGATATGAAATATTAATATTTCTGAAGAAAAATATTTGTAACATTAAACCAAATAGTAGTGTACATTCATATGGAACAAGGAAGAATGGTGACATTCACTATGAAAGCCACAATACGCCCAAGAAAAAATATGCCAATAAAGAATTTAAATAACTCAGCAATCGTTAACGATAGAAATGTCAAATAACGTTTATTTGAAAGAGGGAAGAAAGGATTTTTTTTTGCCACCAGAAAGGAAAAAATCGTAACATAATTAAGCGCATGTGCGGCTTTGTTCGTGAGTAGTCTGTACAATGGCGCCATTTACTGTTCGTCAGAAAGTTGAGTGCTGCGTTTGGTTAGCAGAATTGAAGTCTCCTGTAACTGTACAAAGAAGATTCCGGCAACAATATGGACAGGAAGCACCAGAACGTCATTACATTGTTAAATGGCATAAACAATTGCTGGAAACAGGGTCTTTGTTGAGGAAGAAAGGTAGTAGTCGGAAGAGTGTGAGCGAGGATAAAGTGGTTGCAGTTCAGGAAGCTTTCCAGAGAAGCCCGCGTAAATCTGTGAGACGTGCTAATTCTCAACTTCAAATTCCACGTTCTACTGTGCATGATATCGTACATAAAAGGTTAAGGCTTAGAGCCTACAAGTTACAGCTTGTTCAGAAACTAAAGTGCAGTGATAAACCCGCTAGGTTTGATTATGCTAGTGAAGTGCTATCACGCATTGATGATGACAATGAATTCCTGACACGCGTAACATTTTCAGATGAGGCTACCTTCCACATTTCCGGAAAAGTGCATAGGCATAACTGTAGAATATGGGGTGAGCAGAATCCCCATGCTGTTGTTGAACATGAATGCGACAGCTACAAGTTGAATGTGTGGTGTGGTTTGACACGAGATTCCGTAATTGGGCCCCTTTTCTTTGAGGAAGCTACAGTTACAGGTGCAAGTTACCTGAAAATGTTGCAACAGTATGCTGTACCTCGTATAGCTACCTCATGGGTACATGTTTCAGCAGGATGCCCCCCCCCCCCACATTATGCCCGCTGTGTTACTAACTTCTTTAATAGCAATTTCGCTGGTATTTGGATTGGGAGGGATGGACCCATTAAATGGCCACCACGGTCACCAGACTTAACACTTTTGGACTTTTTCCTTTGGGGTTATGTGAAGAGTATGGTTTACCAAACACCTGTACAAGACCTCAATGGTCTCCTTGAAAGAATTATCGATGCATGTGGCTCCGTCATTCATCAAATGTTGAAGAACACTTGGATGGAGGTTGAGTACCGCCTTGATGTTTGTCGCGCCACCAAAGGAGCACACATTGAAATCTACTAAGGCGATTTTTTTTCTTGTTCTTTCGTTTAAAAAAAATTATATGATTTTCTCTTCCAAATAAACGTTATTTGACATTTCTGTCGTTAACGATTGTTGAGTTATTTGAATTCTTTATTGGTATATTTTTTCTCGGACACACTGTTCATCTAATTTTAATAAGAGCATTTATTTTCATGGATATAAATTGTTCAACCATTTGCCTAAGAAATTGAAATATTGTCCACTGAACATATTTCAAAATCAAGTTAAAGGTATATTTATATATCATTGTTTTTATTCGGCTGTGGGATTCTTTTAAATCAAATTTGACTAATAATACTAATTATGAATTGTTATCTATATTTTGTATTAGTAATGTATAAAATGTAATACATTTGTAATGTAACATGACGTTTCCTATACCAATCTTGTAATTAGTGTTACATGTATGGTTCTTACAGGAAATAAATCTAATCTTAATCTTATACCCTGCACTGCATTTTGCAGACTAACGAGGCATTGGTGTCTAGACGCACAGCAAGTATAACCATGTGTGGGGGTTCGTGTTGTGTTCTGCTCATGTGTGTGTCTGTCTGTGTCTCATGCATCATGTCAGCCAGTAGAGATTATGCAAGCTATGCACCAAGAATGTGTGAGATTTTTTTGAAAGTGAGTTTAAATTTGATTCATCCTCATCTTTGAAATTAACCAAAAGTAGAAAAAACATGTGAAATATTGATTTGGTTTAATTTCGTTTTTCTGCCAGCTTTTTGTAGGTAAAGGAATACTCACAATGAATACCCATGCCCATGTTGGGATTCGAACCCGGGACACCTTCCGTTGTAGCGCGCTGTGCTAACGACTCCCGACACGGAGGTCCAATTGTACTCAGGGAGGGCGATGGTGGTCAGTTCACCGCTGGAAACAGAATTGGCGGGAGAAAACTGCTTCTTGAAGTCAGTTTCCCGCGCTTGACAAGGGTAATTTTACTTGCTGAAGGTATAGCCAGATCCACATTTTCGGTGAAAAGGGAAACTTTATAAAATAAATTGACCGGAAAATTTGAAGTTGTCAGACTTCCGTGCTTGATTTATTTATATTATATTTAATTCATATAAATGTGAGCAGTATAATAAATATACAGGGTGTCTGATAAATCAATATCTATTTTTTAAGATGGTAACGTATGATGATAACTATCACAGGGAATGAAAGCTTGTTCTATACCATTTGTGTTACAGGTAACTGAAGATTCCAACAACGCAATACATTTTGTATTGCCAACTTAAAAATACGCATTGAGTTATCAGACACCCTGTACACAATAAATAAGAATTGCTGCTCTAAAACAGGTCGAATTATTAATATTCGCCACTGCATGACACGAATCTTGTAACCATCTCAATGTAATTGCATTAGAACCAATGTGATCAAGGAGCATTCCTGTTGTTTAAGGAAGCAAATGCCTCCAGGGATCCAGTACACGGGTAAAAGTTTCCTCCAAGTTCGTGAATTGACCGCTGGACGATCGCTCGTGTCCACTATGTTGACCCGACTCGTTTAAAGCTTCGGAACGTGTCATTCAGGTCACGTTCCAGCCGAAACGGGAAACCCTCTACGTCCCCCCAAACAATTTGCTCACAATTAGCTTCGAGAGTGAAACTTGACTCTTGTTTTTTTTTCTCCATTCGGGTTTGGACTCGCTCTTGGCATTGCTTTATGGCTCTGTGGTAGAGGTTCGCCAAAAAGCTTTCCACCCTTTTAGACCAAGCACTTCAGCTTCTCGTGTAGCGTGGATTGGCAGTGGAATTGTGTGCTTAGGTTTTCAGCAGCGTCCATGATATTCAGGGCTAGATATCGTATGAGTCCTTTGACTGTTCATCTCTCTATTCGATTTGGTAACGATGAGGATTCTAGCCTTAACTCCATCTCGATTTAAGAGTACAGCTGGGCACATTGTGGTTATTTTCGACCATACCACCATAGGTGTAACTTGGACCTATGTTTAAGGGCCAGAATCGAACTGGTAGCTCAATTTGGGTGGCTGAGTGGATAAGTTTACCATTCCTAACGGGAGCATTTGCTAAATTAATGTTAAATTAGCGAAATCATAAATACAGTAAAACCTCGTTAATGCGGACTAATAAGTTGACCGGTTTGACGAAAGTCCGGAATAACTGAAATAACCTAAAAGAACATAGAAAGCAACAGAACACATTTATTATGGTGTATTTATAGGGCATAGGCCTAAATACACCATACAGTTGGTTGCCATTTCTTTGGGAAGTTCTCCCATGGACGTTGGATGTGCGTATTCTTAACCGTTATGGAGCAATATGACGAATGCGATTGTTGACTTCTAGCCACATTTAAAACCTTGCATTCTGCTTTCTTTTGTCTTTTGCCTGTCTGGCTTATCGGGGTCCGGATTAACGAAGTTTTGCTGTATTACTCTTCATTCTTTTGTTTTTCAGGTCCCAAGAGGTTAACCTAAGGACATTTTAATGAATTTGAGAATTTTGAGGAACAAATGGGCCATTCTCCCCGCCAAGTTACGCCTCGAAGTAAGACTATTTTTCCCATAAAGCAGAGACTATGGAAGATATTGGCCCATTGTAGCTTTTCTTTTTCTTACAAAATCAACTTACATACATTCAAACGCATCTCTTTGCCGACAACGGGGGTCTTTGGTTCGAATCCCGGTTTGGTTTTTGATTTTCTTTGTGACTTCATCACATCATCACTCATTCTCAAAGAAAAGCGACGTAAAATAACCAGATCTAGCAATCCCCGTCTTCTTTGTCACAGTCTAGACTTGGCACTTTGGAGTCAAGTGTAGACCTAAGATTTATCTTAATGTTAGTGACAATGGTTCCACATTGGCATGCAATGTTAACTGCACATTATCCAATGTCTAGTGCTTTTATCTATACCGTAACATACTCGCAGAGGCTTTACGAGAAAAGATAACGTGCTAAAACCCGCATCTATCACCACGTAACATACCCTTCGGTATGTGGGATCGAACTGGATGATGTAGCTCACTTATCATTCATCCTCGATTATGGAGCAACCCGCTATTCATGGAAAGGTGCGAGAGGCACTAACTACACACACATGAATGGCAAAACACAACACTTGAGTTCTAAACCCTCAAAGACTGGATCAGCATGGCAAATGGAAATGTATACCTGTCTCTGCTGAAGATCCGCGATGAAAGGTTATGGTAGCGACTGTACAAAAGAGTTCTTCCTCCAATCGTACGTTTCCCTCTCTCCATCTAATGCTCGTAACTCTCCTCTCAATCTTCGTTCTAAAACTGACTGCGACTGACTCACCACTGACTGACCACTGATACCCGTCCTCCCAGACATACGAGGGTGGTTCAATAATTATTGTCCCTGACATATAAGCAGTATTATTTTTCCACAAAGTCCCCCTTCACAGTAATGCACTTCTTCCACCTATGCTGTAAAGCCACTATGCCAGCTTCAAAGAATGTCTGTGGCTGAGCCGTGAGCCAATCTTCCGCAGCGTCCATAACAGCAGCATTTGAGGGAAAATGCGTCCCCTTGAGGTGCTCCTTCAACACCGGGAACAAATGAAAGTCACTAGGGGCGAGGTCGGGTGAGTAGGGAGGGTGTTCCAACACATGGAAACCAGCAGCATGGATTGCGGCACCAGTAACATGGCTTCTGTGTGCTGGAGCATTATCGTGGTGAAACAGCACTTTTCGCCGCAACATCCCACGCCGTTTCTCCTTGATTGCTTCGCGTAACTTAGGGATTAGGGCTGCATAATAGTCCCCAGTAACAGTGTGTCCCACCAGGTAGTCAATAAGGAGCACACCCTTCGCATCCCAAAAACTTGTGGCCATAACCTTGCGTGCTGATATTCCACTCTGAATTTGTGGGGGGAGGTGAATTGCTGTGCCGCCACTCCATACTCTGTCGTTTGGACTTGGGATCATAGTGGTGGAGCCATGTCTCATCCACTGTCACAAATCTATCACAGAACTGCTTCAGGTCTGCCACCATCAGCTCCAAAGCAGCCCTTGAACATTGAACTCTGTCTTTCTGTTGTTCACGGGATAACATTTTGGGGACCCATCGCGCTGACACCTTTCTGAATCCCAAGTGTTCATGCACAATGGTTTCCACTGAGCCTACAAAGATGTGCATGATGTCTGCTAACTGTTGCACCGTGATTCTTCTGTCAGCCATAATCATGTCATGCACAGCATCAATGTTTTCTGGGGTGGATGCTGTTGTTGGAGGACCAGCACCAGGGGCCTATTGACAGCTTTCCCTGCCGCAACGGAAATCGCGGCACCAGTTTTTTACCACCTGGTAGGTAGGAGCCCCATCACCCAACACACTGACGATGTCCTCATGAATCTCCTTTGGGCTTAGCCCCTTTTTCTGGAGGTACTTGATGACAGCTCGTTGTTCGGTTTTCTCCATTTTTCAAACTAAGTGCCACCTCTCACACGTAAAACGAGAAAAACAAATTTACTATAACACCTACGGTTCTGAAATTTTGCATACAGGCATCTAAGACATTAGGCTACAATATCCCCATCATTCATTGCAATTCATAAACTTTAAGTATGCCGGGGACAATAATTATTGAATCGCCCTCGTATATTCCAATCGAATTTACTCAATAATGTCGACTCAGTTACCTGTAGTCTCTTCCTAGATTGCAATTGTTTACACCTGTTTGCAACGATGGCGATCAACGAAGCTCGGCAATGCCTGACGAGACATCCCTTAGATGTTTCTGGATATTTCCTGTCTGGAAAGGTGATGGCCAAATGTGTGGGATTTGGAGTTCTGTAATTCAAAGATTCTACAGATTGTTACGATACTTTCTAACACTAAAATTCGAGAGAGAGCACATCTTCCCTCGTCTGCAGTGGAACATTCTTTTCTTGCCAGTGGTGGGATAGAACCAAGGAGAGACCTTTCATTTAACTACACCCTGGCGCGCTAACCAACTACTCCATGGGATTCTGTACTGATTTTTCGTCCACTTATGATACTATATCTATTTTTTTTAGAATAGTGGAGAGTATCTTCTTGGATTCTACACTGAGATGACTTATATGGTTTTCGCCATTGCTATGGAGGCTGCTTCCCTCATTTTCCTCAGTTTCCAATTTGGTTGTTTGTGTAGTAGTGTTCTGAATTTTTTGTGATTCGTCTTATACGTATTCGGCTATTTTCGACGTAGGTCAAGGGCCTCCCCGATGGAGTAACTTCGTCGCCTTATAATCAAGGGGTCCCGGGTTCGATTGAGGCACATGGTACAGTGGTTAGGATCCCATTTGAACGTAGGTCCTGTCCCGATTAGCCCTTCTGTGCATAAAGTTAAAAGCCAACCAATGAATCAATCATGTATCTATATCTACGTCAAGACCTGCGAAGCCTCTAGGTGTCTAGCTGTTATGGTTCTTGACTTACTGACTTATTTTTCTTGTTCTTTCTCACATGCATCTTACAGGACATATCTATAACTACAGACATGTTCACATTATCACAACCTTAGCTTAAAACAGGAGAAAAAACATCGTTAGGAATGTTTTCATTGTATTATTTTATGACTCAGAAAAAAATATATGGTAACATGCAGCGTTCAAATTGTCTTAAAGTTTTGGTTAATCTGTATTAAAGCTGCTGCGATTGGGGGAGACGGACAATTTGGTTCATTCTGATCGTCTTAACACATTAAACACTTTCTCCATTCTGAAGGAGCAAACCCAGTTGGCGCTCAAGATCTTCAGTGTCTGGTTGTCCATGTTCGTAACTGCAAGAAGTTGCGACGAGAACTGTCGTATGATGATTACTCCAAACTGCCGATCCTGAAGAGAAGGTAGATGGTAGAAGGTGGATTCGTCCCATTCCAGAACCAGTACCACTATCAACATCCAGGGAACCTGCCAGAACCTGGTGTCAACTTAATGGAACTGGTTCCCATCCAGTGTAGGAGACGTCCAGAGCTTGCAGAACCAAGAGTTCGATGACAGAGAGTGTTTCCAAATCTACAATGACCATTCTTCACAAGTCCAGCAAGCACCTTAAGTTCGTGTTGTAGAAACTTGAAGCTCACACTAGAGTTTTTGTCCTTAGAAGCTTCTCTGGCCTGTTGATGCAGTAGTTGACAATCGCTTTCAAACAAACAGAATTTCCTGATCACATATTTCCGCAGCTATATCTGCCAGGTTACACTTATCTTTACAAAGTAAACAGCACTGATCCTCATTACAAGAAATTTTACACAGTCTACCGGAAAATGTCTGTTGGTTTAAATGCTTGTTTTGCTAGGCAGCATATCAACAATAGATATCTCTTATAGTTAACAATCATTGCACCGATTGTTGTCTACAAGAAATAACGTTCATCACCTTTAATTCTCAGCAAGTGAAGATGATCTTCCAAGGTCTGCTTTCAAACTTACATCAATTCTTACAAATTACAACATCAAAATTTCACAGGATAAAAAAAAGGTTAATGGCAATAAACGTCTTAGATTGAAAATAGTGACAAACGATTGAACAGGTAACAGACTTTGTATATTCGGGACTCCTGCCCGTGTTAGGGAAAGTATATTGTAGTATTCTGTACAACAGATTGAGAAAATGGGCCGATATTTTTGATAAACTGACCCCCCTGCAGGCTGGTTTCAGGTCCAATTATAGCACTATAGATAATGTTTTTGTCCTGAACACATTGATCCAAAGCAAGTTAAACGAGAAAAGGGGAAAATTATATTGTTGTTTTGTTGATTTTGAAAAGGCGTTTGACTCTATCAACAGGCAAATGCTGTGGGGGAAGTTATGGGACATGGGGGTTTCGGCTAGAATGATTAATACGCTAATGAATATGTACAGAGGGGTCAAATTTTGTGTCAAATGTGGGCAGGGGGTGGTGTCTGGGCATCACGAGAGCACGGTAGGCGTCAAGCACGGATGCATACTTTCACCTTTACTTTTCATTCTTTTTATTAATGACGTTGATAGCTTCGTGGGAGAAGAAGGAGCTGAAACACCGGAGATAGTCGGGACACCGATACCAATGCTTCTCTATGCGGATGATCTCGTTTTAATATCAAACGAAGTACAGGGGTTACAGCGGGGATTGAACAGACTTAAACAATATTGCACAACATGGAAGTTGAAGGTAAATACACGAAAAACTAAAATAATGGCGTTCAAGAAAGGTTATGTTTTCGCAGCAAAGGAGCGGTGGACCTATGGGGATTCCGAGCTTGAAAGGGTCAAACGTTTCACCTATCTAGGCATCACGCTGAGTATGGCAGGGGAGTGGACAAAGCACATCGAAGGCAGAAAGGGAAAAGCTTGTTATGGGCTGGGCAAGGTAGAGCGACTGCAACGGAAAGTCCCTACAGTCAGTGTGAGATTGCTGGACCAAATTTATGAAGCAACGGTGAAAGCAACCCTATTTTACGGCGCGGAACTATGGGGGAGGGTAGGGGGGCGAGTAGCAAATCAGATACAAGCGTGGTTTTTAAAACAAATACTGGGAACCAGCACGAGTGCAAGCACGTGTGGCGTCCTGAGGGATATGGGAAAACATAGGGAGGATGTCGAAGCGAGGATGAGATGCTTCAAGTACTGGACGAAGCTGGAACAAGGGGCCGGAGACTCCCTGAAACAACAGTGTCTGCGAGTTCAGATTGAGGAAGGGTTCGCACGCCACTGGGCAAGTGGGATTAAGGACGACTTGTACAGAATGGGTCTGGGGGAACTGTGGGAAGAGGTGAGGGGCGGGAGGTGCGAAACTGGGATGTTGCAAATCATAAGGGAGAGGTTGGTGTACGGTAGCAGGCAAGACATCATGGCAGAATGTAGGGAGAAGGTAACGCTCGTCGCCGCACAACCGCCAGGGGTGTGGGTGGAATGGGGGAGAAAACGATATATTGATACGTGTACGTACCAGCAAAGACGTGGATTCGCCTGGTTCCTGCTAGGGGGGTGGAGGCAACACAAACTCAAGGGGCCGGACGGTCGTGCCATCTGCACGTTATGCGGCGGAGAGGAGACGAGGGCTCACATCCTACACGAGTGTGTTTGGTCGGCACCCCTCAGACAACGCAAATGGGGGGACAGTGCAAGGGACAGCATTGAGCAGACCATCCAGGCTATATGTAGGGAGGAGAGGAGTGGTATAACGAATGTAATATCAAAGCCCTGGGCTCCTATTTTCATGCAGTTTGGAGGGAGCGCAGGAAACTGCTCCAAGGAGTCAGTGAAAGTGAAGGGTACGGAACAGCAGGGGCTCAAGCATAAGTGAAGAGTGTAATGTAGTGTTGTGAAAATGAACAATCTCAAATGTAAGAAGAGGACCACATTGCTATTTATATATGTACATAGCATGTAATTATTTTCCAAATGTTTCTGTTTATAAATGTTTCTGAATGTATGATAAATGGGGTTCATGTTTAAGGTCGGGGTGTTTATGTAACAATATTGTAAGATACGCACAGCCGAAGGGCTCGTACCAATATCAATAAATATCATATCATATCATACCATATTTTACAGTTCGAACACCAAAGAGGTGTTGGGAAAAAGTTAATAAAATATAATACATTAAAGGAAATCTTGGAAAACAAATTTCAAAAGAAATTCAAATTATATACCATAATATAATTTCTAAACCGGCTAATGTTGGTAGATAATGTTGGACTCTTCGTCAACATGATAAAACTAGTATAGATTGTTCACAAGATTTTTGCGGTCTTTAATTGGAATAACCTTACGAGAGACAGTTAGAAGTGAAGAAATCCGAAATAAATGGAAGTTGAAAAATATCGGTTAAAGTTAAATCAACATCTTCTGAGGATGCCAGATAGCCCTTTGCCTTGAAGATTATTAAATTACAGGCGAAAAGGAAAAATGAATTAGGAAAACCATACCGCCGATGGAATGATCAATTTTTGTAGATGAAGAATAATCATTTAATTCCTAATCAGTTATTCACGAATTTATACAAAGCGCACAGAAAGAATTGGTTATTTCTATTCAAGGACACTTCCCAAAAAGTTTCTAAGGTGGGTCAAAATCTAAAAGTGTTCTAAAGATGGATATGTTGACGTCACACCCATAAACGCCGAACCTATTTTTCCTGATATTTGCTCCAACGTCGAGTTAAACGTAGCAAATCAAAAGCATGATGCATATTGTCCTTATTACGTTTCAGTGAAGTGTGATTGACTTACCTGCTATATATGCACATTGGATGCATGCTTGTTTGACATGAAGCGATGACAATGAATTGTCTAATAGGGTTTAATGAAGTGGAATTAGCAACTGATGCTGGATGACAAGTAAATTGACCTGTCTGATATTGGATCTATTGTCGTCTGCCGCGCACGTTGTCAACTTGCATATTCGACAACGTTTCAGTATCGTTGCTTTTAGTCATCTGTAGAGAGCACGAAGAAAGAGATACCTCTGCATAACCTATTGTCTTAATCATTCAGCGCGTCTTTTTCATCGGTTGGGACAAATATTGAGAATATAAGGTCACTCTGGTGACATTAGAGATCATCTATTTTTCTCCCTTGCTTCATAATTTATATTTTTTTCTGTCACTTATTCACTTTCCCTTCTCTCTTTCAAATACTTATTTCTCTTCTATCTCTATTTTATTTATTCACTGCTATCTTTCACTTATATATTTCACTTCTATCTCTCAATTATTCATTTTCCTTCTATTTCTAACTTGCATATTTTCCTTCTATCTTAGACTTAACTCATTTCCCTTCTATCTGTGACTCATTTATTTCCCTTCCATCTTTCACTAATATATTTCCCTTCTATCTCTGACTCATTTATTTCCCTTCCATCTTTCACTAATATATTTCCCTTCTATCTCTGACTCATTTATTTCCCTTCCATGTTTCACTTATATATTTCCCTTCTATCTTTCACTTATTCATTTTCGTTCTATTTCTAACTTGCATATTTTCCTTCTATCTTTGACTTAACTCATTTCCCTTCTATCTCTGACTCATTCATTTCCCTTCTATCTAAGACTTATTTATTTTCCCTTCTATGTTTGACTTCCTTTCTATCTCTCACATCTAGTATTTCCCTTCCTTCTCTTCTTCTCTGCCGTGGTTATTTATTTCTCTTCCCCACTCTTTATTTTGCTTCTTTATTCCCTCATGCAGTCTCCTTCTCTCTTCATTCTCTCACTTTAAGATTTCTCTTGCTATCCCTGCTCTCACTTTTTTTCTCTTTCCTTACTTGTTTTACTCTCTGTCTATTTCTTACTTCTTTATTCCTCTTCTCTCCCTCTTTCTTTCTATTTCATTTATGTGCCTTTCTTTCTTTATTTTTCTCTGTCTCTCCCTTCTTTGTTCCTCTTCTTTCTCCATCTCACTCTCTTTTGCTTTCTCATTTTCTTTATTTTACTCGCAGACATCCTCTCTCTTCCCACTGACGCCACACATAAAACTCTGTTGTTGTTTTACTTGAATTTTGAAAACTGTGTAATCACCTATTCTACGGATTAACTTTAAATGGTAGATATGATAAAGACATAAGTTTATCCCTGTATTTTACACTAATTTTAATTCGATCCAAGGCAGTTTTTACTTAGGTAATTCCGTTCAAATAGTACAAACTAACTGAACATTATTTGTGTTATTAACAATAAAAATAACAAGCTTCCTGCTTTTTTTGTAACTTGTATTAAACAGTGGGAGGGGGGTTCGAGGGACCCATGCTCCTGCATTAGAAAAGGGGAGAATGGTTAAGTGTTGAGGCGCCATTTTGAATTCTTGGCGCGAAAATATCGAGCAGATTTTTTTATCTGTAAAAACCATTTGCTCGACAACAAAAGGGAGGCCGCTCCGGACGTAAGCCTGCTCTGCGAGATCTCCTTTAAGCTACGAACAGCCGAAGCGACCATTATGCCCCACATCTATATTTCATGTCGTTCTCCCAAATGTACGCAACCCCCTCCTCTTTCCACCTTTTCGCAGACATTTTTGCGGGGCCGAGCTTCCGAACGCAGCGCATATATCTCCCCCGCTCCTGCGCCCCCCCGCCCCCCCCCCCGTTGTCAGTGTTTGAATGCTATTATAGTGTTGTTGTCACGATGAAATATTTGCCTCTCACGTTCTGACGTCGTCTGCTTCACTGCATTGACAATGCCTGCGGAACATGGCCGTCTGTCCTCTTGCTTGTCATTGGTCATCTGACGCGCTTCGAATGCGTGAATGTGTAAGCTCTCGTCGGTACACTCTGGAGCAAAAGTGTGCTCCAACAATTTGTCTGGTTGTAGATCTTATAGCCAATGTTTATGGTAGTTTACAGACCGAAGCGACACGTGTCGTTTCGAGACGAACCTTAAATATAAATGTAAGCTTTCATACCGAAGTCATTGCCCAGCTTGTCGCTTACGTGCTACAAGGACTGGACCGTTTCCTCATCAGCATTCATCGTATCGCGTCGGTCTGGTGGTCGCGAATGTGCATTAGCTTGTTTTACACAGTAGAGAGGTCCCGGGTCGCTTCGGTCTGAAACTTGCCTACAACTTGCACACCGGATTCGACACGACGTGCAATTTTTTTGTCGCAAACTGTCACAGGAAAGGTTTAACATTATTCTCTTACGGGCGATCGCACATCTGACGAAACATTTGACTCGAGTCACCCTGCGCCGGCCCGCAGGAGGAGTGGTTAGCACATCGCGCTACGACGCCAGGGGTCCCGGGTTTGAATCCTGGCCTGGGCATGGATGTTTGCGAGTGTCCATTCATCAATTTTCATCATATCATCACTCATCCCCATCTTCGCAAATTAGCCAAAAGTAGCACAAAAGGCGAAGTAAAATAAAACAAATCAATCAATCAATCAACAAAGTGTGTGCAAGCACTTCCCTGGTGCCGACTGTGGAATGAAGACGAAGTAATCTTAAAGTGTTAATTTTATTGATTCTATAGTTGTCTTTGTGTTGTAGAAATCTCGTAGAAATCACTACACACGTGCTGAAAGATGCAATAAAAATTAACTAACTAACTAACTCTCTAGACTTCTTAAACCCGAAGGTTCATGGCTGCAGCAACACAGGCATTACATCTGTCTCTATCTTGAGCAAGATCTATATACTCTTTTCCATCCCTACTGATTTCCTTTAGGTCTATCTCAACGTTGTCCCTCCATCTTCGTCTTGGCCTTCCTACAGGTCTCTTACCACCAGGTTTCTCAACAAGAATCCTGTAAACTCCTCTTTCCTCTCCCATTCGTGCCACATGGCCTGCCCACCTAAGTCTTCTTGATTTAATCATTCTAATAATAGCTGGACATGAATACAAATTATGTAGTTCTAAATTATGTAACCTTCTCCACTCACCTGTCTCCTCATCCCTTTTAGGTCCAAAGATTTTCCTAAGGATCTTATTTTCAAATACTCTCAATTTATGGTCCTCTTTCAATGTAAGGGACCAAGTTTCGCATCCATATAATAGTGCAGGCAATATTACTGTTTTGTATATTTTAACTTTTAGTTTCTTAGATATTAAACGAGAAGACAAAAGTTTATGAATAGAAAAGTAACATGCATTTCCTGAATTAAGCCTGCTTTTTATTTCCTCTTTAATATCCTTTTCATTTGTTAGTATTACTTGTAAGTACTTGAATTTGGAAACTGGTTCAAACGAGTTGTAATCAATAATTAGATTTTGATTATTACCTAACACTTGGTTTCGGCCTGTAAGCATATATTTATTTTTCTCTTTGTTAACTTTCAAACCTATCTCTTTAGCAGTTTTGAAAAATATTTTAGCATTATTCTTAATTGTATTTATATCATCCCCTAATAAGTCTACATCATCTGCATATGCTAACAACTGAGTCACACCATTTAATTTTAGTAAGAATATTAACCATCGGTCAAGAGAAATAGTGTGTAACGCTAGGGAATGCTTAATAAATGAATGATTGATTACGTAGTTTTATTGTTTTGTTAATAATAATAATAATATTTATTGTTAAAGAGAGAAAGGTTCCTTGGAAATATGTGCATTTATTCTCTACATCTGAACCCAACAATAGACATGGCGAAGTAAAAAGTTTCATTCGCATACTGCGACGGTCTAAACCAGAGCTGCAATACAGGGTGTTTGAAAAAGAACTCCCTAGTTTTAAGTATAAATTTAATAGCGAAAGTAATGAAAACTTACATCAATGAGTACATATCATGAAAGAGGATTCCTTCAAGTTTTGTTCAATGTTAGTACACCTCAACGTGGGATCCATTTGTTGCCCTGCACACGTCGAGACGATATTGCACTTCTCGCCACGTATTCACCAACATTTCAGGTGTAACTGTCCCAACCGCAGCGACGATTCTTTCCCGTAAATGATTGATGTCTCTGATCCTAGCACTGTACACAACATTTTTGATGTGGCCCAAAAGAAAAAGTCCAGTGGGGTTAAGTCTGGGCTTCGTGGTGGCCAAGGTATTGGGCCAGCCCTGCCTATCCACCTTCCTGGAAAGCGAGTGTTAAGAACCGCACGCACCTGTTTACTGTAATGAGGTGGGGCGCCATCTTGTTGGAAAAACACAAGCCCCTTTTCCTCCTCAATATCGTCCATTTGGGGAAAGACGTACTCTGTCAACATGTCATGGTAAACGTCCCCATTTATTGCTTTTTCTACAAAAATGAAAGGACCACAGCCACACGATCTTCCATCAAACCGCACCAGACATTAAGTTTGGGAGAGTCACGTTGATGCTGAATAACTTCATGTGGATGCTCTGCCCCCCAAATTCTACAATTATGACGATTAACTGTTCCACTGACATGAAATGTAGCCTCGTCAGAAAAGATAATGTTTGGTAAAAAATTGTCATCATCATCAATTCTGTGTAGAAAGTCAACAGCAAACTCATACCTTTGGATTTTATCAGTAGGTTTCACTTCATGTAACAGTTGCAATTTGTAGGCGCGCAACTTTAGTATTTTACGAACAACATCACACACTGTACCTTTAGGCACTCCTAATTGTAGACTACGTCTGGCCAATGACTTCTTCGGGCTCCGAACACACGAAACAAGGATCTGTTCAACAACATCTTCGGAAGTTCTCGGTCTACCTGGTGATTTACCTTTTAAAACACTACCGGTTTCCTTGAAAGACTTTAGCCAATGACGGATAGTTTTTGCTGTAGGTGGTTCACCACCATACTGACGTCTAAAATTACGTTGCACTGTTATAACTGACTCAGTTTTCACAAACCAAATAACACACTGCGCTTTCTGTTGCGGAGTACACATTGTTGCTGAGTTGCTCTGCACTACACGAACGCCGGAACTGAACTGAGGGAACAAATGAAAAAACACAGCACTGGTGCCGTCTCAAGGTCAAGCAGACCTACCAACTGCAAGGGTGCCAAACTTCGAGAGTTGATGAATCAAACACCACAAACTAGAACACTGTATGTCACTTTGTACAGATTCTAGGACACGTTAAAACTAAGGAGTTCTTTTTCAAACACGCTATATTGGGCGTGGATTTGAACCCAGGCACCTCAGTAACACCATTGATATCAAGCATGTAGCCAGGGGTGGGCTCTGGGGGCTGAAGTTCCCCATCCCTCCCGAAATTTTACAAATGTTTCGTTGGAAATGATGTAGCTATAATGTTAATTAATTTTACTTCCTTAGCAGAAAGTATAATAAATTGTAATATGCTAAGAAATTCATCTTCATTGCTTCTACCACCACTTTTTCACCTTTAGATGGCGGCTGTTGATAACGGATGCCCCCACCCCCGGAAATAAAACTCTGGCTACGGGCCTAACTGGCATACTGTACGATATTCTTGGACTGCCGTGCCTTCCAGAGAAAAATCCCAGTTGATCCAGAATTTGAAATTTAGAATTGCCGTTTTTCAGGAATAATTTGCCGGAAAAGAAGGGGGGTTGGGGTTGTCTCCCTATAGAACATTAACATCTGGGTTTGGTTTTTACCTCCTCAATTCTATTCGCCGCGATGAAGCTTTTGTTCGTTTCTGGTTTTATTTTCTCCGCAAACAATGGCTGGGCTCTGGTCGTCCTGTATACATGGCCTCATGGGGGCCGAGGGGGCTGTAAGCCCTAAAAAAAATCTCCGCAACATGTCATAAGCGGATTAGGCTAGCCTGGCGACACAGCACGCATGGGGTTGTGTTTTTTGTGTACGCACGCTTGCAAACTTTTACCAACAATGCCTGCGTCTGTCATTGTTGTTGAAGTCATTGCTAAGTCATGAAATGCTGGTCTGCGCCTCTGTGAAACACGTGTCAATGTTTTTGCTAGCCGCTGCAACGGACTGATGTAGTGTGCTGTAATGGCAGAGTTCCCAGGTTCGAATCTTGAATGTCTCGGTGTGCTTTCATCTAATGTCCTTATCGTCGCGATTTTCCATGAATGGTAGTACAGGGACGTAAACTCAATAAAAATAGGAATTAATGTCGATCGGATTAACCCGAATGGACATTTTTACATTTTCAAATTCACATTTTGCCATTTTTGAGAGCCATGGTGATCTTGCCGGTAGGGCGTCTTAGTGCTCCACGGGCGACGCTTTCGAGTCCCGGGGTGGGTGATGTAAGGTCGTATTTTTTAAAATAATAATAATAAAAATAAATTTAAAAAAATAAAAAATGAATAAAAAAATAAAAAAATAAAAAAGTGCCGTCATGGCACGGTGCTATATACACGCGGACCTTTTTACCTTTTTTCCTTACATTTTGTCGTTTTAAGTCACATTTTAATTTTCAATTGCATATTTTGGCAGTTTAAATGCGTATTTTTCCAGTTTAAATCCATTTTTTTTTTCATTTTTAAGAACAGATTTTTGCTAAGGCTGAACCCATAACACTTTGAGCAGATATGTATGCCGATAGGGGCCGTTTACCCACTGTACCCCCTCGAGAATTACGTCGAATTTTCTTTTAATCGACAGATTTCAATGTTTTACGTAATATAAGAATGGTTCTAGCTTTAGGAAAGCACAACTAACGGAGATATTTGATGATAAAGAATGGCCCCGGTAAGTTAAAACCTGCAATTTCAGAGTATAATCGCTGCTTTTTGTTAGTAAAAACTGTTTATATGCACACTAAAATAGCGAAATAACACGTCGTAAATAACTGTCAGTACCAAACTTAACAATCCTAACCTAACTACATAATATTATAGCTGCTGTTGCGGAAAGTCGTTCTGGGTCCTATATTCACTTGCGCAAAGCCTTGGAGCTGTTCTGCTACACGGTAAAGTAACACGCTAAGGTAACAGACGTACTTTACTTCACAAGAACACATTTCCGAGAGCTAAAATCAACTGAAAACGTTCGTAAACAACAAAATCTTCATAAACCATGCAAAATATTTCACATTCTCCAAGGGGTACATAGGGTCAAGGGTACATGTCGATACTCTGACCGACTCCCACCCATACCGATAGCGATGCTTGAAAATTGTAACAATTCTAATAAAAATTGTTCAAAATATTGATAAATATTAGTGTATAAGGATTCCACTCTAATTATATTCACTTTACCTAGATTTTAGCTTTAAAAAATATTTGAAAATTACATTACAATTTTAATACATGGTCTATTATCACAAAATTCAGTTTCACACAAAAATGGTGCAAAATAAAAATACACTTCAAATTTTTGCATAATTTCCAGAATAATTAGATTCCGCGAAAGTGTCGAAAGGCACAACACCAAAATTCCGCAAAAGTATCCATAGGTCGGTAAATAAGTCCCAAACGATATTGTCCGGTATCAGCTCAGCTCAATTTTTTTTTATTTTCAAGTAAATATTTTGGAATTTTAAGTGCATATGAATCCCCTCTCCTCTAGCGGTAATGTAATATAATTTTGAAAAATCACAGTTTTGGGGGATTACTAAAGTAAGCAGATGTTATTGACACTGGCTAAAATGATGTTCGTTGTTTCTTATTTCCATAGCAACCAATAGTTTCTCTATTAAAGCCGCTAACTGAATGCAAAACATAAACTAAATTCTTCCTAAATAATGTTTTTTTTTTACCGTACAACGATAATAAGAGTGAAAGGTCTCTTGTTTTGACTTCAAAGCTGTCAAAAGCTTAGAATCCTTTACGTATCAGATTCATATATTTTCCAACCCTTACAACAGAGTATAATATTTCAACAACGTAAAAGGTTTTAAAAAAAGAGAAGAAATTGAAATTTCCCCTCTGACAGAAAACAAGGTGATCTCAGCGCCTCCAAGTGATCAAGGGAAGAAGCTTTAATTGAGCTCTTGTGAAACATGATCCGGCGCCATCTTTCGTCCATGTCATTGTTTAATGTCGCTAGTTTCGTTTCGGAAGCTTGCAGGAACTTTGTGATCAATCTCTAGCAGACCTCCCCCGTCCCTCCTCCCAGTCCTGAAATCCACGTGCAAAGATGTGAGAGCATATTACCCCGGCTCTATCCTTGTAATTTCAAGTTGATAAATTGGGAACTAAACTTGTGTACGTGCTTTAAATATTCCTGAGTTTTCAGAAGGGAAATGACTGCATTAGTAGAGTACACATAGAGGGCGTGGCTGAACCTCTGGCCTAATATATCCTATATGAAAAGTTTGTAATAATTTCGAGCAGAAAGTCTTCTCAGCAACGTTCGGCTTAGCCAGACCTCGTTCCTGCACTACAGCCCTCGTAAGTTAGCTATTTTCATCCTGCACGTATGCAGCCATGTGGTACAGATTCACGGTTGCCACTACCTGTTATATTGTCTGTTGTAAGAGGATAAAATACCTTTATCCAGTACTTATTTAATTCCAAATCATGAATGTATGGATGATACAAGATCCTACGACTTCGCTCTGTCGATGTATATGCAGGCAGGTGCTGTTTCAATAGCTTACTCTTGCTTTTAGTATGCTTTCCCAGAGAAAAATAAATGATAGTGGCAACCTTGACTGCATATATGCAGGATACAAATTTTCACTTTCGAGCGTTCTTGGCATCGAAATGTAGCTTCAAGGAGCAAAAAGTAAAAAAAAAAGTTGTTCATCAAAATGTCATCTGAAAGCTATGATAGTTGGTCGGTGTTGTATGGCAAGAAACTACGCTAAACTCGTAAACAGAAAAGCAGGCATCATATGCTGAGAAACTGCGATCGTCGGCAAAAAATTAGGCGCCATCTGCTGAGAAACTGGCATCGTCAACAGGAAAGTATGGATCATCTGCTGAGAAACTGCGATCGTCGGCAAGAAATTAGACGTCATCTGCTGAGAAACTGACATCATCAACAGGAAAGTATGGATCATCTGCTGAGAAACTGCGATCGTCGGCAAGAAATTAGGCGCCATCTGCTGAGAAACTGGCATCGTCAACAGGAAAGTATGGATCATCTGCTGAGAAACTGCGATCGTCGGTAAGAAATTAGGCGCCATCTGCTGAGAAACTGGCATCGTCAACAGGAAAGTATGGATCATCTGCTGAGAAACTGCGATCGTCGAAAAGAAAGTAGACGTCATCTGCTGAGAAACAGATCGTCAAGAGAAAAGTAGGCGTCATCTGCTGAAAAACTGGCATCGTCAACAGGAAAGTATGGATCATCTGCTGAGAAACTGCGATCGTCGACAAGAAAGTAGACGTCATCTGCTGAGAAACTGCGATCGTCGAAAAGAAAGTAGACGTCATCTGCTGAGAAACTGACATCATCAACAGGAAAGTATGGATCATCTGCTGAGAAACTGCGATCGTCGGCAAGAAATTAGACGTCATCTGCTGAGAAACAGATCGTCAAGAGAAAAGTAGGCGTCATCTGCTGAAAAACTGACATCGTCAACAGGAAAGTAGGCGCTATCTGCTGAGAAACTGGCATCGTCAATAAGAAAGTAGGCGTCATGTGCTGAGAAAATGACATCGCCAACAGGAAAGTTGGCGTCATCTGCTTACATACTGACATCATCAACATGAAAGTAGGCATCATCATCTGAACAACTGACATCATCGACAAGAAAGTAGACATCAAGAGAAAAGTAGGCGTCATCTGCTGAGAAACTGACATCGTCAACAGGAAAGTAGACATCATCTGCTGAGAAAATGGCACCAGGAAAATTGCGATTACCTGCATGAAAATGGTATCGGCGTTAATTTCTCTTGGAACAGAATATATTTTTATAGCAAAGAAAAGTTTTTACTTTGGAATTTCTATTCTACTGCTTGAGGTTAGATACGAAATAATTGCCTTTCTGAGCTTCGTAATTTCTTATGGTAATGAGTCGCAAGTGCCGGATATTATATTCAACCCTTTAAGACCCTTCGTGCTCCTCCGAGAAAGCGGAAGTGCACAGCAAAGAATCATTGGAGTTAGAGAAGAGAAATCGACCCCTGGATCTCCTCCCCGCCCCTCCTCTAATCCCGAAGTGCTTCCGCCAAGCACCGTGGCAGTCGACAATATCAAAACGTGTTCCAACTCCCGCCGCCCGTTTCCAGCTTTTGAAGCGAAGAAACATTGCCTCGATGCTTATCGAGTGGGGGAGGCAATTTTCCGAATTAAGGAATTCTTGAAGGTGGAGAACAGGATCAGGTTATTAAACCGTAGCTCCTTCATCTTTCGACTTCCGGTTGCAAGGTGGCATGGGGCGGAATGGAGTGGGGCTGGGGGACTAAAGGCTGGCTGGGATCGAAGAAAGAGAAAAGCTTAACAAAAAAGGGTGAACAACAAAAAGGAAGTGAATTATACACCTAATCGAGGAGGAAATTTCGTCCGGGGAACCGTGAGGTGAGACGAAAAGAGAAAATTGAAATGTTCCTCGTTATCTTCTAATCTTAGTTTGAAAAACTGCCTGGCAAGAAATGATGATGATGCTACTGTATTGCGTTCCTGACAGCAACTGTGAGCACTAGTATATTGCTATTCAATTGCGTTCCTGACAACAATTGTGCGCACGATGATAGTGTTATTCTGTTACGTTCCTGACACCAACTGTGAGCACGAGTATAATGCCTTCTTGACACCAACTGTGCGCGGAGACTTGGGAACGGAAATTACTTCAGGGCGTCTGAGATCCGCCGAGAAGTCCTGATTTATTTATTGAACTCAACAGGTACATACCTAATTACAGAGCCAATATAATGGATACATAGTGAATACAGGTACATATATAATATAAAAATAGAAGAAAAAATATAGTTTATATTATTAATTTTATATATATATAATATACATAATATATACATATATATATATATATATACTTTATCACACCATTTCATTAGGAAATTATGTGGTTAAGCTTAAGACATTGCCATTGTGTTAATAGTGGCTTTACTGAGCTCCCTTAGGGTCATAGAAAAGATGTCAATGGTCTTATTCTTGGTAAGCAAATTATTGTAACTGGTGCACATTCTCCACAATGGAGAATTCTTTTCAAATTCCGATCTAGCTTTCCTTATAAGAAAAAAATCATTCTTGAATCTAGTTTTCGTCGACGGGATTCGACTGTAGATGTTCAGCATCTATTTTGTGATATAGCAACTTAAACAAGAATACTATTTCATGTAACGTTCTTCTGTGACAGCTTTGTGAACCCATTCATATATTAGGTTATCGTAGTGTTCAAATGTGGGGTAAACGTTCTGAAATTTGTATTTTAAAAATCTAAGCAATCTTGATTGGATTCTTTCAATTGCTTCACTGTACTTTGCTGTGTCTGTATTCCATATAACAGATGCATATTCGAGTTTTGGTCTTTCATATGAATAATACAAAACTTTTAGTGTCTCTATACTCTTCAAATCCCTCCCCATTCTAAGAATAAACCCAAGGTTCTTGAACACTTCACTAAATATTTGTTCTACGTGTTTATTGAAAGTAAGATTTGAATTAAAAATGCCCCCAAATCCTTGACTATAAAATTTCTTGCTAGAGTATGGTTGTATATTTGATACTGAAATTCAACTGGGTTTTTCTTTCGAGTATATATTACAAAATGGCATTCATTGATATTTAGTGTTAAATCATTGTTTATTTTGCACGTTTCTAACTTTGTAATATGATTTTGAAGTGGAACACTGTCATCTTGTTTGCTTATTTTCTTGTAAAATTTCAGGTCATCTGCAAACAGCAATTTGTGTCAATTTTCAAATGAATCAGGCAAGTCGTTAATAAGTAATGTGGAAAGAAGTGGCCCAAGGTTAGACCCCTGAGGTACTCCTGAGGTGACTTTTATCTCTGAAGATGTGTGGCCTTTATACGTCACGTACTGCTTACGGTTCTGCAAATAAGATGCGAACAATTGGCGCAAGGGTTCAGAAATATTGAAGCATGCTTAATTACTTAATAGGATATTGTGGTTAACCAAGTCGAACGCTTTGCAAATGTCTGTATATATTGAGTCAACTTGACCTCCTTCGTCCAAGGTTGAACTTATAAAATTGGTAATATCGCAGAGATTGGTCAACACAGTAACGCTGCAACGTTATTTGTTGACTTTGAAACAGTGATGTGCGTCTACGCGTAAACAACGATAGTCTACTTTCTACACGTAGACTATTTTATACACTTAGATTACGTAGTCTATGTAAAAAACCATGGAGAAAGGTGATAACTTAGCAAAGGGCGCCGTGGAATAAATAGAAAATTATACTGCGTATCAGTTGCTGGTGTGTGAGAAGAACTTTTCATACTCTTTCTTCCAAATTCGAACAATTTCTCATCTAGGAAGAAACCTAATATAGGAAATATTCTAGTGTTTTATGGAAAAAAGACCACTTTTGCCTCACGACTGCCATCTGTTGTTGTTTCTTGCATACTATTTAACTTCTTCCATAGTTGATAATAGAAGAGAAGAGAAATTGTGTTGTAAATGGGATTCTTTTCATTTTGTTAGGAACCAATATAGTTGAAAATGTCAATTTCCTTTCATGAAACCCTTGAAAATTAATTTTAATGCACTTTAGATTGTCTACGTAGTCTATGTAAACTACAACCCAATGTAATCTACGCGTAGATTACGTGTAGACCAGGCATGTAGACCTAAACTTATAGTCTACGGCACATCACTGCTTTGAAACACTGATAATGTTGACGATACCTAGTCTCTATACAACACAACGAAAACTAAGGCATCGTATCTACTAGAAACCGTCGATTGATGCACTGAAGTGTGTTTTGTGGCTTTCAAAAAGAATCAGGTATATCGTTTGATGCAATTTCATATATTAGTGTAATGGTAACCCAAAGTGCATCGTATGTTGCAAGTATTTCTTTCTATGCCGAGCTGCACTTTAATGCATCAATTGATTCAGTATTATGTATCTTCTTGCATCTTTCTCCATGCATTTGGTCCAAGCTAGAAACTTGATGCATTTTTTGTTACCCCTAATGAGGGCCAGCTCGGGTGCTTCAGGGGGCGCGCGCCAGTTGAAAACAATTGTTTCTCTACGGTTTATAGGACGCTAGTGTTTCCAACTAAGAAACTATTTGAATATTTGACTTCATATATTGTTCGACACGCTTAAAAGCATCAGAATTACTGAAAGCATATTCTGTACAAACATCGCGCTCAAATAATTCAATCAAAAATACTTCATCTGCTCTATTCGTATAATTGTATAATGAAATCCTAAAGTGAAAATATGATTTTATATGAACCTACAGTGTCAAAATTCAAAGAAAAGTAAACAAAACAGAATTATGTTATCGGATATGATTAAAAATTTGCGCCACTTTGATGCTAAAAATAATAGTTTGATATTGAACATACCCAGTTTTGTAATTAAATGATAAACCACTGGCATATCGGAAATGAAAACACACACAAATTTAGAAACTTTTAGTAGCCTCTCATAATTCTTGGTATTAAGAGAAGAATGCTGTAAAAACTCAATATGCTGACCAAGGCAGAAATTTATTTTATTATAAATCATAAACTAAACGTAACGTTTCAACCTTCTAGCAAGGTCTTCTTCAGACTCTGTACCAAGTACAAATGTAACCAGGTACACAACAGGACGATATATATACACAAAAATACTCCCTCCAGTCTGTGTGTACATATATATATATATATATATATCGTCCTGTTGTGTACCTGGTTACATTTGTACTTGGTACACAGTCTGGAGAAGACCTTGCAAGAAGGTTGAAACGTTACATTTAGTTTATGTTTTATAATAAAATAAATTTCTGCCTTGGTTGAAGTTTTTATATCATGGAAACTAGGCTTAATGGTGTTATAAGAAGAATGCTGGCTTAACCAGGATTCCAACCCGTGTATATACCTTTCTCGTACCTTATATATAGCTGTATTGTGATTTTGAAGGTTTTTATACGCTAGTGTTGTCAGTCTGTTAAAGTCTTTCTTTATTTTCTTAGCCAATGTTAGAGTTCTTTTTGTAATAATAATATAAAGGAAAGTGTGTTATTTGTGTTAATTGGTACGAAACCTCTGTATTGGCGGTAAACATAGAAATGAAAGAAATTCCTAATATGAAAAGCTACTTAAAGTTTTAAGAAACCTATGAAAACAAGGCCATATTTGATCTTCCTTTACAGTTACAAATACATCCTGTTTAGTCTGTGACGTAAGCAGATGAACACGTTACATTCCCCTTCCCTTCTTTGCACATGATGACGCTTTAATGACGGTCATTAGGGCTCTTCAAAGTCGTCATTTTCTTGTTTTCGTTTCAACTTCACGTTGTCAGCTCTGTCCCGACTCCTGTTCTCGCTGATGTCAACATCTCTTATTTGCTTCTCTTCCTTTCTGCTTGCTTTGACAGCAATTAGCGCTTCCTTTGCCGCGGTGACGTCACGTTCCGCGTACATTTTTAATTGCCTTGAGCGCGCCGCAATGCGTGTTATAATTCAGTGTGTTTATCCAGTTGCATAACTCCCACATTTTTTTCCCCTTCACGGTGGGCTGCGGTGAAGGTTTTGGAAAATGAAAGCAAAATGAAACTAGACCGCCTGGATTGTGTGTGGGTTTGTGCATCTAGGTGAGAAGTGTTTTCCATGCAGTGACGTAGTCGGCGGACGTTTCCCTCTTCCGTGATGTTAGGTACACGGAATTTTCTGACAACTGTACAGAAACTCATCGTAGACGGAGAAATTGTTATTAACTGTAGAGAAATTGGCATTTCTTGCTGACGAATTGCCATCATTAGCAGAAAACCTGTAGTTTGGAAACTGCCATCATAAACAGATAAAGTATTCTCATCATCACGTAAAGTACCATCATCTGCAGAGAAACTGCCATCATCAACAGAGAAAATATCCTCAACATCGCTTAAAGTGCCATCATCTGCAGAGAAACTGCCATCATCAACAGAGAAACTGCCCTCATCAACAGGTAAATTTCCCACATTAGCAGGAAGACTACAGCATGGAAATTGCCATCATGAACAAGGAAACTGCCATCATAAACAGAGAAACTATCCTCATCATCACGTAAAGCACCATCATCTGCAGAGAAACTGCCATCATCAACAGAGAAACTATTCTCATCATCGCTTAAAGTGCCATCATCTGCAGAGAAACTGCCATCATCAACATAGAAACTGCCCTCATCAACAGGCAAATTGCCCACATTAGCAGGAAGACTACAGCATGGAAATTTCCATCATGATCAAGGAATCTGCCATCATCGGCAAGAAAAACTGGTATTATAAACAAGGAAACTGTCCTCATGAACACGTAAAGTGCCTTCATCAGGATAAAAACTACCACAAGGAGACTGCGATCAACATCACATAAATTGCCTTCACCAGAAGGGAACTGCCATCAACAGGAAGATAACAATCTTCTTCAAGGAAATTGTCATCAACAACCGGGAAATTGCCTTCATCAGCAAGGCAACTTCTATCACCAACAAGCCCTTATCAGAAAAATAACTATCACAAGGAAACCATCATCAACAGGGAAATTGCCCTCATCAGAGAAGAAAATGCCTAAGGAAAACTGCCATTATCGATAAGGAAATTACTACTGGGAAACTGCTGCCACAACAAGGAAACTGCCATCTTCTGTAGAAAACTACCATCATCAACATGTAAATATTCTCTCATCAGCAGGCAAACAACCGTAAGGAAACTGCCATCATCAACAGATAAGTACCATTACTTGCAGGAAAGTGCCATAACATGAAGGGAAATTTCCATCATCAATAAGGGAACTGCCACCATCAGCAAGGAAATAAGATCTTCAGGAAAACTGCCTCGCCAACAGGAGAACTTCCATCACCTGAAAGTAGACTGCTATCATCAACAGAGAAATTGCAATGACTTGTACGGAACTACCATCATGTGACAGGGGGGGGGGAGTACTATGACCTGCAGGAGGAACTACCAAAGTCAGTAGAGAAGCTAAGACCAGTTACAGGAAAACTGTCGTCTGGAGGAAACTCACATAAAGAAAAAACTGGTATCACCTTCAAGAAAAATTACCACCAGCCGTAACTGCTCTTACTAAATGTTAACTTTTCTATGAAAAGGCGATGTTTTGTTGGCGAAGGGAAATGTTTACTTGTAGAATTTAAGTTTTCTTTTCTGCTGCACGAGTTTAGAGCTACTGTCGCAGTGCGATCACGCATCCCTCCATCCAACCAGGTTAAAGAGAATGGAATGGTATTATCAGAAGGATCCCGCAAGGGAATATCCCAATTGAATATATTTGCTACCACATTTCGGTTCCTTTCCTACGTCTCTCGTGCAATGGGAATCTGCTTCCCAGAGATATAAATGCTCTGGAAACTTCAGTTTTGTCTCTGCCACTGATGCTTTGCCTTCTGTGGTCTATCGGTTATCGTTCCACCACTGTCTGGGGCAAGCAGGCCCAAATGTGTGTAGCGAAAGTAGTGAAAATAAAGAGGCAACACGATAAGATGTAAGGTGCAGCGTGTTTTCAGTAATTCCATAACAACAAAAAAATTCTCGTGATTATACAAGTGCAAAAGAAGCTTTCATTTCAAAGTTTTGGCCGTGGGTTGGGAGTAATCTTAGACGAGAGCCTTCATTTTCAAAATCCTCAGAATGGAAAGTCCAATCCGTTGAACGTTGAGGGCATTCAGCGGGTTCTCTGCGACGAATCCAGCTTCGTATCCAGCCAGTCGGCACAGGCCTGGCGATAACGAAGCACAATCAATTTTACCGTTGGACACCCCGTATATCTTAGGCTTCAGAATCTGTAGGGTTACATGAGAGGTTTATGATTCGAAAAGTAACATACATACCTTGAATGAAGTCTACCTTAACTCGTAAATATTTGAATTTAGAAAGATTGTTATCTCGAAAACGGAATGCAATGCTAAATCTTCTGATATATAAAAATGGATGTGTGTGTGTGTGTTTTTCTTTGTGTGTATGTATGTTTGTTCCGGCATAACTCGAACGCCTGGAACAATTGCAACCAAACTTGGTACACATATCACTTGCAATCTGGAAAGAAATACTGTGGGGGTAAGACACCACTGGAACCCCTAGGGGTGGGGTGGGAATGGGGTGACATGCAAAAATAATCGAAAACGGCCGATATTAGTGTGGAATACATAGTTTTCGGGGTTGCTAAGATGAATAGCGACACTCCCAATGCCGTTCAACTGAAAGTTAATTTACACTATAGTTAGAATTCATTATTTTCTTGTCTAATAGAAGATTGGGAAAAATAAATACCCGGGCAACGCCGGGAAATCAGCTAGTGCTAGAATAAATTGGAAATGATTCGGTGAAAACAAATGATGGCGAAATTTCTGGATACATCACGCCCCATGTTTGTTGACAAGCCTCCCCATGCATTTGCATCGTTTCAAAAATGTAAATACCGTGGATATTTAGTTATCGTAGTGAACTCGGTTGCACGAGTTTAAAAATAATTAAGCTAAACTTGATGGAAATACAGCCTTCATATGTTTACTTTATCGTTCGTAGACCGTGCTGTTCGTTTACTGTTATGGAGCTGTTTTTTTTTAATTAAGTGAAAAGTCGCTTAATTAAATTATCCTTCTTTCCAATACATACCCGTCCCTTCCTCTCCCCTCTTGCGTCCGGAACACACGCGCCATCTTTTGTTGTTATCTGCCAATTTTTATCATCAATTTGCTTTCATCTCTCTGTTTCATTTCGCCACCTCATCACTGTCAGTTTGGATCTAAGGGATTATTTCCTTGAGCAAATAGACCATCGCACTGGCACTGTTTACACAGTTCGTTCTCCATTTGCTTTAATATTATGGCTCCCAGCTGTTGTTCTCGTACAAACATCTTTTATTCTTATTGCGTATTTTGTTAATTTTTGTTACAACACGTGAAAGATTTCCCCATAAGAAATTTTTACCTGCAAAAAATTCTCTTGGGTCTGTTAAGAGACCAGAGAACAATTTCATACCTATTGCACAAAATTTCTCACTACTGCTGGGCAAAGTTGCTTTCAAATTAACTTTGATTTGGTTTTTGTTATCTAGCGTCGCTTTTCTGCCACTTTTGGCTAAGCGCGACGATTGGGTTTCGTGATGATATTATGAAATTGATGAAGGAACACTCACAAAGAGCATCCATGCCCAGGCCGGGATTCAAATCCGGTACCAATGACGTCATAGCGCCTTGCTCAAACCACTACGCCACAGGGTAGCCTCAATGTTACTTTGTCCTCAGTTATAACTCCATTAAGCCTTGTTTCCATGATAAAAACTAAATATGCTGACCAAGGCAGAAATTTATTTTATTATAAAACATAAACTGAACGTAACGTTTCAACCTTCTAGCAAGGTCTTCTTCAGACTCTGTACCAAGTACAAATGTTACCAGGTACACAAGAGGACGATATATAAACACAAAAATACTCCCCTCCAGACTATTAGAAAGTAGTTCTGGAACAATCTAGCAGGTGGCTTCCCTTGTCAACTGTACTTTCACCTAAAAGATGTGGTTGTACTCTTTATCTCACGCTGTATTTCCTTCATTCTTCTTCCTTCTTCTCTCCTTTTTCTGTCTTGTCTTTTCCACTCTTTCTAACCCCTTCTTCCATTCTTTGTTTAACTTCAGTCCCCCATTCCAGTTCATTGCGTCTTCTTCACCTTTCTTCTCTATTTCCTTGGACTCCTTCCATTTTCCAATGAAGGAAATGGAGCGTGAGATAAAAGTCCAGCGACATTCTCTTTCAGGTGAAAGTACAGTTGGCAGGGAAAGCCACCTGCTAGATTGTTCCAGAACTACTTTCTAATAGTCTGGAGGGGAGTATTTTTGTGTTTATATATCGTCCTGTTGTGTACCTGGTAACATTTGTACTTGGTACAGAGTCTGAAGAAGACCTTGCTAGAAGATTGAAACGTTACGTTTAGTTTATGTTTTATAATAAAATAAATTTATGCCTTGGTCAGCATATTTAGTTTTTATCCTCAGATGTGGTGGTTGGGAGTACAAGGCTGATCTGGGGCTCACACAGCTATTACAGGTGTAAGTGTGTTGCTGACCACATGGTCGAGATGGAGAATGTAAGGTACTTTTCTCTACACCATATACGAACATTTACCACCAGATGGGATGAGCAAGTAATAACTTTAACTTAGCTTATATACTAAACTGCACGCGGTAGCTCAGTCGTTAGAACGTCTGACTACCATGCGAGAGACCCTGACGGGGAGAACCGGGACTTTTTCAGCCTGTTGTTGAAGCTGCTCCGGCGCACACCCAGCTTCCTATAAAGTGAGTACCTGGAGGAAACTCTTGGGGGTAAAAGCGGCAAGGGGCGTGGTGCTGATCACATCACCCCCAGCTCGGCTGAGATCAAGAAAGTGTGGGGGCCCTAACGCCTTCATGGCGTGGTGCAAAGCACAGAGGAGCACTTTACACACTTACACAAGAGCCCTTTTGAAGGGCAGGGGCTGACCTTCGTGGCGCTCAACACGCTACGACGCTATGACCCAGGGTTCGAATCCCTGTCTGGCCATTGGTGTTCTTTCTCGGTTCCCCATATCATCACTCATCCTCATCTTTACAAGTAACGAAAAGTAGCAAAAAAGCGAAGTAAAATCAAAACAATCAATAAAGGAAAGCAAAGAAACTAAAAAAATATATATTTTTGTTATTTAGTGTAGCTGCAGTCGTGCTGTCTCCTCCATGGACTCACTTCTTATTCTCACATGTTCATTGGTCAAGCCCTCGCAAGTCACTATACGCAGATGACTTGTTTTATTTTGCTTTCTCCACAGGCATTACATATGCATTAATAACGAACGTATATGCAAAATGAAGTGATGTAAACTCCGTACCAGCTAACTGTAGACCAGGCGAACGAGAACAAGTCTCTGCGCAAGTAGTGACGCGAGACGGCTCCACCAATGAACAGTGAGAGAAACGGGATTGCGTAATGGGCGACGGGAGTTACCCGATTTAATCCTTCACCATGCAGCGTTGCAAACTTTTGAAAAGAATAATACCGAACGCACATGTCTCCAGGTCCGTACGATTGGTTTAAGAATTTCTTAGGGAAATATTAGGGATAAAACTGCAAGAGCAAATTTTGACAAGCCGTGCATTTAACGTACGGACTAAGGTTTGTACCGTACGGTTGGCAACACTGCGCTTTCACCACTCAATTTTACTCCTCCTCCTCTGCCGATATGCGCGGCCCTGCTCTATAGTTAGCAGGGACAGAGTATAGTTGTATTTCTGACTGAAAAACATCCACATTTTTATTTTAAATTTACAATTTTCAAATTTAAAACTTGTAAATTTCATTGTCAAATAAATATTAGAAGACATCAACACGAATTGTTTCTGTGTGGACTGCGAAGTCATGTGGAATGCGCATGTATAATTTGGCTTTCTGTCAACGTTGGTATGAATAACTAATAACAATAAACTTAAGATATTAATAACAAAGACACACACATATACATATGCTTGTTTACCTTTTAATGTATAATACTCCAATATAAAACTATTTACTATACATACGCTGTTCAATAGTACGTGATGTTTTTGGGTCTGTGAGGTCTCTTAAATATTGACTCTGCCATGTATTTAGCCAAAATTGCTTTACTGTAACGGGTTATTTAAGGTATGGCAATGAAGTGGGTACCAGTAGTAGAGGAATACGATAACGGATGTTGCTATTTAATATTCACAATTTATTTGCACGTACTTAGAACTTATTTGCACGGGTGTTAATTAATTTGCACGTATTTAGAACTAATTAGCATGTACTTAGAATACTTTACATTTATATATTTGCTTATTTATAAATTTTATGAATATATAATTATTTATTTCATGAAAAAATATGTATATAGAAGGTAATTAGAGGTATTAAACGCTATGCATATGGTTTTATATTCATTACTGCAAAGTATGTAATGTATGAAACTATAATAATTAATGTTTATAGTATTGGAAATAAGTTTTTATGCTTTACGAAACCGCTATGAAAGGTGGTAATGGGTGTAGGTACAGGTCCAATTGCGATTTGGGACGGTCCCGGTACTCGAACCCGCGATATGCAACGGTAATATTTATTGTGTACTATCTAATAATGTTAATATGTTATAAAAGACGGCTGTACGACACGCTAGACAGAATACGGTCTTTGAATCTGAACTCCGCTCTGAGGGTAGACGAGAAAGGAATTTGGGGGAAGTTGCGGTCAAGGTCAAATGACGTCAGAACGTCAGAACAAAGAAAGAACCCGATTGACCAATCAGAGATCGCGTCGGTAAGTTTTCAGAACCGGTTTTTCCAAGTTTAACTAGAACGCAAGAACAGGGGAAAGCTATGCAATACTGTAGGGCAGGGGAGGGATTGAACCAGACAACAAAGGATTTCTGGGAATGCTCAGCAAGGGTCAATTTTTGAAACTGTGCGTCGCTTGCATGCTGGAACATGTTTCTGTCTAAGTAGGCCAAGGTTTTCTAGAACACTAGAACAAAGGATGTATGAGAATGCGCGATATAGGTCAAATCTCTGAAGCTATGCGTCGCTTGTAGAACCGGTTTCCGCCGCCAATTAATATTCCGCTCAGGGTTGCCCCAAGGCACAGGACGCTTTAGCGCGGGTTTTGGGCTAGAACGCTTGAATGTCAGAACAGGTTTCTGTCTAAGTAAGCCAAGGTTACCGAGAACACAAGAAAAAAGGATTTTTGGATACCCAATTAGATTGGAGCGAGAATTTTACCTTGAACAAGGAGAACGAAGCGTAAGGTTTTTTTATCTGTACTATGAAGAAAGAAAAGCTATTAGGGACGGGGCCTACAGTTTTCACCATTTGCTTTTATCACGGGGTAACGAACCTAGGACCCTTTGATTATTGATTTAGGTAGTAAATTTATGTTACTGTGTGCTATTTAACTTAATTTTGAGTTTATTTTTTACCAAACTTTGACTTTATGTCAAACATTTTCCCAGCTTATCCTTATTTTTTCTCAAATAACATAATTTAAACGATTCTAGCAAGAGTTTTTATTATATTTTCAACACACAAAGTGTGAGTTTTCAATTTTTAATTGTTTACTTTCAAGTTTTGGACACACAAAGTGTATTTTGTCCACCTTTAAATTATTTTTTACCAAACTAACATTATTTATACTATTCAGACAACATTTTTATTAAATTTTGGACTCACAAAGATATTTTTACAATTTTTAAACTTATTATTTTACAACTTTATACCTTACCAAAATAACACTATTTATACTATTCAGGAAAGAATTTTAGTTACATTTTCGACACACAAAGTGTGTGTTCTCAACTTCTATCTGATTATTTCACAAGTTTAGGCTTATTATTACCAAAATAATACACTTCAATCTATTCAGGAAACATTTTTTATTATATTTTAGACTTACAAAGAATTTTTTTCAACTTTTAATTTATTATTTTACAAGTTTAGCCTTATTTTTACCAAAATAACACAATTCAATCTGTTCAGGAAAGACTTTTAGTTACATTTTCGACACACTAAGTGTGTGTTCTCAACTTCTATTTGTTTACTAGGCTTATTATTACTCAAATAACACAATTTGAACGTGTTTTTATTACATTTTGGACACACACGCACTCACACACACACACACATCCACACACACACGCACACACAGAGAGAGAGAGCGAGAGAGAGAGAGAGAGATTTTTTCCAAGTTTACAGGATTATTCTCTAGTTTATTCAAATAACACAATTTAGATGTGGTTTGAATTAAATTTTGTACACATGAAGTGTGTTTCGTCAAGTTTTACCCTTTTATTTTACAAGTTTAGGCTTAATATTACTCAAATAACACAATTTAATCCAGTCAGGAAGGATTTGTTATTATATTTTGGATGCACAAAGAGATGTTTTCAACTTTTTTACTGATTTTTTCCAGGGTATGTATTAATTTTTATTTATTTTGTTTTGTATTATATATACATTTACAAATTTTTAACTTAGAGTTTAGTATTTATTTAAATCTTTTCAAAAACACTAAAGAAAAAGTACTTTTAGCTAAAATGTAAGCCACAGAATATATTATTATTATTATTATTATTATTATTAGGGTTTACTGATTTCCACTATGCTATTTTTGGTTCTGTATTTCTATATGTATTTATTTAGGTCAGGTTACGCCTGCTACGTAGGAAAGTTTGTTTATTTTAGAGTTTGCTGAGTATTTTGTTACTCTTATACTAGGTAAAGTTTCCTAAATATATCAGGTAGGGCTCCATCCATATACTTTTGTTTTTGCTGTTTGGAGATGATGTGATCAGCATCACTCTCCATCTGCTTTTTATTTTATGTACCCAATATTATTTTGAGGCTTAGTGAATTCTAGAGCTATTTATGCAGGAGAGAGGGCTTGAAAATTTTGATCTCAGATAACCCACAACTATTTGTCAGGGTATTTTAAAGGATATTTTATATTTATTATGTGCCACTAGAATATCAAAGCTTGCTTAATTTTTATTTCTGTAACGCTGTTATTGTATTTCTAGCTAAGGCTTACTGGATAAAGAACACGAAATGTTTATCATTTCGACTATTTACCTTTATACGAGGCCAAATTTTTAGTGTAACGAAAATTATTGTGTGTCTATAAAGACTGAAATTCCTTTATCGATGGGTCCATAACTGGACGCTTACCAACATTGTTCCTTTTTTAAAAATAAAAATATATATATGACCATTTATCAATATATTGACAATTCACAGGACAAGACGAAGTTCACAGACGACTGACTATATGGACCATAGGTCCATTTGCTAAACTTTTTTCTATGCTAGAAGAATAATTTAGCCTTATAGCCTTTTTCAAGGTATTTTCGAAGTATTACTGGTTTTTTGGGTGCATCAACACTTGGGTTATTTCCATTTGGTTTATTATACAAGGCTACAATCACTATTTGAACACTGAAATCCTCTGATTGAAACTAAAAGCTTAGGCTGTAACTAGGGACTTAGTATGTATATCGACAATTTATAGGACAACACGAACTTTACAAAGGATTGTAGGTGATGTAGGCCCACACGCCAGAGCTTTGTTAACCTGCAAGAAGCATTTACAGCTAATGCTACGAGGAAATGAGGTTGATTTTTTACTGTTTCACAAGAATGCTACTTTTTTATACACCCAATATTTGCTTTTTCAAGTAACTAACTACTTGTACCAGAAGCACTTACAGGCCAACTCTAACTAGACTTCGATTTATGTAAATGTAGCAAGAACTATATTTCTGAGGAAATACGCAAAAGCAGATTACCCGATTAAAGTATCTGAAAAACAGATTTTTCTATGTAAGTATATTTTTATTGACTGGATTATTTAACAGATCAAACAGGAAGACTGCAAAATTTATTAAATGTAGTTCTATAGTATAGGTGGTTTCAGAGATATAAAAAGAACAAATATAAGATTTCGCTTATTTTGCTTCTGAGGCTAATCGCGACGCTAAGGGTAAATGGCGAGGAAATGTAACGGAGGAGAAACAGTCCCAAAAGTTAAGGGCTGCATGTAAGTTAATACCACAGAGATATTACAGTAGGTGTAGGTTCTACCACCAGAACTTTTCTATTATAATTATACTGTACTGTTAGCTAGAGATGCTGATATTTGAGAAACTTAAAAGCTTATTTGCAAAATTTTAGATAAATAATAATCTCACGACCGGATCAAGAAAGTGTGGGGCGTTACCCCCACACCCCCTATACGCCTTCATGGCGTGGTGCTAAGCACAGGGGAACACTTTACCTTTTTTATAATCTGTTAGACTGTAAACATATTTTATATCCATTCTGCAAAAGATCCGATGACAAAATTTAAAAATTGTAATCGCCCAGACAGTGACTCAAACCCTGGACAGATAGGTTAAAAGCCTAACGCTATACCAACTGAGCTATCTGGGCACAAGGTATGCTTTTCTTGAAAAGTAAGTTATGTTAAGAAATATATTGAAACACTTGAGAACACTCTTGGTCTCTTTCGACAGAGAAGGAGACAACATTTCCAAATTTTTACAGACTGGGTGTATTTTTCCATTATAGAGGCCTTCACTATATGTAATTCGAAACGCTAAAGTTCAGCTAGCTTCCAAAATTGAGGTAAAGATTGTGTTTGGCGAGATTAACAAGTTACAATTATATCCAGTTACGGACAAATAAAGCTAAAACTCTCAGATTTACTGTACTAGCCAAGTTTTAGTAACATTTTCTTCACTTTAGTACAAATACCAAAGAAATAGGTATATTTTATTTATAATTTGACAAAATGTACTAGTATTTAATTCACAAAGTTAGGTAAAAAACAGGATTTTCTAAAAATATTGTTACTGCCTTCAAATTTTATGTTATTTACCCACTAACAACTGGTTTACACTGTTTGGCATCTTTTAAATAGGAAAAGAAGGAATTATTTGTTTAGTATTTTTACTACTTTATATTTATTTAAGAAAACAATTTTACAGTTTAACTTAACTTTAACAAATTGTTACTAATTTATATATCAAAGTTATGTTATTTAGAGTGTATGAAGGCGTATAAAGTTAATATTTGTACTTATCAGTTCAACTAACAATTATATTTTACACACAAAAGATAATGTTTACAGTTAAATAACTTGAATCAGAGAATAATATTTTACAGTAATTGATTCATTCAGCACTAGTCAGTACTTTTATGCATCAGAAAGTTTTCTTAATTTTCTATTACGCATGCTATTTTGGGCTATTCTTAAAATGTATTTCTAGGGCAAACTGGTTTAATTTTCTGCTTATAATGCAAAGTTGACAGTTTTCTCACAATGCATTGTACATTTGTTATATTCTCTACTTACAATCCAAATATTATGCTTATTTAATGTATAACTAACTAACTCTCTAGCCTTCTTAAACCCGAATGTTCATGGCTGCAGCAACACATGCCTTTCATCTGTCCCTGTCCTGAGCAAGATCTATATACTTCTTTCCTTCCCTACCAATTTCCTTTAGGTCCATCTCTACATTATCCCTCCATCTTTGTTTTGGTCTTCCTATTGGTCTTTTACCATCAGGTTTCCCAACAAGAATCCTGTATACTCTTCTTTCCTCTCCCATTCGTACCACATGATCTACACACCTAAGTCTTCTTGATTTAATCATTCTAATATTATCTGGACATGAATACAAATTATGTACTTCTAAATGATGTAACCTTCTCAACTCATCTGTCTCCTCATCTGTTTTAGGCCCAAATATTTTCCTAAGGATCTTATTTTTAAATACTCTCAATTTATGTTCCTTTTTCAATGTAAGGGACCAGGTTTATTTACTGTATTTAACTTTTATTTTTTGTAATTAACAAAAATTAAAAGCTTATACTGTAGTTATTATATCTTTTTCTATCAGCTTATTTTGAAATTAATATTATTAGGTATAGTCTTTGACTTATAACTATATTGCTTTTTTATCAATTTATCTAAGAGTACACGCAGACAAACACATGTGTACACACTTTTATGTAAATAGATATGCCTTTTTTCAATATTTTAGTATGAAGATTGCACTTTAGCTATTTAAGCAAGGGTAGGAAAGGTAGGATTTCTGAGAATTTGTTGCAGGATTTTGTTGTCCAAGTATAGATGAGAACTGAGCTGGGAGACTGTTTTGAACCTTTTCATGAGAGTTTGCATGTGAACTGTATGCAAATTGAGCACTATTGACTGTGCATGCTTCTAAGTTTTCCTGTTATTTCACATCAACTCTGTGAGACTGTAGACAGTTTTCCTATTTCAAGTAGTTTTTATTGATTGTATTTGCATATGTTTTGGGGACTTAGCAGTTTTATGTTATGAGGCAGTTTGTTGTAGAATATTTTTACCGGATTGTTTTGAGATATTGAGTGTTTGCTGTTTTACTTGTAATTATTTTCCTTTTTTGTGTTGTGTATTTGACTATATTTTGTCCAAGTTCGTAGTATTTAGAATAATTGTTATTGACTTGCAGATGTAGGGAGTAATTATCCTTTGCAAGATGCCCTATACTTTAGTCTGAACATTATTCTTAGTGTTCACTTTTGAAGCCCTAGTATTCTGGTAGTATTATTAATGTAGAGGTAAATTAGGCTGAAATGTAGGCATTTTTCTGATAAATTATACTTACTTAGTTGTTTCAGCAGTTAGAAGTTGCATGATGGTGCGTAATAGAAAATTAAGAAAACTTTCTGATGCATAAAAGTACTGACTAGTGCTGAATGAATCAATTACTGTAAAATATTATTCTCTGATTCAAGTTATTTAACTGTAAACATTATCTTTTGTGTGTAAAATATAATTGTTAGTTGAACTGATAAGTACAAATATTAACTTTATACGCCTTCATACACTCTAAATAACATAACTTTGATATATAAATTAGTAACAATTTGTTAAAGTTAAGTTAAACTGTAAAATTGTTTTCTTAAATAAATATAAAGTAGTAAAAATACTAAACAAATAATTCCTTCTTTTCCTATTTAAAAGATGCCAAACAGTGTAAACCAGTTGTTAGTGGGTAAATAACATAAAATTTGAAGGCAGTAACAATATTTTTAGAAAATCCTGTTTTTTACCTAACTTTGTGAATTAAATACTAGTACATTTTGTCAAATTATAAATAAAATATACCTATTTCTTTGGTATTTGTACTAAAGTGAAGAAAATGTTACTAAAACTTGGCTAGTACAGTAAATCTGAGAGTTTTAGCTTTATTTGTCCGTAACTGGATATAATTGTAACTTGTTAATCTCGCCAAACACAATCTTTACCTCAATTTTGGAAGCTAGCTGAACTTTAGCGTTTCGAATTACATATAGTGAAGGCCTCTATAATGGAAAAATACACCCAGTCTGTAAAAATTTGGAAATGTTGTCTCCTTCTCTGTCGAAAGAGACCAAGAGTGTTCTCAAGTGTTTCAATATATTTCTTAACATAACTTACTTTTCAAGAAAAGCATACCTTGTGCCCAGATAGCTCAGTTGGTATAGCGTTAGGCTTTTAACCTATCTGTCCAGGGTTTGAGTCACTGTCTGGGCGATTACAATTTTTAAATTTTGTCATCGGATCTTTTGCAGAATGGATATAAAATATGTTTACAGTCTAACAGATTATAAAAAAGGTAAAGTGTTCCCCTGTGCTTAGCACCACGCCATGAAGGCGTATAGGGGGTGTGGGGGTAACGCCCCACACTTTCTTGATCCGGTCGTGAGATTATTATTTATCTAAAATTTTGCAAATAAGCTTTTAAGTTTCTCAAATATCAGCATCTCTAGCTAACAGTACAGTATAATTATAATAGAAAAGTTCTGGTGGTAGAACCTACACCTACTGTAATATCTCTGTGGTATTAACTTACATGCAGCCCTTAACTTTTGGGACTGTTTCTCCTCCGTTACATTTCCTCGCCATTTACCCTTAGCGTCGCGATTAGCCTCAGAAGCAAAATAAGCGAAATCTTATATTTGTTCTTTTTATATCTCTGAAACCACCTATACTATAGAACTACATTTAATAAATTTTGCAGTCTTCCTGTTTGATCTGTTAAATAATCCAGTCAATAAAAATATACTTACATAGAAAAATCTGTTTTTCAGATACTTTAATCGGGTAATCTGCTTTTGCGTATTTCCTCAGAAATATAGTTCTTGCTACATTTACATAAATCGAAGTCTAGTTAGAGTTGGCCTGTAAGTGCTTCTGGTACAAGTAGTTAGTTACTTGAAAAAGCAAATATTGGGTGTATAAAAAAGTAGCATTCTTGTGAAACAGTAAAAAATCAACCTCATTTCCTCGTAGCATTAGCTGTAAATGCTTCTTGCAGGTTAACAAAGCTCTGGCGTGTGGGCCTACATCACCTACAATCCTTTGTAAAGTTCGTGTTGTCCTATAAATTGTCGATATACATACTAAGTCCCTAGTTACAGCCTAAGCTTTTAGTTTCAATCAGAGGATTTCAGTGTTCAAATAGTGATTGTAGCCTTGTATAATAAACCAAATGGAAATAACCCAAGTGTTGATGCACCCAAAAAACCAGTAATACTTCGAAAATACCTTGAAAAAGGCTATAAGGCTAAATTATTCTTCTAGCATAGAAAAAAGTTTAGCAAATGGACCTATGGTCCATATAGTCAGTCGTCTGTGAACTTCGTCTTGTCCTGTGAATTGTCAATATATTGATAAATGGTCATATATATATTTTTATTTTTAAAAAAGGAACAATGTTGGTAAGCGTCCAGTTATGGACCCATCGATAAAGGAATTTCAGTCTTTATAGACACACAATAATTTTCGTTACACTAAAAATTTGGCCTCGTATAAAGGTAAATAGTCGAAATGATAAACATTTCGTGTTCTTTATCCAGTAAGCCTTAGCTAGAAATACAATAACAGCGTTACAGAAATAAAAATTAAGCAAGCTTTGATATTCTAGTGGCACATAATAAATATAAAATATCCTTTAAAATACCCTGACAAATAGTTGTGGGTTATCTGAGATCAAAATTTTCAAGCCCTCTCTCCTGCATAAATAGCTCTAGAATTCACTAAGCCTCAAAATAATATTGGGTACATAAAATAAAAAGCAGATGGAGAGTGATGCTGATCACATCATCTCCAAACAGCAAAAACAAAAGTATATGGATGGAGCCCTACCTGATATATTTAGGAAACTTTACCTAGTATAAGAGTAACAAAATACTCAGCAAACTCTAAAATAAACAAACTTTCCTACGTAGCAGGCGTAACCTGACCTAAATAAATACATATAGAAATACAGAACCAAAAATAGCATAGTGGAAATCAGTAAACCCTAATAATAATAATAATAATAATAATAATATATTCTGTGGCTTACATTTTAGCTAAAAGTACTTTTTCTTTAGTGTTTTTGAAAAGATTTAAATAAATACTAAACTCTAAGTTAAAAATTTGTAAATGTATATATAATACAAAACAAAATAAATAAAAATTAATACATACCCTGGAAAAAATCAGTAAAAAAGTTGAAAACATCTCTTTGTGCATCCAAAATATAATAACAAATCCTTCCTGACTGGATTAAATTGTGTTATTTGAGTAATATTAAGCCTAAACTTGTAAAATAAAAGGGTAAAACTTGACGAAACACACTTCATGTGTACAAAATTTAATTCAAACCACATCTAAATTGTGTTATTTGAATAAACTAGAGAATAATCCTGTAAACTTGGAAAAAATCTCTCTCTCTCTCTCTCGCTCTCTCTCTCTGTGTGTGCGTGTGTGTGTGGATGTGTGTGTGTGTGTGAGTGCGTGTGTGTCCAAAATGTAATAAAAACACGTTCAAATTGTGTTATTTGAGTAATAATAAGCCTAGTAAACAAATAGAAGTTGAGAACACACACTTAGTGTGTCGAAAATGTAACTAAAAGTCTTTCCTGAACAGATTGAATTGTGTTATTTTGGTAAAAATAAGGCTAAACTTGTAAAATAATAAATTAAAAGTTGAAAAAAATTCTTTGTAAGTCTAAAATATAATAAAAAATGTTTCCTGAATAGATTGAAGTGTATTATTTTGGTAATAATAAGCCTAAACTTGTGAAATAATCAGATAGAAGTTGAGAACACACACTTTGTGTGTCGAAAATGTAACTAAAATTCTTTCCTGAATAGTATAAATAGTGTTATTTTGGTAAGGTATAAAGTTGTAAAATAATAAGTTTAAAAATTGTAAAAATATCTTTGTGAGTCCAAAATTTAATAAAAATGTTGTCTGAATAGTATAAATAATGTTAGTTTGGTAAAAAATAATTTAAAGGTGGACAAAATACACTTTGTGTGTCCAAAACTTGAAAGTAAACAATTAAAAATTGAAAACTCACACTTTGTGTGTTGAAAATATAATAAAAACTCTTGCTAGAATCGTTTAAATTATGTTATTTGAGAAAAAATAAGGATAAGCTGGGAAAATGTTTGACATAAAGTCAAAGTTTGGTAAAAAATAAACTCAAATTTAAGTTAAATAGCACACAGTAACATAAATTTACTACCTAAATCAATAATCAAAGGGTCCTAGGTTCGTTACCCCGTGATAAAAGCAAATGGTGAAAACTGTAGGCCCCGTCCCTAATAGCTTTTCTTTCTTCATAGTGCAGATAAAAAAACCTTACGCTTCGTTCTCCTTGTTCAAGGTAAAATTCTCCCTCCAATCTAATTGGGTATCCAAAAATCCTTTTTTCTTGTGTTCTCGGTAACCTTGGCTTACTTAGACAGAAACCTGTTCTGACATTCAAGCGTTCTAGCCCAAAACCCGCGCTAAAGCGTCCTGTGCCTTGGGGCAACCCTGAGCGGAATATTAATTGGCGGCGGAAACCGGTTCTACAAGCGACGCATAGCTTCAGAGATTTGACCTATATCGCGCATTCTCATAGATCCTTTGTTCTAGTGTTCTAGAAAACCTTGGCCTACTTAGACAGAAACATGTTCCAGCATGCAAGCGACGCACAGTTTCAAAAATTGACCCTTGCTGAGCATTCCCAGAAATCCTTTGTTGTCTGGTTCAATCCCTCCCCTGCCCTACAGTATTGCATAGCTTTCCCCTGTTCTTGCGTTCTAGTTAACCTTGGAAAAACCGGTTCTGAAAACCTACCGACGCGATCTCTGATTGGTCAATCGGGTTCTTTCTTTGTTCTGACGTTTTGACGTCATTTGACCTTGACCGCAACTTCCCCCAAATTCCTTTCTCGTCTACCCTCAGAGCGGAGTTCAGATTCAAAGACCGTATTCTGTCTAGCGTGTCGTACCGCCGTCTTTCATAACATATTAACATTATTAGATAGTACACAATAAATATTACCGTTGCATATCGCGGGTTCGAGTACCGGGACCGTCCCAAATCGCAATTGGACCTGTACCTACACCCATTACCACCTTTCATAGCGGTTCATAAAGCATAAAAACTTATTTCCAATACTATAAACATTAATTATTATAGTTTCATACATTACATACTTTGCAGTAATGAATATAAAACTATATGCATAGCGTTTAATACCTCTAATTACCTTCTATATACATATTTTTTCATAAAATAAATAATTATATATTCATAAAATTTATAAATAAGCAAATATATAAATGTAAAGTATTCTAAGTACATGCTAATTAGTTCTAAATACGTGCACCTGTTTAATGTGCAGTAAATTTGTCTTTGAACATTTTATTATTTCCAGACTCAAGCCAAGACAAAGGTGATAAGAGACTTCCATTTTCAACAACGACGAGACTTCCCTAACTGGACTTATATAATAAACAGGCTTCCCTTTCTGGACTTAGACACCAAGGAGACTTCCCTAACTGGACATAGATGACAACGAAACTTCCCTTTCTGGACTTAGACGCCAACGGGACTTCCCGTTCTGGACCTAGATGACAACAAATCTTCCCTTTCTGGACTTAGACGCTAACGAGACTGTACCTAGATGACAACAAAACTTCTCAAGCCACGAAGAAAGATTATAAGAGACTTCCCTTACAGGACTTGGACAGCAACGAGACTTCCCTGACTGGACTTATATAATAACCAGACTTCTCTAACTCAACATATATGACAACAAAACTTCCCTTTATGGACTTGGACACCAACCATAATTCCCTGTCTAGACATAGATGACAATAAAACTTTCCTTGCTGGACTTAGACACAAACGAGACGTTCCTTTCTGGACCTAGATGACAACAAACCAAAATAAAGATCATAAGAAACTTCTCTTTCTGGACTTAGACGTCAACAAGATTTCCCTAACTGGACATAGATGACAACTAATCTTCCATTTGTGAAGTTAGACACCATCGAGACTTCTCTTTCTGGACTTATAGGCGAACGAGACTTCTCTTTCTGGAATTGTACGCCAATGGGACTTCCCTTTTTGGACTTGTGCGCCAATGAGACTTCTCTTTCTGGACTTATACGCCAACGAGACTTCTCTTTCTGGACGTATACCCAACGAGACTTATTTTTCTGGACTTATACGCCAATGATACTTCTCTTTCTGAACTTATACGTAAATGAGACTTCCTTTCCTGGACTTGTACGCCAATGAGACTTCCTTTTCTGGACTTATACGCTAATGAGACTTCTCTTTCTGAACTTATACGCCAACAAGACTTCTCTTTCTGGACTTGTACGCCAATGAGACTTCCTTTTCTGGACTTATACGCTAATGAGACTTCTCTTTCTGAACTTATACGCCAACAACACTTCTCTTTCTGGACTTGTACGCCTATGAGACTTCCTTTTCTGAACTTATACGACAACGAGACTTCTCTTTCTGGACTTATACGCGAACGAGACTTCTCTTTCTGGAATTGTACGCCAATGGGACTTCCCTTTTTGGACTTGTGCGCCAATGAGACTTCTCTTTCTGGACTTATACGCCAACGAGACTTCTCTTTCTGGACGTATACCCAACGAGACTTATTTTTCTGGACTTATACGCCAATGATACTTCTCTTTCTGAACTTATACGTAAATGAGACTTCCTTTCCTGGACTTGTACGCCAATGAGACTTCTTTCTGGACTTGTACGCCAATGAGACTTCCTTTTCTGGACTTGTACGCCAATGAGACTTCTCTTTCTGGGCTTATACGCCAACGAGACTTCTCTTTCTGAACTTATACGCCAACGAGACTTCCCTTTCTGGAATTAGATTCCAATGAGACTTCCTTTTCGGGCATATTTGATGAGGTAGTGGTAACGTTGTAGCTATGTGTATCTAAAGGTTAGATACCCGTTGGTGGCACATACTGGACTTGATAGTGTAAACGCAGTCTCGATTAGCCTTTCTTTTGCATAAAGTGAACTTAAAACAAACCGAAGTAAGCTTAGAAACTTCCTTTTCTGAACTTGGAGGAATATGAGACTTAGTCCCTTTCGAGACTTGAACAGAAAAAATACTGAAATTTGTCTCCTCTGAAAGACAAAGGGCACTAAATCTTGGATTTACCACCAAAATATTTCGCGAATGCTGCATTTCATAATTGAGTGACTTTTACGCAAGGCTAACTGCATGCAACATGCAACAGGGAGGTGAACATAACTTTGCAACTTATCCACGACGTCGAAAATATACATAATTGGAGTCAGGAGGGGAGATATAAAACCGGAATGATGGATGTCAGCAATACTTTTTAGTTCTGAAAGGCAGGTTAGGTGGCTGGAAAGCTATGCATCGGATAGAACGGGAGAGCAAAATAAATGATTAGGCCCCCCCTTCTCCCCAGGAATGGGGGTGACGGTGGGGATCTATAAATAAATAACCTCGTATCACCCAAGCGAATGCAATCCCCCCCTACCTCTTTCCTCGGTAGGTTAATGCATTCATGGATTAGAGATGGGAGTGTAAACACCCCCTAACATGGCGGATAAAAAGAGGCATTACGAAGGGGCTTGAACCGATTTACGGGCCAAAACGCAGGTAATAGGGTTTTCTCGTCCCCTTGGCCACACCCAGCGATTATATTTGTTTACAATTTATTGCCCCGGTCCGTTCAGTCAACAGAACGGGTTCAGGGATGAAAGCGACGCCAGAGCCATCTGATGGTTGCTTTTGCGAAATTATATCCCCTCAATTTGAATCGCGAGTGTGTATAGCTAAAGGCAGGAGATTTCGACGAAGTAGCTGACGACTTTGTAATTATTACGCCATCATGGGTCGACACGGGAGAGAGAGAGAGAGAGAGAGAGAGAGGGGGGGGATGAAATGTAATTAAAAAGGAGGAAGCAGTAAAAGCAAGCGAATCACTAATCGCGTTAGATAGCGAGACGGGGGCGAGATACGATTTGTTAAGTTAAAGTGGGAGTGAATGAAGCATTAATTTCTTGTCCGCTCAACAGATGGCAGCGAGATAGCTGGCTATCGTCCTCTTATATATCGCATGAGAGACAGAGTAGGGTGCATTTGTAAAAATGAATTATAATGTAGATCGGATGAACGAACTAATCTTTTTCTTCAAGGTTGATGGTGAAAATTTGTGAATGGTGTATTTTTGCTAAAATTACCAACTCTCATTGAAGTAATATAAAAATATAGGTATGAATAAACAATATAGAGAATAATTACGTTAATATTTGGTATACTAACTAAATTTGGCTTTCTAATCCGAATTTGTTCTTAAGGGTAGCCCCAAAAACCATTCACGGATAGCCCCACGAACCATTTCCGGCATAGTTAGGTTAGGTAATGCAAGCATAGTTAAAATGTTGTTCGTAAAACAATGCGAAAAAGCTTTTTCTGTTTTTTTTTTAAAAAAATCAACTTACATCAGCTTTTTTCACGATTTCCAGACGTGTCCGCGGCATTTTAAGAACAGATTCGTGATTAGGCCAAATTTAGTTAGATCAAATATTAACGAAATTAGAGACATTCTCTATATTCTACATTCGCTCCAAAATATATTTATATTCCTTTTCTGGATCTAGACACCAACAAGACTTCTCTTTCTGGACTTAGACACCAACCGTTGTGGATCTCGACACCAATCAGACTTCTCTTTGTGGAATTAGACACTAACCAGAGTAATATTGCTAAATTCCACACTATTGTTCTTTGCTTTCTTTATGACAAATAGCTGCTAACATTATGTTAATATTATAATATATTAATATATATAATATATTATAAATATATTAATATATTATAAAATATATTAATTTGTAATGTGTTTTGTGGGGTACCAGCTTGAGACTATGATATGGTATATTCAGAATATTCAAGTTCAATTCTAAATACCATGTATTCTTCTGTAAAGATTTGCAAAGTTGAATCTAACTTTACCCTCGCAGATTGGTTGATGTGTAGTAGATATACAGTTTAAAATGGTAACAGAACCACTGTACTCTCTTCTTCCACAGAGAATCGAGCTCGGAACCTCTTCTTCATAATTTTTCTCATATTTTTTTTTCATTCTGCAACTTTTGCTTAATCGCGGTGATGGGGATGAATAATGATTAGATGAAATCAGTGAAGGTGCACCCAAGCCCAGGACTCTAATCCCGAAGTCCAAATTGCGAGTTGATCATTCTATTATAGTGGGTTAGCCACTATGCTATCGGGAGGGCATAGTAAAATGTACAAGTGCTTGTACATTGAAGAAGCTGGTATGTTTTCAAGATGAGGCAGGCTTAGTTGGAGAAATATGTCTGAAGCTTTGCCCTAATTGTGTGTCATTAACGCAATCACACACTGACGGAAACTTTCTCTCTTTCTCTTTCTCTCTCTCTCTCTCTCTCTCTCTCTCTCTCTCTCTCTCTCTCTCTCCCTCTCTGTGTCTGTTTCTTCTCTCCCTTCTCTTGCTCTTCCTCCTTCTGTCTTTCCCTCTCTTTTCTCTTTCTCTCTCTCTCTTTTCCAGCTCTCCCTTCATGTCTCTCTCTCCTTCCTTCTCTCTGCACCTCTCTTCTTTTGTTAACTTATTTTTTATTTAGGTCTCCCTCTGTCTTTATCTTTTCCTCTCTCTCTCTCTCTCTCTCTCTCTCTCTCTCTCTCTCTCTCTCTCTCTGTCCCTTCCACTCTCTCTCTCCCTCTCTCTCTCTTCTTCTGTCATTCCCTCTCTTTTTCTCTTTCTCTCTCTCTCCCTCTCTCTCTTTGTTTCCCTCTGTCTCTCTCTCTCTCTCTCTCTCTCTTTGTTTCCCTCTGTCTCTGTCCCTCTCTCTCTCTCTGTCTGTCTGTCTGTCTCTCTCTCTCTCTCTCTCTCTGTCTCTCTCTCTCTCTCTCTCTCTCTCTCTCTCTCTCCACCTGCGTTCTCTCTTACTCTTCAAGCTCACTCTTTCGCTCTCTTTCTCTCTATCTCTCAGTATCCCTCTCTTCCCCCTCTCTCCCCACCCCTATGTCCTTCTCTCGTTTCCCCCTCCCTTTCTATCTCTTTCTCTGCTTCTCTACATATCTTCTTCTCGCAATCTCTCTCTCAAATTCTTCCTATCGCTTTCTCTCGACTACTCTCATCCTCTCTATCTTTTTCTTGCTTTCTCCACCGCTCTCTCTCTCTCTCTGCAATCCCAGAAGTCGCTTATTTCCTTCCTGAATTAAAGCGGGAGATACATTGTTCCCAGAAACCACTGCGGAATGATGGGATCTATCATTGTCATGACGAAAACTTTCGGTCCGGCCACCGCACGACTGTACAAATGAAGTCTGCGTTCCCTGTCGATCATAATTGCGCTCCTGGGAGGCGGGTTTCCTGCGCGGACAATTAGCGCTTGCGTTCCGGCAAAACGACCGGGTGATTAATGGAACAATTAGCATGAGAGCTTAGCTGTAGGCTCGGTTGTTGTTTTTTTCCGTCGCGGGCAAATCAGATAAAACGCAACACCGATACTTCAGCGGCAGGAACGGACCGAGCGACCGCCTCCACGCCAAGGTGGAGAAAGGGTTGCTGTCGGCTTGGCAGGCGAACCTGGAAATCGAAATGGCTGGCTTAATTGGACGTTGCAGGTGTTCTTGAAAGTTTAGTTGCACGTGATGACCAACCGGCTCCCTCACACCACTTTTCCACGTTACAGTGTCGTTCAAACATCCAGAAGTGAAATTAAATAACAGACTGTTGTCCAACCAGTGTTCTGGATGATTATTTTTTTGTGAAAATGATTTGAAGTACATTTAGGCACACACACACTATGTAGAAATTTAAGGGAAATGCAATCTCAACCAGGATTTGTACCTGGATTTCTAGGATACAGTATGGGACTGACAAAAAGATGTTGATTTATTTAATTTATTATTTATTGCTTGATTTTGTGTTCAATACGCATGATGATATATTTATGTTGTTATCAATTTCTATTTTGTTACATTTTGCGAATACGTTGTATTGAATTAATATGATGTGTAATATTTTTTCATTATATCGCTAGCTGATTGCCCGGCGTTGCCAGGGTATTTATTTATCCCGATCTTCTATTAGACAGGAAAATAATTAATTCTAACTATAGGATAAAATGAACTTGCAGTTGAACGACATTGGAAATGTCACTATTCATCTCAGCGGCCCCGAAAACTATGAATTCCACACTAATATTCGGTCGTTTTACAGGTCACCCCCCTTCCCAAACCCCCCTAGGGGTGCCAGTGGTGTCCTGGAGTTGAATGGCTTTGGGGAGCGACCCCAAAAACTATGGATTCCACACTAATATCGAAAATCGATTTCGCAGCATGTCCGCTCTAGCATAGCCTCATCAATGGTGGCAATGGCATTAGTGATCCTTTGCTTGAGGTCAGTAATGTTCCGTACCTTTGTTCGATACACAGTGTCTTTAACGTAGCCCCATTGAAAGAAAAAAAGGCGCTATGTCTGGTGAACGAGGTGGCCAGGGAATAGGGCCATCCAGTCCCATCCACCTACCGGAAAATGTTTGGTTCAGGAAGTCACGAACATTAAATCCCCAAAGTGGTGGTGCACCATCCTGTTGGCAAAGGACGGTTGGTTGAAGGTCAGCCAGTTGTGGTGTCACATATTCAGTCACGAAGTCAAGGTAAACATTTGCAGTAATTGTTTGCTCCGCAAAGAAAAATGGACCAATGATTCGATTCAACGTCAGTCCATATCACACATTCACCTTTGGACTGTCTCGTTTGAGGTCCGTTGTCGCATGGGGGTTTTCTGAGTCCCAGATTCTCGCATTGTACGTGTTCAGTTTACCGGAAACATGAAATGTTGCCTCAACAGTAAAACACACTCGGTTGAGGAACATTGCATCCTCCGATTTTCGATGAAACTTGTCCACTGCAAATGGTTTGCGTTTCGGTTTATCATTGGGCTCGATGGCGTGCAGCAGTTGCACTTTATACGTAATCAATTGCAGGTTGTGGTGTAGAACCTTGTGCTTTGTTGATTGTGGTAGCTGTAACTGTCTGGCAGCAGTGCGAATGGATTTGTTTGGAGAATTAACAAAGGCTTGTCTTACACGTTCGATGTCTTCCTCTGATACTCGTTTTCTTCCACCTCTTGCTTTATCCAAAATTGTACCGGTCTCCATGAATTTCCTGTGCCATTCACGAATTGATGGACGTGCTGGTGGTTGTTTCCCATACCTAGTCCTGAAGTTTCGATGAGTGTGAGTGTCAGATTTTGTTTCAATGAACCACGCCACACATTGTGCCTTTTCTTGCGGAGTAGCTATTTTTCTTTCGAGGACCTCTCTTTCTTCACAATGTTACCTGAAATACACATATTGACTATTAGTACAAACTTTAATAGTAAACGAGTACAATAAAAAAACATTCACTCAAATATCTCATCATTTCCATTTGTAGTGATTTTTTGAAGTTGTAAAGGGATTTTATGGACACCGCGTTGGCAGAAAAATGGCACGTTATGCCAGACACCCTGGTTCGAGCACTGTTCGAACCTGCATATTTTGCTGACCGTTCTAAGATAAAGGAATTTTATAAGTTACCCTGCATGCATTCTGTGAAAATATATTTTACTACAGTAGTGGTAGTGTGCCGTTTCACAAACCGAAAATGGGGCTCGGTGGGGCTCGGTGGGGCTCGCCTTAATGGTTCGCTCTCGTAAGGCATGAGCCCCATTTTCTCGCAGTGTTGCCAACACCTTACTCGAAAAAATCACCAAGGTTTTTATCTTGGTCTAACCTAACCTAAAGCAAGGAGCTGGCAACCTTGCTTGAGGCTTGCCTTGCAGCGTTGCCAACATCTTACTCGAAAAAATTACCAAGGTTTTTATCTTGGTCTAACCTAACCTAAAGCAAGGAGCTGGCAATCTTGCTTGAGGCTTGCCTTGCAGTGTTGCCAACACCTTACTCGAAAAGTCACCAAGGTTTTTATCTTGGTCTAATCTAACCTAAAGCAAGGAGCTGGCAACACTGCTTGAGGCTTGGCTTACAGTGCATAAAGCAATTTTTGCCAACCTACTGGTATTTTTGCCATAGCTTTTTACGAGAGAGAGAAGAGAGAGAGAGAGGAGAGAGGGAAGGGAAGAAGAAGAGATTAAACCAATGACAGTGTTGCCAACACCTACCTATACCTTTTTTTTTACTTGGCAAGGGCTTAGACTGGCGTAACATACATACACTGGGCAAGGCAACAAATATATACTGCCGTAAAAGAGAGAGGGATGGATGGATGGCAACACAGTATGTGTGTGCGTGTGTGTGTGTGTATAATATGTAGCATTATTAACTAGAGTGTGTTGGCAACCCACCAACAACTAAAAAAATAGAGAGATGCCAACGTTGCTGTAAGATAAAGAGATAGAGACCTATAGCTGGCAGCAGTGGTGAGCGAATGCACCTTATCGTAAATTTTTTCCAAGTTTTGGGGGCCAAATGTTTATATATATTGTGACCTTTGTAAACCTCTCTCGGGGAAAACACAATGTGCCACACATACGTGCGCGCGCTGGCGCCTCTCATTATTTCCGTATTGTGACGCAAACAAACAAATAATAATTGTTGTTTTTTAGGATTCCTGGCCCCTACAACCTCGCCAGGGTGCGTGGTGCCCAACCAAAAAAGTAAAAAGTTCTAACGGCTGCGGTTGTAGATAACCACACCTCTGTAGAGTTTCACGTGTTTTTTTTTTTCCCCCAAACTTCCATGAAACCCTACAGAGGACCTCCGTAATGCATGCAACGTGTACTAACGACTCTAGTGTTATTTGATGTTGTAATATTTTGGATATAGAGTTTTATTGTAAGATAGATAAAAATAATTATGTTTATTATAATATTTTTTTGATGAAGATGGAGAATGTATATGTGTGTTACAAATAAAGTTGCATGCTTTTTTTTAGTGTGTTTGTATGTGTATGTGTTTTTTTTTTGATGTTCGACAGCATCTGAAACGATAAAAAGAATTTTATTGTTAATTTTCTCATGTAAAAACAACAACAACAAAATTTTTGTGCAAAAATTCTGATTGTCTCGTGCTATAGTGCAAAAACTGATGAGAAAAAAGATATTGTAACTGATAACTGATGAAATTGATATTGTAACTGATCTTGAACTAGTGAAATTTTTGTATTGTGCCATTGAAACTGATTGTGCTAGTACAAAAATTTCTTATTGTGCAAGAAAAAATGTTAAAAACTTGTTAAAACTGCTCTGTGACCCTCTCGTTCTTCACGTCGTGGACGAAGGACTTCTCGGCGACCAGGATGACACTGCATACGGTGTCCTCGGGCAACGGACTGTTGAACTCGCAGACGATCTTGATGTTGGTGCGATCGTTGACCACCACCTGCTTTCTCTTAGATGTGTTGATGACGAACATCGGCCTGCGGATTTTGAATTCGCTGGGCGTGTAGTACATGTCCACGCTTCCCTCGGTCACGCGTTTGAAAGAGGTGTAAGCTTCGTAAAGTTTGAGGTAATCGTCTTTGGTCATGTCGAGGTTGTAATTCTCGCGCGGGAACACTTCGTTGCGTCCATTCTTGAGATAAACGTTCTTGATCTTGCAGTCGTCGAATTTGCTGGAATCTTTTTCCTGATTCTTATCGCGTCCGGTTTGAAAGAGCACCACGACGAAATCTGGCATGTCGAACTGTATGTTGTTGAACTGCGTCGTCACGTCGAATTCCATGTGACTTCCCGACGCCACCTTCTGTACGCACTGGTAACCGTGAAAGTGAATCGGCATCTGCGGACTCTTCAAGATCTCCGCTTTGTACTTGAGGGCGTAGTTTGTTTCGTATTCCACGATCGGCATTCTCAACTCCATGCTCCGGATGACGCACTTGGCTGCTTCGGGTAATGTGTTGGCTATCGGCGTGCCGTCGGCGTTCAAGTTGGTGTATCGCATCAGCGCGTCGTTGTCGTTGGCTGCTCTTCGAAAAGTGACGCGCAATCCTCCCTTCCACATGATCTCTTTGTAGTCCGAGAAGAATCCCGGCAGCAGACGCATGGAAAGAGCACCGTGTGACTTGTCGTCGATATTTTCGTCCCCGCTTCGAATCCTCCCGCTTGATAGTACGCTGCGTCTGTTTTGGATAATTTTAATGTTCCCACTGCCGTCGACGTGATGCCTGGATAATCGATTCTGTCGATGACGGTGTTGTGTTTCCTCACCTCCACCTGCGAGAACAGATGAGGCACGAAGTTGTCCACGAGTATCAAATTTGCATTGGGCGGAAACGCGTCTCCGCTTTCCTTCTTCACCACGTCGAATTGAAGGTAGAGGTCCGCTCTGTGAGGATGAACGAACCCATCGCCTACGTCCACGTCGTATTCGATCTCCCTGTTCGCTTCGTTGAGATTGGCGAACGTGCGACGGTTGGGAGGAAAAGATTGCAATTCGTAACTTTCGATTTGCTCCATTTTCACTATGTGTGTTATTTATTATACGTTGATCTCCACGATGGCAGTGGTCGTTGCACCTGCGAAATCCACCACGTCTTCTTTCTCGTTCGTCACAACCAACTCTATGTCGTCTATGCGGTTGCGACATACTGGAAAATAGATCGGCGAAGAGGGTGTGTAGATGATCGGTTCCATGAATTCGGAACTGGGTTTGAACGTGGCGATGATCCCCGTTTGCTTGTGACTTCCTAACAATCCGTCCGAAGATTTCGTGATCATGCCTTCCGCCACGTTGCAGTGTACGTTCAGAGTCTCGATGGCCAAGAATTTAGGAATGTTTGCTGCCGTGTGCTTGATGCCAGCTTCGAGTTTTGTGTCGTTCTCGAAACCTAAAAGTTCTCCCATGGTGCCCAGGTCCACGGTCTCCGTCGCGGACACGATTTCCACTCTGTGCGTGACCGAATTTTGAGAAAGGTACGTGCCTTTAGGTAACTGAGCTTGCAAAGTGGAAAGATTGTATTGACCTGGCGTGACGACGACGTGTTCGCTTCCGACGCTAATTTTGTTGTTGTGCTGCGTGACGTTAGGTATGAGGTACATGCTGTAGAATGCACGCAGAGCCACGGATTTAGGATAGACGATGTCGTCGTGCAGCGTGAGTTTCAAGATGGAAGATTCGCTCGTGAGATGGAACACGCCCATCGTGTTTGAGGTTCCACAATGCTTTCTGGAAATCTTCGATCGTAGGCTTATTTATTTTAGAGAGAAACGCGAGCACGGAGAGGCAGAGATGACCGCAGTTCACGTCTCCGAAATCTTGAATGCGTTCGTTGTTGTAGTATATAGAAGTTTTGTTTGTTTTCAGATAATGGACTAAATTTGTAGGTGGAACGCCTCCGAAAGAATCGAAAACGAATGCTTTGTTATTGTCATTATTTTTGTGGTAACATATCCAATGCGTGCCTGGATTTTCTTGACTGTCCAAGTTGACTACGCCGCATTCTCTTTTTTTAACGGTCGAAGGTAACGAGTCGGACATGAAAACTCCTCTGAAGTGTTTGATTCGTAACGGTTCGATTAGAGATTCAATGTCTCGGTTGGTGAGTGCTGTTGTTTCTTTTTTTTAAACTTTTTCATCACGCCCTTCCCCCCTTTCTTCTCCATGGCCAGGTTGTGACGCTTCTGTTCTTCCAATTCGGCCTTGTTCTTCTTCGAGTCGATGACGGTTTTCGCGATGGCGGCGCTTCCGCCGGCCAAACTTCCAACGGCCCCCAATGTTGCCAGGATGGCCGGGATGCTGAATATGAAACCTCCGATCTTTTGCTGTTTCCGCGAACGCTGCAAGCGTCTCAATTGAGGTGTGCTGAGAAGTAATTTCATTCCGTGTCCTTTCGTCAAGCAAGAACGTTTCTTCTCGCGTTGTTTCTTGGTGAGTAACCCATCCAGGGCACCTAGATTTTTCAGATTGGAGTATGGTATCTGGTACACGACACCCTTGGGCTTCATGTTGTTTTTTTTTACGGTATGTTATTTATATATATAAATGTTCTGAGATTTTTCTCGTGTAATTTTTTTTCACGGTATGTTATTTATATATATATATATATGTATGTTCCGAGATTTTTTTTTGTTTTGTGTAATTTTTTTTTCAAGGATATACTCCGCGCAGCGTTGTTAAACAAATTCTATTACGTGCTTTGTTTTCTTACCAAGAAGTTCCTTTGTACCCTTGTACACAATTCGAGTTTTGTTCTCGATTAAAATAGATAGCTTCTCGTCGGATAACATGTTAGCATATCGATCTGGTAAAAATAGACTGTATTGTGCGTTGAGCAACAGACGCACCCTGGGACCATACTGGGTAGAAACAATTGAACCGGAAGTTATCGCGTAAGGTTTGCCGACTTCCAATTCCTGAATTTTTACATACTCTACTGACAAATTTAGCATTTGTTTTAATGCTTGGAGGTCACTCATTTTTTCAGTCGTCATATCAAAGAGAAATTTCAGTGTGTTATTTATATATACTTTTTTTTTCACGATGTGTATTATTTATATATCAAGTTTTGACACGTATATATATATTATTATTATTTTTTAACAGAGGAAGAAAGTTCGTGCTTCGGAAAACGCGATGATGTGCGTGATGATTTCTTCAGTTTCCTGTTTGGACTTGCACCAATCATCTGTGTATCGTCTTCTTCCCTGCATCGCCTCGTGCAGTTCGTCCATTCTCTTGTTTAATTTTTCCCCTGCAGCCGAAAGAAGAGTGTCGAGATCACCGCACCTCATGCCACTGATCTCCCGAAGATGGTACTTGATAGCCATTTCACAAGGGATGCAAAATTCCGGCGTTGATCTTGCTATGATTAAAAGTTTATTAACATCTCTGTTTACTGCCTGTTGGAATATTTGACATAGCAGTTCGTGCGGCAAATTAGTTATACGAGTCATGTTGTTTTTATTTTTACTCTATGTTATTTATATACCCCACCCAAGTTTTTGTTTCGTGTTCATGGCGATGGTGGTGCCCAGTGCTGCAACTCGTTCACTCAACGATGCGTCTCTGCTGACGAATCTTTCGAAAGCTGCGTGCTCTAACTTTCTGTCTGCTTCGTGACGTGCATCCAGATCCGTGCGAGTGGTGTTGTAAGCGATGTCGTGATCTTTGCATGCGGCGTCCAACGGATTCACACCCTTGTCTCCTCTCTTCAATCTTTTCTCGAGTTTGGTACCCGGTCCGCAGTACTGGTAGCCAGGTAGATGCATCTCGAAAGGTAACTTCTTGATGATGTCGTTCACGAGTCCCTTTCCTTCGGCCACGTTCCAGAATCTCGGAGGCAGCGTGTTGATGATTTTGATGAGGTAACCTATGCCCTTGTCGTCGTTCACGATGAAGTTGGAAAGTTTCGTGTTGATCATGTCCACGATGCCAACCTTCTCGTTGTAGAAATTACGATTGCCTGCATTCTCCTCTCCTGCAATAACCAACAACCTGTCTATGAGTTTTCTTACGTCGTCCACCCAAACGAATTCTTTGGGTAACGTGTTGTAGAGTTTGACGCCGCTGCCTGTTTTGACCTGGTTCCATATTGGTTTGATGAGATTCCTGTAATTCTCACCGCTGATCGATTTCACCCTATTCTGCGAGGCGTCGTTGTTCTGGTACAAGGCATCCGTCATGATTAGAATTTCCTTGTAACTCTGGTAATCTTCTTCGGTGTAATCTTTCGGCTGCTTTTTGGCAACGAGTTCCCACAGTCCCACAGTGCCCGGATACCTGGTCCAACTATCCTTATCGCCTAAATTAACTTTAATGTCGTTGCCTTCGAAGGTCACCTTCGATTTCCCAATCTTCCACACCACACCCTCGTTGGTTTCCATGCTCGGATACAGTTTCATCAGTTGCTGGTATTTGGATTGCTCCAAACTTTTCGAGAACACGTACAGGTGCCTGTTCTTCCAATCTAACCAATTCGGTGCGAGGAGAAAATTGTCCACGAGCAGTGTCGTTTTCCCACACCCCGAAGGACCTACGATCAGACAGCGGATGCTGTCGGGAAGCAACTCGCCGTTCTTTTTTTTCGTTTGACTTTCCGAATCAGGTAGACGTTTCACGACATTCCACGCACTTATAGAATCACTTCGTTCGAATCGATCCAACTCGTGTCCGGAAGTCCCAGCCATTTTACCAAAAGTTTGTCACCTTTCCTACGCAATACTTTCTCGATGAGGTATGTGTCGGGGTGTTTTGTTTTAGAGAGTTCCTCTTCGTAAAATCTTCCTTTCAAAATCTCGCCGCTACTATCTTTTATTATATACGTGTGTCGGTTTCCGGGTAAAACTCGAACCACCGTAAAAAGTTCCGTGCTCCAATTTTTTGTGAATCCCTTCTCGAAGGTGCGTTTGAATTTGCTGATCCTCACCTGGTCTCCAATTTTGTATTTAGGTTTTTTTGTCGTGGGAGTGTACTTTGGACAGTAAACTGTAGAAATTAAACGCTGCTCGTCGGACTTGGTAACGTCAGCTGGCTTCATGCCTATGGTTCTGTGTACCGTATCATTATAGGTGTCGATGAGTTCCGGCAGGATGTCGACCCATTTGTAATTTCCCCGAAGCGTAAATCGTTTCCACATGTGTGTTTTCAAGGTTCGATTAAATCTTTCCACGATGCTGGCTTTGATGTGACTGAAAGTCGAATAATGTCGAATGTCATGTTTTTGAATAAACTTTTGGAATACAGCGTTGTAAAATTCTTTACCATTGTCTGTTTGCAAAAACCGAGGTCGTCTGTCGCTTTCGCGAAAAATTGTCTTGAATGCTTCCATGACGCACGTTCCCGTTTTGGCCTTCAAAGGTAGAGCCCATGCGAATTTCGAAAACGTGTCTATGACGGTGAGGAGGTACTTGTTGCCCTTGTTCAATTTATGTACGTTTTTCAAATTGCCGCTACTCATCTCCATGAGGTCACTTTGCCAGAGGTCATCGATGCCCTTGGTCACCACCGCCAAACGTTCGTAGTTGCGGCGTGCAGGTTTATGCAATTCTTGGACTATGGCTTGCCTAGACATTTTTTTTTTTTAGAGATTACGTTTGAAGAGAAGCACGAGCGTGATGGGATTCAAAGAAGGTGGCACCTCGCTCGTGTTTTGAATGATCAGCTTATCGCCGGCACTCACGTCGAAAACGGTAAGATCTTCGTCTTCGTGTATTTCATATACGTTGTGCGTTTCGTTCCAACGTGCCAGATGAATGTTTCCTGCTTTCTGGACACCACGATTCGATATCAACGTCATGGTGGGAACGCTAGCTTTTCTGCCGTGAGACCAGTACGAAAATTCGTTTATCTGAATCATGCCATCGAGGAGAAACTTGTAGTACGGATGATAAGGATGTAGCATGTACAGTTCGTTACCTTCGACGAACGTGGAGATTCTCTGTTGATTGGGTACGCTGTTGATTTCGATGGCTTGCAGAGAATGCAGTTTAGCGAATTTAGTATCGACGCTAACGAGGTTGCTGTGAAGCTGTCCCAGTGTATTTTGTACGGGCAACAAATGTTCGACTATGGTATTCGTTACAGTAGAAAACGACGGTTTGATTTTCACTTCCACGTTCAACTGCTTGTAGTTTTCGTTGAGTTCTTGCAACTTGGCACCAAAAGAGGCCAGCGTCGATTCCTGCGTGGATTCCAGCACTCCAACTTGATCTCTGATGTTGACGACGATGTTCTGAAGATTCTCGACTTGATTCAATTTCGAACTTTTCTCGGTAAGATCGTTCACGATGCTTCGCATCTCTGTAAACTGCGTGTGAAGGTCGGCGACGCTCTGCGAAGTAGGCAACGTCGACACCAGCGAACTAATTTCGTCTCGAATCTGTTCCACGTTCGCCGTTTCCGTTTCCAGTCGTTTCAGCATTCGAGATATGTTCCTTTTCAAAGCGTTCAATTCTTTGGAGGTGGGGAGATTGGCCACCCTACTCTCGAGATCGCTCAACGAACTTTTTATGTCGCTCGATTCGGATAGTGCCGTCACGACCGTTTTCAATTTTTCCAAATCTTCGCTCGAAGGTACGCTCGTCCGTAACGATTCCAAGTCACCCTGTATGTTGTCGAGTACGTGATGAAAATGAGCAAGGTTCGATTCGACGTTCAAATTTTCCAAATATTCCATCTTCTGCTGGACCGTGCTTAACGTGTCTTGAATGCTCGTCAACGCGCTTGCTTCAGCGTGAATATTTTTAATTTCTTCGTTGATCAACTCCAGAGACGCCTGAAGCGTAGCGATGGTGGTTTGAATGTGTTCGAAATCTTGATAGGCCTCCAATTGAATTTTTATGTTCGCGACGCTTTTACCGATGACCTGCAGTTCGTCCGACGATGGTAGGTTCGTCATGGTATCTTCCAAAGTCTGCAACTTGGATTTAATTTCTTCCAATGTGCCGGTGAATTCTTCTTGTAATTTGGAAACGACGACGTGCAAGCGTTCTACATCAATATCCTTCACAACGGTTTGAAGTTCAGAGAAATTCTTTTCTATTGCGGAAGTTCGTTCTTCGATTTCGAGTTTCAATTTTTCCAAATCTTCATTTTTCGATTGAAATTGCTGTAATTTGGCCAAATCATTTTGAAGCGAATCCACGCTCAACTGTATATTTTGAACGCTGTCGTAAGAAGGTACGTCAACATAATTTTTTATGAGCGTTTTCAGTTCGGAATCGATTTTCAAAATAGGGTCGAGACATTGCGTTTGGAGCGTAGCGATCTCCGACTCTAAACTTTTGTTTAAGGTCTCCTGCAAAGCGATCAAATCGCTCCTCAACTTTTTAATTCGGACATCCAACATGAGAATCTCTTCTGCGTGGTCTACACGCTTAGTGTTGCCGAAAATGTCGTTAGGCATTTTTGGTTAACGGTTATTTATAATAGGATAGACGATTCGCAATTCTACGAAGAGAGGAACGAGTTTGTCGTAATCTCCTAGGAGTTGAACGTAAAGACAATCTCCTGCAGACACGTCGTACGCCATGTTAGAAAGTACCTTGTCGTGCTTCATTCGAAAAATGTTCTTGCCGGTAGATATTTTGATTTTTCGCCCTTCGTTCTCGGGATTCACGGTGATCCGAAGTTTCCCGTCGATCGGAATTTCGTAGAAATGTAAATTGTTGTTGAAGACGTAAAAAATCTTGCCCACGTCCTCATCCAATTTCGTCCAAATGCTGTTGAGGTGAATGATCAACAGACCGTTGAGTTTAGTTAACATGGAAGGTAGAAATTCATGATCTGTCGTCGCGCGGTGTACAGTCTCCATTGTTTGTTTTCGGAAACCAAAAAGATTCATTGGCATGCTGGTTATTTAAGGATACGGTCAAAGTTTTTTTTTTGTTTGATTTTTTTTTGTAATGACTAACAAAATGATTTTTTTTGTTTTGTTTTGTTTTTATGAATCTTCTGTTGAAGATGGGCATATGTTGCAGGTTTTGCTTTCTGCTAAGCGATAGTGCCCCCACGGCAGTGTGTGAATTCCGCACTTCAGGATGCACCTCTTATCGTCATCGGGATCCAGCGCAATTTTTCTAACTTTGTTTGTGGTGATGATATGGTCGACGCTCTGGATGCGCTGTTCTGTTCTTAGAACCGACGACCTGGTCTTGAGGCAATCGACGAAGTCCTCGAATGTGAGATGCTCCCGAACCACCTGTCTGCCGACACCCTTGGCCTTCTTGGTAACGATGCCCTCGGCTTTGATGGCATAGGCCTTTGGGCGAAGACCTGCAAACTCAGGAATCACATCTCCGTCCTTCTCGTCTTTGAGTTTGCCGGGCACCTTCTTGTTGCGGGCCAGGATGCCGTACTTGTTGTGCTGGGGATAGCCCGAGGTGTCGAAGAGGTTAGCCAAAGATGGAACTGTGGCTATATCCCCGTACGCATCGGGTGAGTGGACGTGGTACACCAAGCTGTCCGTGTCCGTGTAGAGAAGCGAGATGTTGTGACCGTAGTGTGGACGTAATATGTCGTAATACGTCTCGAACATGTGAAGCTTGCTCAGATCCAGAACAGTGGCTCCGACGTAGATGGGCTTGGTGAGTTTTACCTTACCTTGCTTCATGTGAATCAGAGCCAGCTGCTCGTTGTAGATTGTTCGAGACTTGAACAATGGACTCGCGACAAGCTGACGACATCGCTCTTTCCTCGTCACCAATTTTATGTCCACGCGATTCCGTACATTCTCCATGGTCTTGCCAAACACCGCATTATTCATGAGCTTGAAAAAATCCTTATCAAGCTCAGACGTGGCTGCGGTGCGGTGTTTGGTGTTGACTTCGATATATGGACGCAACCACGGAGAATGCTCGAACTTGAGGATGCGGTGAACTGCGTGGACCGTGACCCCTCGCTGCATCAACCACCGGAGATTCTGGTAGTGCAGGACGTAATTCTTCTTGGGTTCGAAATCCATGACGAGCTTCTTCTGGTTGGAATCGGGTGGACACTTGAACTCGGGTGCAGGGGGAAGATCGCAGAACAAATCCTGCAGCTTCTCGGAGAACTCAAGGTCCACCTCGGCGAAGAACCCATGTTCCGAATCGTCGAAGCTTTCGATGTCGAATTTGGAAGGATCAGCCCACTCGAACCCTCTAAAGGGGAGTGGCTGCATCATGGAGTGCCCGTACAAGTTATTCACGTCCGTGTGCATGATGTAGCTCGACGGTTGGGTGGAGTCGTAGCCAGTAGCCATGTGATGGTTGTTGGCGCGCGCGTGCCGTTGCGACACCTGGACCATTCCACCCCGCACGGCACGTTCTACAAACAGCATCATGTCCACGTCCGAAAGAAGCTCAAGCTTGATCTTCGTCACCAGAAACATGGCTGACCACGCCAGTCCGGGTAGACTATAGAAGTAGGCGGGGTCCAGCTTGTAGATGGTCTTCGCAGTTGCACGAAACGCCTGGAACACGTCGGCGAGAAGCGTCACATCAAGTTTGAGGTACGCGTCGTGGTAGTCCCCGAGAGTTCGACAACCCAGCTCACGCCACATGGACTGGGCATGGTGGTATTCTTCGTCGGTGATGTTCGAGCCTCGTAGCTGACTGTAGAACTTCGCCTGGGGAGGTAGCGACGTCTCCTCGAACTTGGCAGGGTCTGTGACGTATTCGTAGGGGTAGACCCCCTTACGCCTGAAGAGACCGGCGTCCAAGTTCGGAAAATTTGCAGAGGTGATGAGCATTTGCTCGTCGCTAAGCTTCCCCGCAAGAGCATCGAGGCTTGCCGGGAGGAACCTCAGGGAGTCGAGGAAGCGAAGCTCGACGGTAGAGCATAATTCTGGGATCGACACTCGTTTGCTCACACTGATGTAACGCTCCTCATTCTGGGCGAGAACATTGATTCCCTCGTTGTCGTACCCAAGATGCTTGATCAGGTGGTGAAAGTCGTACCCCGAGCCGTTGTGGAAGAAGATCGGGATAAATCGTGGGTCCCGGGCCAATACGTTGCATCCGTTGCACCAAGGACCTACGTACCTACCGTTAAAGTGATCGTGGTGTTGGACTTTACGGTTGTTGGCGGTGTACTCCTCGACGCAGACAGGGCAAGCGATGGCCTCGTCGTGTCTACGTTGATCATCGGGGGACAGTGGGAGCATAGACTTGGGGGCCAACAGTACCTTCCCTATCTCGATGGCCTCGACAACCATCCTCTCGAGGAAGTGTTTGGCTGCGTCGGGACCACGGTACACGTAGGGCTCGGGGGCGATGTGCTGGTCTCGTCGCACCACAACGTATGCGAAACTGGATGCCTCGTGGAGTTGGTAAGGGGTAGTGGAGGAAACTTCGGGATCGGGATCGCAAGTGGACAGGGGTTTGAGGAAGGCCTCGAAATCCGCGATGATGATAGCGGGGTGCTCTACCATGGCACCGTGCATGTGGAAACGCTCCACGGTGCCAGGTTTGGGCAAGATTGCCACAGCCGGCTCGTTGGCATTGCAATAAAGTTTATGGCGAGCGAGCTTCTCGGCAGCGATGTTGGGACCTCTGATGCGCTGGTAATCCTGCTGTTCTTGATTATCAAAAGTTGACAAGCACCTGCGACAAACTTCTATGTGGTGTTCGTGTTTGCTCTGTTGGCTCGAAACAAGCCGAGAGAGCGAGCGAATGAGGGTGTAGTGATGGTGAGTTTCATCCTTGATGAGCAGAAGGTGAATTTCCTGCGCACCGTCGTCGTCTACGTCGCTCACCCGGATGGGGTACACCACATTTTTTCAGTGAGGCCATAAACATTGATGGCCAACCGAGGGTTGTGTGTACGAGCCTCGAACTTTCGAATGTCCGGGACCTCCACCGGGTAGTCGATCCCAACCATTGCATCATCCAGCTCTGGCTCGTAGGGTAGGTAGTGGTTAACCCGGCGTGGTTGGTTTTTCCAGTGAACAGGGTGCAACGCTGCAAGCACACACCATACGAAGCACTTGGCGTCACTGTTCTGAATGTTCACGACGGCCTTCTTTTCCACAATAGCAGATGGTGAGGGGACGTAGCTGGAGGCGGAGAGAGGCACAAACTTGCAAAGTTTGACGCACAGTTCGTGAGGCTCGCCACAAAGCGAACCCCCTGAGCCCTTAGCTTGATGTTCCTCCTGCTTTGCCACCAGCTCCTCGGCAAACTTGTTGTAGATTACCTCGAGGTTATCGACATCCGCCAGATGCAGCGTCTTCGCCTTGGTGTTGTGGCAGAAGCTGTAAATTTCATCAGACGGCTTCTTGTACTGGCAACGTAGCGATGCGTAGAATTTGGTGGAGGAGTGCGTAGCCAGTGCATTACTAAGAATAGAAACTATCTCTGCTCGCATCTCCTCTAAAAAGCTACGAACATCGCAAGAGCCGTCCGAGGTGAGGACAAAATCCTCTAACAACCGCTCGAAAGCAGACTGGTTCGCTTTCGCCACAGTCTTGATGCGTTTGGCGGATGGTGGCGAGTCGGCTTCCGCTTTCCTCTTGGTTGAGCTGGTCGACGGTTGAGCCCCAGATGTACTTTTGCTTAAACAAGTAAGCTTATGCTTCTTGGCATACGCAATTGTAATATATTTATTGCATCCGGAACATAGTTCAGTGGCAGCCAAATGCCTGCCTGGCACGCAGGTACGACAATGTCTTGCAAAATGTTTGCTTGATATGGTTTTTTTGCAAACATGGCAACTTTTCATGGAGCGCATTTTTTTGGGGGGTATGTTTATTTATATGTGATCTGTTGGTGGTAGTGTGTTTACAAAACAAAAAATGCCTTATAAGAAAAATTTTGTAAGCTAATTCTAATTAGTGTTAGTTTGAGGGGTTTATTTATATATGGGTGGTGTTGTCTTCCTCAAATATGTGCTTTAATCAACCCTATAAAAAAAATTAAAAAAAATATATAAGAAAAATATGATTGTAGATAGAAAAAGCACAATAAATATTGTATGCATGTGTAATTCTATTTAGCTTATTTTTGCTAGACACGAATCTTCTTCAGATTTTATTGCCCATTAGTATATTTTTCTACCATTCTAGTAGAGGTGTGAAACTATGAAAATGTTCTTGTTTATATATATTCTATTGTTTTGGCTGATATAATAGCAAATATATATATATAGCTATTTTGAAATTCTAAAACTTTCAGGTATTTTTTTTCCATACACACATTTTTTTTATTTTCAGAAAACAAAATTATTTTCGATCTCCATTTTTTTTTAAATCAAACAATAAACATTATTTGTGTTTATAGTATTTGTCGGGCAATAGCAGATAAAACAAGAATGGGTTTTCTACGACCCATAGTTTTCGAGTTACAAAATAATTTAGAAATTACATCTTGAAATTTAAATTTAAAATAACTCGAAAACAGTAAGCACTAATCATTATGTTTCCAATAGGTTGTAGAGTACATTTAATTTTTTTATCAAATGTCATTAAAATTTTCGAAATAGGGTAAAAACTAAGCCAGTAAATTAAGTTTCTCAAAAAATAAAAAAAATTGTCTATATTTTTGAAATTTGAGGGGGTGGAATTGATTTTATTTGCTAGTTGAATAGTTTTCGTCAAATTCTATCCAATAAACTTAAAATCATCATCCTAGGCCAATTAGGAGCCAAGAAAATTAATGTCTTGGAAAAACATCTTAAGACAAATGTCTTAAGAAAATTTTCTTGACAGACCGGAAGTAACATCTTGACAGACCGGAAGTCGACTTTCTTAAAGATTAAGACAAATATCTTAAGATGTTTTTCCAAGACATTGATTTTCTTGGTTCCTATGGGGGGCTAGAACCACGCAACTTTGGATTATGTATATACCGTTGTTTTTTCCTACATATTTACTAGGGTTTGATAGTGCTGTGGTTGTGTTGTTGCCTTGTAATCAAGAGGTCCTAGGTTCGAACCCGATAAAAGTATATAGTGGTTCGGATCCTACTTTAAAAAAAACTGTAGGCCTAGTCCCGATTAGCCTTACTGTACATATGTGAATATAGGAAAGTACAATGCAAAGTCAGCAATGTGTGATGTGGTCAGCACCAAATATTTTAATTTTATATGTATATTTAAGTTTTATGCATCGACATGGCAGTCTTCCTATATGCTTTTATGGTAAGGTGCTATGCACAGAGGAGCACTTTATTTAAGCATATTTAACTTCTCTTTCCATCTCTCAATCTATTCATATTTGACACGGTCATTGCAAGTCGGCCATTTTGTTTACGTAGCAATTAGGCTTAAAAAAAACTTTGACACACTCATTGCAAGTCGGCCATTTTGTTTACGTAGCAATTAGGCTTAAAAAAAACTTTGACACACTCATTGCAAGTCGGCCATTTTGTTTACGTAGCAATTACGTTAAAAAACTTTAAACCACATTATTGCTATTTTTTTTGTGAATGCTTGTTGTCATAAAAAAAACATAATTAGATATATTTTTATTTAATTTTATGTTTAATATCTTTTCTGTGTATAAAACTAAATAATAATAAAATTCGAAAAACTATGTACCTCCACTAAATATCAAACGCACAAAAAAAAACCGGCTAACACACGCAAAATTATACTGGTCTGCCAGACGCCAGAGCCTCGTTACTCTACAGTCCAGGGTGTACTACGTGGAAGTGAGGTTAACTGTTGGGCGCCTTACCAGAAGGTCGCCCTCTTACACCTCGCATATTGCTATATTTGTGTATGCTTGATGCATATAACAAATTCACGCAAAATTATACTGGTCTGCCAGTCGCCAGAGCCTCGTTACTCTACAGTCCAGGGTGTACTACGTGGAAGTAAGATTAACTGTTGGGCGCCTTACCAGAAGGTCGCCCTCTTACACCCCGCATATTGCTATATTTGTGTATGCTTGATGCATATAACAAATTCACTATACTACAACACTACCTATTTATATAACACAAAGCCAACTCATGCAAGCTAACAAACAAATTTACTCACGCTAGTTAATTTCAATCACAATCACAATATTCTCCTTGCAGCTCACAATAAAAATAGGACCTGATGCCCTCGAGCTTCTAGTTTTATTAGTCGAGGAGTAATATGTAGGTTAACAATGTGGACTAGTAGAAATCCGCTCTAGAAAATAGTTCTATACTTCAATTTTTAGCAATGTCATTTTCCTACTTTCGTAAATTCATCACGTTACCCCCACCAATCCTGTTACCTGACGTCATTATTTCTCAACAGTTGGCTGAGCTGATGTGAAAATTACATAGCATCATCTGTGCTGAACACGAATTTTTGAACAAAATAAATACGTCAGCATGAAATTCCATCATTATTGTTAGCTTTTGAAAAAAAAACAGAAAATACATCCGCCACTGTGAATAGCCAGAAATGCTTTGAACAAAATAAATGCGTCAGCATGAAATTCCATCATTATTGTTAGCTTTTGAAAAAAACAGAAAATACATCCGCCACTGTGAATAGCCAGAAATACTTTGAACAAAATAAATGCGTCAGCATGAAATTCCATCATTATTGTTAGCTTTTGAAAAAACAGAAAATACATCCGCCACTGTGAATAGCCAGAAATGCTGCCCCCAGTTATCCATCTCTCTTACAACAGTGTGTGTGCTGGCAACTCTCTCTAGTTGCAGGTTTTTTTTAGTTAACTCGTAATTCTCGTCAAAAACTACAGTAACATCATAATGTCATATTGCACAGAAGAGGGAGAACATCGTACACCACTGTTGCCAGCTATAGGTCTCTCTCTCTTTATCTTACAGCAACGTTGGCATCTCTCTATTTTTTTAGTTGTAGGTGGGTTGCCAACACACTCTAGTTAATAATGCTACATATTATACACACACACACACGCACACACATACTGTGTTGCCATCCATCCATCCCTCTCTCTTTTACGGCAGTATATATTTGTTGCCTTGCCCAGTGTATGTATGTTACGCCAGTCTAAGCCCTTGCCAAGTAAAAAAAAAAGGTATAGGTAGGTGTTGGCAACACTGTCATTGGTTTAATCTCTTCTTCTTCCCTTCCCTCTCTCCTCTCTCTCTCTCTTCTCTCTCTCGTAAAAAGCTATGGCAAAAATACCAGTAGGTTGGCAAAAATTGCTTTATGCACTGTAAGCCAAGCCTCAAGCAGTGTTGCCAGCTCCTTGCTTTAGGTTAGATTAGACCAAGATAAAAACCTTGGTGACTTTTCGAGTAAGGTGTTGGCAACACTGCAAGGCAAGCCTCAAGCAAGATTGCCAGCTCCTTGCTTTAGGTTAGGTTAGACCAAGATAAAAACCTTGGTAATTTTTTCGAGTAAGATGTTGGCAACGCTGCAAGGCAAGCCTCAAGCAAGGTTGCCAGCTCCTTGCTTTAGGTTAGGTTAGACCAAGATAAAAACCTTGGTGATTTTTTCGAGTAAGGTGTTGGCAACACTGCGAGAAAATGGGGCTCATGCCTTACGAGAGCGAACCATTAAGGCGAGCCCCACCGAGCCCCACCGAGCCCCATTTTCGGTTTGTGAACCGGCACACTACCACTACTTACTACGATTAACTTCTTCGCCCTTATTCCATGAGTATACGTTCTTTGTGCCACACCCATCTCTGTTCGGATTTAATTTACTTTCCCACAGAAAAAAGAAGCATTTGAAGTGTCTGAAATTCTAAATGCGGGTGGAATGGAATAACATTTCTCTCCCTTTTTACGGGTTTTCTAGTGCTCTTTTCCGGGAAGCCGACGTTTTGTAAACATGCAGGGGTGGGAGAGAAAGTTTTTAACAGAGTTCTTGTGCATTGGTGACGTTATCCGGAGCGATGTCTCGGTTGCGAATTAATTTGCAACTCATTATCATTCATTTCCGCGAGGAAGGCAAGGTGACGCAAGTAAACCAACTCCTCGATTCCTGAAAATGAGATTAAGTAGTTTCTAGAGTTGGTGCAGGGAGAGCAATTGTCCTGTTCCCTTTTTTCAAATGCTAAATTTATACCGGTACCGTATCTGGAACTTGAAAGTTTAGTCTTGGCTTCTCTTCACATTGCACTTCTCAAGAGGATCTCTGCTTCAAGACATGTATACGTATAAGATTCATCAACTTTCGTACCTGCAGGCTTCCCCTTTGGCGAGAACTCTTTTTTCTACTGGGCTCTGCAGCTGACATAAACTCCAAAAGCTGTTCACCAGTTGGCACCAAGCAGCCAACTGAGAAAATTGGCCTGTGCTCGCTCTTATATAGACTCCCAGCGCGACTGCAGCGTATGCATGTGGCGATCAGCGGAACTAACAGCTCTGTCCAAGGAACTAACTAGAGTCAAGAGAAAACAGATCAATAAAACACGGTCTACAATTTTCATAAGTTGTATTACTATTTGCAGAAAAGTCATGCAACGGTGAAACTCAAGAGGCAATACGATGCAAGAATGTTACTCACGATTTCAGTTTTTTTTTCAATAAGTCCCTAACAACGGACATTTCCTCATTGTTGTACAATCACGAAAGAAGCTTTCATTTCAAAGCTTTGACTCGTGGAATTAGTCAATGACTTTAAAAAAAAACACTTCACAACTCGCCTTGGGGAAATAAAAGTTATCCGCATGGCACTCTTTGCCTTTGTAATTGCCATGCTCGGTTCAAGGCCCACAGTCTCGCAAGCGTCGCCATCTTTATTCAACTAGGCTCCCTTGTTGTGTGTGTGTGTGTTTATACAAGTTTTCGAGGACTGTTGGCTCCCAGTTTAATGAAAAAGGGCCGTCAGTTGAAACGAAGCTCCGGTGTTTGTTGCACGTTTTCAATGAAAACTTGCAAACAAAACTTTACATGAAATACAGCAACAATTGCGTGGTGCATGTTGAGACAGGGCCTTGGAAAAGTTACACGGTGGAAAACCCCTTGACCGTAATAAAGCGAGACACAATGGAAGACAGACTGAGGGGGGGAAGAAAGGAACCTAAATTGGTCTGCTTACAAAGGGACCAGTTTTGCCCACTGCCAGAGACGGAACCAAAGGGCTTTTCCTAAAAAAAGCGGATAACTGTAAAAAGGTTCCCTTTGTTGCGTAAAGCTCACTTAACAATGGCCGTTTAAAATAAAGGCAAGCTGAACCGTTAAAGTAACAGTTGCATTGTTGGGTTTCCATTTCTCCTGTCATTAAATGGTGATACATTTAATCGATCCGGGGGATTCTGGTTTTAGGCTGACGTCAGCCAACCGGAAACGATGTGTTTGTGATTTTCATGACTTTGCATTTTTGCTTTGGTAAAGATGATACATTATTGAAATATATAGAAATCAATGTTATGAATTCTTGTTGTTAAAATGTTGTTTTTAAGTCCACTTTATGCAAAGATAGGCTAATCGGGACTGGACCTACAGTTTAAAGGGGAATCTGAACCAAAATTCATATTATGAAAACTCATAACATTAAAGCCCCTTTTATAGGACAGGTACATTTCTCCATTTCTACGCGATTGAGCATATCGTAACGCAATGTTACTACTGCGTTGGGATCGAACCAAGAAGCTTTAGATTGTATTGGGTGGTGTAGTTATTCATCATTCATCTTTCAGATGGTTGTCACTCGCTTAGCCTAAAGTATAATGTATGCGAGACGTTACATTCAAAAGAAATGGCAAAAGAATTCACATGTGCAATAATTGGATTTCTGTACTCTCCATGACTGAACCGATATGGATATTGATAAGAAGAGGATAATACTTGTCTCACAAATAGATGAAGGTTATTCCAACACTTGTCCTCTCAATTGTCACTTGTCTGACCTTTTTGGCAGAATTCAATCTGTTCACGCACCATTGTCCAATAATCGCTCCCCACTTCCCTTCTCTCTCTCTCTCTCTCTCTCTCTCTCTCTCTATCCCTCCCTGGGGGCCTCCCCGATGGCGCAGTGGTAGCGTCGTTGCCTTGCAATCAAGGGGTCCCAGGCTCGATTCCTGGTGGAGGCACATAGTGGTTCGGATCCCATTTTAAACTGTAGGTCCAGTTCCGATTAGCCTTACTATGCATAAAGTGGACTTAAAACACCAAATCAATCAATCAATCAAACTCTATCCCTCCCCCCTCTCTCTATCCCTCCCTCTCTCTCTATCCCTCTCTCTCTCCCTCCCTCTCTCCCTCTCCTTCTCTCTCTATCTCTCCCCCCCTCCCTCTCTCTCTCTCTCTCTCTCGATCGCAGCCTTACTCTCTCTCGTATCCTCGCCAACTGCTCTCGCTCCCTCACGATTACAACGCTCATTCCATAGCCGCCTCTCAAGTCACTAACCTAACGTTTGCCTAATTGCTTATTCCGCATTGCTCTCTCTGCTTTCTGCTATGTTAAGAATAACATAAGACTTGTATGTACCTTCTTACCAAATACCTTGCGTACGATACGATATTTTAACACTTTTTAGGTCATATTTACCATATTTACTGTAGTTTGTGTATTCTGAAGGGCATATATGTTCATTGCTTTCAGTGAATTATAGCCGATCTCTGGTTAGCACAGTGCTCTACGGAGCTCGGATTCCTGGGTTTGGGTATTCTTTCTGAGTGTCTCTGCATCAATTTCGTCATATCATCACTCATCCTCATCGTTGCGATTAGTCAAAAGCGACGCTAAATAACGAAAATCAAAATCTGAGAATTATAATATGGTCTAATTCAGTAAGATACATACATGTTATGATTAAGTGTCAAACTAGACACTTGCCTTAATCTTCTCCATGTAAAGCAAGAGATAAGTAAATATTTTTGGTTTTTCAATATATGAAGAACTTTGTTTACACACGTGGCTATTTCGTAAGAGGACTGAATTTGTTCCTCTTGTGCCAATCGAAGTAGAGTGAAGCTTTTCTATGAACAAGGCTTTGTTAGCTGACAATGGCTGTTATTTATATTGGAAAATTTTCACAAAATAATCACTTTACCACAACTCACAGGTCATAAGAATCGACAAGAAATATATGCAAATATCCCCCACAGTTATAGTAATCATTTTTTATAATCTTTACTGGCTCTTCTTCTCTTTTATATTTTTACAAAAATATTTCACTACGTGAAGTAAGCTATATGAGAAGACACTATGACCTGAAAACACTAAAATTTACAAAATTAAAATGTACTTACGTCTTATTTAGAAATTTACATTACTTTTATGGTATACTATTGAATTTGTAGGGAACGCAATGGACAGTCCTGCCTTGCCCAGATTCGAACCTACGTTTCATCAGCCTCATCTCATCTTCACCGTCACGATAAACTCAGAGCGCGTTAATTTACTGAATACAGGGTGTTTCAAAAAAAGGTAAATCTAAATACTGCCTATTTAATTTCGGTTAATTTTTATAGACACCCTGTACAACAACAGCAAGGAAATTTTGTTTCACCGAAGTGGAAATGTTCGTATCTCAGTGCCTGTTCATAAAGAGAAGTGGAGAATGGGACTATTCGCCGCTTCATGATCAATAAACTGCCCTTGCTGGATTCCAGTGATGCCGTGTACAGTAAAACCAATTCGCATCTGGATTGTTTCAACAACTATGCAGACGATGTAACGACCATTGCGTTAGATTCCCGTAATCAAGGGATCTGCTTCTGGTGCGTAAAAGTTTTTTTTTGTTTCTCCTGGAAGCAGCCAAAGTTTCTAGAATCGTTACGAGCTTAGTTAACATACAACGGCGAACAAGTCTAAACTTAAGATATTGCCATGGAAGGGGTATCAGGTAGTTGATAAAACATGAATAGAAATAATAACAATAGTAATATTTATTATTATGATAATAATTATTAATATACAATAATAACTATTACAATCTAATAAAAACAAACCCATATTATTACAAATTTATCATTATTACTACTCTATTATTATATGTTATATTATATTTTATAATTAATAAGTTACGCTATCGTGGAGACGATATCCAGCCATGTATTATTAAGTGTTTGAAATGGGGGATTATATGCTCAAAGTTAAGAAAATTTTTGTGTCACCCATACCCGCAGCTAGGATAACCTACCTCCTACTTCATTGACTCCATATTAAACCAACATCCCCTTCCTATCCCCAAACTGGAACAAGCTTCCCAATCACGGAATTTGCACTTCAAGCATTGAGTAAGAAAGCACAATTTGAGTTTAATTTTTAACTAAGAAAATTTGTGGTTCAAGAGTTAATCATTTGAGAAAAAAGCGTGCCGTGAGGAAGGGTTTTGGGGGTTTAATTCCCTGAAAATTCTCGAAATAATAGAAACTAAACACTTGCATTCAAATTGCTCGCAACAATAGCTTACAATTGTTGGAAGGAAACAAAGAAATTAGGAAAAAAAATGCTTCAAGCTGTCAATTGTTAGAAGAGGATAACGAAATGAGGAAAATACCAGATTTAGAGGCAATCATTCAAGCTGTCAATTGTTACAAGGGAACAAGGAAATGAGGAAAATACCAGATTTAGCGCCAATCATTCAGGGTGTCAATCGTTAGAAGAACACAAAGGAATGAGGAAAATACCAGATTTATAGGCAATCACTCAGGTTGTCAATTGTTATAAGGGAACAAAGAAATGAGGAAAATACCAGATTTAGAGGCAATTATTCAAGCTGTCAATCGATATAAAGGAACAAAGAAATGAAAAAAGAACCAGATTTAGAGACAATCATTCAGGCTGTCAATTGTTAGAAGGGAATAACGAAATGAAGACAATACCAGATTCAGAGGCAATCATTCAAGCTGTCAATTGTTATAAGGGAACAAAGAAATGAGAAAAATACCAGATTTAGAGGCAATCATTCAAGATGTCATTGTTATAAGGGAACAAGGAAATGACGAAAATACCAGATTTAGAGGCAATCATTCAGGCTGTCAATTGTTATAATGGAACAAGAAAATGAGGAAAATACCAGATTTAGAGCCAATGATTCAGGCTGTCAATCGTTAGAAGAACACAAGGAAATTAGGAAAATACCAGATTTTGAGGCAATCACTCAGGCTGTCAATTGTTAGAAGGGAATAACGAAATGAGGACAATACCAGATTCAGAGGCAATCATTCAAGCTGTCAATTCTTATAAGGGAACAAAGAAATGAGGGAAATACCAGATTTAGAGACAATCATTCAGGCTGTCAATCGTTATAAGGGAACAAAGAAATGAGAAAAAAAACAGATTTAGAGGCAATCATTCAAGATGTCACTGTTATAAGGGAACAAGGAAATAACGAAAATACCACAATTAGAGCCAATCATTCAGGCTGTCAATCGTTAGAAGAACACAAAGAAATTAGGAAAATACCAGAATTTGAGGCAAATCACTCAGGCTGTCAATTGTTAGAAGGGAATAACGAAATGAGGACAATACCAGATTCAGAGGCAATCATTCAAGCTGTCAATTGTTATAAGGGAACAAAGAAATGAGGGAAATACCAGATTAAGAGACAATCATTCAGGCTGTCATTAGTTATAAGGGAACAAAGAAATGAGAAAAAAACCAGATTTAGAGGCAATCATTCAAGATGTCACTGTTATAAGGGAACAAGGAAATGACGAAAATACCAGATTTAGAGGCAATCATTCAGGCTGTCAATCGTTAGAAGAACACAAAGAATTTAGGAAAGTACCAGATTTAGAGGCAAATCACTCAGGCTGTCAATTGTTATAAGGGAACGAAGAAATGAGGAAAATACCAGATTTAGAGGCAATCATTCAAGATGTCATTGTTATAAGGGAACAAGGAAATGAGGAAAAAACCAGATTTAGAGGCAATCATTCAGGCTGTCATTTTGTTATAATGGAACAAGAAAATGAGGAAAATACCAGATTTAGAGCCAATCATTCAGGCTGTCAATCGTTAGAGAACACAAAGAAATGAGGAAAATACCAGATTTAGAGGCAATCACTCACGCTGTCAATTGTTATAAGGGAACAAAGAAATGAGAAAAAGACCAGATTTAGAGGCAATCATTCCAGATGTCACTGTTATTAGGGAACAAGGAAATGACGAAAATACCAGATTTAGAGGCAATCATTTAGGCTGTCAATTGTTAGAAGGGAATAACGAAATGAGGAAAATACCAGATTCAGAGGCAATCATTCAAGCTGTCAATTGTTATAAGGGAACAAAGGAATGGGAAAAATACCAGATTTAGTGGCAATCATTCAAGATGTCATTGTTACAAGGGAACAAGGAAATGAGGAAAATACCAGATTTAGAGGCAATCATACAGGCTGTCAATTGTTATAATGGAACAAGAAAATGAGGAAAATACCAGATTTAGAGACAATCATTCAGGCTGTCAATCGTTAGAAGAACACAAGGAAATTAGGAAAATACCAGATTTTGAGGCAATCACTCAGGCTGTCAATAGTTATAAGGGAACAAAGAAATTAGGAAAATACCAGATTTAGAGGCAATTATTCAAGCTGTCAATCGTTATAAGGGAACAAAGAAATGAGGAAAATACCAGATTTAGAGACAATCATTCAGGCTGTCAATAGTTATAAGGGAACAAAGAAATGAGAAAAAACCAGATTTAGAGGCAATCATTCAAGATGTCACTGTTATAAGGGAACAAGAAAATGAGGAAAATACCAGATTTAGAGCCAATCATTCAGGCTGTCAATCGTTAGAAGAACACAAGGAAATTAGGAAAATACCAGATTTTGAGGCAGTCACTCAGGCTGTCAATAGTTATAAGGGAACAAAGAAATTAGGAAAATACCAGATTTAGAGGCAATTATTCAAGCTGTCAATCGTTATAAGGGACCAAAGAAATGAGGAAAATACCAGATTTAGAGACAATCATTCAGGCTGTCAATAGTTATAAGGGAACAAAGAAATGAGAAAAAAACCAGATTTAGAGGCAATCATTCAAGATGTCACTGTCATAAGGGAACAAGAAAATGAGGAAGATACCAGATTTAGAGCCAATCATTCAGGCTGTCAATCGTTAGAAAAACACAAGGAAATTAGGAAAATACCAGATTTTGAGGCAATCACTCAGGCTGTCAATAGTTATAAGGGAACAAAGAAATTAAAAAAATACCAGATTTAGAGGCAATTATTCAAGCTGTCAATCGTTATAAGGGAACAAAGAAATGAGGAAAATACCAGATTCAGAGGCAATCATTCAAGCTGTCAATTGTTATAAGGGAACAAAGAAATGAGGGAAATACCAGATTTAGAGACAATCACTCAGGCTGTCAATAGTTATAAGGGAACAAAGAAATGAGGAAAATACCAGTTTTAGAGGCAATCATTCAAGATGTCACTGTTATTAGGGAACAAGGAAATGACGAAAATACCAGATTTAGAGGCAATCATTCAGGCTGTCAATCGTTAGAAGAACACAAAGAAATTAGGAAAATACCAGATTTAGAGGCAATCACTCAGGCTGTCAATTGTTATAAGGGAACAAAGAAATGAGGAAAATACCTGATTTAGAGGCAATCATTCAAGATGTCATTGTTGTAAGGGAACAAAGAAATGAGGAAAATACCAGATTTGGAGGCAATCATTCAGGCTGTCAGTTGTTATAATGAAACAAGAAAATGAGGAAAATACGAGATTTAGAGCCAATCATTCAGGCTGTCAATCGTTAGAAGAACACAAAGAAATGAGGAAAATACCAGATTTAGAGGCAATCACTCACGGTGTCAATTGTTATAAGGGAACAAGGAAATGAGGAAAATACCAGATTTAGAGACAATCATTCAAGATGTCATTGTTATAATTGAACAAGGAAATGAGGAAAATACCAGATTCAGAGGCAATCATTCAGGCTGTCAATCGTTAGAAGGACACAAAGAAATGAGAAATTTTCCAGATTCAGAGGCAATCACTCAGGCTGTCAATTGTTATAAGGGAACAAAGAAATGAAGAAAATACCAGATTTTGAGGCAATCATTCAAACTGTAAATTCTTAAAAGGGAACGGAGAAATGTGGAAAATACCATCTTTAGGGGCAATCACTCAAACTGTAAATTCTTATAAGGGAACGGAGAAATGTGGAAAATTCCAGATTTAGAGGCAATCATTCAAATTGTAAATTCTTATAAGGGAACGAAGAAATGTGGAAAATACCAGTTTTAGAAGCAATCATTCAAACTGTAAATTGTTAGATGGAAATAAAGAAATGAGGAAAATTCCAGATTTAGAGGCCATCATTCAAGATGTCATTGTTATAAGGGAACAAGGAAATGAGGAAAATACCAGATTTAGAGGCAATCAATCAGGCAGTCAATCGTTAGAAGAACACAAGGAAATGAGTAAAATATTAGATTTAGAGGCAATCTCTCAGGCTGTCAATTGTTATAAGAGAACAAAGAAATGAGGAAAATACCAGATTTGGAGACAATCATTCAAGATGTCATTGTTATAAGGGAGCAAGGAAATGAGGAAAATACCAGATTTAGAGCCAATCATTCAGGATGTCAATCGTTAGAAGAACACAAGGAAATGAGGAAAATACCAGATTTAGAGGCAATCGTTCAGGCTGTCAATTGTTATTATGGAACAAGAAAATAAGGAAAATACTAGATTTAGAGGCAATCACTCAGGCTGTCAATTGTTATAAGGGAACAAGGAAATGACGAAAATACCAGATTTAGAGGCAATCATTCAAGATGTCATTGTTATAAGGGAACAAGGAAATGAGGAAAATACCAGATTTAGAGCCAATCATTCAGGCTGTCAATTGTTAGAAGGGAACAAGAAAATGAGGAAAATACCAGATTTAGAGCCAATCATTCAGGCTGTCAATCGTTAGAAGAACACAAAGAAATGAGAAAAATACCAGATTTAGAGACAATTATTCAGGCTGTCAATTGTTATAAGGGAGCAATGAAATGAGGAAAATACCAGATTTAGAGGCAATCATTCAGGCTATCAATTGTTACAAGGGAACAAGAAAATGAGAAAAATACCAGATTTAGAGGCAATCATTCAAGATGTAACTGTTATAAGGGAACAAGAAAATGACGAAAATACCAGATTTAGAGGCAATCACTCAGGCTGTCAATCGTTAGAAGAACACAAAGAAATGAGGAAAATACCAGATTTAGAGGCAATCATTCAGGCTCCCAATTGTTATAAGGGAACAAAGAAATGAGGAGAATACCTGATTTAGAGGCAATCATTCAAGATGTCATTGTTGTAAGGGAACAAAGAAATGAGGAAAATACCAGATTTGGAGGCAATCATTCAGGCTGTCAATTGTTATAATGAAACAAGAAAATGAGGAAAATACGAGATTTAGAGCCAATCATTCAGGCTGTCAATCGTTAGAAGAACACAAAGAAATGAGGAAAATACCAGATTTAGAGGCAATCACTCACGGTGTCAATTGTTATAAGGGAACAAGGAAATGAGGAAAATACCAGATTTAGAGACAATCATTCAAGATGTCATTGTTATAATTGAACAAGGAAATGAGGAAAATACCAGATTCAGAGGCAATCATTCAGGCTGTCAATCGTTAGAAGGACACAAAGAAATGAGAAAATTCCAGATTCAGAGGCAATCACTCAGGCTGTCAATTGTTATAAGGGAACAAAGAAATGAAGAAAATACCAGATTTTGAGGCAATCATTCAAACTGTAAATTCTTAAAAGGGAACGGAGAAATGTGGAAAATACCAGCTTTAGAGGTAATCATTCAAACTGTAAATTCTTATAAGGGAACGGAGAAATGTGGAAAATTCCAGATTTAGAGGCAATCATTCAAATTGTAAATTCTTATAAGGGAACGAAGAAATGTGGAAAATACCAGTTTTAGAGGCAATCATTCAAACTGTAAATTGTTAGATGGAAATAAAGAAATGAGGAAAATTCCAGATTTAGAGCCCATCATTCAAGATGTCATTGTTATAAGGGAACAAGGAAATGAGGAAAATACCAGATTTAGAGGCAATCAATCAGGCAGTCAATCGTTAGAAGAACACAAAGAAATTACGAAAATATCAGATTTAGAGGCAATCTCTCAGGCTGTCAATTGTTATAAGGGAACAAAGAAATGAGGAAAATACCAGATTTGGAGACAATCATTCAAGATGTCATTGTTATAAGGGAGCAAGGAAATGAGGAAAATACCAGATTTAGAGCCAATCATTCAGGATGTCAATCGTTAGAAGAACACAAAGAAATGAGGAAAATACCAGATTTAGAGGCAATCGTTCAGGCTGTCAATTGTTATTATGGAACAAGAAAATGAGGAAAATACTAGATTTAGAGGCAATCACTCAGGCTGTCAATTGTTATAAGGGAACAAGGAAATGACGAAAATACCAGATTTAGAGGCAATCATTCAAGATGTCATTGTTATAAGGGAACAAGGAAATGAGGAAAATACCAGATTTAGAGCCAATCATTCAGGCTGTCAATTGTTAGAAGGGAACAAGAAAATGAGGAAAATACCAGATTTAGAGCCAATCATTCAGGCTGTCAATCGTTAGAAGAACACAAAGAAATGAGAAAAATACCAGATTTAGAGACAATTATTCAGGCTGTCAATTGTTATAAGGGAGCAAAGAAATGAGGAAAATACCAGATTTAGAGGCAATCATTCAGGCTATCAATTGTTACAAGGGAACAAGAAAATGAGAAAAATACCAGATTTAGAGGCAATCATTCAAGATGTAACTGTTATAAGGGAACAAGAAAATGACGAAAATACCAGATTTAGAGGCAATCATTCAGGCTGTCAATCGTTAGAAGAACACAAAGAAATGAGGAAAATACCAGATTTAGAGGCAATCATTCAGGCTCCCAATTGTTATAAGGGAACAAGGAAATGAAGAAAATACCAGATTTAGAGGCAATCATTCAAGATGTCATTGTTATAAGGGAGCAAGGAAATGAGGAAAATACCAGATTTAGAGCCAATCATTCAAGCTGTCAATCGTTAGAAGAACACAAAGAAATGAGGAAAATACCAGATTTGGAGGCAATCATTCAGGCTGTCAATTGTTATAATGAAACAAGAAAATGAGGAAAATACGAGATTTAGAGCCAATCATTCAGGCTGTCAATCGTTAGAAGAACACAAAGAAATGAGGAAAATACCAGATTTAGAGGCAATCACTCACGGTGTCAATTGTTATAAGGGAACAAGGAAATGAGGAAAATACCAGATTTAGAGACAATCATTCAAGATGTCATTGTTATAATTGAACAAGGAAATGAGGAAAATACCAGATTCAGAGGCAATCATTCAGGCTGTCAATCGTTAGAAGGACACAAAGAAATGAGAAAATTCCAGATTCAGAGGCAATCACTCAGGCTGTCAATTGTTATAAGGGAACAAAGAAATGAAGAAAATACCAGATTTTGAGGCAATCATTCAAACTGTAAATTCTTAAAAGGGAACGGAGAAATGTGGAAAATACCAGCTTTAGAGGTAATCATTCAAACTGTAAATTCTTATAAGGGAACGGAGAAATGTGGAAAATTCCAGATTTAGAGGCAATCATTCAAATTGTAAATTCTTATAAGGGAACGAAGAAATGAGAAAAAAACAGATTTAGAGGCAATCATTCAAGATGTCACTGTCATAAGGGAACAAGAAAATGAGGAAAATACCAGATTTAGAGCCAATCATTCAGGCTGTCAATCGTTAGAAGAACACAAGGAAATTAGGAAAATACCAGATTTTGAGGCAATCACTCAGGCTGTCAATAGTTATAAGGGAACAAAGAAATTAGGAAAATACCAGATTTAGAGGCAATTATTCAAGCTGTCAATCGTTATAATGGAACAAAGAAATGAGGAAAATACCAGATTTAGAGACAATCATTCAGGCTGTCAATAGTTATAAGGGAACAAAGAAATGAGAAAAAAACCAGATTTAGAGGCAATCATTCAAGATGTCACTGTTATAAGGGAACAAGGAAATGACGAAAATACCAGATTTAGAGCCAATCATTCAGGCTGTCAATCGTTAGAAGAACACAAGGAAATTAAGAAAATACCAGATTTTGAGGCAATCACTCAGGCTGTCAATAGTTATAAGGGAACAAAGAAATGAGGAAAATACCAGATTTAGAGGCAATTATTCAAGCTGTCAATCGTTATAAGGGAACAAAGAAATGAGGAAAATACCAGATTTAGAGACAATCATTCAGGCTGTCAATTGTTAGAAGGGAATAACGAAATGAGGACAATACCAGATTCAGAGGCAATCATTCAAGCTGTCAATTGTTATAAGGGAACAAAGAAATGAGGGAAATACCAGATTTAGAGACAATCATTCAGGCTGTCAATAGTTATAAGGGAACAAAGAAATGAGAAAAAAACCAGATTTAGAGGCAATCATTCAAGATGTCACTGTTATAAGGGAACAAGGAAATGACGAAAATACCAGATTTAGAGGCAATCATTCAGGCTGTCAATCGTTAGAAGAACACAAAGAAATTAGGAAAGTACCAGATTTAGAGGCAAATCACTCAGGCTGTCAATTGTTATAATGGAACGAAGAAATGAGGAAAATACCAGATTTAGAGGCAATCATTCAAGATGTCATTGTTATAAGGGAACAAGGAAATGAGGAAAAAACCAGATTTAGAGGCAATCATTCAGGCTGTCAATTGTTATAATGGAACAAGAAAATGACGAAAATACCAGATTTAGAGCCAATCATTCAGGCTGTCAATCGTTAGAAGAACACAAATAAATGAGGAAAATACCAGATTTAGAGGCAATCACTCACGGTGTCAATTGTTATAAGGGAACAAGGAAATGAGGAAAATACCAGATTCAGAGGCAATCATTCAGGCTGTCAATCGTTATAAGGGAACAAAGAAATTAAAAAAATACCAGATTTAGAGGCAATTATTCAAGCTGTCAATCGTTATAAGGGATCAAAGAAATGAGGAAAATACCAGATTCAGAGGCAATCATTTAAGCTGTCAATTGTTATAAGGGAACAAAGAAATGAGGGAAATACCAGATTTAGAGACAATCACTCAGGCTGTCAATAGTTATAAGGGAACAAAGAAATGAGGAAAATACCAGTTTTAGAGGCAATCATTCAAGATGTCACTGTTATTAGGGAACAAGGAAATGACGAAAATACCAGATTTAGAGGCAATCATTCAGGCTGTCAATCGTTAGAAGAACACAAAGAAATTAGGAAAATACCAGATTTAGAGGCAATCACTCAGGCTGTCAATTGTTATAAGGGAACAAAGAAATGAGGAAAATACCTGATTTAGAGGCAATCATTCAAGATGTCATTGTTGTAAGGGAACAAAGAAATGAGGAAAATACCAGATTTGGAGGCAATCATTCAGGCTGTCAATTGTTATAATGAAACAAGAAAATGAGGAAAATACGAGATTTAGAGCCAATCATTCAGGCTGTCAATCGTTAGAAGAACACAAAGAAATGAGGAAAATACCAGATTTAGAGGCAATCACTCACGGTGTCAATTGTTATAAGGGAACAAGGAAATGAGGAAAATACCAGATTTAGAGACAATCATTCAAGATGTCATTGTTATAATTGAACAAGGAAATGAGGAAAATACCAGATTCAGAGGCAATCATTCAGGCTGTCAATCGTTAGAAGGACACAAAGAAATGAGAAAATTCCAGATTCAGAGGCAATCACTCAGGCTGTCAATTGTTATAAGGGAACAAAGAAATGAAGAAAATACCAGATTTTGAGGCAATCATTCAAACTGTAAATTCTTAAAAGGGAACGGAGAAATGTGGAAAATACCAGCTTTAGAGGCAATCATTCAAACTGTAAATTCTTATAAGGGAACGGAGAAATGTGGAAAATTCCAGATTTAGAGGCAATCATTCAAATTGTAAATTCTTATAAGGGAACGAAGAAATGTGGAAAATACCAGTTTTAGAGGCAATCATTCAAACTGTAAATTGTTAGATGGAAATAAAGAAATGAGGAAAATTCCAGATTTAGAGGCCATCATTCAAGATGTCATTGTTATAAGGGAACAAGGAAATGAGGAAAATACCAGATTTAGAGGCAATCAATCAGGCAGTCAATCGTTAGAAGAACACAAAGAAATTACGAAAATATCAGATTTAGAGGCAATCTCTCAGGCTGTCAATTGTTATAAGGGAACAAAGAAATGAGGAAAATACCAGATTTGGAGACAATCATTCAAGATGTCATTGTTATAAGGGAGCAAGGAAATGAGGAAAATACCAGATTTAGAGCCAATCATTCAGGATGTCAATCGTTAGAAGAACACAAAGAAATGAGGAAAATACCAGATTTAGAGGCAATCGTTCAGGCTGTCAATTGTTATTATGGAACAAGAAAATGAGGAAAATACTAGATTTAGAGGCAATCACTCAGGCTGTCAATTGTTATAATTGAACAAGGAAATGACGAAAATACCAGATTTAGAGGCAATCATTCAAGATGTCGTTGTTATAAGGGAACAAGGAAATAAGGAAAATACCAGATTTAGAGCCAATCATTCAGGCTGTCAATTGTTAGAAGGGAACAAGAAAATGAGGAAAATACCAGATTTAGAGCCAATCATTCAGGCTGTCAATCGTTAGAAGAACACAAAGAAATGAGAAAAATACCAGATTTAGAGACAATTATTCAGGCTGTCAATTGTTATAAGGGAGCAAAGAAATGAGGAAAATACCAGATTTGGAGGCAATCATTCAGGCTCCCAATTGTTATAAGGAAACAAGGAAATGACGAAAATACCAGATTTAGAGGCAATCATTCAAGCTGTCAATCGTTAGAAGAACACAAAGAAATGAGGAAATACCAGATTTAGAGGCAATCACTCAGGCTGTCAATAGTTATATGGGAACAAAGAAATGAGGAAAATACCAGATTTAGAGGCAATCACTCAGGCTGTCAATTGTTATAAGGGAACAAGGAAATGAGGAAAATACCAGATTTAGAGCCAATCATTCAAGCTGTCAATCGTTAGAAGAACACAAAGAAATGAGGAAAATACCAGATTTAGAGGCAATCACTCAGGCTGTCAATTGTTATAAGGGAACAAGGAAATGAGGAAAATACCAGATTTAGAGGCAATCATTCAGGCTGTCATTCGTTAGAAAAACACAAGGAAATTAGGAAAATACCAGATTTTGAGGCAATCACTCAGGCTGTCAATAGTTATAAGGGAACAAAGAAATGAGAAAAATACCAGATTTAGAGGCAATTATTCAAGCTGTCAATCGTTATAAGGGAACAAAGAAATGAAAAAAATACCGGATATAGTGACAATCATTCAGGCAGTCAATAGTTATAAGGGAACAAAGAAATGAGAAAAAAACAGATTTAGAGGCAATCATTCAAGATGTCACTGTTATAAGGGAACAAGAAAATGAGGAAAATACCAGATTTAGAGCCAATCATTCAGGCTGTCAATCGTTAGAAGAACACAAGGAAATTAGGAAAATACCAGATTTTAAGGCAATCACTCAGGCTGTCAATAGTTATAAGTGAACAAAGAAATTAGGAAAATACCAGATTTAGAGGCAATTATTCAAGCTGTCAATCGTTATAAGGGAACAAGGAAATGAGGAAAATACCAGATTTAGAGACAATCATTCAGGCTGTCAATAGTTATAAGGGAACAAAGAAATGAGAAAAAAACCAGATTTAGAGGCAATCATTCAAGATGTCACTGTTATAAGGGAACAAGGAAATGACGAAAATACCAGATTTAGAGCCAATCATTCAGGCTGTCAATCGTTAGAAGAACACAAGGAAATTAAGAAAATACCAGATTTTGAGGCAATCACTCAGGCTGTCAATAGTTATAAGGGAACAAAGAAATGAGGAAAATACCAGATTTAGAGGCAATTATTCAAGCTGTCAATCGTTATAAGGGAACAAAGAAATGAGGAAAATACCAGATTTAGAGACAATCATTCAGGCTGTCAATTGTTAGAAGGGAAAAACGAAATGAGGACAATACCAGATTCAGAGGCAATCATTCAAGCTGTCAATTGTTATAAGGGAACAAAGAAATGAGGGAAATACCAGATTTAGAGACAATCATTCAGGCTGTCAATAGTTATAAGGGAACAAAGAAATGAGAAAAAAACCAGATTTAGAGGCAATCATTCAAGATGTCACTATTATAAGGGAACAAGGAAATGACGAAAATACCAGATTTAGAGGCAATCATTCAGGCTGTCAATCGTTAGAAGAACACAAAGAAATTAGGAAAGTACCAGATTTAGAGGCAAATCACTCAGGCTGTCAATTGTTATAATGGAACGAAGAAATGAGGAAAATACCAGATTTAGAGGCAATCATTCAAGATGTCATTGTTATAAGGGAACAAGGAAATGAGGAAAAAACCAGATTTAGAGGCAATCATTCAGGCTGTCAATTGTTATAATGGAACAAGAAAATGACGAAAATACCAGATTTAGAGCCAATCATTCAGGCTGTCAATCGTTAGAGAACACAAAGAAATGAGGAAAATACCAGATTTAGAGGCAATCACTCACGCTGTCAATTGTTATAAGGGAACAAAGAAATGAGAAAAAGACCAATTTTAGAGGCAATCATTCCAGATGTCACTGTTATTAGGGCACAAGGAAATGACGAAAATACCAGATTTAGAGGCAATCATTCAGGCTGTCAATTGTTAGAAGGGAATAACGAAATGAGGACAATACCAGATTCAGAGGCAATCATTCAAGCTGTCAATTGTTATAAGGGAACAAAGGAATGGGAAAAATACCAGATTTAGAGGCAATCATTCAAGATGTCATTGTTATAAGGGAACAGGGAAATTAGGAAAATACCAGATTTAGAGGCAATCATACAGGATGTCAATTGTTATAATGGAACAACAAAATGAGGAAAATTCCAGATTTAGAGACAATCATTCAGGCTGTCAATCGTTAGAAGAACACAAGGAAATTAGGAAAATACCAGATTTTGAGGCAATCACTCAGGCTGTCAATAGTTATAAGGGAACAAAGAAATTAGGAAAATACCAGATTTAGAGGCAATTATTCAAGCTGTCAATCGTTATAAGGGAACAAAGAAATGAGGAAAATACCAGATTTATAGACAATCATTCAGGCTGTCAATAGTTATAAGGGAACAAAGAAATGAGAAAAAAAACAGATTTAGAGGCAATCATTCAAGATGTCACTGTTATAAAGGAACAAGGAAATGAGGAAAATACCAGATTTAGAGCCAATCATTCAGGCTGTCAATCGTTAGAAGAACACAAGGAAATTAGGAAAATACCAGATTTTGAGGCAATCACTCAGGCTGTCAATAGTTATAAGGGAACAAAGAAATGAGGAAAATACCAGATTTACAGACAATTATTCAAGCTGTCAATCGTTATAAGGGAACAAAGAAATGAAAAAAATACCAGATTTAGAGACAATCATTCAGGCTGTCAATTGTAAGAAGGGAATAACGAAATGAGGACAATACCAGATTCAGAGGCAATCATTCAAGCTGTCAATTGTTATAAGGGAACAAAGAAATGAGGGAAATACCAGATTTAGAGACAATCATTCAGGCTGTCAATAGTTATAAGGGAACAAAGAAATGAGAAAAAAACCAGATTTAGAGGCAATCATTCAAGATGTCACTGTTATAAGGGAACAAGGAAATGACGAAAATACCAGATTTAGAGGCAATCATTCAGGCTGTCAATCGTTAGAAGAACACAAAGAAATTAGGAAAGTACCAGATTTAGAGGCAAATCACTCAGGCTGTCAATTGTTATAAGGGAACGAAGAAATGAGGAAAATACCAGATTTAGAGGCAATCATTCAAGATGTCATTGTTATAAGGGAACAAGGAAATGAGGAAAAACCAGATTTAGAGGCAATCATTCAGGCTGTCATTTTGTTATAATGGAACAAGGAAATGAGGAAAATACCAGATTTAGAGGCAATCATTCAGGCTGTCAATTGTTATAATGGAACAAAGTAATGAGGAAAAAAACAGATTTAGAGGCAATCATTCAAGCTGTCAATTGTTATAATGGAACAAGAAAATGAGGAAAATACCAGATTTAGAGGCAATCATACAGGCTGTCAATTGTTATAAGGGAACGAAGAAATGAGGAAAATACCAGATTTAGAAGCAATCATTCAAGATGTCATTGTTATAAGGGAACAAAGGAATGGGAAAAATACCAGATTTAGAGGCAATCACTCAAGATGTCATTGTTATAAGGGAACAAGGAAATGAGGAAAATACCAGATTTAGAGGCAATCAAACAGGCTGTCAATTGTTATAATGGAACAAGAAAATGAGGAAAATACCAGATTTAGAGACAATCATTAAGGCTGTCAATCGTTAGAAGAACACAAAGAAATTAGGAAAATACCAGATTTTGAGGCAATCACTCAGGCTGTCAATAGTTATAAGGGAACAAAGAAATTAGGAAAATACCAGATTTAGAGGCAATCATTCAAGATGTCGTTGTTATAAGGGAACAAGGAAATGAGGAAAAAACGAGATTTATAGGCAATCATTCAGGCTGTCAATTGTTATAGTGGAACAAAGAAATGAGGAAAAAACCAGATTTAGAGGCAATCATTCAGGTTGTCAATTGTTATAATGGAACAAGAAAATGAGGAAAATACCAGATTTAGAGGCAATCATACAGGCTGTCAATTGTTATAAGGGAACGAAGAAATGAGGAAAATACAAGATTTAGAAGCAATCATTCAAGATGTCATTGTTTTAAGGGAACAAGGAAATGAGGAAAAAACCAGATTTAGAGGCAATCATTCAGGCTGTCAATTGTTATAATGGAACAAGAAAATGAGGAAAATACCAGATTTAGAGCCAATCATTCAGGCTGTCAATCGTTAGAGAACACAAAGAAATGAGGAAAATACCAGATTTAGAGGCAATCACTCACGCTGTCAATTGTTATAAGGGAACAAGGAAATGAGGAAAATACCAGATTTAGAGGCAATCATACAGGCTGTCAATTGCTATAATGGAGCAAGAAAATGAGGAAAATACCAGATTTAGAGGCAATCACTCACGCTGTCAATTGTTATAAGGGAACAAAGAAATGAGAAAAAGACCAGATTTAGAGGCAATCATTCCAGATGTCACTGTTATTAGGGAACAAGGAAATGACGAAAATACCAGATTCAGAGGCAATCATTCAGGCTGTCAATTGTTAGAAGGGAATAACGAAATGAGGACAATACCAGATTCAGAGGCAATCATTCAAGCTGTCAATTGTTATAAGGGAACAAAGGAATGGGAAAAATACCAGATTTAGAGGCAATCATTCAAGATGTCATTGTTATAAGGGAACAAGGAAATGAGGAAAATACCAGATTTAGAGGCAATCATACAGGCTGTCAATTGTTATAATGGAACAACAAAATTAGGAAAATACCAGATTTAGAGCCAATCATTCAGGCTGTCAATCGTTAGAAGAACACAAGGAAATTAGGAAAATACCAGATTTAGAGGCAATTATTCAAGCTGTCAATCGTTATAAGGGAACAAAGAAATGAGGAAAATACCAGATTTAGAGACAATCATTCAGGCTGTCAATAGTTATAAGGGAACAAAGAAATGAGAAAAAAACCAGATTTAGAGGCAATCATTCAAGATGTCACTGTTATAAGGGAACAAGAAAATGAGGAAAATACCAGATTTAGAGCCAATCATTCAGGCTGTCAATCGTTAGAAGAACACAAGGAAATTAGGAAAATACCAGATTTTGAGGTAATCACTCAGGCTGTCAATAGTTATAAGGGAACAAAGAAATTAGGAAAATACCAGATTTAGAGGCAATTATTCAAGCTTTCAATCGTTATAAGGGAACAAAGAAATGAGGAAAATACCAGATTTAGAGACAATCAATCAGGCTGTCAATAGTTATAAGGGAACAAAGAAATGAGAAAAAAAACAGATTTAGAGGCAATCATTCAAGATGTCACTGTCATAAGGGAACAAGAAAATGAGGAAAATACCAGATTTAGAGCCAATCATTCAGGCTGTCAATCGTTAGAAGAACACAAGGAAATTAGGAAAATACCAGATTTTGAGGCAATCACTCAGGCTGTCAATAGTTATAAGGGAACAAAGAAATTAGGAAAATACCAGATTTAGAGGCAATTATTCAAGCTGTCAATCGTTATAAGGGAACAAAGAAATGAGTGAAATACCTGGTTCAGAGGCAATCATTCAAGCTGTCAATTGTTATAAGGGAACAAGGAAATGAGGAAAATACCAGTTTTAGAGCCAATCATTCAGGCTGTCAATCGTTAGAAGAACACAAAGAAATTAGGAAAATACCAGATTTAGAGGCAATCACTCAGGCTGTCAATTGTTATATGGGAACAAAGAAATGAGGAAAATACCTGATTTAGAGGCAATCATTCAAGATGTCATTGTTGTAAGGGAACAAAGAAATGAGAAAAATACCAGATTTAGAGGCAATCATACAGACTGTCAATTGTTATAATGAAACAAGAAAATGAGGAAAATACGAGATTTAGAGCCAATCATTCAGGCTGACAATCGTTAGAAGAACACAAAGAAATGAGGAAAATACCAGATTTAGAGGCAATCACTCACGGTGTCAATTGTTATAAGGGAGCAAGGAAATGAGGAAAATACCAGATTTAGAGACAATCATTCAAGATGTCATTGTTATAAGGGAACAAGGAAATGAGGAAAATACCAGATTCAGAGGCAATCATTCAGGCTGTCAATCGTTAGAAGGACACAAAGAAATGAGGAAAATACCAGATTTAGAGGCAATCATTCCAGATGTCACTGTTATTAGGGAACAAGGAAATGACGAAAATACCAGATTTAGAGGCAATCATTCAGGCTGTCAATTGTTAGAAAGGAATAACGAAATGAGGACAATACCAGATTCAGAGGCAATCATTCAAGCTGTCAATTGTTATAATTGAACAAAGGAATGGGAAAAATACCAGATTTAGAGGCAATCATTCAAGATGTCATTGTTATAAGGGAACAAGGAAATGAGGAAAATACCAGATTTAGAGGCAATCATACAGGCTGTCAATTGTTAAAATGGAACAAGAAAATGAGGAAAATACCAGATTTAGAGACAATCATTCAGGCTGTCAATCGTTAGAAGAACACAAGGAAATTAGGAAAATACCAGATTTTGAGGCAATCACTCAGGCTGTCAATAGTTACAAGGGAACAAAGAAATTAGGAAAATACCAGATTTAGAGGCAATTATTCAAGCTGTCAATCGTTATAAGGGAACAAAGAAATGAGGAAAATACCAGATTTAGAGACAATCATTCAGGCTGTCAATAGTTATAAGGGAACAAAGAAATGAGAAAAAACCAGATTTAGAGGCAATCATTCAAGATGTCACTGTGATAAGGGAACAAGAAAATGAGGAAAATACCAGATTTAGAGCCAATCATTCAGTCTGTCAATCGTTAGAAGAACACAAGGAAATTAGGAAAATACCAGATTTTGAGGCAATCACTCAGGCTGTCAATAGTTATAAGGGAACAAAGAAATTAGGAAAATACCAGATTTAGAGGCAATTATTCAAGCTGTCAATCGTTATAAGGGAACAAAGAAATGAGGAAAATAAAAGATTTAGAGACAATCATTCAGGCTGTCAATAGTTATAAGGGAACAAAGAAATGAGAAAAAAACCAGATTTAGAGGCAATCATTCAAGATGTCACTGTTATAAGGGAACAAGAAAATGAGGAATATACCAGATTTAGAGCCAATCATTCAGGCTGTCAATCGTTAGAAGAACACAAGGAAATTAGGAAAATACCAGATTTTGAGGCAATCACTCAGGCTGTCAATAGTTATAAGGGAACAAAGAAATTAGGAAAATACCAGATTTAGAGGCAATTATTCAAGCTTTCAATCGTTATAAGGGAACAAAGAAATGAGGAAAATACCAGATTTAGAGACAATCATTCAGGCTGTCAATAGTTATAAGGGAACAAAGAAATGAGAAAAAAAACAGATTTAGAGGCAATCATTCAAGATGTCACTGTCATAAGGGAACAAGAAAATGAGGAAAATACCAGATTTAGAGACAATCATTCAGGCTGTCAATCGTTAGAAGAACACAAGGAAATGAGGAAAATACCAGATTTTGAGGCAATCACTCAGGCTGTCAATAGTTATAAGGGAACAAAGAAATTAGGAAAATACCAGATTTAGAGGCAATTATTCAAGCTGTCAATCGTTATAAGGGAACAAAGAAATGAGGAAAATACCAGGTTCAGAGGCAATCATTCAAGCTGTCAATTGTTATAAGGGAACAAAGAAATGAGGGAAATACCAGATTTAGAGGCAATCATTCAAGATGTCACTGTTATTAGGGAACAAGGAAATGACGAAAATACCAGATTTAGAGGCAATCATTCAGGCTGTCAATCGTTAGAAGAACACAAAGAAATTAGGAAAATACCAGATTTAGAGGCAATCACTCAGGCTGTCAATTGTTATATGGGAACAAAGAAATGAGGAAAATACCTGATTTAGAGGCAATCATTCAAGATGTCATTGTTGTAAGGGAACAAAGAAATGAGAAAAATACCAGATTTAGAGGCAATCATACAGACTGTCAATTGTTATAATGAAACAAGAAAATGAGGAAAATACGAGATTTAGAGCCAATCATTCAGGCTGACAATCGTTAGAAGAACACAAAGAAATGAGGAAAATACCAGATTTAGAGGCAATCACTCACGGTGTCAATTGTTATAATGGAACAACAAAATGAGGAAAATTCCAGATTTAGAGACAATCATTCAGGCTGTCAATCGTTAGAAGAACACAAGGAAATTAGGAAAATACCAGATTTTGAGGCAATCACTCAGGCTGTCAATAGTTATAAGGGAACAAATAAATTAGGAAAATACCAGATTTAGAGGCAATTATTCAAGCTGTCAATCGTTATAAGGGAACAAAGAAATGAGGAAAATACCAGATTTAGAGACAATCATTCAGGCTGTCAATAGTTATAAGGGAACAAAGAAATGAGAAAAAAAACAGATTTAGAGGCAATCATTCAAGATGTCACTGTTATAAAGGAACAAGGAAATGAGGAAAATACCAGATTTAGAGCCAATCATTCAGGCTGTCAATCGTTAGAAGAACACAAGGAAATTAGGAAAATACCAGATTTTGAGGCAATCACTCAGGCTGTCAATAGTTATAAGGGAACAAAGAAATGAGGAAAATACCAGATTTAGAGACAATTATTCAAGCTGTCAATCGTTATAAGGGAACAAAGAAATGAAAAAAATACCAGATTTAGAGACAATCATTCAGGCTGTCAATTGTAAGAAGGGAATAACGAAATGAGGACAATACCAGATTCAGAGGCAATCATTCAAGCTGTCAATTGTTATAAGGGAACAAAGAAATGAGGGAAATACCAGATTTAGAGACAATCATTCAGGCTGTCAATAGTTATAAGGGAACAAAGAAATGAGAAAAAAACCAGATTTAGAGGCAATCATTCAAGATGTCACTGTTATAAGGGAACAAGGAAATGACGAAAATACCAGATTTAGAGGCAATCATTCAGGCTGTCAATCGTTAGAAGAACACAAAGAAATTAGGAAAGTACCAGATTTAGAGGCAAATCACTCAGGCTGTCAATTGTTATAAGGGAACGAAGAAATGAGGAAAATACCAGATTTAGAGGCAATCATTCAAGATGTCATTGTTATAAGGGAACAAGGAAATGAGGAAAAACCAGATTTAGAGGCAATCATTCAGGATGTCATTTTGTTATAATGGAACAAGAAAATGAGGAAAATACCAGATTTAGAGACAATCATTCAGGCTGTCAATTGTTATAATGGAACAAAGTAATGAGGAAAAAAACAGATTTAGAGGCAATCATTCAAGCTGTAAATTGTTATAATGGAACAAGAAAATGAGGAAAATACCAGATTTAGAGGCAATCATACAGGCTGTCAATTGTTATAAGGGAACGAAGAAATGAGGAAAATACCAGATTTAGAAGCAATCATTCAAGATGTCATTGTTATAAGGGAACAAGGGAATGGGAAAAATACCAGATTTAGAGGCAATCACTCAAGATGTCATTGTTATAAGGAAACAAGGAAATGAGGAAAATACCAGATTTAGAGGCAATCAAACAGGCTGTCAATTGTTATAATGGAACAAGAAAATGAGGAAAATACCAGATTTAGAGACAATCATTAAGGCTGTCAATCGTTAGAAGAACACAAAGAAATTAGGAAAATACCAGATTTTGAGGCAATCACTCAGGCTGTCAATAGTTATAAGGGAACAAAGAAATTAGGAAAATACCAGATTTAGAGGCAATCATTCAAGATGTCGTTGTTATAAGGGAACAAGGAAATGAGGAAAAAACGAGATTTAGAGGCAATCATTCAGGCTGTCAATTGTTATAGTGGAACAAAGAAATGAGGAAAAAACCAGATTTAGAGGCAATCATTCAGGCTGTCAATTTTTATAATGGAACAAGAAAATGAGGAAAATACCAGATTTAGAGGCAATCATACAGGCTGTCAATTGTTATAAGGGATCGAAGAAATGAGGGAAATACCAGATTTAGAAGCAATCATTCAAGATGTCATTGTTTTAAGGGAACAAGGAAATGAGGAAAAAACCAGATTTAGAGGCAATCATTCAGGCTGTCAATTGTTATAATGGAACAAGAAAATGAGGAAAATACCAGATTTAGAGGCAATCACTCACGCTGTCAATTGTTATAAGGGAACAAGGAAATGAAGAAAATACCAGATTTAGAGGCAATCATACAGGCTGTCAATTGCTATAATGGAGCAAGAAAATGAGGAAAATACCAGATTTAGAGGCAATCACTCACGCTGTCAATTGTTATAAGGGAACAAAGAAATGAGAAAAAGACCAGATTTAGAGGCAATCATTCCAGATGTCACTGTTATTAGGGAACAAGGAAATGACGAAAATACCAGATTTAGAGGCAATCATACAGGCTGTCAATTGTTATAATGGAACAACAAAATTAGGAAAATACCAGATTTAGAGACAATCATTCAGGCTGTCAATCGTTAGAAGAACACAAGGAAATTAGGAAAATACCAGATTTAGAGGCAATTATTCAAGCTGTCAATCGTTATAAGGGAACAAAGAAATGAGGAAAATACCAGATTTAGAGACAATCATTCAGGCTGTCAATAGTTATAAGGGAACAAAGAAATGAGAAAAAAACCAGATTTAGAGGCAATCATTCAAGATGTCACTGTTATAAGGGAACAAGAAAATGAGGAAAATACCAGATTTAGAGCCAATCATTCAGGCTGTCAATCGTTAGAAGAACACAAGGAAATTAGGAAAATACCAGATTTTGAGGTAATCACTCAGGCTGTCAATAGTTATAAGGGAACAAAGAAATTAGGAAAATACCAGATTTAGAGACAATCATTCAGGCTGTCAATAGTTATAAGGGAACAAAGAAATGAGAAAAAAACCAGATTTAGAGGCAATCATTCAAGATGTCACTGTTATAAGGGAACAAGAAAATGAGGAAAATACCAGATTTAGAGCCAATCATTCAGGCTGTCAATCGTTAGAAGAACACAAGGAAATTAGGAAAATACCAGATTTTGAGGTAATCATTCAGGCTGTCAATCGTTAGAAGAACACAAGGAAATTAGGAAAATACCAGATTTAGAGGCAATTATTCAAGCTGTCAATCGTTATAAGGGAACAAAGAAATGAGGAAAATACCAGATTTAGAGGCAATCATTCAGGCTGTCAATCGTTAGAAGAACACAAAGAAATTAGGAAAATACCCGATTTAGAGGCAATCACTCAGGCTGTCAATTGTTATAATGAAACAAGAAAATGAGGAAAATACCAGATTTAGAGGCAATCACTCACGCTGTCAATTGTTATAAGGGAACAAAGAAATGAGAAAAAGACCAGATTTAGAGGCAATCATTCCAGATGTCACTGTCATTAGGGAACAAGGAAATGACGAAAATACCAGATTTAGAGGCAATCATACAGGCTGTCAATTGTTATAATGGAACAACAAAATTAGGAAAATACCAGATTTAGAGACAATCATTCAGGCTGTCAATCGTTAGAAGAACACAAGGAAATTAGGAAAATACCAGATTTAGAGGCAATTATTCAAGCTGTCAATCGTTATAAGGGAACAAAGAAATGAGGAAAATACCAGATTTAGAGACAATCATTCAGGCTGTCAATAGTTATAAGGGAACAAAGAAATGAGAAAAAAACCAGATTTAGAGGCAATCATTCAAGATGTCACTGTTATAAGGGAACAAGAAAATGAGGAAAATACCAGATTTAGAGCCAATCATTCAGGCTGTCAATCGTTAGAAGAACACAAGGAAATTAGGAAAATACCAGATTTTGAGGTAATCATTCAGGCTGTCAATTGTTAGAAGGGAATAACGAAATGAGGACAATACCAGATTCAGAGGCAATCATTCAAGCTGTCAATTGTTATAAGGGAACAAAGGAATGGGAAAAATACCAGATTTAGAGGCAATCATTCAAGATGTCATTGTTATAAGGGAACAAGGAAATGAGGAAAATACCAGATTTAGAGGCAATCATACAGGCTGTCAATTGTTATAATGGAACAACAAAATTAGGAAAATACCAGATTTAGAGACAATCATTCAGGCTGTCAATCGTTAGAAGAACACAAGGAAATTAGGAAAATACCAGATTTAGAGGCAATTATTCAAGCTGTCAATCGTTATAAGGGAACAAAGAAATGAGGAAAATACCAGATTTAGAGACAATCATTCAGGCTGTCAATAGTTATAAGGGAACAAAGAAATGAGAAAAAAACCAGATTTAGAGGCAATCATTCAAGATGTCACTGTTATAAGGGAACAAGAAAATGAGGAAAATACCAGATTTAGAGCCAATCATTCAGGCTGTCAATCGTTAGAAGAACACAAGGAAATTAGGAAAATACCAGATTTTGAGGTAATCACTCAGGCTGTCAATAGTTATAAGGGAACAAAGAAATTAGGAAAATACCAGATTTAGAGGCAATTATTCAAGCTTTCAATCGTTATAAGGGAACAAAGAAATGAGGAAAATACCAGATTTAGAGACAATCATTCAGGCTGTCAATAGTTATAAGGGAACAAAGAAATGAAAAAAAAACAGATTTAGAGGCAATCATTCAAGATGTCACTGTCATAAGGGAACAAGAAAATGAGGAAAATACCAGATTTAGAGCCAATCATTCAGGCTGTCAATCGTTAGAAGAACACAAGGAAATTAGGAAAATACCAGATTTTGAGGCAATCACTCAGGCTGTCAATAGTTATAAGGGAACAAAGAAATTAGGAAAATACCAGATTCAGAGGCAATTATTCAAGCTGTCAATCGTTATAAGGTAACAAAGAAATGAGTAAAATACCTGGTTCAGAGGCAATCATTCAAGCTGTCAATTGTTATAAGGGAACAAAGAAATGAGGGAAATACCAGATTTAGAGACAATCACTCAGGCTGTCAATAGTTATAAGGGAACAAAGAAATGAGGAAAATACCAGTTTTAGAGGCAATCATTCAAGATGTCACTGTTATTAGGGAACAAGGAAATGACGAAAATACCAGATTTAGAGGCAATCATTCAGGCTGTCAATCGTTAAAAGAACACAAAGAAATTAGGAAAATACCAGATTTAGAGGCAATCACTCAGGCTGTCAATTGTTATAAGGGAACAAAGAAATGAGGAAAATGTCTGATTTAGAGGCAATCATTCAAGATGTCATTGTTGTAAGGGAACAAAGAAATGAGGAAAATACCAGATTTAGAGGCAATCATTCAGGCTGTCAATTGTTATAATGAAACAAGAAAATGAGGAAAATACGAGATTTAGAGCCAATCATTCAGGCTGTCAATCGTTAGAAGAACACAAAGAAATGAGGAAAATACCAGATTTAGAGGCAACCACTCAGGGTGTCAATGGTTATAAGGGAACAAGAAAATGAGGAAAATACCAGATTTAGAGACAATCATTCAAGATGTCATTGTTATAAGGGAACAAGGAAATGAGGAAAATACCAGATTCAGAGGCAATCATTCAGGCTGTCAATCGTTAAAAGGACACAAAGAAATGAGGAAATACCAGATTTAGAGGCAATCACTCAGGTTGTCAATTGTTATAAGGGAACAAAGAAATGAAGAAAATACCAGATTTAGAGGCAATCATTCAAACTGTAAATTCTTATAAGGGAACGGAGAAATGTGGAAAATACCAGATTTAGAGGCAATCATTCAAACTGTAAATTCTTATAAGGGAACGGAGAAATGTGGAAAATTCCAGATTTAGAGGCAATCATTCAAACTGTAAATTCTTATAAGGGAGCGAAGAAATGTGGAAAATACCAGATTTAGAGGCAATCATTCAAACTGTAAATTGTTAGATGGAAACAAAGAAATGAGGAAAATACCAGATTTAGAAGCCATCATTCAAGATGTCATTGTTATAAGGGAACAAGGAAATGAGGAAAATACCAGTTTTAGAGGCAATCATTCAGGCAGTCAATCGTTAGAAGAACACAAAGAAATTACGAAAATATCAGATTTAGAGGCAATTACTCAGGCTGTCAATTGTTATAAGGGAACCAGGAAATGAGGAAAATACCAGATTTAGAGCCAATCATTCAGGCTGTCAATCGTTAGAAAACACAAACAAATGAGGAAAATACCAGATTTAGAGGCAATCACTTACGCTGTCAATTGTTATAAGGGAACAAAGAAATGAGAAAAATACCAGATTTAGAGGCAATCATTCCAGATGTCACTGTTATTAGGGAACAAGGAAATGACGAAAATACCAGATTTAGAGGCAATCATTCAGGCTGTCAATTGTTAGAAAGGAATAACGAAATGAGGACAATACCAGATTCAGAGGCAATCATTCAAGCTGTCAATTGTTATAATTGAACAAAGGAATGGGAAAAATACCAGATTTAGAGGCAATCATTCAAGATGTCATTGTTATAAGGGAACAAGGAAATGAGGAAAATACCAGATTTAGAGGCAATCATACAGGCTGTCAATTGTTAAAATGGAACAAGAAAATGAGGAAAATACCAGATTTAGAGACAATCATTCAGGCTGTCAATCGTTAGAAGAACACAAGGAAATTAGGAAAATACCAGATTTTGAGGCAATCACTCAGGCTGTCAATAGTTACAAGGGAACAAAGAAATTAGGAAAATACCAGATTTAGAGGCAATTATTCAAGCTGTCAATCGTTATAAGGGAACAAAGAAATGAGGAAAATACCAGATTTAGAGACAATCATTCAGGCTGTCAATAGTTATAAGGGAACAAAGAAATGAGAAAAAACCAGATTTAGAGGCAATCATTCAAGATGTCACTGTGATAAGGGAACAAGAAAATGAGGAAAATACCAGATTTAGAGCCAATCATTCAGGCTGTCAATCGTTAGAAGAACACAAGGAAATTAGGAAAATACCAGATTTTGAGGCAATCACTCAGGCTGTCAATAGTTATAAGGGAACAAAGAAATTAGGAAAATACCAGATTTAGAGGCAATTATTCAAGCTGTCAATCGTTATAAGGGAACAAAGAAATGAGGAAAATAAAAGATTTAGAGACAATCCTTCAGGCTGTCAATAGTTATAAGGGAACAAAGAAATGAGAAAAAAACCAGATTTAGAGGCAATCATTCAAGATGTCACTTTTATAAGGGAACAAGAAAATGAGGAATATACCAGATTTAGAGCCAATCATTCAGGCTGTCAATCGTTAGAAGAACACAAGGAAATTAGGAAAATACCAGATTTTGAGGCAATCACTCAGGCTGTCAATAGTTATAAGGGAACAAAGAAATTAGGAAAATACCAGATTTAGAGGCAATTATTCAAGCTTTCAATCGTTATAAGGGAACAAAGAAATGAGGAAAATACCAGATTTAGAGACAATCATTCAGGCTGTCAATAGTTATAAGGGAACAAAGAAATGAGAAAAAAACCAGATTTAGAGGCAATCATTCAAGATGTCACTGTCATAAGGGAACAAGAAAATGAGGAAAATACCAGATTTAGAGACAATCATTCAGGCTGTCAATCGTTAGAAGAACACAAGGAAATTAGGAAAATACCAGATTTTGAGGCAATCACTCAGGCTGTCAATAGTTATAAGGGAACAAAGAAATTAGGAAAATACCAGATTTAGAGGCAATTATTCAAGCTGTCAATCGTTATAAGGGAACAAAGAAATGAGGAAAATACCAGGTTCAGAGGCAATCATTCAAGCTGTCAATTGTTATAAGGGAACAAACAAATGAGGGAAATACCAGATTTAGAGGCAATCATTCAAGATGTCACTGTTATTAGGGAACAAGGAAATGACGAAAATACCAGATTTAGAGGCAATCATTCAGGCTGTCAGTCGTTAGAAGAACACAAAGAAATTAGGAAAATACCAGATTTAGAGGCAATCACTCAGGCTGTCAATTGTTATATGGGAACAAAGAAATGAGGAAAATACCTGATTTAGAGGCAATCATTCAAGATGTCATTGTTGTAAGGGAACAAAGAAATGAGAAAAATACCAGATTTAGAGGCAATCATACAGACTGTCAATTGTTATAATGAAACAAGAAAATGAGGAAAATACGAGATTTAGAGCCAATCATTCAGGCTGACAATCGTTAGAAGAACACAAAGAAATGAGGAAAATACCAGATTTAGAGGCAATCACTCACGGTGTCAATTGTTATAAGGGAACAAGGAAATGAGGAAAATACCAGATTTAGAGACAATCATTCAAGATGTCATTGTTATAAGGGAACAAGGAAATGAGGAAAATACCAGATTCAGAGGCAATCATTCAGGCTGTCAATCGTTAGAAGGACACAAAGAAATGAGGAAATACCAGATTTAGAGGCAATAACTCAGGCGGTCAATTGTTATAAGGGAACAAAGAAATGAAGAAAATACCAGACTTAGAGGCAATCATTCAAACTGTAAATTCTTAAAAGGGAACGGAGAAATGTGGAAAATACCAGATTTAGAGGCAATCATTCAAACTGTAAATTCTTATAAGGGAACGGAGAAATGTGGAAAATTCCAGATTTGGAGGCAATCATTCAAACTGTAAATTCTTATAAGGGAACGAAGAAATGTGGAAAATACCAGATTTAGAGGCAATCATTCAAACTGTAAATTGTTAGATGGAAACAAAGAAATGAGGAAAATACCAGATTTAGAGGCCATCATTCAGGCAGTCAATCGTTAGAATAACACAAAGAAATTACGAAAATATCAGATTTAGAAGCAATCACTCAGGCTGTCAATTGTTATAAGGGAACAAGGAAATGAGGAAAATACCAGATTTAGAGGCAATTATTCAAGCTGTCAATCGTTAAAAGGGAACAAAGAAATTAGGAAAATACCAGATTTAGAGACAATCATTCAAGCTGTCAATTGTTATAACGGAACAAAGAAATGAGGGAAATACCAGATTTGGAGACAATCATTCAGGCTGTCAATAGTTATAAGGGAACAAATAAATGAGGAAAATACCAGATTTAGAGGCAATCATTCAAGATGTCATTGTTATAAGGGAACAAGGAAATGAGGAAAATACCAGATTTAGAGGCAATCATTCAGGCAGTCAATCGTTAGAAGAACACAAAGAAATTACGAAAATATAAGATTTAGAGGCAATCACTCAGGCTGTCAATTGTTATAAGGGAACAAGGAAATGAGGAAAATACCAGATTTAGAGGCAATTATTCAAGCTGTCAATCGTAAAAAGGGAACAAAGAAATTATTAAAATACCAGATTTAGAGACAATCATTCAAGCTGTCAATTGTTATAACGGAACAGAGAAATGAGGGAAATACCAGATTTGGAGACAATAATTCAGGCTGTCAATAGTTATAAGGGAACAAAGCAATGAGGAAAATACCAGATTTAGAGGCAATCATTCAAGATGTCATTGTTATAAGGGAACAAGGAAATGAGGAAAATACCAGATTTAGAGGCAAACATTCAGGCTGTCAATCGTTAGAAGAACACAAGGAAATGAGGACAATACCAGATTTAGAGGCAATCACTCAGGCTGTCAATTGTTATAAGGGAACAAGGAAATGACGAAAATACCAGATTTGGAGGTAATCACTCAGGCTGTCAATTGTTATAAGGGAACAAGGAAATGACGAAAATACCAGATATAGAGGCAATCATTCAAGATGTCATTGTTATAAGGGAACAAGGAAATGAGGAAAATACCAGATTTAGAGCCAATCATTCAGGCTGTCAATTGTTAGAAGGGAACAAGAAAATGAGGAAAATACCAGATTTAGAGCCAATCATTCAGGCTGTCAATCGTTAGAAGAACACAAAGAAATGAGAAAAATACCAGATTTACAGGCAATCATTCAGGCTGTCAATCGTTAGAAGAACACAAAGAAATGAGAAAAATACCAGATTTAGAGACAATTAATCAGGCTGTCAATTGTTATAAGGGAGCAAGGAAATGAGGAAAATACCAGATTTAGAGGCAATCATTCAGGCTATCAATTGTTACAAGGGAACAAGAAAATGAGAAAAATACCAGATTTAGTGGCAATCATTCAAGATGTCACTGTTATAAGGGAACAAGAAAATGACGAAAATACCAGATTTAGAGGCAATCATTCAGGCTGTCAATCGTTAGAAGAACACAAGGAAATTAGGAAAATACCAGATTTAGAGGCAATCATTCAGGCTCCCAATTGTTATAAGGAAACAAGGAAATGACGAAAATACCAGATTTAGAGGCAATCATTCAAGCTGTCAATCGTTAGAAGAACACAAAGAAATGAGAAAATACCAGATTTAGAGGCAATCACTCAGGCTGTCAATTGTTATAAGGGAACAAGGAAATGACGAAAATACCAGATTTAGAGGCAATCATTCAAGATGTCATTGTTATAAGGGATCAAGGAAATGAGGAAAATACCAGATTTACAGGCAATCATTCAGGCTGTCAATCGTTAGAAGAACACAAAGAAATCAGGAAAATACCAGATTTAGAGGCAATCATTCAGGCTGTCAATAGTTATAAGGGAACAAAGAAATCAGAAAAATACCAGATTTAGAGGCAATCATTCAAGATGTCACTGTAATAAGGGAACAAGAAAATGAGGAAAATACCAGATTTAGAGCCAATCATTCAGGCTGTCAATCGTTAGTAGAACACAAAGAAATTAAGAAAGTACCAGATTTAGAGGAAATTACTCAAGCTGTCAATAGTTATAAGGGAACAAGGAAATGAGGAAAATACCAGATTTAGAGCCAATCATTCAGGCTGTCATTCGTTAGAAAAACACAAGGAAATGAGGAAAATACCAGATTTAGAGGCAATCACTCAGGCTGTCAATAGTTATAAGGGAACAAAGAAATGAGAAAAAAACCAGATTTAGAGGCAATCATTCAAGATGTCACTGTTATAAGGGAACAAGAAAATGAGGAATATACCAGATTTAGAGCCAATCATTCAGGCTGTCAATCGTTAGAAGAACACAAGGAAATTAGGAAAATACCAGATTTTGAGGCAATCACTCAGGCTGTCAATTGTTATAAGGGAACAAGGAAATGAGGAAAATACCAGATTTAGAGGCAATTATTCAAGCTGTCAATCGTTAAAAGGGAACAAAGAAATTATTAAAATACCAGATTTAGAGACAATCATTCAAGCTGTCAATTGTTATAACGGAACAAAGAAATGAGGGAAATACCAGATTTGGAGACAATAATTCAGGCTGTCAATAGTTATAAGGGAACAAAGAAATGAGGAAAATACCAGATTTAGAGGCAATCATTCAAGATGTCATTGTTATAAGGGAACAAGGAAATGAGGAAAATACCAGATTTAGAGGCAAACATTCAGGCTGTCAATCGTTAGAAGAACACAAGGAAATGAGGACAATACCAGATTTAGAGGCAATCACTCAGGCTGTCAATAGTTATAAGGGAACAAAGAAATTAGGAAAATACCAGATTTAGAGGCAATCATTCAAGATGTCATTGTTATAAGGGATCAAGGAAATGAGGAAAATACCAGATTTACAGGCAATCATTCAGGCTGTCACTGTCATAAGGGAACAAGAAAATGAGGAAAATACCAGATTTAGAGCCAATCATTCAGGCTGTCAATCGTTAGAAGAACACAAGGAAATTAGGAAAATACCAGATTTTGAGGCAATCACTCAGGCTGTCAATAGTTATAAGGGAACAAAGAAATTAGGAAAATACCAGATTTAGAGGCAATTATTCAAGCTGTCAATCGTTAGAAGAACACAAGGAAATTAGGAAAATACCAGATTTTGAGGCAATCACTCAGGCTGTCAATGGTTATAAGGGAACAAAGAAATTAGGAAAATACCTGGTTCAGAGGCAATCATTCAAGCTGTCAATTGTTATAAGGGAACAAAGAAATGAGGGAAATACCAGATTTAGAGACAATCACTCAGGCTGTCAATAGTTATAAGGGAACAAAGAAATGAGGAAAATACCAGTTTTAGAGGCAATCATTCAAGATGTCATTGTTGTAAGGGAACAAAGAAATGAGGAAAATACCAGATTTAGAGGCAATCATTCAGGCTGTCAATCGTTAGAAGAACACAAAGAAATTAGGAAAATACCAGATTTAGAGGCAATCACTCAGGCTGTCAATTGTTATAACGGAACAAAGAAACGAGGAAAATGCCTGATTTAGAGGCAATCATTCAAGATGTCATTGTTGTAAGGGAACAAAGAAATGAGGAAAATACCAGATTTAGAGGCAATCATTCAGGCTGTCAATTGTTATAATGAAACAAGAAAATGAGGAAAATACGAGATTTAGAGCCAATCATTCAGGCTGTCAATCGTTAGAAGAACACAAAGAAATGAGGAAAATACCAGATTTAGAGGCAATCACTCAGGGTGTCAATTGTTATAAGGGAACAAGAAAATGAGGAAAATACCAGATTTAGAGACAATCATTCAAGATGTCATTGTTATAAGGGAACAAGGAAATGAGGAAAATACCAGATTCAGAGGCAATCATTCAGGCTGTCAATCGTTAAAAGGACACAAAGAAATGAGGAAATACCAGATTTAGAGGCAATCACTCAGGTTGTCAATTGTTATAAGGGAACAAAGAAATGAAGAAAATACCAGATTTAGAGGCAATCATTCAAACTGTAAATTCTTATAAGGGAACGGAGAAATGTGGAAAATACCAGATTTAGAGGCAATCATTCAAACTGTAAATTCTTATAAGGGAACGGAGAAATGTGGAAAATTCCAGATTTAGAGGCAATCATTCAAACTGTAAATTCTTATAAGGGAGCGATGAAATGTGGAAAATACCAGATTTAGAGGCAATCATTCAAACTGTAAATTGTTAGATGGAAACAAAGAAATGAGGAAAATACCAGATTTAGAGGCCATCATTCAAGATGTCATTGTTATAAGGGAACAAGGAAATGAGGAAAATACCAGTTTTAGAGGCAATCATTCAGGCAGTCAATCGTTAGAAGAACACAAAGAAATTACGAAAATATCAGATTTAGAGGCAATTACTCAGGCTGTCAATTGTTATAAGGGAACCAGGAAATGAGGAAAATACCAGATTTAGAGCCAATCATTCAGGCTGTCAATCGTTAGAAAACACAAAGAAATGAGGAAAATACCAGATTTAGAGGCAATCACTTACGCTGTCAATTGTTATAAGGGAACAAAGAAATGAGAAAAATACCAGATTTAGAGGCAATCATTCCAGATGTCACTGTTATTAGGGAAGAAGGAAATGACGAAAATACCAGATTTAGAGGCAATCATTCAGGCTGTCAATTGTTAGAAAGGAATAACGAAATGAGGACAATACCAGATTCAGAGGCAATCATTCAAGCTGTCAATTGTTATAATTGAACAAAGGAATGGGAAAAATACCAGATTTAGAGGCAATCATTCAAGATGTCATTGTTATAAGGGAACAAGGAAATGAGGAAAATACCAGATTTAGAGGCAATCATACAGGCTGTCAATTGTTAAAATGGAACAAGAAAATGAGGAAAATACCAGATTTAGAGACAATCATTCAGGCTGTCAATCGTTAGAAGAACACAAGGAAATTAGGAAAATACCAGATTTTGAGGCAATCACTCAGGCTGTCAATAGTTATAAGGGAACAAAGAAATTAGGAAAATACCAGATTTAGAGGCAATCATTCAAGATGTCACTGTCATAAGGGAACAAGAAAATGAGGAAAATACCAGATTTAGAGGCAATCATTCAGGCTGTCAATTGTTATAATGAAACAAGAAAATGAGGAAAATACGAGATTTAGAGCCAATCATTCAGGCTGTCAATCGTTAGAAGAACACAAAGAAATGAGGAAAATACCAGATTTAGAGGCAATCACTCAGGGTGTCAATTGTTATAAGGGAACAAGAAAATGAGGAAAATACCAGATTTAGAGACAATCATTCAAGATGTCATTGTTATAAGGGAACAAGGAAATGAGGAAAATACCAGATTCAGAGGCAATCATTCAGGCTGTCAATCGTTAAAAGGACACAAAGAAATGAGGAAATACCAGATTTAGAGGCAATCACTCAGGTTGTCAATTGTTATAAGGGAACAAAGAAATGAAGAAAATACCAGATTTAGAGGCAATCATTCAAATTGTAAATTCTTATAAGGGAACGGAGAAATGTGGAAAATACCAGATTTAGAGGCAATCATTCAAACTGTAAATTCTTATAAGGGAACGGAGAAATGTGGAAAATTCCAGATTTAGAGGCAATCATTCAAACTGTAAATTCTTATAAGGGAGCGAAGAAATGTGGAAAATACCAGATTTAGAGGCAATCATTCAAACTGTAAATTGTTAGATGGAAACAAAGAAATGAGGAAAATACCAGATTTAGAGGCCATAATTCAAGATGTCATTGTTATAAGGGAACAAGGAAATGAGGAAAATACCAGTTTTAGAGGCAATCATTCAGGCAGTCAATCGTTAGAAGAACACAAAGAAATTACGAAAATATCAGATTTAGAGGCAATTACTCAGGCTGTCAATTGTTATAAGGGAACCAGGAAATGAGGAAAATACCAGATTTAGAGCCAATCATTCAGGCTGTCAATCGTTAGAAAACACAAAGAAATGAGGAAAATACCAGATTTAGAGGCAATCACTTACGCTGTCAATTGTTATAAGGGAACAAAGAAATGAGAAAAATACCAGATTTAGAGGCAATCATTCCAGATGTCACTGTTATTAGGGAACAAGGAAATGACGAAAATACCAGATTTAGAGGCAATCATTCAGGCTGTCAATTGTTAGAAAGGAATAACGAAATGAGGACAATACCAGATTCAGAGGCAATCATTCAAGCTGTCAATTGTTATAATTGAACAAAGGAATGGGAAAAATACCAGATTTAGAGGCAATCATTCAAGATGTCATTGTTATAAGGGAACAAGGAAATGAGGAAAATACCAGATTTAGAGGCAATCATACAGGCTGTCAATTGTTAAAATGGAACAAGAAAATGAGGAATATACCAGATTTAGAGCCAATCATTCAGGCTGTCAATCGTTAGAAGAACACAAGGAAAGTAGGAAAATACCAGATTTTGAGGCAATCACTCAGGCTGTCAATAGTTATAAGGGAACAAAGAAATTAGGAAAATACCAGATTTAGAGGCAATTATTCAAGCTTTCAATCGTTATAAGGGAACAAAGAAATGAGGAAAATACCAGATTTAGAGACAATCATTCAGGCTGTCAATAGTTATAAGGGAACAAAGAAATGAGAAAAAAACCAGATTTAGAGGCAATCATTCAAGATGTCACTGTCATAAGGGAACAAGAAAATGAGGAAAATACCAGATTTAGAGACAATCATTCAGGCTGTCAATCGTTAGAAGAACACAAGGAAATTAGGAAAATACCAGATTTTGAGGCAATCACTCAGGCTGTCAATAGTTATAAGGGAACAAAGAAATTAGGAAAATACCAGATTTAGAGGCAATTATTCAAGCTGTCAATCGTTATAAGGGAACAAAGAAATGAGGAAAATACCAGGTTCAGAGGCAATCATTCAAGCTGTCAATTGTTATAAGGGAACAAAGAAATGAGGGAAATACCAGATTTAGAGGCAATCATTCAAGATGTCACTGTTATTAGGGAACAAGGAAATGACGAAAATACCAGATTTAGAGGCAATCATTCAGGCTGTCAATCGTTAGAAGAACACAAAGAAATTAGGAAAATACCAGATTTAGAGGCAATCACTCAGGCTGTCAATTGTTATATGGGAACAAAGAAATGAGGAAAATACCTGATTTAGAGGCAATCATTCAAGATGTCATTGTTGTAAGGGAACAAAGAAATGAGAAAAATACCAGATTTAGAGGCAATCATACAGACTGTCAATTGTTATAATGAAACAAGAAAATGAGGAAAATACGAGATTTAGAGCCAATCATTCAGGCTGACAATCGTTAGAAGAACACAAAGAAATGAGGAAAATACCAGATTTAGAGGCAATCACTCACGGTGTCAATTGTTATAAGGGAACAAGGAAATGAGGAAAATACCAGATTTAGAGACAATCATTCAAGATGTCATTGTTATAAGGGAACAAGGAAATGAGGAAAATACCAGATTCAGAGGCAATCATTCAGGCTGTCAATCGTTAGAAGGACACAAAGAAATGAGGAAATACCAGATTTAGAGGCAATAACTCAGGCGGTCAATTGTTATAAGGGAACAAAGAAATGAAGAAAATACCAGACTTAGAGGCAATCATTCAAACTGTAAATTCTTAAAAGGGAACGGAGAAATGTGGAAAATACCAGATTTAGAGGCAATCATTCAAACTGTAAATTCTTATAAGGGAACGGAGAAATGTGGAAAATTCCAGATTTGGAGGCAATCATTCAAACTGTAAATTCTTATAAGGGAACGAAGAAATGTGGAAAATACCAGATTTAGAGGCAATCATTCAAACTGTAAATTGTTAGATGGAAACAAAGAAATTAGGAAAATACCAGATTTAGAGGCCATCATTCAGGCAGTCAATCGTTAGAATAACACAAAGAAATTACGAAAATATCAGATTTAGAAGCAATCACTCAGGCTGTCAATTTTTAAAAGGGAACAAGGAAATGAGGAAAATACCAGATTTAGAGGCAATTATTCAAGCTGTCAATCGTTAAAAGGGAACAAAGAAATTAGGAAAATACCAGATTTAGAGACAATCATTCAAGATGTCATTGTTATAAGGGAACAAGGAAATGAGGAAAATACCAGATTTAGAGGCAATCATTCAGGCAGTCAATCGTTAGAAGAACACAAAGAAATTACGAAAATATAAGATTTAGAGGCAATCACTCAGGCTGTCAATTGTTATAAGGGAACAAGGAAATGAGGAAAATACCAGATTTAGAGGCAATTATTCAAGCTGTCAATCGTTAAAAGGGAACAAAGAAACTATTAAAATACCAGATTTAGAGACAATCATTCAAGCTGTCAATTGTTATAACGGAACAAAGAAATGAGGGAAATACCAGATTTGGAGACAATAATTCAGGCTGTCAATAGTTATAAGGGAACAAAGAAATGAGGAAAATACCAGATTTAGAGGCAATCATTCAAGATGTCATTGTTATAAGGGAACAAGGAAATGAGGAAAATACCAGATTTAGAGGCAAACATTCAGGCTGTCAATCGTTAGAAGAACACAAGGAAATGAGGACGATACCAGATTTAGAGGCAATCACTCAGGCTGTCAATTGTTATAAGGGAACAAGGAAATGACGAAAATACCAGATTTGGAGGTAATCACTCAGGCTGTCAATTGTTATAAGGGAACAAGGAAATGACGAAAATACCAGATATAGAGGCAATCATTCAAGATGTCATTGTTATAAGGGAACAAGGAAATGAGGAAAATACCAGATTTAGAGCCAATCATTCAGGCTGTCAATTGTTAGAAGGGAACAAGAAAATGAGGAGAATACCAGATTTAGAGCCAATCATTCAGGCTGTCAATCGTTAGAAGAACACAAAGAAATGAGAAAAATACCAGATTTACAGGCAATCATTCAGGCTGTCAATCGTTAGAAGAACACAAAGAAATGAGAAAAATACAAGATTTAGAGACAATTATTCAGGCTGTCAATTGTTATAAGGGAGCAAGGAAATGAGGAAAATACCAGATTTAGAGGCAATCATTCAGGCTATCAATTGTTACAAGGGAACAAGAAAATGAGAAAAATACCAGATTTAGTGGCAATCATTCAAGATGTCACTGTTATAAGGGAACAAGAAAATGACGAAAATACCAGATTTAGAGGCAATCATTCAGGCTGTCAATCGTTAGAAGAACACAAAGAAATGAGGAAAATACCAGATTTAGAGGCAATCATTCAGGCTCCCAATTGTTATAAGGAAACAAGAAAATGACGAAAATACCAGATTTAGAGGCAATCATTCAGGCTGTCAATCGTTAGAAGAACACAAAGAAATGAGAAAATACCAGATTTAGAGGCAATCACTCAGGCTGTCAATTGTTATAAGGGAACAAGGAAATGACGAAAATACCAGATTTAGAGGCAATCATTCAAGATGTCATTGTTATAAGGGATCAAGGAAATGAGGAAAATACCAGATTTACAGGCAATCATTCAGGCTGTCAATCGTTAGAAGAACACAAAGAAATCAGGAAAATACCAGATTTAGAGGCAATCATTCAGGCTGTCAATAGTTATAAGGGAACAAAGAAATCAGAAAAATACCAGATTTAGAGGCAATCATTCAAGATGTCACTGTAATAAGGGAACAAGAAAATGAGGAAAATACCAGATTTAGAGCCAATCATTCAGGCTGTCAATCGTTAGTAGAACACAAAGAAATTAAGAAAGTACCAGATTTAGAGGAAATTACTCAAGCTGTCAATAGTTATAAGGGAACAAGGAAATGAGGAAAATACCAGATTTAGAGCCAATCATTCAGGCTGTCATTCGTTAGAAAAACACAAGGAAATGAGGAAAATACCAGATTTAGAGGCAATCACTCAGGCTGTCAATAGTTATAAGGGAACAAAGAAATGAGAAAAAAACCAGATTTAGAGGCAATCATTCAAGATGTCACTGTTATAAGGGAACAAGAAAATGAGGAATATACCAGATTTAGAGCCAATCATTCAGGCTGTCAATCGTTAGAAGAACACAAGGAAATTAGGAAAATACCAGATTTTGAGGCAATCACTCAGGCTGTCAATAGTTATAAGGGAACAAAGAAATTAGGAAAATACCAGATTTAGAGGCAATTATTCAAGCTTTCAATCGTTATAAGGGAACAAAGAAATGAGGAAAATACCAGATTTAGAGACAATCATTCAGGCTGTCAATAGTTATAAGGGAACAAAGAAATGAGAAAAAAACCAGATTTAGAGGCAATCATTCAAGATGTCACTGTCATAAGGGAACAAGAAAATGAGGAAAATACCAGATTTAGAGCCAATCATTCAGGCTGTCAATCGTTAGAAGAACACAAGGAAATTAGGAAAATACCAGATTTTGAGGCAATCACTCAGGCTGTCAATAGTTATAAGGGAACAAAGAAATTAGGAAAATACCAGATTTAGAGGCAATTATTCAAGCTGTCAATCGTTAGAAGAACACAAGGAAATTAGGAAAATACCAGATTTTGAGGCAATCACTCAGGCTGTCAATAGTTATAAGGGAACAAAGAAATTAGGAAAATACCAGATTTAGAGGCAATCATTCAAGATGTCATTGTTATAAGGGATCAAGGAAATGAGGAAAATACCAGATTTACAGGCAATCATTCAGGCTGTCAATCGTTAGAAGAACACAAAGAAATCAGGAAAATACCAGATTTAGAGGCAATCATTCAGGCTGTCAATAGTTATAAGGGAACAAAGAAATCAGAAAAATACCAGATTTAGAGGCAATCATTCAAGATGTCACTGTAATAAGGGAACAAGAAAATGAGGAAAATACCAGATTTAGAGCCAATCATTCAGGCTGTCAATCGTTAGTAGAACACAAAGAAATTAAGAAAGTACCAGATTTAGAGGAAATTACTCAAGCTGTCAATAGTTATAAGGGAACAAGGAAATGAGGAAAATACCAGATTTAGAGCCAATCATTCAGGCTGTCATTCGTTAGAAAAACACAAGGAAATGAGGAAAATACCAGATTTAGAGGCAATCACTCAGGCTGTCAATAGTTATAAGGGAACAAAGAAATGAGAAAAAAACCAGATTTAGAGGCAATCATTCAAGATGTCACTGTTATAAGGGAACAAGAAAATGAGGAATATACCAGATTTAGAGCCAATCATTCAGGCTGTCAATCGTTAGAAGAACACAAGGAAATTAGGAAAATACCAGATTTTGAGGCAATCACTCAGGCTGTCAATAGTTATAAGGGAACAAAGAAATTAGGAAAATACCAGATTTAGAGGCAATTATTCAAGCTTTCAATCGTTATAAGGGAACAAAGAAATGAGGAAAATACCAGATTTAGAGACAATCATTCAGGCTGTCAATAGTTATAAGGGAACAAAGAAATGAGAAAAAAACCAGATTTAGAGGCAATCATTCAAGATGTCACTGTCATAAGGGAACAAGAAAATGAGGAAAATACCAGATTTAGAGCCAATCATTCAGGCTGTCAATCGTTAGAAGAGCACAAGGAAATTTGGAAAATACCAGATTTTGAGGCAATCACTCAGGCTGTCAATAGTTATAAGGGAACAAAGAAATTAGGAAAATACCAGATTTAGAGGCAATTATTCAAGCTGTCAATCGTTATAAGGGAACAAAGAAATGAGGAAAATACCAGGTTCAGAGGCAATCATTCAAGCTGTCAATTGTTATAAGGGAACAAACAAATGAGGGAAATACCAGATTTAGAGGCAATCATTCAAGATGTCACTGTTATTAGGGAACAAGGAAATGACGAAAATACCAGATTTAGAGGCAATCATTCAGGCTGTCAATCGTTAGAAGAACACAAAGAAATTAGGAAAATACCAGATTTAGAGGCAATCACTCAGGCTGTCAATTGTTATATGGGAACAAAGAAATGAGGAAAATACCTGATTTAGAGGCAATCATTCAAGATGTCATTGTTGTAAGGGAACAAAGAAATGAGAAAAATACCAGATTTAGAGGCAATCATACAGGCTGTCAATTGTTATAATGAAACAAGAAAATGAGGAAAATACGAGATTTAGAGTCAATCATTCAGGCTGACAATCGTTAGAAGAACACAAAGAAATGAGGAAAATATCAGATTTAGAGGCAATCACTCACAGTGTCAATTTTTATAAGGGAACAAGGAAATGAGGAAAATACCAGATTTAGAGACAATCATTCAAGATGTCATTGTTATAAGGGAACAAGGAAATGAGGAAAATACCAGATTCAGAGGCAATCATTCAGGCTGTCAATCGTTAGAAGGACACAAAGAAATGAGGAAATACCAGATTTAGAGGCAATAACTCAGGCTGTCAATTGTTTTAAGGGAACAAAGAAATGAAGAAAATACCAGACTTAGAGGCAATCATTCAAACTGTAAATTCTTAAAAGGGAACGGAGAAATGTGGAAAATACCAGATTTAGAGGCAATCATTCAAACTGTAAATTTTTATAAGGGAACGGAGAAATGTGGAAAATTCCAGATTTGGAGGCAATCATTCAAACTGTAAATTCTTATAAGGGAACGAAGAAATGTGGAAAATACCAGATTTAGAGGCAATCATTCAGGCTGTCATTCGTTAGAAAAACACAAGGAAATGAGGAAAATACCAGATTTAGAGGCAATCACTCAGGCTGTCAATAGTTATAAGGGAACAAAGAAATGAGAAAAAAACCAGATTTAGAGGCAATCATTCAAGATGTCACTGTTATAAGGGAACAAGAAAATGAGGAATATACCAGATTTAGAGCCAATCATTCAGGCTGTCAATCGTTAGAAGAACACAAGGAAATTAGGAAAATACCAGATTTTGAGGCAATCACTCAGGCTGTCAATAGTTATAAGGGAACAAAGAAATTAGGAAAATACCAGATTTAGAGGCAATTATTCAAGCTTTCAATCGTTATAAGGGAACAAAGAAATGAGGAAAATACCAGATTTAGAGACAATCATTCAGGCTGTCAATAGTTATAAGGGAACAAAGAAATGAGAAAAAAACCAGATTTAGAGGCAATCATTCAAGATGTCACTGTCATAAGGGAACAAGAAAATGAGGAAAATACCAGATTTAGAGCCAATCATTCAGGCTGTCAATCGTTAGAAGAACACAAGGAAATTAGGAAAATACCAGATTTTGAGGTAATCACTCAGGCTGTCAATAGTTATAAGGGAACAAAGAAATTAGGAAAATACCAGATTTAGAGGCAATTATTCAAGCTGTCAATCGTTAGAAGAACACAAGGAAATTAGGAAAATACCAGATTTTGAGGCAATCACTCAGGCTGTCAATAGTTATAAGGGAACAAAGAAATTAGGAAAATACCAGATTTAGAGGCAATCATTCAAGATGTCATTGTTATAAGGGATCAAGGAAATGAGGAAAATACCAGATTTACAGGCAATCATTCAGGCTGTCAATCGTTAGAAGAACACAAAGAAATCAGGAAAATACCAGATTTAGAGGCAATCATTCAGGCTGTCAATAGTTATAAGGGAACAAAGAAATCAGAAAAATACCAGATTTAGAGGCAATCATTCAAGATGTCACTGTAATAAGGGAACAAGAAAATGAGGAAAATACCAGATTTAGAGCCAATCATTCAGGCTGTCAATCGTTAGTAGAACACAAAGAAATTAAGAAAGTACCAGATTTAGAGGAAATTACTCAAGCTGTCAATAGTTATAAGGGAACAAGGAAATGAGGAAAATACCAGATTTAGAGCCAATCATTCAGGCTGTCATTCGTTAGAAAAACACAAGGAAATGAGGAAAATACCAGATTTAGAGGCAATCACTCAGGCTGTCAATAGTTATAAGGGAACAAAGAAATGAGAAAAAAACCAGATTTAGAGGCAATCATTCAAGATGTCACTGTTATAAGGGAACAAGAAAATGAGGAATATACCAGATTTAGAGCCAATCATTCAGGCTGTCAATCGTTAGAAGAACACAAGGAAATTAGGAAAATACCAGATTTTGAGGCAATCACTCAGGCTGTCAATAGTTATAAGGGAACAAAGAAATTAGGAAAATACCAGATTTAGAGGCAATTATTCAAGCTTTCAATCGTTATAAGGGAACAAAGAAATGAGGAAAATACCAGATTTAGAGACAATCATTCAGGCTGTCAATAGTTATAAGGGAACAAAGAAATGAGAAAAAAACCAGATTTAGAGGCAATCATTCAAGATGTCACTGTCATAGGGGAACAAGAAAATGAGGAAAATACCAGATTTAGAGCCAATCATTCAGGCTGTCAATCGTTAGAAGAACACAAGGAAATTAGGAAAATACCAGATTTTGAGGCAATCACTCAGGCTGTCAATAGTTATAAGGGAACAAAGAAATTAGGAAAATACCAGATTTAGAGGCAATTATTCAAGCTGTCAATCGTTAGAAGAACACAAGGAAATTAGGAAAATACCAGATTTTGAGGCAATCACTCAGGCTGTCAATAGTTATAAGGGAACAAAGAAATTAGGAAAATACCAGATTTAGAGGCAATCATTCAAGATGTCATTGTTATAAGGGATCAAGGAAATGAGGAAAATACCAGATTTACAGGCAATCATTCAGGCTGTCAATCGTTAGAAGAACACAAAGAAATCAGGAAAATACCAGATTTAGAGGCAATCATTCAGGCTGTCAATAGTTATAAGGGAACAAAGAAATCAGAAAAATACCAGATTTAGAGGCAATCATTCAAGATGTCACTGTAATAAGGGAACAAGAAAATGAGGAAAATACCAGATTTAGAGCCAATCATTCAGGCTGTCAATCGTTAGTAGAACACAAAGAAATTAAGAAAGTACCAGATTTAGAGGAAATTACTCAAGCTGTCAATAGTTATAAGGGAACAAGGAAATGAGGAAAATACCAGATTTAGAGCCAATCATTCAGGCTGTCATTCGTTAGAAAAACACAAGGAAATGAGGAAAATACCAGATTTAGAGGCAATCACTCAGGCTGTCAATAGTTATAAGGGAACAAAGAAATGAGAAAAAAACCAGATTTAGAGGCAATCATTCAAGATGTCACTGTTATAAGGGAACAAGAAAATGAGGAATATACCAGATTTAGAGCCAATCATTCAGGCTGTCAATCGTTAGAAGAACACAAGGAAATTAGGAAAATACCAGATTTTGAGGCAATCACTCAGGCTGTCAATAGTTATAAGGGAACAAAGAAATTAGGAAAATACCAGATTTAGAGGCAATTATTCAAGCTTTCAATCGTTATAAGGGAACAAAGAAATGAGGAAAATACCAGATTTAGAGACAATCATTCAGGCTGTCAATAGTTATAAGGGAACAAAGAAATGAGAAAAAAACCAGATTTAGAGGCAATCATTCAAGATGTCACTGTCATAAGGGAACAAGAAAATGAGGAAAATACCAGATTTAGAGCCAATCATTCAGGCTGTCAATCGTTAGAAGAGCACAAGGAAATTTGGAAAATACCAGATTTTGAGGCAATCACTCAGGCTGTCAATAGTTATAAGGGAACAAAGAAATTAGGAAAATACCAGATTTAGAGGCAATTATTCAAGCTGTCAATCGTTATAAGGGAACAAAGAAATGAGGAAAATACCAGGTTCAGAGGCAATCATTCAAGCTGTCAATTGTTATAAGGGAACAAACAAATGAGGGAAATACCAGATTTAGAGGCAATCATTCAAGATGTCACTGTTATTAGGGAACAAGGAAATGACGAAAATACCAGATTTAGAGGCAATCATTCAGGCTGTCAATCGTTAGAAGAACACAAAGAAATTAGGAAAATACCAGATTTAGAGGCAATCACTCAGGCTGTCAATTGTTATATGGGAACAAAGAAATGAGGAAAATACCTGATTTAGAGGCAATCATTCAAGATGTCATTGTTGTAAGGGAACAAAGAAATGAGAAAAATACCAGATTTAGAGGCAATCATACAGGCTGTCAATTGTTATAATGAAACAAGAAAATGAGGAAAATACGAGATTTAGAGCCAATCATTCAGGCTGACAATCGTTAGAAGAACACAAAGAAATGAGGAAAATATCAGATTTAGAGGCAATCACTCACAGTGTCAATTTTTATAAGGGAACAAGGAAATGAGGAAAATACCAGATTTAGAGACAATCATTCAAGATGTCATTGTTATAAGGGAACAAGGAAATGAGGAAAATACCAGATTCAGAGGCAATCATTCAGGCTGTCAATCGTTAGAAGGACACAAAGAAATGAGGAAATACCAGATTTAGAGGCAATAACTCAGGCTGTCAATTGTTTTAAGGGAACAAAGAAATGAAGAAAATACCAGACTTAGAGGCAATCATTCAAACTGTAAATTCTTAAAAGGGAACGGAGAAATGTGGAAAATACCAGATTTAGAGGCAATCATTCAAACTGTAAATTCTTATAAGGGAACGGAGAAATGTGGAAAATTTCAGATTTGGAGGCAATCATTCAAACTGTAAATTCTTATAAGGGAACGAAGAAATGTGGAAAATACCAGATTTAGAGGCAATCATTCAAACTGTAAATTGTTAGATGGAAACAAAGAAATGAGGAAAATACCAGATTTAGAGGCCATCATTCAGGCAGTCAATCGTTAGAATAACACAAAGAAATTACGAAAATATCAGATTTAGAAGCAATCACTCAGGCTGTCAATTGTTATAAGGGAACAAGGAAATGAGGAAAATATCAGATTTAGATTCAATTATTCAAGCTGTCAATCGTTAAAAGGGAACAAAGAAATTAGGAAAATACCAGATTTAGAGACAATCATTCAAGCTGTCAATTGTTATAACGGAACAAAGAAATGAGGGAAATACCAGATTTGGAGACTATCATTCAGGCTGTCAATAGTTATAAGGGAACAAATAAATGAGGAAAATACCAGATTTAGAGGCAATCATTCAAGATGTCATTGTTATAAGGGAACAAGGAAATGAGGAAAATACCAGATTTAGAGGCAATCATTCAGGCAGTCAATCGTTAGAAGAACACAAAGAAATTACGAAAATATAAGATTTAGAGGCAATCACTCAGGCTGTCAATTGTTATAAGGGAACAAGGAAATGAGGAAAATACCAGATTTAGAGGCAATTATTCAAGCTGTCAATCGTTAAAAGGGAACAAAGAAATTATTAAAATACCAGATTTAGAGACAATCATTCAAGCTGTCAATTGTTATAACGGAACAAAGAAATGAGGGAAATACCAGATTTGGAGACAATAATTCAGGCTGTCAATAGTTATAAGGGAACAAAGAAATGAGGAAAATACCAGATTTAGAGGCAATCATTCAAGATGTCATTGTTATAAGGGAACAAGGAAATGAGGAAAATACCAGATTTAGAGGCAAACATTCAGGCTGTCAATCGTTAGAAGAACACAAGGAAATGAGGACAATACCAGATTTAGAGGCAATCACTCAGGCTGTCAATTGTTATAAGGGAACAAGGAAATGACGAAAATACCAGATTTAGAGGTAATCACTCAGGCTGTCAATTGTTATAAGGGAACAAGGAAATGACGAAAATACCAGATATAGAGGCAATCATTCAAGATGTCATTGTTATAAGGGAACAAGGAAATGAGGAAAATACCAGATTTAGAGCCAATCATTCAGGCTGTCAATTGTTAGAAGGGAACAAGAAAATGAGGAAAATACCAGATTTAGAGCCAATCATTCAGGCTGTCAATCGTTAGAAGAACACAAAGAAATGAGAAAAATACCAGATTTACAGGCAATCATTCAGGCTGTCAATCGTTAGAAGAACACAAAGAAATGAGAAAAATACCAGATTTAGAGACAATTATTCAGGCTGTCAATTGTTATAAGGGAGCAAGGAAATGAGGAAAATACCAGATTTAGAGGCAATCATTCAGGCTATCAATTGTTACAAGGGAACAAGAAAATGAGAAAAATACCAGATTTAGTGGCAATCATTCAAGATGTCACTGTTATAAGGGAACAAGAAAATGACGAAAATACCAGATTTAGAGGCAATCATTCAGGCTGTCAGTCGTTAGAAGAACACAAAGAAATTAGGAAAATACCAGATTTGGAGGCAATCATTCAGGCTCCCAATTGTTATAAGGAAACAAGGAAATGACGAAAATACCAGATTTAGAGGCAATCATTCAAGCTGTCAATCGTTAGAAGAACACAAAGAAATGAGGAAATACCAGATTTAGAGGCAATCACTCAGGCTGTCAATAGTTATATGGGAACAAAGAAATGAGGAAAATACCAGATTTAGAGGCAATCATTCAAAATGTCATTGTAATAAGGGAACAAGGAAATGAGGAAAATACCAGATTTAGAGCCAATCACTCAGGCTGTCAATCGTTAGAAGAACACAAAGAATTGAGGAAAATACCAGATTTAGAGGCAATCATTCAGGCTGTCAATTGTTATAATTGAACAAGAAAATGATTAAAATACCAGATTTAGAGCCAATCATTCAGGCTGTCAATCGTTAGAACACAAAGAAATGAGGAAAATACCAGATTTAGAGGCAATCATTCACGCTGTCAATTGTTATAAGAAAACAAAGAAATGAGGAAAATACCAGATTTAGAGACAATCATTCGAGATGTCGTTGTTATAAGGGAACAAGGAAATGAAGAAAATACCAGATTTAGAGACAATCATTCAGGCTGTCAATAGTTACAAGGGAACAAAGAAATGAATGAAATACCAGATTTAGAGACAATCATTCAGGCTGTCAATAGTTATAATGGAGCTGAACAAGAAAATGAGGAAAATACCAGATATAGAGGCAATCACTCAGGCTGTCAATTGTTATAAGGGAACAAGGAAATGACGAAAATACCAGATTTAGAGGCAATCATTCAAGATGTCATTGTTATAAGGGATCAAGGAAATGAGGAAAATACCAGTTTTACAGGCAATCAATCAGGCTGTCATTCGTTAGAAGAACACAAAGAAATCAGGAAAATACCAGATTTAGAGGCAATCATTCAGGCTGTCAATAGTTATAAGGGAACAAAGAAATCAGAAAAATACCAGATTTAGAGGCAATCATTCAATATGTCGCTGTAATAAGGGAACAAGAAAATGAGGAAAATACCAGATTTAGAGCCAATCATTCAGGCTGTCAATCGTTAGTAGAACACAAAGAAATTAAGAAAGTACCAGATTTAAAGGAAATTACTCAAGCTGTCAATAGTTATAAGGGAACAAGGAAATGAGGAAAATACCAGATTTAGAGGCAATTATTCAAGCTGTCAATCGTTATAAGGGAACAAAGAAATGAGGAAAATACCAGATTTAGAGACAATCATTCAGGCTGTCAATTGTTAGAAGGGAATAACGAAATGAGGACAATACCAGATTCAGAGGCAATCATTCAAGCTGTCAATTGTTATATGGGAACAAAGAAATGAGAAAAATACCAGATTTAGAGGCAATCATTCAAGATGTCATTGTTATAAGGGAACAAGGAAATGAGGAAAATACCAGATTTAGAGGCAATCATTCAGGCTGTCAATTGCTATAATGGAACAAGAAAATGAGGAAAATACCAGATTTAGAGCCAATCATTCAGGCTGTAAATCGTTAGAAGAACACAAGGAAATGAGGAAAATACCAGATTTAGAGGCAATCACTCAGGCTGTCAATAGTTATATGGGAACAAAGAAATGAGGAAAATACCAGATTTAGAGGCAATCATTCAAAATGTCACTGTTATAAGGGAACAAGGAAATGAGGAAAATACCAGATTTAGAGCCAATCACTCAGGCTGTCAATCGTTAGAAGAACACAAGGAAATCAGGAAAATACCAGATTTAGAGGCAATCATTCAGGCTGTCAATAGTTATAAGGGAACAAAGAAATCAGAAAAATACCAGATTTAGAGGCAATCATTCAAGATGTCACTGTAATAAGGGAACAAGAAAATGAGGAAAATACCAGATTTAGAGCCAATCATTCAGGCTGTCAATCGTTAGTAGAACACAAAGAAATTAAGAAAGTACCAGATTTAGAGGAAATTACTCAAGCTGTCAATAGTTATAAGGGAACAAGGAATTGAGGAAAATACCAGATTTAGAGCCAATCATTCAGGCTGTCATTCGTTAGAAAAACACAAGGAAATGAGGAAAATACCAGATTTAGAGGCAATCACTCAGGCTGTCAATAGTTATAAGGGAACAAAGAAATGAGAAAAAAACCAGATTTAGAGGCAATCATTCAAGATGTCACTGTTATAAGGGAACAAGAAAATGAGGAATATACCAGATTTAGAGCCAATCATTCAGGCTGTCAATCGTTAGAAGAACACAAGGAAATTAGGAAAATACCAGATTTTGAGGCAATCACTCAGGCTGTCAATAGTTATAAGGGAACAAAGAAATTAGGAAAATACCAGATTTAGAGGCAATTATTCAAGCTGTCAATCGTTAGAAGAACACAAGGAAATTAGGAAAATACCAGATTTTGAGGCAATCACTCAGGCTGTCAATAGTTATAAGGGAACAAAGAAATTAGGAAAATACCAGATTTAGAGGCAATCATTCAAGATGTCATTGTTATAAGGGATCAAGGAAATGAGGAAAATACCAGATTTACAGGCAATCATTCAGGCTGTCAATCGTTAGAAGAACACAAAGAAATCAGGAAAATACCAGATTTAGAGGCAATCATTCAGGCTGTCAATAGTTATAAGGGAACAAAGAAATCAGAAAAATACCAGATTTAGAGGCAATCATTCAAGATGTCACTGTAATAAGGGAACAAGAAAATGAGGAAAATACCAGATTTAGAGCCAATCATTCAGGCTGTCAATCGTTAGTAGAACACAAAGAAATTAAGAAAGTACCAGATTTAGAGGAAATTACTCAAGCTGTCAATAGTTATAAGGGAACAAGGAAATGAGGAAAATACCAGATTTAGAGCCAATCATTCAGGCTGTCATTCGTTAGAAAAACACAAGGAAATGAGGAAAATACCAGATTTAGAGGCAATCACTCAGGCTGTCAATAGTTATAAGGGAACAAAGAAATGAGAAAAAAACCAGATTTAGAGGCAATCATTCAAGATGTCACTGTTATAAGGGAACAAGAAAATGAGGAATATACCAGATTTAGAGCCAATCATTCAGGCTGTCAATCGTTAGAAGAACACAAGGAAATTAGGAAAATACCAGATTTTGAGGCAATCACTCAGGCTGTCAATAGTTATAAGGGAACAAAGAAATTAGGAAAATACCAGATTTAGAGGCAATTATTCAAGCTTTCAATCGTTATAAGGGAACAAAGAAATGAGGAAAATACCAGATTTAGAGACAATCATTCAGGCTGTCAATAGTTATAAGGGAACAAAGAAATGAGAAAAAAACCAGATTTAGAGGCAATCATTCAAGATGTCACTGTCATAAGGGAACAAGAAAATGAGGAAAATACCAGATTTAGAGCCAATCATTCAGGCTGTCAATCGTTAGAAGAGCACAAGGAAATTTGGAAAATACCAGATTTTGAGGCAATCACTCAGGCTGTCAATAGTTATAAGGGAACAAAGAAATTAGGAAAATACCAGATTTAGAAGCAATTATTCAAGCTGTCAATCGTTATAAGGGAACAAAGAAATGAGGAAAATACCAGGTTCAGAGGCAATCATTCAAGCTGTCAATTGTTATAAGGGAACAAACAAATGAGGGAAATACCAGATTTAGAGGCAATCATTCAAGATGTCACTGTTATTAGGGAACAAGGAAATGACGAAAATACCAGATTTAGAGGCAATCATTCAGGCTGTCAATCGTTAGAAGAACACAAAGAAATTAGGAAAATACCAGATTTAGAGGCAATCACTCAGGCTGTCAATTGTTATATGGGAACAAAGAAATGAGGAAAATACCTGATTTAGAGGCAATCATTCAAGATGTCATTGTTGTAATGGAACAAAGAAATGAGAAAAATACCAGATTTAGAGGCAATCATACAGGCTGTCAATTGTTATAATGAAACAAGAAAATGAGGAAAATACGAGATTTAGAGCCAATCATTCAGGCTGACAATCGTTAGAAGAACACAAAGAAATGAGGAAAATACCAGATTTAGAGGCAATCACTCACAGTGTCAATTTTTATAAGGGAACAAGGAAATGAGGAAAATACCAGATTTAGAGACAATCATTCAAGATGTCATTGTTATAAGGGAACAAGGAAATGAGGAAAATACCAGATTCAGAGGCAATCATTCAGGCTGTCAATCGTTAGAAGGACACAAAGAAATGAGGAAATACCAGATTTAGAGGCAATAACTCAGGCTGTCAATTGTTTTAAGGGAACAAAGAAATGAAGAAAATACCAGACTTAGAGGCAATCATTCAAACTGTAAATTCTTAAAAGGGAACGGAGAAATGTGGAAAATACCAGATTTAGAGGCAATCATTCAAACTGTAAATTCTTATAAGGGAACGGAGAAATGTGGAAAATTCCAGATTTGGAGGCAATCATTCAAACTGTAAATTCTTATAAGGGAACGAAGAAATGTGGAAAATACCAGATTTAGAGGCAATCATTCAAACTGTAAATTGTTAGATGGAAACAAAGAAATGAGGAAAATACCAGATTTAGAGGCCATCATTCAGGCAGTCAATCGTTAGAATAACACAAAGAAATTACGAAAATATCAGATTTAGAAGCAATCACTCAGGCTGTCAATTGTTATAAGGGAACAAGGAAATGAGGAAAATATCAGATTTAGATTCAATTATTCAAGCTGTCAATCGTTAAAAGGGAACAAAGAAATTAGGAAAATACCAGATTTAGAGACAATCATTCAAGCTGTCAATTGTTATAACGGAACAAAGAAATGAGGGAAATACCAGATTTGGAGACAATCATTCAGGCTGTCAATAGTTATAAGGGAACAAATAAATGAGGAAAATACCAGATTTAGAGGCAATCATTCAAGATGTCATTGTTATAAGGGAACAAGGAAATGAGGAAAATACCAGATTTAGAGGCAATCATTCAGGCAGTCAATCGTTAGAAGAACACAAAGAAATTACGAAAATATAAGATTTAGAGGCAATCACTCAGGCTGTCAATTGTTATAAGGGAACAAGGAAATGAGGAAAATACCAGATTTAGAGGCAATTATTCAAGCTGTCAATCGTTAAAAGGGAACAAAGAAATTATTAAAATACCAGATTTAGAGACAATCATTCAAGCTGTCAATTGTTATAACGGAACAAAGAAATGAGGGAAATACCAGATTTGGAGACAATAATTCAGGCTGTCAATAGTTATAAGGGAACAAAGAAATGAGGAAAATACCAGATTTAGAGGCAATCATTCAAGATGTCATTGTTATAAGGGAACAAGGAAATGAGGAAAATACCAGATTTAGAGGCAAACATTCAGGCTGTCAATCGTTAGAAGAACACAAGGAAATGAGGACAATACCAGATTTAGAGGCAATCACTCAGGCTGTCAATTGTTATAAGGGAACAAGGAAATGACGAAAATACCAGATTTAGAGGTAATCACTCAGGCTGTCAATTGTTATAAGGGAACAAGGAAATGACGAAAATACCAGATATAGAGGCAATCATTCAAGATGTCATTGTTATAAGGGAACAAGGAAATGAGGAAAATACCAGATTTAGAGCCAATCATTCAGGCTGTCAATTGTTAGAAGGGAACAAGAAAATGAGGAAAATACCAGATTTAGAGCCAATCATTCAGGCTGTCAATCGTTAGAAGAACACAAAGAAATGAGAAAAATACCAGATTTACAGGCAATCATTCAGGCTGTCAATCGTTAGAAGAACACAAAGAAATGAGAAAAATACCAGATTTAGAGACAATTATTCAGGCTGTCAATTGTTATACGGGAGCAAGGAAATGAGGAAAATACCAGATTTAGAGGCAATCATTCAGGCTATCAATTGTTACAAGGGAACAAGAAAATGAGAAAAATACCAGATTTAGTGGCAATCATTCAAGATGTCACTGTTATAAGGGAACAAGAAAATGACGAAAATACCAGATTTAGAGGCAATCATTCAGGCTGTCAGTCGTTAGAAGAACACAAAGAAATTAGGAAAATACCAGATTTGGAGGCAATCATTCAGGCTCCCAATTGTTATAAGGAAACAAGGAAATGACGAAAATACCAGATTTAGAGGCAATCATTCAAGCTGTCAATCGTTAGAAGAACACAAAGAAATGAGGAAATACCAGATTTAGAGGCAATCACTCAGGCTGTCAATAGTTATATGGGAACAAAGAAATGAGGAAAATACCAGATTTAGAGGCAATCATTCAAAATGTCATTGTAATAAGGGAACAAGGAAATGAGGAAAATACCAGATTTAGAGCCAATCACTCAGGCTGTCAATCGTTAGAAGAACACAAAGAATTGAGGAAAATACCAGATTTAGAGGCAATCATTCAGGCTGTCAATTGTTATAATTGAACAAGAAAATGATTAAAATACCAGATTTAGAGCCAATCATTCAGGCTGTCAATCGTTAGAACACAAAGAAATGAGGAAAATACCAGATTTAGAGGCAATCATTCACGCTGTCAATTGTTATAAGAAAACAAAGAAATGAGGAAAATACCAGATTTAGAGACAATCATTCGAGATGTCGTTGTTATAAGGGAACAAGGAAATGAAGAAAATACCAGATTTAGAGACAATCATTCAGGCTGTCAATAGTTACAAGGGAACAAAGAAATGAATGAAATACCAGATTTAGAGACAATCATTCAGGCTGTCAATAGTTATAATGGAGCTGAACAAGAAAATGAGGAAAATACCAGATATAGAGGCAATCACTCAGGCTGTCAATTGTTATAAGGGAACAAGGAAATGACGAAAATACCAGATTTAGAGGCAATCATTCAAGATGTCATTGTTATAAGGGATCAAGGAAATGAGGAAAATACCAGTTTTACAGGCAATCAATCAGGCTGTCATTCGTTAGAAGAACACAAAGAAATCAGGAAAATACCAGATTTAGAGGCAATCATTCAGGCTGTCAATAGTTATAAGGGAACAAAGAAATCAGAAAAATACCAGATTTAGAGGCAATCATTCAAGATGTCGCTGTAATAAGGGAACAAGAAAATGAGGAAAATACCAGATTTAGAGCCAATCATTCAGGCTGTCAATCGTTAGTAGAACACAAAGAAATTAAGAAAGTACCAGATTTAAAGGAAATTACTCAAGCTGTCAATAGTTATAAGGGAACAAGGAAATGAGGAAAATACCAGATTTAGAGGCAATTATTCAAGCTGTCAATCGTTATAAGGGAACAAAGAAATGAGGAAAATACCAGATTTAGAGACAATCATTCAGGCTGTCAATTGTTAGAAGGGAATAACGAAATGAGGACAATACCAGATTCAGAGGCAATCATTCAAGCTGTCAATTGTTATATGGGAACAAAGAAATGAGAAAAATACCAGATTTAGAGGCAATCATTCAAGATGTCATTGTTATAAGGGAACAAGGAAATGAGGAAAATACCAGATTTAGAGGCAATCATTCAGGCTGTCAATTGCTATAATGGAACAAAAAAATGAGGAAAATACCAGATTTAGAGCCAATCATTCAGGCTGTAAATCGTTAGAAGAACACAAGGAAATGAGGAAAATACCAGATTTAGAGGCAATCACTCAGGCTGTCAATAGTTATATGGGAACAAAGAAATGAGGAAAATACCAGATTTAGAGGCAATCATTCAAAATGTCACTGTTATAAGGGAACAAGGAAATGAGGAAAATACCAGATTTAGAGCCAATCACTCAGGCTGTCAATCGTTAGAAGAACACAAAGAAATCAGGAAAATACCAGATTTAGAGACAATCATTCAGGCTGTCAATAGTTATAAGGGAACAAAGAAATCAGAAAAATACCAGATTTAGAGGCAATCATTCAAGATGTCACTGTTATAAGGGAACAAGAAAATGAGGAAAATACCAGATTTAGAGCCAATCATTCAGGCTGTCAATCGTTAGTAGAACACAAAGAAATTAAGAAAGTACCAGATTTAAAGGAAATTACTCAAGCTGTCAATAGTTATAAGGGAACAAGGAAATGAAGAAAATACCAGATTTAGAGACAATCATTCAGGCTGTCAATAGTTACAAGGGAACAAAGAAATGAATGAAATACCAGATTTAGAGACAATCATTCAGGCTGTCAATAGTTATAATGGAGCTGAACAAGAAAATGAGGAAAATACCAGATATAGAGGCAATCACTCAGGCTGTCGATTGTTATAAGGGAACAAGGAAATGACGAAAATACCAGATTTAGAGGCAATCATTCAAGATGTCATTGTTATAAGGGAATAAGGAAATGAGGAAAATACCAGATTTAGAGCCAATCATTCTGGCTGTCAATCGTTAGAGGAACACAAAGACATGAGAAAAATACCAGATTTAGAGGCAATCATTCAAGCTGTCAATTGTTATAGCGGAACAAAGAAATGAGGGAAATACCAGATTTGGAGACAATCATTCAGGCTGTCAATAGTTATAAGGGAACAAAGAAATGAGGAAAACACCTGATTTAGACGCAATCATTCAAGATGTCATTGTTATAAGGGAACAAGGAAATGAGGAAAATACCAGATTTAGAGGCAAACATTCAGGCTGTCAATCGTTAGAAGAACACAAAGAAATGAGGACAATACCAGATTTAGAGGCAATCACTCAGGCTGTCAATTGTTATAAGGGAACAAGGAAATGACGAAAATACCAGATTTAGAGGTAATCATTTAGGCTGTCAATTGTTATAAGGGAACAAGGAAATGACGAAAATACCAGATGTAGAGGCAATCATTCAAGATGTCATTGTTATAAGGGAACAAGGAAATGAGGAAAATACCAGATTTAGAGCCAATCATTCAGGTTGTCAATTGTTAGAAGGGAACAAGAAAATGAGGAAAATACCAGATTTAGAGCCAATCATTCAGGCTGTCAATCGTTAGAAGAACACAAAGAAATGAGAAAAATACCAGATTTACAGGCAATCATTCAGGCTGTCAATCGTTAGAAGAACACAAAGAAATGAGAAAAATACCAGATTTAGAGACAATTATTCAGGCTGTCAATTGTTATAAGGGAGCAAAGAAATGAGGAAAATACCAGATTTAGAGGCAATCATTCAGGCTATCAATTGTTACAAGGGAACAAGAAAATGAGAAAAATACCAGATTTAGAGGCAATCATTCAAGATGTCACTGTTATAAGGGAACAAGAAAATGACGAAAATACCAGATTTAGAGGCAATCATTCAGGCTGTCAATCGTTAGAAGAACACAAAGAAATGAGGACAATACCAGATTTAGAGGCAATCACTCAGGCTGTCAATTGTTATAAGGGAACAAGGAAATGACGAAAATACCAGATTTAGAGGTAATCACTCAGGCTGTCAATTGTTATAAGGGAACAAGGAAATGACGAAAATACCAGATATAGAGGCAATCATTCAAGATGTCATTGTTATAAGGGAACAAGGAAATGAGGAAAATACCAGATTTAGAGCCAATCATTCAGGCTGTCAATTGTTAGAAGGGAACAAGAAAATGAGGAAAATACCAGATTTAGAGCCAATCATTCAGGCTGTCAATCTTTAGAAGAACACAAAGAAATGAGGAAAATACCAGATTTACAGGCAATCATTCAGGCTGTCAATCGTTAGAAGAACACAAAGAAATGAGAAAAATACCAGATTTAGAGACAATTATTCAGGCTGTCAATTGTTATAAGGGAGAAAGGAAATGAGGAAAATACCAGATTTAGAGGCAATCATTCGGGCTATCAATTGTTACAAGGGAACAAGAAAATGAGAAAAATACCAGATTTAGTGGCAATCATTCAAGATGTCACTGTTATAAGGGAACAAGAAAATGACGAAAATACGAGAATTAGAGGCAATCATTCAGGCTGTCAATCGTTAGAAGAACACATAGAAATTAGGAAAATACCAGATTTAGAGGCAATCATTCAGGCTCCCAATTGTTATAAGGGAACAAGGAAATGAGGAAAATACCAGATTTAGAGGCAATCATTCAAGATGTCATTGTTATAAGGGAACAAGGAAATGAGGCAAATACCAGATTTAGAGCCAATCACTCAAGCTGTCAATCGTTAGAAGAACACAAAGAAATGAGGAAATACCAGATTTAGAGGCAATCACTCAGGCTGTCAATTGTTATAAGGGAACAAGGAAATGACGAAAATACCAGATTTAGAGGCAATCATTCAAGATGTCATTGTCATAAGGGATCAAGGAAATGAGGAAAATACCAGATTTACAGGCAATCATTCAGGCTGTCAATCGTTAGAAGAACACAAAGAAATCAGGAAAATACCAGATTTAGAGGCAATCATTCAGGCTGTCAATAGTTATAAGGGAACAAAGAAATCAGAAAAATACCAGATTTAGAGGCAATCATTCAAGATGTCACTGTAATAAGGGAACAAGAAAATGAGGAAAATACCAGATTTAGAGCCAATCATTCAGGCTGTCAATCGTTAGTAGAACACAAAGAAATTAAGAAAGTACCAGATTTAGAGGAAATTACTCAAGCTGTCAATAGTTATAAGGGAACAAGGAAATGAGGAAAATACCAGATTTAGAGGCAATTATTCAAGCTGTCAATCGTTATAAGGGAACAAAGAAATGAGGAAAATACCAGATTTAGAGACAATCATTCAGGCTGTCAATTGTTAGAAGGGAATAACGAAATGAGGACAATAACAGATTCAGAGGCAATCATTCAAGATGTCAACTGTTATAAGGGAACAAAGAAATGAGAAAAATACCAGATTTAGAGGCAATCATTCAAGATGTCATTGTTATAAGGGAACAAGGAAATGAGGAAAATACCAGATTTAGAGGCAATCATTCAGGCTGTCAATTGCTATAATGGAACAAGAAAATGAGGAAAATACCAGATTTAGAGCCAATCATTCAGGCTGTAAATCGTTAGAAGAACACAAGGAAATGAGGAAAATACCAGATTTAGAGGCAATCACTCAGGCTGTCAATAGTTATATGGGAACAAAGAAATGAGGAAAATACCAGATTTAGAGGCAATCATTCAAAATGTCATTGTTATAAGGGAACAAGGAAATGAGGAAAATACCAGATTTAGAGCCAATCACTCAGGCTGTCAATCGTTAGAAGAACACAAAGAATTGAGGAAAATACCAGATTTAGAGGCAATCATTCAGGCTGTCAATTGTTATAATTGAACAGGAAAATGATTAAAATACCAGATATAGAGCCAATCATTCAGGCTGTCAATCGTTAGAACTCAAAGAAATGAGGAAAATACCAGATTTAGAGGCAATCATTCACGCTGTCAATTGTTATAAGAAAACAAAGAAATGAGGAAAATACCAGATTTAGAGACAATCATTCAAGATGTCATTGTTATGAGGGAACAAGGAAATGAAGAAAATACCAGATTTAGAGACAATCATTCAGGCTGTCAATAGTTATAATGGAGCTGAACAAGAAAATGAGGAAAATACCAGATATAGAGGCAATCACTCAGGCTGTCAATTGTTATAAGGGAACAAGGAAATGACGAAAATACCAGATTTAGAGGCAATCATTCAAGATGTCATTGTTATACGGGAATAAGGAAATGAGGAAAATACCAGATTTAGAGCCAATCATTCTGGCTGTCAATCGTTAGAGGAACACAAAGACATGCGAAAAATACCAGATTTAGAGGCAATCATTCAAGCTGTCAATTGTTATAACGGAACAAAGAAATGAGAAAAATACCAGATTTAGAGGTAATCACTCAGGCTGTCAATCGTTAGAAGGGAACAAGGAAATGACGAAAATACCAGATTTGGAGACAATCATTCAGGCTGTCAATAGTTATAAGGGAACAAAGAAATGAGGAAAATACCAGATTTAGAGGCAATCATTCAAGATGTCATTGTTATAAGGGAACAAGGAAATGAGGAAAATACCAGATTTAGAGGCAAACATTCAGGCTGTCAATCGTTAGAAGAACACAAAGAAATGAGGACAATACCAGATTTAGAGGCAATCACTCAGGCTGTCAATTGTTATAAGGGAACAAGGAAATGACGAAAATACCAGATTTAGAGGTAATCACTCAGGCTGTCAATTGTTATAAGGGAACAAGGAAATCAGAAAAATACCAGATTTAGAGACAATCATTCAAGATGTCACTGTTATAAGGGAACAAGAAAATGAGGAAAATACCAGATTTAGAGCCAATCATTCAGGCTGTCAATCGTTAGTAGAACACAAAGAAATTAAGAAAGTACCAGATTTAGAGGAAATTACTCAAGCTGTCAATAGTTATAAGGGAACAAGGAAATGAGGAAAATACCAGATTTAGAGGCAATTATTCAAGCTGTCAATCGTTATAAGGGAACAAAGAAATGAGGAAAATACCAGATTTAGAGACAATCATTCAGGCTGTCAATTGTTAGAAGGGAATAACGAAATGAGGACAATACCAGATTCAGAGGCAATCATTCAAGCTGTCAATTGTTATAAGGGAACAAAGAAATGAGAAAAATACCAGATTTAGTGGCAATCATTCAAGATGTCATTGTTATAAGGGAACAAGGAAATGAAGAAAATACCAGATTTAGAGGCAATCATTCAGGCTGTCAATTGCTATAATGGAACAAGAAAATGAGGAAAATACCAGATTTAGAGCCAATCATTCAGGCTGTAAATCGTTAGAAGAACACAAGGAAATGAGGAAAATACCAGATTTAGAGGCAATCACTCAGGCTGTCAATTGTTATAAGAAAACAAAGAAATGAGGAAAATACCAGATTTAGAGGCAATCACTCACGCTGTCAATTGTTATAAGAAAACAAAGAAATGAGGAAAATACCAGATTTAGAGACAATCATTCAAGATGTCATTGTTATAAGGGAACAAGGAAATGAAGAAAATACCAGATTTAGAGACAATCATTCAGGCTGTCAATAGTTACAAGGGAACAAAGAAATGAGGGAAATACCAGATTTAGAGACAATCATTCAGGCTGTCAATAGCTATAATGGAGCTGAACAAGAAAATGAGGAAAATACCAGATATAGAGGCAATCACTCAGGCTGTCAATTGTTATAAGGGAACAAGGAAATGACGAAAATACCAGATTTAGAGGCAATCATTCAAGATGTCATTGTTATAAGGGAATAAGGAAATGAGGAAAATGCCAGATTTAGAGCCAATCATTCTGGCTGTCAATCGTTAGAGGAACACAAAGACATGAGAAAAATACCAGATTTAGAGGCAATCATTCAGGCTGTCAATAGTTATAAGGGAACAAAGAAATGAGGAAAATATGAGATTTAGAGGCAATCATTCAAGATGTCATTTTATAAGTGAACAAGGAAATGAGGAAAATACCAGATTTAGAGCCAATCATTCATACTATCAATCGTTAGAAGAACACAAAGAAATGAGAAAAATACCAGATTTAGAAGCAATCATTCAAGATGTCATTGTTATAAGGGAACAAGGAAATGAGGAAAATACCAGATTCAGAGGCAATCATTCAGGCTGTCAATCGTTAAAAGGACACAGAGAAATGAGGAAATACCAGATTTAGAGGCAATCATTCAGGCTGTCAATTGTTATAATTGAACAAGAAAATGATTAAAATACCAGATTTAGAGCCAATCATTCAGGCTGTCAATCGTTAGAACACAAAGAAATGAGGAAAATACCAGATTTAGAGGCAATCACTCACGCTGTCAATTGTTATAAGAAAACAAAGAAATGAGGAAAATACCTGATTTAGAGACAATCATTCAAGATGTCATTGTTATAAGGGAACAAGGAAATGAAGAAAATACCAGATTTAGAGACAATCATTCAGGCTGTCAATAGTTACAAGGGAACAAAGAAATGAGGGAAATACCAGATTTAGAGACAATCATTCAGGCTGTCAATAGTTATAATGGAGCTGAACAAGAAAATGAGGAAAATACCAGATATAGAGGCAATCACTCAGGCTGTGAATTGTTATAAGGGAACAAGGAAATGACGAAAATACCAGATTTAGAGGCAATCATTCAAGATGTCATTGTTATAAGGGAGTAAGGAAATGAGGAAAATGCCAGATTTAGAGCCAATCATTCTGGCTGTCAATCGTTAGAGGAACACAAAGACATGAGAAAAATACCAGATTTAGAGGCAATCATTCAGGCTGTCAATAGTTATAAGGGAACAAAGAAATGAGGAAAATATGAGATTTAGAGGCAATCATTCAAGATGTCATTTTATAAGTGAACAAGGAAATGAGGAAAATACCAGATTTAGAGCCAATCATTCAGGCTATCAATCGTTAGAAGAACACAAAGAAATGAGAAAAATACCATATTTAGAAGCAATCATTCAAGATGTCACTTTTATAAGGGAACATGGAAATGAGAAAAATACCAGATTTAGAGGCAATCACTCAGGCTGTCAATTGTTATAAGGGAACAAAGAAATGAGGAAAATACCAGATTTAGAGGCAATCATTCAAGATGTCATTGTTATAAGGGAACAAGGAAATGAGGAAAATACCAGATTTAGAGACAATCATTCAGGCTGTCAATCGTTAGAAGAACACAAAAAAATGAGGAAAATACCAGATTTAGAGGCAATCATTCAGGCTGTCAATTGTTATAATGGAACAAGAAAATGAGGAAAATACCAGATTTGGAGCCAATCATTCAGGCTGTCAATCGTTAGAACACAAAGAAATGAGGAAAATACCAGATTTAGAGGCAATCACTCACGCTGTCAATTGTTATAAGAAAACAAAGAAATGAGGAAAATACCAGATTTAGATACAATCATTCAAGATGTCATTGTTATAAGGGAACAAGGAAATGAAGAAAATTCCAGATTTAGAGACAATCATTCAGGCTGTCAATAGTTACAAGGGAACAAAGAAATGAGAAAAATAACAGATTTAGAGGCAATCATTCAAGATGTCACTGTTATAAGGGAACAAGGAAATGAGGAAAATACCAGATTTAGAGCCAATCATTCAGGCTGTCAATCGTTAGAAGAACACAAAGAAATAAGAAAAATACCAGATTTAGAGGCAATCATTCAAGATGTCACTGTTATAAGGGAACAAGGAAATGAGGAAAATACCAGATTTAGAGGCAATCACTCAGTCTGTCAATTGTTATAAGGGAACAAAGAAATGAGGAAAATACCAGATTTAGAGGCAATCATTCAAGATGTCATTGTTATAAAGGAACAAGGAAATGAGGAAAATACCACATTTAGAGCCAATCATTCGGGCTGTCAATCGTTAGAAGAACACAAAGAAATGAGGAAAATACCAGATTTAGAGGCAATCATTCAGCCTGTCAATTGTTATAGTGGAACAAGAAAGTGAGGAAAATACCAGATTTAGAGCCAATCATTCAGGCTGTCAATCGTTAGAACACAAAGAAATGAGGAAAATACCAGATTTAGAGGCAATCACTCACGCTGTCAATTGTTATAAGGGAACAAAGAAATGAGGAAAATACCAGATTTAGAGACAATCATTCAAGATGTCATTGTTATAAGGGAACAAGGAAATGAGGAAAATGCCAGATTTAGAGCCAATCACTTAGGCTGTCAATCGTTATAAGGGAACAAAGAAATGAGAAAAATACCAGATTTAGAGGAAATCATTCAAGATGTCACTGTTATAAGGGAACAAGGAAATGAGAAAAATACCAGATTTAGAGGCAATCATTCAGGCTGTCAATCGTTAGAAGAACCCAAAGAAATTAGGAAAATACCAGATTTAGAGGCAATCACTCTGGCTGTCAATAGTTATAAGGGAACAAAGAAATTAGGAAAATACCAGATTTAGAGGCAATTATTCAAGCTGTCAATCGTTAGAAGAACACAAGGAAATTAGGAAAATACCAGATTTTGAGGCAATCACTCAGGCTGTCATTAGTTATAAGGGAACAAAGAAATTAGGAAAATACCAGATTTAGAGGCAATCACTCACGCTGTCAATTGTTATAAGGGAACAAAGAAATGAGGAAAATACCAGATTTAGAGACAATCATTCAAGATGTCATTGTTATAAGGGAACAAGGAAATGAGGAAAATGCCAGATTTAGAGACAATCATTCAGGCTGTCAATAGTTATAAGGGAACAAAGAAATGAGAAAAAAACCAGATTTAGAGGCAATCATTCAAGATGTCACTGTCATAAGGGAACAAGAAAATGAGGAAAATACCAGATTTAGAGCCAATCATTCAGGCTGTCAATCGTTAGAAGAACACAAGGAAATTAGGAAAATACCAGATTTTGAGGCAATCACTCAGGCTGTCAATAGTTATAAGGGAACAAAGAAATTAGGAAAATACCAGATTTAGAGGCAATTATTCAAGCTGTCAATCGTTAGAAGAACACAAGGAAATTAGGAAAATACCAGATTTTGAGGCAATCACTCAGGCTGTCAATAGTTATAAGGCAACAAAGAAATTAGGAAAATACCAGATTTAGAGGCAATCATTCAAGATGTCATTGTTATAAGGGATCAAGGAAATGAGGAAAATACCAGATTTACAGGCAATCATTCAGGCTGTCAATCGTTAGAAGAACACAAAGAAATCAGGAAAATACCAGATTTAGAGGCAATCATTCAGGCTGTCAATAGTTATAAGGGAACAAAGAAATCAGAAAAATACCAGATTTAGAGGCAATCATTCAAGATGTCACTGTAATAAGGGAACAAGAAAATGAGGAAAATACCAGATTTAGAGCCAATCATTCAGGCTGTCAATCGTTAGTAGAACACAAAGAAATTAAGAAAGTACCAGATTTAGAGGAAATTACTCAAGCTGTCAATAGTTATAAGGGAACAAGGAAATGAGGAAAATACCAGATTTAGAGCCAATCATTCAGGCTGTCATTCGTTAGAAAAACACAAGGAAATGAGGAAAATACCAGATTTAGAGGCAATCGCTCAGGCTGTCAATAGTTATAAGGGAACAAAGAAATGAGAAAAAAAACAGATTTAGAGGCAATCATTCAAGATGTCACTGTTATAAGGGAACAAGAAAATGAGGAATATACCAGATTTAGAGCCAATCATTCAGGCTGTCAATCGTTAGAAGAACACAAGGAAATTAGGAAAATACCAGATTTTGAGGCAATCACTCAGGCTGTCAATAGTTATAAGGGAACAAAGAAATTAGGAAAATACCAGATTTAGAGGCAATTATTCAAGCTTTCAATCGTTATAAGGGAACAAAGAAATGAGGAAAATACCAGATTTAGAGACAATCATTCAGGCTGTCAATAGTTATAAGGCAACAAAGAAATGAGAAAAAAACCAGATTTAGAGGCAATCATTCAAGATGTCACTGTCATAAGGGAACAAGAAAATGAGGAAAATACCAGATTTAGAGCCAATCATTCAGGCTGTCAATCGTTAGAAGAACACAAGGAAATTAGGAAAATACCAGATTTTGAGGCAATCACTCAGGCTGTCAATAGTAATAAGGGAACAAAGAAATTAGGAAAATACCAGATTTAGAGGCAATTATTCAAGCTGTCAATCGTTATAAGGGAACAAAGAAATGAGGAAAATACCAGGTTCAGAGGCAATCATTCAAGCTGTCAATTGTTATAAGGGAACAAAGAAATGAGGGAAATACCAGATTTAGAGGTAATCACTCAGGCTGTCAATCGTTAGAAGGGAACAAGGAAATGACGAAAATACCAGATTTGGAGACAATCATTCAGGCTGTCAATAGTTATAAGGGAACAAAGAAATGAGGAAAATACCAGATTTAGAGGCAATCATTCAAGATGTCATTGTTATAAGGGAACAAGGAAATGAGGAAAATACCAGATTTAGAGGCAAACATTCAGGCTGTCAATCGTTAGAGGAACACAAAGACATGAGAAAAATACCAGATTTAGAGGCAATCATTCAAGCTGTCAATTGTTATAACGGAACAAAGAAATGAGAAAAATACCAGATTTAGAGGTAATCACTCAGGCTGTCAATCGTTAGAAGGGAACAAGGAAATGACGAAAATACCAGATTTGGAGACAATCATTCAGGCTGTCAATAGTTATAAGGGAACAAAGAAATGAGGAAAATACCAGATTTAGAGGCAATCATTCAAGATGTCATTGTTATAAGGGAACAAGGAAATGAGGAAAATACCAGATTTAGAGGCAAACATTCAGGCTGTCAATCGTTAGAAGAACACAAAGAAATGAGGACAATACCAGATTTAGAGGCAATCACTCAGGCTGTCAATTGTTATAAGGGAACAAGGAAATGACGAAAATACCAGATTTAGAGGTAATCACTCAGGCTGTCAATTGTTATAAGGGAACAAGGAAATCAGAAAAATACCAGATTTAGAGACAATCATTCAAGATGTCACTGTTATAAGGGAACAAGAAAATGAGGAAAATACCAGATTTAGAGCCAATCATTCAGGCTGTCAATCGTTAGTAGAACACAAAGAAATTAAGAAAGTACCAGATTTAGAGGAAATTACTCAAGCTGTCAATAGTTATAAGGGAACAAGGAAATGAGGAAAATACCAGATTTAGAGGCAATTATTCAAGCTGTCAATCGTTATAAGGGAACAAAGAAATGAGGAAAATACCAGATTTAGAGACAATCATTCAGGCTGTCAATTGTTAGAAGGGAATAACGAAATGAGGACAATACCAGATTCAGAGGCAATCATTCAAGCTGTCAATTGTTATAAGGGAACAAAGAAATGAGAAAAATACCAGATTTAGTGGCAATCATTCAAGATGTCATTGTTATAAGGGAACAAGGAAATGAAGAAAATACCAGATTTAGAGGCAATCATTCAGGCTGTCAATTGCTATAATGGAACAAGAAAATGAGGAAAATACCAGATTTAGAGCCAATCATTCAGGCTGTAAATCGTTAGAAGAACACAAGGAAATGAGGAAAATACCAGATTTAGAGGCAATCACTCAGGCTGTCAATTGTTATAAGAAAACAAAGAAATGAGGAAAATACCAGATTTAGAGGCAATCACTCACGCTGTCAATTGTTATAAGAAAACAAAGAAATGAGGAAAATACCAGATTTAGAGACAATCATTCAAGATGTCATTGTTATAAGGGAACAAGGAAATGAAGAAAATACCAGATTTAGAGACAATCATTCAGGCTGTCAATAGTTACAAGGGAACAAAGAAATGAGGGAAATACCAGATTTAGAGACAATCATTCAGGCTGTCAATAGCTATAATGGAGCTGAACAAGAAAATGAGGAAAATACCAGATATAGAGGCAATCACTCAGGCTGTCAATTGTTATAAGGGAACAAGGAAATGACGAAAATACCAGATTTAGAGGCAATCATTCAAGATGTCATTGTTATAAGGGAATAAGGAAATGAGGAAAATGCCAGATTTAGAGCCAATCATTCTGGCTGTCAATCGTTAGAGGAACACAAAGACATGAGAAAAATACCAGATTTAGAGGCAATCATTCAGGCTGTCAATAGTTATAAGGGAACAAAGAAATGAGGAAAATATGAGATTTAGAGGCAATCATTCAAGATGTCATTTTATAAGTGAACAAGGAAATGAGGAAAATACCAGATTTAGAGCCAATCATTCATACTATCAATCGTTAGAAGAACACAAAGAAATGAGAAAAATACCAGATTTAGAAGCAATCATTCAAGATGTCATTGTTATAAGGGAACAAGGAAATGATGAAAATACCAGATTCAGAGGCAATCATTCAGGCTGTCAATCGTTAAAAGGACACAGAGAAATGAGGAAATACCAGATTTAGAGGCAATCATTCAGGCTGTCAATTGTTATAATTGAACAAGAAAATGATTAAAATACCAGATTTAGAGCCAATCATTCAGGCTGTCAATCGTTAGAACACAAAGAAATGAGGAAAATACCAGATTTAGAGGCAATCACTCACGCTGTCAATTGTTATAAGAAAACAAAGAAATGAGGAAAATACCAGATTTAGAGACAATCATTCAAGATGTCATTGTTATAAGGGAACAAGGAAATGAAGAAAATACCAGATTTAGAGACAATCATTCAGGCTGTCAATAGTTACAAGGGAACAAAGAAATGAGGGAAATACCAGATTTAGAGACAATCATTCAGGCTGTCAATAGTTATAATGGAGCTGAACAAGAAAATGAGGAAAATACCAGATATAGAGGCAATCACTCAGGCTGTGAATTGTTATAAGGGAACAAGGAAATGACGAAAATACCAGATTTAGAGGCAATCATTCAAGATGTCATTGTTATAAGGGAGTAAGGAAATGAGGAAAATGCCAGATTTAGAGCCAATCATTCTGGCTGTCAATCGTTAGAGGAACACAAAGACATGAGAAAAATACCAGATTTAGAGGCAATCATTCAGGCTGTCAATAGTTATAAGGGAACAAAGAAATGAGGAAAATATGAGATTTAGAGGCAATCATTCAAGATGTCATTTTATAAGTGAACAAGGAAATGAGGAAAATACCAGATTTAGAGCCAATCATTCAGGCTATCAATCGTTAGAAGAACACAAAGAAATGAGAAAAATACCATATTTAGAAGCAATCATTCAAGATGTCACTTTTATAAGGGAACATGGAAATGAGAAAAATACCAGATTTAGAGGCAATCACTCAGGCTGTCAATTGTTATAAGGGAACAAAGAAATGAGGAAAATACCAGATTTAGAGGCAATCATTCAAGATGTCATTGTTATAAGGGAACAAGGAAATGAGGAAAATACCAGATTTAGAGACAATCATTCAGGCTGTCAATCGTTAGAAGAACACAAAAAAATGAGGAAAATACCAGATTTAGAGGCAATCATTCAGGCTGTCAATTGTTATAATGGAACAAGAAAATGAGGAAAATACCAGATTTGGAGCCAATCATTCAGGCTGTCAATCGTTAGAACACAAAGAAATGAGGAAAATACCAGATTTAGAGGCAATCACTCACGCTGTCAATTGTTATAAGAAAACAAAGAAATGAGGAAAATACCAGATTTAGATACAATCATTCAAGATGTCATTGTTATAAGGGAACAAGGAAATGAAGAAAATTCCAGATTTAGAGACAATCATTCAGGCTGTCAATAGTTACAAGGGAACAAAGAAATGAGAAAAATAACAGATTTAGAGGCAATCATTCAAGATGTCACTGTTATAAGGGAACAAGGAAATGAGGAAAATACCAGATTTAGAGCCAATCATTCAGGCTGTCAATCGTTAGAAGAACACAAAGAAATAAGAAAAATACCAGATTTAGAGGCAATCATTCAAGATGTCACTGTTATAAGGGAACAAGGAAATGAGGAAAATACCAGATTTAGAGGCAATCACTCAGTCTGTCAATTGTTATAAGGGAACAAAGAAATGAGGAAAATACCAGATTTAGAGGCAATCATTCAAGATGTCATTGTTATAAAGGAACAAGGAAATGAGGAAAATACCACATTTAGAGCCAATCATTCGGGCTGTCAATCGTTAGAAGAACACAAAGAAATGAGGAAAATACCAGATTTAGAGGCAATCATTCAGCCTGTCAATTGTTATAGTGGAACAAGAAAGTGAGGAAAATACCAGATTTAGAGCCAATCATTCAGGCTGTCAATCGTTAGAACACAAAGAAATGAGGAAAATACCAGATTTAGAGGCAATCACTCACGCTGTCAATTGTTATAAGGGAACAAAGAAATGAGGAAAATACCAGATTTAGAGACAATCATTCAAGATGTCATTGTTATAAGGGAACAAGGAAATGAGGAAAATGCCAGATTTAGAGCCAATCACTTAGGCTGTCAATCGTTATAAGGGAACAAAGAAATGAGAAAAATACCAGATTTAGAGGAAATCATTCAAGATGTCACTGTTATAAGGGAACAAGGAAATGAGAAAAATACCAGATTTAGAGGCAATCATTCAGGCTGTCAATCGTTAGAAGAACCCAAAGAAATTAGGAAAATACCAGATTTAGAGGCAATCACTCTGGCTGTCAATAGTTATAAGGGAACAAAGAAATTAGGAAAATACCAGATTTAGAGGCAATTATTCAAGCTGTCAATCGTTAGAAGAACACAAGGAAATTAGGAAAATACCAGATTTTGAGGCAATCACTCAGGCTGTCATTAGTTATAAGGGAACAAAGAAATTAGGAAAATACCAGATTTAGAGGCAATCACTCACGCTGTCAATTGTTATAAGGGAACAAAGAAATGAGGAAAATACCAGATTTAGAGACAATCATTCAAGATGTCATTGTTATAAGGGAACAAGGAAATGAGGAAAATGCCAGATTTAGAGACAATCATTCAGGCTGTCAATAGTTATAAGGGAACAAAGAAATGAGAAAAAAACCAGATTTAGAGGCAATCATTCAAGATGTCACTGTCATAAGGGAACAAGAAAATGAGGAAAATACCAGATTTAGAGCCAATCATTCAGGCTGTCAATCGTTAGAAGAACACAAGGAAATTAGGAAAATACCAGATTTTGAGGCAATCACTCAGGCTGTCAATAGTTATAAGGGAACAAAGAAATTAGGAAAATACCAGATTTAGAGGCAATTATTCAAGCTGTCAATCGTTAGAAGAACACAAGGAAATTAGGAAAATACCAGATTTTGAGGCAATCACTCAGGCTGTCAATAGTTATAAGGCAACAAAGAAATTAGGAAAATACCAGATTTAGAGGCAATCATTCAAGATGTCATTGTTATAAGGGATCAAGGAAATGAGGAAAATACCAGATTTACAGGCAATCATTCAGGCTGTCAATCGTTAGAAGAACACAAAGAAATCAGGAAAATACCAGATTTAGAGGCAATCATTCAGGCTGTCAATAGTTATAAGGGAACAAAGAAATCAGAAAAATACCAGATTTAGAGGCAATCATTCAGGCTGTCAATCGTTAGTAGAACACAAAGAAATTAAGAAAGTACCAGATTTAGAGGAAATTACTCAAGCTGTCAATAGTTATAAGGGAACAAGGAAATGAGGAAAATACCAGATTTAGAGCCAATCATTCAGGCTGTCATTCGTTAGAAAAACACAAGGAAATGAGGAAAATACCAGATTTAGAGGCAATCGCTCAGGCTGTCAATAGTTATAAGGGAACAAAGAAATGAGAAAAAAACCAGATTTAGAGGCAATCATTCAAGATGTCACTGTTATAAGGGAACAAGAAAATGAGGAATATACCAGATTTAGAGCCAATCATTCAGGCTGTCAATCGTTAGAAGAACACAAGGAAATTAGGAAAATACCAGATTTTGAGGCAATCACTCAGGCTGTCAATAGTTATAAGGGAACAAAGAAATTAGGAAAATACCAGATTTAGAGGCAATTATTCAAGCTTTCAATCGTTATAAGGGAACAAAGAAATGAGGAAAATACCAGATTTAGAGACAATCATTCAGGCTGTCAATAGTTGTAAGGCAACAAAGAAATGAGAAAAAACCAGATTTAGAGGCAATCATTCAAGATGTCACTGTCATAAGGGAACAAGAAAATGAGGAAAATACCAGATTTAGAGCCAATCATTCAGGCTGTCAATCGTTAGAAGAACACAAGGAAATTAGGAAAATACCAGATTTTGAGGCAATCACTCAGGCTGTCAATAGTTATAAGGGAACAAAGAAATTAGGAAAATACCAGATTTAGAGGCAATTATTCAAGCTGTCAATCGTTATAAGGGAACAAAGAAATGAGGAAAATACCAGGTTCAGAGGCAATCATTCAAGCTGTCAATTGTTATAAGGGAACAAAGAAATGAGGGAAATACCAGATTTAGAGGCAATCATTCAAGATGTCACTGTTATTAGGGAACAAGGAAATGACGAAAATACCAGATTTAGAGGCAATCATTCAGGCTGTCAATCGTTAGAAGAACACAAAGAAATTAGGAAAATACCAGATTTAGAGGCAATCACTCAGGCTGTCAATTGTTATATGGGAACAAAGAAATGAGGAAAATACCTGATTTAGAGGCAATCATTCAAGATGTCATTGTTGTAAGTTAACAAAGAAATGAGAAAAATACCAGATTTAGAGGCAATCATACAGGCTGTCAATTGTTATAATGAAACAAGAAAATGAGGAAAATACGAGATTTAGAGCCAATCATTCAGGCTGACAATCGTTAGAAGAACACAAAGAAATGAGGAAAATACCAGATTTAGAGGCAATCACTCACAGTGTCAATTTTTATAAGGGAACAAGGAAATGAGGAAAATACCAGATTTAGAGACAATCATTCAAGATGTCATTGTTATAAGGGAACAAGGAAATGAGGAAAATACCAGATTCAGAGGCAATCATTCAGGCTGTCAATCGTTAGAAGGACACAAAGAAATGAGGAAATACCAGATTTAGAGGCAATAACTCAGGCTGTCAATTGTTTTAAGGGAACAAAGAAATGAAGAAAATACCAGACTTAGAGGCAATCATTCAAACTGTAAATTCTTAAAAGGGAACGGAGAAATGTGGAAAATACCAGATTTAGAGGCAATCATTCAAACTGTAAATTCTTATAAGGGAACGGAGAAATGTGGAAAATTCCAGATTTGGAGGCAATCATTCAAACTGTAAATTCTTATAAGGGAACGAAGAAATGTGGAAAATACCAGATTTAGAGGCAATCATTCAAACTGTAAATTGTTAGATGGAAACAAAGAAATGAGGAAAATACCAGATTTAGAGGCCATCATTCAGGCAGTCAATCGTTAGAATAACACAAAGAAATTACGAAAATATCAGATTTAGAAGCAATCACTCAGGCTGTCAATTGTTATAAGGGAACAAGGAAATGAGGAAAATATCAGATTTAGATTCAATTATTCAAGCTGTCAATCGTTAAAAGGGAACAAAGAAATTAGGAAAATACCAGATTTAGAGACAATCATTCAAGCTGTCAATTGTTATAACGGAACAAAGAAATGAGGGAAATACCAGATTTGGAGACAATCATTCAGGCTGTCAATAGTTATAAGGGAACAAATAAATGAGGAAAATACCAGATTTAGTGGCAATCATTCAAGATGTCATTGTTATAAGGGAACAAGGAAATGAGGAAAATACCAGATTTAGAGGCAATCATTCAGGCAGTCAATCGTTAGAAGAACACAAAGAAATTACGAAAATATAAGATTTAGAGGCAATCACTCAGGCTGTCAATTGTTATAAGGGAACAAGGAAATGAGGAAAATACCAGATTTAGAGGCAATTATTCAAGCTGTCAATCGTTAAAAGGGAACAAAGAAATTATTAAAATACCAGATTTAGAGACAATCATTCAAGCTGTCAATTGTTATAACGGAACAAAGAAATGAGAGAAATACCAGATTTGGAGACAATAATTCAGGCTGTCAATAGTTATAAGGGAACAAAGAAATGAGGAAAATACCAGATTTAGAGGCAATCATTCAAGATGTCATTGTTATAAGGGAACAAGGAAATGAGGAAAATACCAGATTTAGAGGCAAACATTCAGGCTGTCAATCGTTAGAAGAACACAAGGAAATGAGGACAATACCAGATTTAGAGGCAATCACTCAGGCTGTCAATTGTTATAAGGGAACAAGGAAATGACGAAAATACCAGATTTAGAGGTAATCACTCAGGCTGTCAATTGTTATAAGGGAACAAGGAAATGACGAAAATACCAGATATAGAGGCAATCATTCAAGATGTCATTGTTATAAGGGAACAAGGAAATGAGGAAAATACCAGATTTAGAGCCAATCATTCAGGCTGTCAATTGTTAGAAGGAAACAAGAAAATGAGGAAAATACCAGATTTAGAGCCAATCATTCAGGCTGTCAATCGTTAGAAGAACACAAAGAAATGAGAAAAATACCAGATTTACAGGCAATCATTCAGGCTGTCAATCGTTAGAAGAACACAAAGAAATGAGAAAAATACCAGATTTAGAGACAATTATTCAGGCTGTCAATTGTTATAAGGGAGCAAGGAAATGAGGAAAATACCAGATTTAGAGGCAATCATTCAGGCTATCAATTGTTACAAGGGAACAAGAAAATGAGAAAAATACCAGATTTAGTGGCAATCATTCAAGATGTCACTGTTATAAGGGAACAAGAAAATGACGAAAATACCAGATTTAGAGGCAATCATTCAGGCTGTCAGTCGTTAGAAGAACACAAAGAAATTAGGAAAATACCAGATTTGGAGGCAATCATTCAGGCTCCCAATTGTTATAAGGAAACAAGGAAATGACGAAAATACCAGATTTAGAGGCAATCATTCAAGCTGTCAATCGTTAGAAGAACACAAAGAAATGAGGAAATACCAGATTTAGAGGCAATCACTCAGGCTGTCAATTGTTATAAGGGAACAAGGAAATGACGAAAATACCAGATTTAGAGGCAATCATTCAAGATGTCATTGTTATAAGGGATCAAGGAAATGAGGAAAATACCAGATTTACAGGCAATCATTCAGGCTGTCAATCGTTAGAAGAACACAAAGAAATCAGGAAAATACCAGATTTAGAGGCAATCATTCAGGCTGTCAATAGTTATAAGGGAACAAAGAAATCAGAAAAATACCAGATTTAGAGGCAATCATTCAAGATGTCGCTGTAATAAGGGAACAAGAAAATGAGGAAAATACCAGATTTAGAGCCAATCATTCAGGCTGTCAATCTATGTAGTAGAACACAAAGAAATTAAGAAAGTACCAGATTTAAAGGAAATTACTCAAGCTGTCAATAGTTATAAGGGAACAAGGAAATGAGGAAAATACCAGATTTAGAGGCAATTATTCAAGCTGTCAATCGTTATAAGGGAACAAAGAAATGAGGAAAATACCAGATTTAGAGACAATCATTCAGGCTGTCAATTGTTAGAAGGGAATAACGAAATGAGGACAATACCAGATTCAGAGGCAATCATTCAAGCTGTCAATTGTTATATGGGAACAAAGAAATGAGAAAAATACCAGATTTAGAGGCAATCATTCAAGATGTCATTGTTATAAGGGAACAAGGAAATGAGGAAAATACCAGATTTAGAGGCAATCATTCAGGCTGTCAATTGCTATAATGGAACAAGAAAATGAGGAAAATACCAGATTTAGAGCCAATCATTCAGGCTGTAAATCGTTAGAAGAACACAAGGAAATGAGGAAAATACCAGATTTAGAGGCAATCACTCAGGCTGTCAATAGTTATATGGGAACAAAGAAATGAGGAAAATACCAGATTTAGAGGCAATCATTCAAAATGTCATTGTTATAAGGGAACAAGGAAATGAGGAAAATACCAGATTTAGAGCCAATCACTCAGGCTGTCAATCGTTAGAAGAACACAAAGAATTGAGGAAAATACCAGATTTAGAGGCAATCATTCAGGCTGTCAATTGTTATAATTGAACAAGAAAATGATTAAAATACCAGATTTAGAGCCAATCATTCAGGCTGTCAATCGTTAGAACACAAAGAAATGAGGAAAATACCAGATTTAGAGGCAATCATTCACGCTGTCAATTGTTATAAGAAAACAAAGAAATGAGGAAAATACCAGATTTAGAGACAATCATTCGAGATGTCGTTGTTATAAGGGAACAAGGAAATGAAGAAAATACCAGATTTAGAGACAATCATTCAGGCTGTCAATAGTTACAAGGGAACAAAGAAATGAATGAAATACCAGATTTAGAGACAATCATTCAGGCTGTCAATAGTTATAATGGAGCTGAACAAGAAAATGAGGAAAATACCAGATATAGAGGCAATCACTCAGGCTGTCAATTGTTATAAGGGAACAAGGAAATGACGAAAATACCAGATATAGAGGCAATCATTCAAGATGTCATTGTTATAAGGGAACAAGGAAATGAGGAAAATACCAGATTTAGAGCCAATCATTCAGGCTGTCAATTGTTAGAAGGGAACAAGAAAATGAGGAAAATTCCAGATTTAGAGCCAATCATTCAGGCTGTCAATCGTTAGAAGAACACAAAGAAATGAGAAAAATACCAGATTTACAGGCAATCATTCAGGCTGTCAATCGTTAGAAGAACACAAAGAAATGAGAAAAATACCAGATTTAGAGACAATTATTCAGGCTGTCAATTGTTATAAGGGAGCAAGGAAATGAGGAAAATACCTGATTTAGAGGCAATCATTCAGGCTATCAATTGTTACAAGGGAACAAGAAAATGAGAAAAATACCAGATTTAGTGGCAATCATTCAAGATGTCACTGTTATAAGGGAACAAGAAAATGACGAAAATACCAGATTTAGAGGCAATCATTCAGGCTGTCAGTCGTTAGAAGAACACAAAGAAATTAGGAAAATACCAGATTTGGAGGCAATCATTCAGGCTCCCAATTGTTATAAGGAAACAAGGAAATGACGAAAATACCAGATTTAGAGGCAATCATTCAAGCTGTCAATCGTTAGAAGAACACAAAGAAATGAGGAAATACCAGATTTAGAGGCAATCACTCAGGCTGTCAATTGTTATAAGGGAACAAGGAAATGACGAAAATACCAGATTTAGAGGCAATCATTCAAGATGTCATTGTTATAAGGGATCAAGGAAATGAGGAAAATACCAGATTTACAGGCAATCATTCAGGCTGTCAATCGTTAGAAGAACACAAAGAAATCAGGAAAATACCAGATTTAGAGGCAATCATTCAGGCTGTCAATAGTTATAAGGGAACAAAGAAATCAGAAAAATACCAGATTTAGAGGCAATCATTCAAGATGTCGCTGTAATAAGGGAACAAGAAAATGAGGAAAATACCAGATTTAGAGCCAATCATTCAGGCTGTCAATCGTTAGTAGAACACAAAGAAATTAAGAAAGTACCAGATTTAAAGGAAATTACTCAAGCTGTCAATAGTTATAAGGGAACAAGGAAATGAGGAAAATACCAGATTTAGAGGCAATTATTCAAGCTGTCAATCGTTATAAGGGAACAAAGAAATGAGGAAAATACCAGATTTAGAGACAATCATTCAGGCTGTCAATTGTTAGAAGGGAATAACGAAATGAGGACAATACCAGATTCAGAGGCAATCATTCAAGCTGTCAATTGTTATATGGGAACAAAGAAATGAGAAAAATACCAGATTTAGAGGCAATCATTCAAGATGTCATTGTTATAAGGGAACAAGGAAATGAGGAAAATACCAGATTTAGAGGCAATCATTCAGGCTGTCAATTGCTATAATGGAACAAGAAAATGAGGAAAATACCAGATTTAGAGCCAATCATTCAGGCTGTAAATCGATAGAAGAACACAAGGAAATGAGGAAAATACCAGATTTAGAGGCAATCACTCAGGCTGTCAATAGTTATATGGGAACAAAGAAATGAGGAAAATACCAGATTTAGAGGCAATCATTCAAAATGTCATTGTTATAAGGGAACAAGGAAATGAGGAAAATACCAGATTTAGAGCCAATCACTCAGGCTGTCAATCGTTAGAAGAACACAAAGAATTGAGGAAAATACCAGATTTAGAGGCAATCATTCAGGCTGTCAATTGTTATAATTGAACAAGAAAATGATTAAAATACCAGATTTAGAGCCAATCATTCAGGCTGTCAATCGTTAGAACACAAAGAAATGAGGAAAATACCAGATTTAGAGGCAATCATTCACGCTGTCAATTGTTATAAGAAAACAAAGAAATGAGGAAAATACCAGATTTAGAGACAATCATTCGAGATGTCGTTGTTATAAGGGAACAAGGAAATGAAGAAAATACCAGATTTAGAGACAATCATTCAGGCTGTCAATAGTTACAAGGGAACAAAGAAATGAATGAAATACCATATTTAGAGACAATCATTCAGGCTGTCAATAGTTATAATGGAGCTGAACAAGAAAATGAGGAAAATACCAGATATAGAGGCAATCACTCAGGCTGTCAATTGTTATAAGGGAACAAGGAAATGACGAAAATACCAGATTTAGAGGCAATCATTCAAGATGTCATTGTTATAAGGGAACAAGGAAATGAGGAAAATACCAGATTTAGAGGCAAACATTCAGGCTGTCAATCGTTAGAAGAACACAAAGAAATGAGGACAATACCAGATTTAGAGGCAATCACTCAGGCTGTCAATTGTTATAACGGAACAATGAAATGAGGGAAATACCAGATTTGGAGACAATCATTCAGGCTGTCAATAGTTATAAGGGAACAAAGAAATGACGAAAATACCTGATTTAGACGCAATCATTCAAGATGTCATTGTTATAAGGGAACAAGGAAATGAGGAAAATACCAGATTTAGAGGCAAACATTCAGGCCGTCAATCGTTAGAAGAACACAAAGAAATGAGGACAATACCAGATTTAGAGGCAATCACTCAGGCTGTCAATTGTTATAAGGGAACAAGGAAATGACGAAAATACCAGATTTAGAGGTAATCATTTAGGCTGTCAATTGTTATAAGGGAACAAGGAAATGACGAAAATACCAGATGTAGAGGCAATCATTCAAGATGTCATTGTTATAAGGGAACAAGGAAATGAGGAAAATACCAGATTTAGAGCCAATCATTCAGGCTGTCAATTGTTAGAAGGGAACAAGAAAATGAGGAAAATACCAGATTTAGAGCCAATCATTCAGGCTGTCAATCGTTAGAAGAACACAAAGAAATGAGAAAAATACCAGATTTACAGGCAATCATTCAGGCTGTCAATCGTTAGAAGAACACAAAGAAATGAGAAAAATACCAGATTTAGAGACAATTATTCAGGCTGTCAATTGTTATAAGGGAGCAAAGAAATGAGGAAAATACCAGATTTAGAGGCAATCATTCAGGCTATCAATTGTTACAAGGGAACAAGAAAATGAGAAAAATACCAGATTTAGAGGCAATCATTCAAGATGTCACTGTTATAAGGGAACAAGAAAATGACGAAAATACCAGATTTAGAGGCAATCATTCAGGCTGTATATCGTTAGAAGAACACAAAGAAATGAGGACAATACCAGATTTAGAGGCAATCACTCAGGCTGTCAATTGTTATAAGGGAACAAGGAAATGACGAAAATACCAGATTTAGAGGTAATCACTCAGGCTGTCAATTGTTATAAGGGAACAAGGAAATGACGAAAATACCAGATATAGAGGCAATCATTGAAGATGTCCTTGTTATAAGGGAACAAGGAAATGAGGAAAATACCAGATTTAGAGCCAATCATTCAGGCTGTCAATTGTTAGAAGGGAACAAGAAAATGAGGAAAATACCAGATTTAGAGCCAATCATTCAGGCTGTCAATCGTTAGAAGAACACAAAGAAATGAGAAAAATACCAGATTTACAGGCAATCATTCAGGCTGTCAATCGTTAGAAGAACACAAAGAAATGAGAAAAATACCAGATTTAGAGACAATTATTCAGGCTGTCAATTGTTATAAGGGAGCAAGGAAATGAGGAAAATACCAGATTTAGAGGCAATCATTCAGGCTATCAATTGTTACAAGGGAACAAGAAAATGAGAAAAATACCAGATTTAGTGGCAATCATTCAAGATGTCACTGTTATAAGGGAACAAGAAAATGACGAAAATACCAGATTTAGAGGCAATCATTCAGGCTGTCAATCGTTAGAAGAACACAAAGAAATTAGGAAAATACCAGATTTAGAGGCAATCATTCAGGCTCCCAATTGTTATAAGGGAACAAGGAAATGAGGAAAATACCAGATTTAGAGGCAATCATTCAAGATGTCATTGTTATAAGGGAACAAGGAAATGAGGAAAATACCAGATTTAGAGCCAATCATTCAAGCTGTCAATCGTTAGAAGAACACAAAGAAATGAGGAAATACCAGATTTAGAGGCAATCACTCAGGCTGTCAATTGTTATAAGGGAACAAGGAAATGACGAAAATACCAGATTTAGAGGCAATCATTCAAGATGTCATTGTTATAAGGGATCAAGGAAATGAGGAAAATACCAGATTTACAGGCAATCATTCAGGCTGTCAATCTTTAGAAGAACACAAAGAAATCAGGAAAATACCAGATTTAGAGGCAATAATTCAGGCTGTCAATAGTTATAAGGGAACAAAGAAATGAGGAAAATACCAGATTTAGAGGCAATTATTCAAGCTGTCAATCGTTATAAGGGAACAAAGAAATGAGGAAAATACCAGATTTAGAGACAATCATTCAGGCTGTCAATTGTTAGAAGGGAATAGCGAAATGAGGACAATAACAGATTCAGAGGCAATCATTCAAGCTGTCAACTGTTATAAGGGAACAAAGAAATGAGAAAAATACCAGATTTAGAGGCAATCATTCAAGATGTCATTGTTATAAGGGAACAAGGAAATGAGGAAAATACCAGATTTAGAGGCAATCATTCAGGCTGTCAATTGCTATAATGGAACAAGAAAATGAGGAAAATACCAGATTTAGAGCCAATCATTCAGGCTGTAAATCGTTAGAAGAACACAAGGAAATGAGGAAAATACCAGATTTAGAGGCAATCACTCAGGCTGTCAATAGTTATATGGGAACAAAGAAATGAGGAAAATACCAGATTTAGAGGCAATCATTCAAAATGTCATTGTTATAAGGGAACAAGGAAATGAGGAAAATACCAGATTTAGAGCCAATCACTCAGGCTGTCAATCGTTAGAAGAACACAAAGAATTGAGGAAAATACCAGATTTAGAGGCAATCATTCAGGCTGTCAATTGTTATAATTGAACAGGAAAATGATTAAAATACCAGATTTAGAGCCAATCATTCAGGCTGTCATTGTTATGAGGGAACAAGGAAATGAAGAAAATACCAGATTTAGAGACAATCATTCAGGCTGTCAATAGTTATAATGGAGCTGAACAAGAAAATGAGGAAAATACCAGATATAGAGGCAATCACTCAGGCTGTCAATTGTTATAACGGAACAAGGAAATGACGAAAATACCAGATTTAGAGGCAATCATTCAAGATGTCAATTGTTATAACGGAACAAAGAAATGAGAAAAATACCAGATTTAGAGGTAATCACTGAGGCTGTCAATCGTTAAAAGGGAACAAGGAAATGACGAAAATACCAGATTTGGAGACAATCATTCAGGCTGTCAATAGTTATAAGGGAACAAAGAAATGAGGAAAATACCAGATTTAGAGGCAATCATTCAAGATGTCATTGTTATAAGGGAACAAGGAAATGAGGAAAATACCAGATTTAGAGGCAAACATTCAGGCTGTCAATCGTTAGAAGAACACAAAGAAATGAGGACAATACCAGATTTAGAGGCAATCACTCAGGCTGTCAATTGTTATAAGGGAACAAGGAAATGACGAAAATACCAGATTTAGAGGTAATCACTCAGGCTGTCAATTGTTATAAGGGAACAAGGAAATGACGAAAATACCAGATATAGAGGCAATCATTCAAGATGTCATTGTTATAAGGGAACAAGGAAATGAGGAAAATACCAGATTTAGAGCCAATCATTCAGGCTGTCAATTGTTAGAAGGGAACAAGAAAATGAGGAAAATACCAGATTTAGAGCCAATCATTCAGGCTGTCAATCGTTAGAAGAACACAAAGAAATGAGAAAAATACCAGATTTACAGGCAATCATTCAGGCTGTCAATCGTTAGAAGAACACAAAGAAATGAGAAAAATACCAGATTTAGAGACAATTATTCAGGCTGTCAATTGTTATAAGGGAGCAAAGAAATGAGGAAAATACCAGATTTAGAGGCAATCATTCAGGCTATCAATTGTTACAAGGGAACAAGAAAATGAGAAAAATACCAGATTTAGAGGCAATCATTCAAGATGTCACTGTTATAAGGGAACAAGAAAATGACGAAAATACCAGATTTAGAGGCAATCATTCAGGCTGTCAATCGTTAGAAGAACACAAAGTAATTTGGAAAATACCAGATTTAGAGGCAATCATTCAGGCTCCCAATTGTTATAAGGGAACAAGGAAATGAGGAAAATACCAGATTTAGAGGCAATCATTCAAGATGTCATTGTTATAAGGGAACAAGGAAATGAGGAAAATACCAGATTTAGAGCCAATCATTCAAGCTGTCAATCGTTAGAAGAACACAAAGAAATGAGGAAATACCAGATTTAGAGGCAATCACTCAGGCTGTCAGTTGTTATAAGGGAACAAGGAAATGACGAAAATACCAGATTTAGAGGCAATCATTCAAGATATCATTGTTATAAGGGATCAAGGAAATGAGGAAAATACCAGATTTACAGGCAATCATTCAGGCTGTCAATCGTTAGAAGAACACAAAGAAATCAGGAAAATACCAGATTTAGAGACAATCATTCAGGCTGTCAATAGTTATAAGGGAACAAAGAAATCAGAAAAATACCAGATTTAGAGGCAATCATTCAAGATGTCACTGTTATAAGGGAACAAGAAAATGAGGAAAATACCAGATTTAGAGCCAATCATTCAGGCTGTCAATCGTTAGTAGAACACAAAGAAATTAAGAAAGTAACAGATTTAGAGGAAATTACTCAAGCTGTCAATAGTTATAAGGGAACAAGGAAATGAGGAAAATACCAGATTTAGAGGCAATTATTCAAGCTGTCAATCGTTATAAGGGAACAAAGAAATGAGGAAAATACCAGATTTAGAGACAATCATTCAGGCTGTCAATTGTTAGAAGGGAATAACGAAATGAGGACAATACCAGATTCAGAGGCAATCATTCAAGCTGTCAATTGTTATAAGGGAACAAAGAAATGAGAAAAATACCAGATTTAGTGGCAATCATTCAAGATGTCATTGTTATAAGGGAACAAGGAAATGAAGAAAATACCAGATTTAGAGGCAATCATTCAGGCTGTCAATTGCTATAATGGAACAAGAAAATGAAGAAAATACCAGATTTAGAGCCAATCATTCAGGCTGTAAATCGTTAGAAGAACACAAGGAAATGAGGAAAATACCAGATTTAGAGGCAATCACTCAGGCTGTCAATTGTTATAAGAAAACAAAGAAATGAGGAAAATACCAGATTTAGAGGCAATCACTCACGCTGTCAATTGTTATAAGAAAACATTGAAATGAGGAAAATTCCAGATTTAGAGACAATCATTCAAGATGTCATTGTTATAAGGGAACAAGGAAATGAAGAAAATACCAGATTTAGAGACAATCATTCAGGCTGTCAATAGTTACAAGGGAACAAAGAAATGAGGGAAATACCAGATTTAGAGACAATCATTCAGGCTGTCAATAGCTATAATGGAGCTGAACAAGAAAATGAGGAAAATACCAGATATAGAGGCAATCACTCAGGCTGTCAATTGTTATAAGGGAACAAGGAAATGACGAAAATACCAGATTTAGAGGCAATCATTCAAGATGTCATTGTTATAAGGTAATAAGGAAATGAGGAAAATGCCAGATTTAGAGCGAATCATTCTGGCTGTCAATCGTTAGAGGAACACAAAGACATGAGAAAAATACCAGATTTAGAGGCAATCATTCAGGCTGTCAATAGTTATAAGGGAACAAAGAAATGAGGAAAATATGAGATTTAGAGGCAATCATTCAAGATGTCATTTTATAAGTGAACAAGGAAATGAGGAAAATACCAGATTTAGAGCCAATCATTCATACTATCAATCGTTAGAAGAACACAAAGAAATGAGAAAAATACCAGATTTAGAAGCAATCATTCAAGATGTCATTGTTATAAGGGAACAAGGAAATGAGGAAAATACCAGATTCAGAGGCAATCATTCAGGCTGTCAATCGTTAAAAGGACACAGAGAAATGAGGAAATACCAGATTTAGAGGCAATCATTCAGGCTGTCAATTGTTATAATTGAACAAGAAAATGATTAAAATACCAGATTTAGAGCCAATCATTCAGGCTGTCAATCGTTAGAACACAAAGAAATGAGGAAAATACCAGATTTAGAGGCAATCACTCACGCTGTCAATTGTTATAAGAAAACAAAGAAATGAGGAAAATACCAGATTTAGAGACAATCATTCAAGATGTCATAGTTATAAGAGAACAAGGAAATGAAGAAAATACCAGATTTAGAGACAATCATTCAGGCTGTCAATAGTTACAAGGGAACAAAGAAATGAGGGAAATACCAGATTTAGAGACAATCATTCAGGCTGTCAATAGTTATAATGGAGCTGAACAAGAAAATGAGGAAAATACCAGATATAGAGGCAATCACTCAGGCTGTCAATTGTTATAAGGGAACAAGGAAATGACGAAAATACCAGATTTAGAGGCAATCATTCAAGATGTCATTGTTATAAGGGAATAAGGAAATGAGGAAAATGCCAGATTTAGAGCCAATCATTCTGGCTGTCAATCGTTAGAGGAACACAAAGACATGAGAAAAATACCAGATTTAGAGGCAATCATTCAGGCTGTCAATAGTTATAAGGGAACAAAGAAATGAGGAAAATATGAGATTTAGAGGCAATCATTCAAGATGTCATTTTATAAGTGAACAAGGAAATGAGGAAAATACCAGATTTAGAGCCAATCATTCATACTATCAATCGTTAGAAGAACACAAAGAAATGAGAAAAATACCATATTTAGAAGCAATCATTCAAGATGTCACTTTTATAAGGGAACATGGAAATGAGAAAAATACCAGATTTAGAGGCAATCACTCAGGCTGTCAATTGTTATAAGGGAACAAAGAAATGAGGAAAATACCAGATTTAGAGGCAATCATTCAAGATGTCATTGTTATAAGGGAACAAGGAAATGAGGAAAATACCAGATTTAGAGACAATCATTCAAGATGTCATTGTTATAAGGGAACAAGGAAATGAGGAAAAAACCAGATTTAGAGGCAATCATTCAGGCTGTCAATTGTTATAATGGAACAAGAAAATGAGGAAAATACCAGATTTGGAGCCAATCATTCAGGCTGTCAATCGTTAGAACACAAAGAAATGAGGAAAATACCAGATTTAGAGGCAATCACTCACGCTGTCAATTGTTATAAGAAAACAAAGAAATGAGGAAAATACCAGATTTAGATACAATCATTCAAGATGTCATTGTTATAAGGGAACAAGGAAATGAAGAAAATTCCAGATTTAGAGACAATCATTCAGGCTGTCAATAGTTACAAGGGAACAAAGAAATGAGAAAAATACCAGATTTAGAGGCAATCATTCAAGATGTCACTGTTATAAGGGAACAAGGAAATGAGGAAAATACCAGATTTAGAGCCAATCATTCAGGCTGTCAATCGTTAGAAGAACACAAAGAAATAAGAAAAATACCAGATTTAGAGGCAATCATTCAAGATGTCACTGTTATAAGGGAACAAGGAAATGAGGAAAATACCAGATTTAGAGGCAATCACTCAGGCTGTCAATTGTTATAAGGGAACAAAGAAATGAGGAAAATACCAGATTTAGAGGCAATCATTCAAGATGTCATTGTTATAAAGGAACAAGGAAATGAGGAAAATACCACATTTAGAGCCAATCATTCGGGCTGTCAATCGTTAGAAGAACACAAAGAAATGAGGAAAATACCAGATTTAGAGGCAATCATTCAGACTGTCAATTGTTATAGTGGATCAAGAAAGTGAGGAAAATACCAGATTTAGAGCCAATCATTCAGGCTGTCAATCGTTAGAACACAAAGAAATGAGGAAAATACCAGATTTAGAGGCAATCACTCACGCTGTCAATTGTTATAAGGGAACAAAGAAATGAGGAAAATACCAGATTTAGAGACAATCATTCAAGATGTCATTGTTATAAGGGAACAAGGAAATGAGGAAAATGCCAGATTTAGAGCCAATCACTCAGGCTGTCAATCGTTATAAGGGAACAAAGAAATGAGAAAAATACCAGATTTAGAGGAAATCATTCAAGATGTCACTGTTATAAGGGAACAAGGAAATGAGAAAAATACCAGATTTAGAGGCATTCATTCAGGCTGTCAATCGTTAGAAGAACCCAAAGAAATTAGGAAAATACCAGATTTAGAGGCAATCACTCAGGCTGTCAATAGTTATAAGGGATCAAAGAAATTAGGAAAATACCAGATTTAGAGGCAATTATTCAAGCTGTCAATCGTTAGAAGAACACAAGGAAATTAGGAAAATACCAGATTTTGAGGCAATCACTCAGGCTGTCAATAGTTATAAGGGAACAAAGAAATTAGGAAAATACCAGATTTAGAGGCAATCACTCACGCTGTCAATTGTTATAAGGGAACAAGGAAATGAAGAAAATACCAGATTTAGAGGCAATCATTCACACTGTAAATTCTTATAAGGGAACGGAGAAATGTTGAAAATACCAGATTTAGAGGCAATCATTCAAACTGTAAATTCTTATAAGGGAACGGAGAAATGTGGAAAATACCAGATTTAGATGCAATCACTCAAACTGTAAATTCTTATAAGGGAACGGAGAAATGTGGGAAATACCAGATTTAGATGCAATCATTCAAACTGTAAATTCTTATAAGGGAAAGGATAAATGTGGAAAATACCAGATTTAGAGGCAATCATTCAAACTGTAAATTGTTAGATGGAAACAAAGAAATTAGGAAAATACCAGATTTAGAGGCCATCATTCAAACTGTAGATTCTTATAAGGGAACGAAGAAATGTGGAAAATACCAGATTTAGAGGCAATCATTCAAACTGTAAATTGTTAGATGGAAACAAAGAAATGAGGAAAATACCAGATTTAGAGCAATTATTCAAGCTGTCAATCGTTAAAAGGGAACAAAGAAATTAGGAAAATACCAGATTTAGAGACAATCATTCAAGATGTTATTGTTATAAGGGAACAAGGAAACGAGGAAAATACCAGATTTAGAGGCAATCATTCAGGCAGTCAATCGTTAGAAAACACAAAGAAATTAGGAAAATACCAGATTTAGAGGCAATCACTCAGGCTGTCAATTGTTATAAGGGAACAAAGAAATGAGGAAAATACCAGATTTAGAGCAATTATTCAAGCTGTCAATCGTTAAAAGGGAACAAAGAAATTAGGAAAATACCAGATTTAGAGACAATCATTCAAGATGTTATTGTTATAAGGGAACAAGGAAACGAGGAAAATACCAGATTTAGAGGCAATCATTCAGGCTGTCAATCGTTAGAAGAACACAAAGAAATTAGGAAAATACCAGATTTAGAGGCAATCATTCAAGATGTCGTTGTTATAATGGAACAAAGAAATGAGGAAAATACCATTTTTAGAGGGAATCATTCAAGCTGTCAATTGTTAGGATGGAAGAGAGAAATGAGGAAAATATGTACTCAATAGACAATTATTTAAGCTCTCAGTTAATGGTAAAAAAAACAGTGGGTTAGGGGGTGAGGGAGTGCCGGCTCAAGAGGCAATCATTGAAGCTGCTCCATATTTTTTAACTAATTTGGGTAAACAATGCACTCAAAAGTGGCTCAAGCTGTAGTCACTTGAGCCAATCAATCGTTCCCCATGAACCAATTTTTCAACCCATTCTTCCAGATTTGAGCATTTAACCAATCCAACGATTACATGCCGTTTCAGCACACTAACGACGTTACGATAACGCTTATTCTGATCTGTACGACTCAACACACGAGCTAAAAAAAAAACTATAACACGTCATCAAAACCATCCAATCAATCAATTGGAAAACGATTACTCTTTCTCCCTACTTAACCAATCAGAGAACAAATTTCCAAGGCCGTTCCATCTGTCAACTCTAACTTATCTGAAGCCCCAATCGTTTTTTCTCTCTGGCTAGGTTTCAAGTCAATCAATCACAAGCTCCGGAAAACGATTTAGCCAACCCCCGTCATGTAACCCAGAATCGATCAAAAGTGCATTAATGAGATGAAGTGGTGGTGGGGGAGGATAATGTAACATTGTTCCCATTCACGCCCGAGGCTCAAATTAGGGCGACTGTGTGAGGACGCACCGTCATCTCTGCCCTGCCAGCGATGCTACTCTAGGACAAATATAGAAGGGAAATTACTGCCAACGCGTTGTACCTGCTGCTTCGGTGCGTTGTTCAGCGAACCGCGAGGGGGTTTTAGCCACCGCTCGCTGACAACCCCCCACGGTGATAAAACGCCGCCGTGTCAATAATTGGAATCATAAACAGGGACCTCGAATCTTAATGACGATCCAGCCAGGTAACATAATCACGACAGGGAGACGCTTTGGATGGTATCCGTTTACCTGACTGCGTAGTTCCGAACCCTGCACAGAGGCGCTCTCATCCACTTCCCTGTTAATCCCCATCCATATTTATGAAAGCGCGGCTTCGCATTCGTTAGTGCAAGCAGAAATACGGTCGCCCGTGCTCGGAATGATTGCTCAAAGGAAATCGTCCTGGAAAAATTGCTGAGGAAACCGGGAGGCAAAAAATAACGGAATGAGGGGAAACGAAATGAGAAAGGTTCAGGTATAGGACACCGCAAAAAATTAATAATTCCTAGAAAGAAATTAGAACTTGCTGCCAAGTTTTCTTTGGGAAGATCCGAGAATTTTTCCAACGTTGAAAAATTCTTAAGGAAGATGTTTCAGATGAAGATGACCTCGGTTACATTGAAGAAGACTCGAAAGTTAACTCCTTTATGGTTTATGATACGTTAAAATAACTTTCTAATAGTGTGGAGGGGAGTAATGTTTGTGTATATATATCGTCCTGTTTTGAACCTTGTTACATTTGTACTTGGTGCAGTGTCTGAAGAAAACCTTTGCTAGAAGGTTGAAACGTTACGTTTAGTTTTTGTTTTATAATCAAATCAACTTCTGCCTTGGTCAGCATATTGAGTTTTTCGTTAAAATAACTGTAATTAACTTTAGAGTTTCTGTATAACACATATATTTATTTATCTTAAGTACTCAACTTTAAGAGTGCTTTGCTCAAGCTCTTTTTTCAGATCAAAATAAATACTTCCCCTCCGTACTTATGGAGCCCGGTGGAGGCACATAGTGGTTCGGGTCCCACTTTAAACTATAGGTCCAGTCCCGATTAGCCTTACTTTGCACAAAGTGGCCTTAAAACACCAACTCAACAAGAACCTACTTATGGAGCCTCAGTTGTCTAATCGGTAGGGCGTCTGGCTGCTACGTGGGAGACTCTGGTTCGATTCCCAGGGTGGCTGATCTCAGGTCGGAATTCTCCCTCCCTTTCACCGCATAAAGCGGCTCCCAACCTGAAATCAATGTGCATCTGTGGGCAACCCGGGGTGAGGTAAAGGCGGCCGAAGCGTGATGCTGATCACATCACCTCCAAAATAATCGAGAATGTGTGGGGCCCTACCCCGTACATCCCCTAAATGTGCCTTCATTACACGGTGCTGTATTCAGGAAGAACTTACCTTACCTCTTACTTATTTCGTATTTCTTCTTTCCTTTCTTTCTTCTTTGTTTCTTGTCTCCCTTGTCTTCGTATTTACAGAAGAGGCTGTGTAACTCCGTATACTCACTTCATGCTTCCTCTTCTCTTCTTTGTTCCTTGTTTCACCTACCTTCGTATTTACAGAAGGGTGTTTGGAAATTGTTTTTATTCACTTCATATATCAGTTTTATCTTCTCTCTTCTTTGTCCCTTGTTTCGCGTTCCTTCGTATTTACAGAAGGGGGTTGTGGAAGTTGTTATCACTTCATATTCCTTCCTTATATTCCTGTGCAACTGGTTCACATTATGTTCGTCTTACTTTTTTGCATTTCCAATTTTGCTTCTGTCTCCCCTAAAGTCTTTGTTCCTCTGTATTTTTCGCAATTCTCATCTTGAGGAATTTGTTTCATGTACTCCATCCTGAGCCTGTCAATGTGGTCTTTCGTTCTATTCTTATACGTAAAATTGGCTACGTCGGTCGCGTTCTCAACTCCTGCTCTGCTCCTTAATGTGTACAGGCGATAAGATCTCCCCGCACATAGCGATTGCTTGTGTCCACAAGTGCTTAAGCCTGCATTATACAGGGTGTCCACCGTGAGACTCCAATATTTTAAACAAATATAGTGGAAAGGAAAATTTGTATACCATCATTACTATACATGAAAAATGATAATTTAACTCACAAAGTTTTTATTGAAACTGACAAAATTCAGTTCAGTGTATTTGCACATGGGCGCCTTTTGGTGGCACGAAGGATGTCTTTCGAACGATATCCGCACATTTTCTACATCCTCTTCCAGGATGCGGGGTTACAGCGGCGGTGCCAGGATTATCTAGGGGGTGAAATAAAATTGGGGGAGGGTGCGATGTTGAAAATAAAGAAAAATTGAACATGCACGGATGTTTTAGCCACCAAAATCAAATACCACCACACAACCTGTACACGCTCGTTTGCAATCATTTTAGAAACAATTTATTGTTTTAGCGCCACTTGGTTCTAGCGAGAACTGCGACGTTACCACGTAAACATTTTGAGTTTCTGCTTCTGCTCCTATTGGAATCACAACAGTATGACCTGAAATGAAAAAGAAATAAATTCTCAAAATGTTGAGGTCTAATGGTGGACTGCAAACTCTGCTCTGTTTGTTCCTGTTTCTGTTCGTTTTCACTACCAGAGTCAGTTGATATGTACATGAAATTCATTTACATTAGTATTTAATGTCCAGTGCATACATGTAGAAAATGCTCTAAACATCCTGTTCTGTGTTTGGTTGCTTGGAGATAAATACAATATCGTAGAAAAATTTTCTATGTTCAATTCCATACCAGATTACGCCTCGAGCGGTTAGAAAGAACACAGATCAACCTCAGTAAGGATATCTGGTCTGGACAGTATACCAACTCCGCTAAACCGTTCAGTTAAAAGAATATATTCCAAGCTCTGAGGTTGTGGAGAAATAACTATTATTGTCTGGCATTTCCAACTTTTACGGACTGAATACAGTCTGGAAAACAACTAGTGGAAAAAAAATATCTAGCTATCACGTGTACACTGCACCGTGCCATGATGGCACATCGGAGGTCTGGAGATTGAACCCCCACACACTCTGGATATCTGTCACAGAGGAAACAGCACCGCGCTTCACCACCTTTCTAGAAATTGTTTGCCTAGTCGTCCGTGATCTTGAAGTTTCTTGTGGTTTGTCCTGAACACAAGGAGAAACTTAACAAGGATACCGCGTCTCATTTGTAAAAATAAAAAGTGTATTTTCTGTGAAATGAGGACAGATTATCACAATAATACTGAGTAAGCAATTAGGATGGATGGATTGTGTTGTTGAACATTTGAATACTGCAAGTAAGAAACTAGATAGAGTTTTTGGGTTTGAAGTCCACTTTATACACATATAGGTTACTCGAGATGGGCCTAGAGTTTAAAGTAGGATACGAACCACTATGTCCACCAGGTATCAAAGCTGCGACCCCTTGATTACAAGGCAACGATGCGAACTAGAGGGGATAGAGAGACTTGTAAATATGGATACTGATTGTGAAGTAGTACAATGGTCTTTCACATAGTATAGTGCCAGAAGAAGAAAATAAAGAAAGAATTGGTAAGAAAAGAGAGACAGAATAAAGATGAAAAGATGAGTGCGTAGGAAGAAAGAGAGAAGTAAACGAGACAAATTGACATAGAAGAAAGGGAAAATATAAGAAGATAGAAACGTAGAAGAGAACAGCCTGGAAGAATGATAGGGGGATGAATAATGAAGGAGAGAGAGACACATATAGAGAGGAAACGATGAAAATATGAAGGCGTAGGAAGACAGAGAAGAGGCTGAAAGAATGAGAGAAATAAAGGATAAAAGAAAGGCATAAATAGAAAAATGATGAAAAGGTGGAAAAGTAGGGAGAGAGAAGAGGCAGAAAGAAAGAAAGAAATGAGAAAAGAGATAAAGAGAGAAAACGACAAAAAGATAGAAACGTAGGAAGGAAGAGAAGAGGTATGTAGATATAGAGCAACCAGTCAGAACAAATATCGTACAGTTGCCATACAGATTGAAACATGATGATAAAATAAATTCTGAGAACAGGAGAAAATAGAGGGAGATAGAGAGAGAGAGAGAGGGAGAGAGAGAGAGAGAGAAGGGAAGGGATGGTGATCAGTTCCAATCATTTTTGACGAACGCAACGCACTTTGAAAGGGTGTTTTGTAAAGGTATTAATGAATTAATCCGTTCAGATTTGTACAATTCAGTACTCAGCATTTGTATATATTAATTGAAAACGTTAATATTTTATATGAAACTAAATGCTCTGAAACATCTCGTTTAATCCAGTGCACAGAAATTCATTTTGAAATGGTTCATCGTGCGCGCTGAACTTAATACCTGTTCTTTATGCAACCCATTTGACACTACAGTAAGCCTGGTTGCCTATGCCCCAGGCGATTACTGGTTACATTTTCAATGTTTTATATCCACACTTTCGAATATGAGGTGTGGTTTACCTGCGATTATTTACAGTAAACCCTCGTTAATACGAATCCCAAGGGACCGAAAAATCAAGAGTTCGTGTTAAAAAAAAATCGTGCTCACCGTGGACTCAATTTTTATTGTTGCAATACAGTTCTTTCTAGACATTAACCATTTACAATGAGTATTATGTATGTCATCATAGAAAACAATACTACAGCAATACTGTTCAGCAGTTGTCGTTTTGTTGAATGCACCACGGTCTGCTTCCTCTTGGCCATGACTCCCGTCTTACTGCTTGCAACTTGATGTTACCCGTACTGGCTACGTTTTAAAGAATAGAAAGCACATTTGAACCCACAACTGAATTTGTTGGTTAAATTGGTATAAGCTCATTGTTGACGCGATGATCGCGATTGTCGAGCAATTGCACCCAAGTTTTAATCTTGATGTTACTCGTACTGGCCATGTTTTAAAGAATAGAAAAACACATTTGAACACATTGTTGATCTGAATCTGTTGGTTATAATACTGTATAAGTCGATTGTTGATAAGGTGATAGAGATTATTGAGCGATTTCTTACATACCTAGCAGAGGAACGACAGAGAAACAACAGAAAAAAATTAAGAAAAACTTTGAAAGTTCGTGTTAAATTAGATCTGATGACGCAACGGACTAAAAAACAATTCGAAATTCGTGGTAACCGAAATTCGCAACCAATAAACTCTGTACAAGACATAATACATCCCTGCCAGGACCAACATTTTGTTCATGTTAACCGAGTGTTCGTCTTAAGCGAGTTTGTGTTAACGAGGGTTTACTGTAATTCTACATGATGTCTACACGTAATGCAATTTCTACTCAGTTATAATTTATATAGTTTAGGTAACAGTTCAGACTAGCTCGATAAGCAATGAACAATGTTTGGAATTTTCACATAGGAAAATGTGAAATACGTGTATTTCCCACTACCAATAACGTGTAGCTGAAGTTCAGCGACGAATGCTGTAGAAATGTGGGTGGACCTTTAGCATTTAAAAGTGACACTCTCTCAAAAATCGATATTTGATGCAACCGGAAGTGTTTCAGACCTTAAAAATATGTTAAGCCATGAACAGACAGAAGGAAAGCCAATTACGTCTCCAACCTTGCATTGATTTAAATGGAAGTCAAATTCATAATTAAATAGAAAACAGACACAATTGTCATTCTGATGTCTAAGTTACTATCTTCAGAAAATAAGAAGTTACCAATATTATAAATATGTTCTCATTGTTAAACGGAATTGTGGATCAAAACGGTTCCCCCTTATTTCGTGGGCACCCTCTACAATTGATTTTGAGATTATATGAAGATATGTATTTGCATATAAATCCGTTCCTTGGTTATTACACGTGGGTTATTTTTTAAGTAAGGTCCGTTTTGCAATAAAAACAAAGTAAGTAAATGTTTTTCAAAACAACATTTATTTTCTGAATTTACATACACTTCACTATTTTTCTACATAATTTCCTTGCCAGTTTAAACATTTTTTCGTAACGAACTATGAGTTTTTGGATACACCCCTCATAGAACTCTGCCGCCTGTGATGATAGCCAGGCGCAAGGTCTGTTTGTGAATACTGTTTGAAATTGCTCGTGCGCGTGGAAATGAGTGCGCGCGCAGGCTCCAGGCATTCGTTGAGCAGCATTCGACGCCAATTGCATTCACGGCGTCAGTCTGTACGCTTCGTTAAAATGTTTAAGAAAATCGAGCGCCCCGCCAACTGTAAAATACGGTCAGTGATCCGGTTCTTAACAGCAAGAAACATGAAACCTGCGGATATTCATCGCCAGATATGTGAAGTTTACGGAGACAATGCAATGAGTGACAGTATAGTGTTAAAATGGGTGAGATTGTTCAAGGAAATTCGTGAAATCGTCCATGACGAATCACTGACGAGTTGGTGCAGGCAGTTGACAACTACATTCACGAAGACAGGAGATTCACAATTTCCAAGTTGTCATCGGAATTCCCACAAATGTCAAGGTCAGTTTTGTTTAAAATTGTGTCTGAGAACTTACAGTTCAGGAACTTGTGCTGTCGATGGGTTCCTAAACTGCTGAGTGAGGAACACATAAAAGAAAAGATTGGCAAGTGCTTTAACATTTTTGATCCTCTACAACGTGGAAAGTGATGTGTTTTTGAGTCATATCGTCACAGGAGATGAGACATGGGTGTCCCACGTGACTCCTGAGTCAAAACAACAATCGATGGAATGGCGACACACATCATCGCCGGTCAAAGTGAAAGCAAAACAGAAACTTTCAAAGCGCAAGATCATGGCAACTGTGTTTTGGGACAGGCAGGATGTTTTTGCCGCAAGGAACAACAAATAACTCAGCTTCCTACTGTGAGAACCTAAGAAACTTCGTCGAGCAATCCAGAACAAACAGCCGGTGTCTTACTGATTCATGATAATGCAAGGCCACATGCTGCGGTTCACACTCAAGATGTGATCGAATATTTTGGCTGAGAGGTAATCGATCATCCGCCATACAGTCCAGACCTTGCGCCTAGCGACTACCACCTCTTCCGCCATCTGAAGATCTTCCTGGACGGCAAGCGTTTAGACACTGACGAAGAAGTGAAAACGACCGTGAGTAACTGGCTATCATCACAGGCGGCAGAGTTCTATGAGGAGGGTATCCGAAAACTCCTAGTTCGTTACGATAAATGTTTAAGCCGGCACGGAAATTATGTAGAAAAATAGAGAAGTGTATGTAAATACTTCGTTTTTATTGCAAAACGGACCTTACTTAAAAAATAACCCTAGTATATGCTTTCTCGCATGTTAGTGACAATTTTATCCTCGTCGCAGCGATTTTCCTAGAGAGGCAGAAAGCGGCGTAAACGAGCATAGAAATTCAGGGCACGCTAGTCTTTCCCGTCCCGTTTAATCCCCTGCTATTCCCAACTTTTTCGCTCCTCCATTACGCTGATCATCCCCCTTTAATTAGATACACAAATAACAATTAATGACGCAATCTACGTTTTATTAACCGGAATGAGCCCGCGCGCAGAATACCGCAAGTGACAAAGTGTCTCGGTGGAAACGTTAGTAAGACATATGTCTGTGCGTGGGATATGTAAATTTGAATTACGTCATGAGAGCGGGTTGGGTTTGTATCGTTGAAGCGCGCGTTTGGATATAATGCGAGGGCATTAGCTGAATTCCAGGCAGAAGAAGATTTGATAATGAATGTCAAGTGATCAAACCAAAGTTGTTGAAGGTCCGGGAATTTTAAATAAATTCAATTCCGGTCCAGTAGAGAAGATCAGCAAGCGTAAATGGGTTCTGGACCGTAAAGAACCTTTTTATCTGTAAAGTATTTCAGTTCGGTCCAGGAACCTTTTCTTCAGATCAATTTATATAGGAGTCAGGAACCCTTTCACCAAATACAGGGTGGCGCAAAAGTCATCACCTGATTTTCTTAGCCTATAGCTTGGGTTTTAAATTAAACAAAGTATTTTTTGTGTTAAAAGTTTATTCACACTCGTAAGTTTTATGTCATCAATTTTTAAAGATAACATCCAATAAATGACCACAATTCGAATTGATGAAAATTTGGGCTCTTTTTGTTGCGTCTTCCATGCTGTTGGAAAGAATCTTCGGGGAAATGTTTTTAATTTCATGCTGAATATTGTCCTCTTGTTGCTGTAACGTCTCTGGCTTATTCACATAAACCAATGACTTCAAAAATCCCCAAACGAAGCAAGACGTCGAATGGTTTGCGCTGAACGATTGGGAAGATATCGTCTAAATTCTCGTTGTGTTAGATTATTCCTTAAAAATATTGTCACAATTTTTCCACCTTCATCTGGGGTGTACTTATTCATTTTCCCACACAATAAATTTCGTGAGTATCTTCTATTTAACTGACAAAACAGTACTGATTTAAACAACAAGATGTGAAAATAAAGGTCAGTTCAAATAGGATGATCCTTTAATTTAAATACTGTCCAGGAACCTTTTTCCGGATCAATTTAAATACGATTCAGGAACTATTATACCAGATGAATTTAAATATGGTGCAGGAACATTCTTTCCGCATACATTTTAATATGGTACAGGAACCTTTTTTCAATATCAGTTTAAATGAGGTCCAAATTCCGTATTGAAATGAAACAATACTCAACTTGGGACGAATATAAATTATGCGAGAATAATGGTACCGGTCTTGTTGCGGAAGCCAATAGGACCCAACAGAATTTATGAGTTCCTGGCATATCCTATCGCGCTACAGGACCCACACATTCAAAACATTATTAATTTGTTATCGTTGTGTGATCTTCACCATGCTCCAGTTACCTTTATCACCCAGGTTTCCATTTATTAGAGACTACGTGACACCAGGGGGCACTGCTTGAAAACATTTTAAATTTGTGTTTCCGTAATTTGCCTCCCCGATGGCGTAGTGGTAAGGTCGTTAGTCTTGCAATCAAGGGGTCCCGGGTTTAATACCAGGTGGAGGTTCATAGTGGTTCGAATTTCACTGTAGGTCCAGTCCCGATTAACCCTTCTGTGCATAAAGTGGACTTAAAGCAACGAATGAAACAAACAAAATTTATCTGATTTGGGTCACTTTCTATTACCATTTTCGTCTGTTCGCGAAGATGGAGATTAGTAACAATTAGATGTAGCTGATGAAAGAACACTCACATGGGAACACTCCTGCTAGCACATATTCACTTATCGAACAAGACTCTAGCAACATTCGTGTTCTGACGTCAGCGAGGAATGCTTTCATTGCGCTAAATGCCTACGTCGTTGGGTTCGGTTCCTTAGGTTTAAGAAGCATGCTGAGAGAACTGAACCTATTAATTCTAACATAACAACGTAGGAATCTACGTCCCAGCTAGACAATATATTTCTTTTTTCAAAAAAATTCAGTAACTGAATTTTTTGAATCCTTGAATTTCCAGCGGACTGATGACGAAATTTTCAGCCTTTTAGCGCTATAATACTAAATAAAATTATCATTATTTGGATTGTTAGTCTTTGTACGGAATATCTCTTCCTTTTAGTTTCAGTAATTTGTTGTTTTCTTTCTACTTCTTGGGTTAATCGCGACGATTGGGATAAATGATGAAACTGTTGATTGATTGACTTGATTTATTTTACTTCTCTTTTCTGTCATTTTTGGCTAATCGCGAAGATGGTAATAACACGCTAGACCCTGGCGTCTGGAGTGACGACCAGTATAACTCTCCGGGGGCTCGTGTTTCGTGCTGTACTTGTGTGCTTGTGATTGTCCTCTCGTCCATTCCATCTTATCATCACTCATCCTCATCTTCGCGATTAGTTAAAAGTGGAAGAAAAGTGAAGTAAAATAAACCAAATCAAATTGAATGAAACTCGCATTGGCACAACTCAACGCAGGTCCCACAAATGATTATACTGTCTGTGAGTCCAGACACCAGAGCCTCGTTAGGTTGCAAAATGCTCCCAGGGTGCACTACGTGTAAAAGGTTGACATTCGGTTTGTGATTGATTGATTTGCTTTATTTTACTTCGCTTCTTGTGCCAGTTTTGGCTAATTTGCGAAGATGGGGATTAGTTCTGAAATTGATAAATGGACACTCACCAACATCCATGCCCTGGCCGGGATTCGAACCCGGGACCCCTGGTGTCGTAGCGCGATGTGATAACCACTCCGCCACGGAGGCTCGCGGTTGACGGCACAAGCACAATGACATGACCATGCCTTGTGAAGGCTTCGACCCTGGCGACGCAGGGTGGCAAGGGAATCCACCAGATTGTTTATCCTCTCAAGCCTTAGCGTCGTTTCCATGGGAAACGTGACGATAATTACGAACACGGCAATAATTGTCACTAAAGTTCCTTGCATACGTACACGAGTAATGCAAGCGCTCTGTGTCACCCAGTACACCGCTCGTCAACCCATATGGCTGCCAGTGATAGGCCGATATTTGTCTCTACGTTTTGATGGAGTGGTGGCTCCCCCTGTTGTTAACATCTCGACTCACTTCATCACACGAGCCATCAAGCCACGTCCACAACACGTGACATCAATCAGGCCGTTTTCCGCTCCTCCTCCCCCTCGATGACGTCATTCGCATGCCGCGTCCATTGTGGAAGGTTTCGTCCTCAACTGTGGTGGAAGTGCGATATATTTGCTTTCGCGTCTGACGTGAACCCTTCAACTCTTTCTTTTTTCCCGAAATTTATGTTTCATTGTGTTCGGACGCGTGTTTATTTCTGGTTTTTGTGTGTGCGTTATTATACACTCGGGTGGGAACGAAACATAAAAGAGGAATCGCTGGAAAACTTTGCGTGTTGAAACTGTTATGAATAAACTATGAATATATATCAAGGGTTAAATAGGTTTGGCCACATGCACGATACTCCATTACTATTTTTACATTGCGATATTTGTTATACGACACGCTATCCTCGCTTTCAACTAGAAATTGGGAACGAGATAATGAAAAACAAAGAATCGCGCATGTACCCACACAGCACACAAATGTCCAAAAGATATCCTTTGTCGGAAGTTCTGGATATCCAATAGACATTCAGGAATATCTAAAAGACATCCATTGGATATCTCCTGGATATCCATTTTTCCGCATACCTGATATCCAGAAATGGATCACTTTTGGATATGTTTTGGACATCAAGTGGGACGTTATCTGCTTTGATTTAGACTCTTTTTTTGTACTATTTGGATATTGTATGGACACGATAAGTACAAATTTTGGACTACATTTGGATCTCATCTGAATATTATTTCGATATGAAAAGATGCATGCAACAGTCAACCACCAATGTTTTCTTGCTCCCCACTAAAATATGCACTAGTCAAGTTGGATAATACACTGGTGTGCAAAACCTAAGGACGAGATAGATAAAGTAACATAAAATATTTCGTAGTCGGTGCAAATGAATGAAAGCCCCGCAGCATGTTTCCATAGGTTGACTGCACATGCACAGGGACCAAGAAGTTGCATGGCATGACGCCAGCGTGACCATTGCGCCGAATGGGTCAGCTCCAACAACACGAAGCAGTTGAATGAATGGGACGAGACAGTGTGTGTGTCAGTCAGAGGGCTGTTAAGGTGCATTGTGGTGGTGTTACTCACAACAACATGGCCCGGAGACAACATTTGGATGTGTTCACACGGGGAAGAATCATCGGGAAACTGGAAGAAGGACGAAGTGTGACGAGTGTGGCCCAGGAGTTTGGGATTGCCCACAGCATTGTTTCAGGTGCATGGAGAGCGTTCCGAACCACATGCACTGCTGTGCAAAGAAGAGGTGGTGGTCGACCACGGTCAACTACAGCAGCGGACGACCGCTACATTGTGCAACAGGCACGCAGGGACCGGCGTCAAACAGCGGGTGAAATTGCAAACACATTTAACAGGACCGCGATTCGTCCAATCTCACGATCCACAGTGACACGTCGACTGCATGGGTGTGGTCTCTTTGCCCGACGGCCATTACGTTGTGTTCCGTTGACACCCGCGCATCGGCGGCACCGTTTGCGGTGGTGCCAAGAACATCAGGACTGGACCGAGGAGGAGTGGGGTCGCGTTCTCTTCTCAGACGAGAGCAGATTCAGTTCGAGTAGTGATTCTGGACGTACACTCGTCTGGCGAGAGGTGGGAACACGCAATGAACCTAGGAACATTGTCGAGCATGATCGTTTTGGTGGTGCAGGTGTTCTTGTGTGGGGAGGCATAATGTTGCATGCGCGTACCGACCTCCAAATTTTTGAACGCGGTACAGTCACCGGTCAACGTTATTGTGACACTGTTCTCCTTCCCCACGTGCGTCTTTTCAGAGGTGCAGTCGGCTCCGAATTCATCTTTATGGATGATAATGCGCGACCGCATAGAACAGCGCAAGTGGCGGAGCTCTTGGAACGAGAGGATATTCGGCGTATGGACTGGCCTGCCCGTTCCCCCGACTTGAATCCCATCGAGCACGTGTGGGATGCAATGGGGAGACGTCTTGCAGCACGTTCATATGAACCAACAACCATCCAACAGTTGACAACAGCGCTGGTGGAGGCATGGACTACTATACCACAAGAACTCATTACCAACCTTGTGAGCAGCATGGGAGCACGTTGCAGAGCATGCATCGCTGTCCGTGGTGATCACACACCCTTCTAAGGACCATTTCATTACTTCTGTAATGTCACGGGGCCATCATGAGTCGCAGTGCCTTCCGTGTAATTTCCGGTCTATGCGTAAAAATGTCATTTTCTGTTCTGATCATCACGTGTTTTTCTCTGTTCTTTCCTGTATCATACTGTAACATTACTTTGTATGTATGGTTCAAGTTTCACCGATCTATGCCGCTTGTAACTGACACAGCATGCGAAACTTACTTTCGTCCTTAGGTTTTGCACACCAGTGTACAATGAACTAACCGATTTGTAACTACGTACTGGTTATGTGTATGCTGGAAAGTTCATATGAACTAACCGATCTCTGAGCAAATGTGTCAGTTTATATTCACCAGTTGCCAGTTACGAGTCTTGGCTTGCTTTGCGCAGTGGAGTGCCAGCGTCTGTGGACACCTTGCCTCCTCTTTGAATTGTTTCTGATATGGCGTGCGATGTTTTCGGTGTTGAATTCCACTCCTGCAGCTGTCGTTTGGGGTGGGAAAGTGAGGGTGGCAGTGGCGGTTAGACTGTGGTCACTTTTCACTTGTCCTGGCAGGTCGGCTCAGGGTCTTGGTAGACGATGAGTGTGTCTGTGCGGGTTGGCGGTGCCAATGGCTCGTGCCGTTGGATTTGAGTTTTCCTGGAGTGTGGCCCAGAATGTGGCGGTTGTCCGCTTGATCACGTCATCTAGCGGTGTAATGTCGAGGTCTTCCTGGAGTTGGACGTTTGTTGTATTCCGTCCGTGTCCGCTAATGATACGTAGGACCCTGTTCTGTATGACTTGGAGTCTGCGGAGGGTCGTCTTGGGTAGGTGTTGCCAGGCAGGCAGGCGTAGATATAGGCGGAGTTCTGGAAGAGCCAGGGGGGCTGCCCCCAACTTAAAAAATACTAAAAAAAGTTCAGTTACTACATTTTTGTTATGAAGCCATACCGTAAATCTTGACGTTTGGCATGATGGCATGTGCGGTAATTGCGCCGCAACAGCGGGTCTTAGACGATTTGATTGATGTGTACAGTTTGAAGAAAGAAAAACGTAAAATTACTTTGTGTTGAGTCAACAGTTACTGCTGAGACATCCAAATAACTTTTCAATTTAATTTTTCTAAAATTTCTGAAGCTTACTATTGTACCGTAACTTTTTAAAAGTAATACGAGTATTGTATCAATAAAAATTTAATGAAATGCAAAATGCGATAATCGTACTCTTTTGCTTCTTATAAAAATGACAATCAATATACTAATTAATATTTGTTTACTTAAGCGACGAAATTTAACTTTTCAAATCTAGAAGGCCTAAAACTCAGTGCTTTTAAGTTTGTTTGTTTTTTTAAAAAAATCCGGAGGAAGGCCTCCGGACCCCTTACAAACTAGGGGATATTCAATAACCCTCTGGTACATCATATGCTTCTCCCAGAGTCTGCCCCCCCCCCCCGCCCACCCAAAGCAAAAGCTCAAACTCCGCCTATGGGCGTAGAGCAATGCTGGTCCGATGATTGCCTTGTACAGTTGAAGTCTTGTTTCCAGCCGCAGTCCTGGCGATCGTAGCATCGGGTAAAGTGCTCCCACGCGTTTGTTTCCTTGGTTGACGATTTTGGCTATGTGGTCTCTGAGACAGAGCCCTCTGTCTAGCAGCATGCCGAGATATGTTCTGGTTTGTTTGTGGGGAACAGGTTTTCCTTGTAGCCTGAGATGGTATTCACGCGGACGGCGTCTACGAGAACACGGATAATGGATAATAAACATTTTCGAGCAAGGCCTCATCCCCAGGAAGCTATCAACTCCGGACCCCCCGAAAGATTTATCAACTACTAAAATTACATAATGAAAAATATATTCTTTTAGCCTTTATTGTATAATTTCCTCTGAACTTATTGGAATACAAGGATTATATTGGGATCATACGGCTTTGAAGGACAGGACGTATTTAGGGGGGCTCCAAGGGTGCGGACACCCCCAAAAAGACTTACGAAGTACTAAAATTAAGTAATGAAAATATTAGCATTTGTTGCATAATCAATGTTTATTAATTAAATTTGAACGTTTTAGAAGGCAAGGATTATATTGGGATCATACGGCTTCGAATGACATTACAAAGAAGATTTATGTACAGTACCAGTCAATATGCATAAAATATTAATAAGAAACTTACTTTTCTTCAACTACATGTAGCATCATTTTTATTATTCGATAAATATTCAATTATTAATCTATTGTACATTAATTTCATTGCCAGGGCAATTGTTTTTATATAAATTATTCCGATCTTAACTACAGGTAAGCTACGTAATGAATATGCGCTGTTATGTCTCTATTCTTATACAGTATTTTTTACCTATTCGTGCAACCTAATAATAATATTATATTAATTTATGTATTGTAATTAGTATTAATTTCATTTAATATAATTATTTTAATTTAAACATTATTATTATTATTATTATTATTATTATTATTATTATTCCTGAGACATTATTATTATTCCCCCCCCAAAAAAACATATTTGTAGATAAGTTCTGATTTGGTTATCCTACGGAAATAAGATGGGTTTTATCCTTGAGAAATGCCATGAAATATGCCATAACATCTGAAAAGCCATAAGATGTTTCACTTTAGACGGTATCATGTTGGTCATGATGACACAAATGTTAAGAAGAATGCTTTCGGCTAAAGCGGGAGTAACGCTGGCAGAATTGACTCGATTTGAGTCTCGATTGTATTTTAGCGTTGAGTAAGGCTAAATCGAAATTTTCTGATTCTAAGAAAAATTAATGAATCACTAAATAACATGTAAATAAGTTTATAAACGCTGCTTCAATAAAATTATTGTTTCAATTGCAGTATAAAGTATGAAAGAGTACTATACATAACGAAAATATTATGATCATTTTCTAATATCCAAAACACATCCTATTTATGTCATTTGTTGGTTATCCAGTTCCGGATAAGTTCTAGCTATGTTTTGGATATTCAGAATTGGATGTGTTTTGGCTATCGCATTTTGGACAAGATCCAGATATGTTTTGGATATCCAGAATTGGAGGTTTTTTGGATAGACAAGATATAGATATGATTTGGATATCCAGAATTGAACGGGTTTTAAATATCCCGTTTTTAACAAGATATACATATGTTTTGGATATTCAAAATTGGACGTGTTTTCGATATCTCTTTTTGGGCAACAAATAGATATCCAAAATTGGATGTGTTTTGGATATCCAGTAAACGTACAATTGATATAAAAAATTGGATATCCAATGGATATCCATGGATCTGATCTGGACATTGTGGATATCCAATGGATATGTTTTGGAGATTTGTGCTGTATGGATACCAATGTATTTGCTGTTGCTTTCATTGCGTTGTGTGTGTGTATGGTGTTGTAGTACAATTCCAATAAATTTTTCATGGTGTACAGAGGACAAAGAGGAATATTTATTATAATAACCTTTTGTCAATTGACGCTTCGTTTCGACGCTACAAGCTTTGAAAGAACATTTCTTTCCGGAATCTATGCAGCTAGGCGGTATCATGGTAGTGTGTATATATACAGGGTGTTCATAAAGTCCCGGTACCATTACAAAAACATAGCTCGGAAACTACATGCAATAGAACAATGCTGTTGATTGCAAAATGAGCTACAACTTTCCACGTTTATATGTCATACACCTCAATGTGCGCCCCTCTAGTTGCTCTCAGAACATCAAGGAGGTAATCCACTTCTGCTCATACACGCCCCAGCATATCACCAGTAACAGTTAGGATACTCTCCGTTATTCTTCTTCGAAGAGTAGCAACGTCTGGAACAGGGGTGCGGTAAACACATACCCCAAGAAGAAGAAATCCAAGTGTGTGATATCAGGAGAGCGCGGTGGCCAGGAAATACGTTCATTACAGCCTATCCACCTGCCAGAGAAATGTCTTTCCAGAAGACCTCGAACATCCTTGGACCAATGAGGGGGTGCCCCATCTTGTTGAAAAATTATGGTTGGCTGGAATTCCTTCACTGAGAAAGAAGGTACTGTTCAAGCTATGATTTTATAATGGTACCGGGACTTTATGAACACCCAGTATATAACTGGAATGCGCGCTACGACGCCAGGGGCACTGGGTTCGAATCCCGGTATGGGTGTTCTTGGTTATTATCTCTTAATCAATTTCATCATATCATCACCCATCCCCATCTTTGCTATTAGCCAAAACTGGCATAAAGATAAGCCGATTCCATCAAATATATAACTGGAAGAGCTGTTTACGGAGCAAAATTTGAATCCATTCTCTCGCTTAGTTACACCTGGACAAGGGAGAAAATATTTAAGGCAGAAGAATTTTTCTACGGTGCAAAACGTATTGTTACGACTTAATTCATAAAGTGAAGCGATAATTTATTAAAGAAAATAACAAGGAGTTGCTCACATATATTAGAACACTATGATATTTATGATTAAAATAACAAAAACATTATATTTTCAAGAGCTTCTTACAAGGGAGGTTATCTAAGTGTCCCCCTCCGATTTCCATGAAACTTGGCAGGTGTATAGAGGGGCCCAAAGGAAGAAACACGTTTTTTTTTTGTTTCGGCTAAAAACTCTTTTAGGGGGCAAACCCCCTCAAATGTCAAGATGAGGACAAATTAAAGTGGGGATCTAACCCCTGTGTCCCCTCCAATTTCCATGATACTTGGCAGGTGTATAGAGAGGCCCAAAGGAATAAATACGTGTTTTTTTTGTTTCTGCTAAAAAACTGTTTTAGGGGGTAAACCCCGTTCAAATGTCAAGATGAGGACAAATTGAAGTGCGGATCTGACCCCTGTGTCCCCCTCCGATTTCCATGAAACTTGGCAGGTGTACAGAGGGGCTCAAAGGAATAAATACGTGTTTTTTCGTTTCGGCTAAAAAACTGTTTTAGTGGGCAACCCCCCCCCCCCCAAATGTCAAGATGAGGACAAATTGAAGTGGGGATCTGATCCCGAAACCACGTAAATATGGCATAGGAAGAACACGCACATATAATTAGAACACACAGAGCACAGAGCTGTGTTTGCCAGTGATATGCACTTCATGTCTCAAGTGTCCCACTTGTGTATCTGCCAGTTACCATTTACTAATCCGCAGCTGCCATTGAACTGCAGAGATAGCTGGAACGAGTACTTTAAGGTACAGTCACGAACATTTATTTGTTATAACAATTACAAAGGCTGTCGCAGAGAAGGTGAGACAGATTTTTTCCTGGCTTGGCAACACTGCCTATGGTTTCGGCACTAGTCGCGTCGTGTAGGATGACTCATTCTGTTTCCGTAGCAAGTTGTCACGTGTTGCGGAACCACGTTAGTGAGCAGCTGTGTTGATTTACGTGGAACGTGTTTCGTTTACCCCTCCAGGTTTTTGTGTTTAACATTGCTTTTCGCGATGAGTAATCAAGATGAACAGCGACATGGCATAAAATTTTGTTGGCGTTTATGGAAAAGTGCTGCGGAAACATATGCAATGTTCCAACAGGCATATGCCGATCAAGACAGACTGAGTAGAGCCACAGTATTACCAAGGAGTCATTGAGACTCTGCGCCAGCACGTAGCAAAAAAAGAGGCCACATTTGAAGAACTCCTTCATATTGCACCACGATAACGCACGCCCGCATACCGCGCGGGCTTTTCAGGATTACGCGACAAAGAGAAAAACAGAAATTTTCCCGCATCCAGCATACATTCCGGACCTTGCACCCTGAGACTTTTGGCTATTTTCACTTTTAAAGGCCGCTTTACGTGGTCGTCATTTGATGACGAACAAAGAAGTGATCACCGCAGAGCAAGTTTTCTTCAGTTCGTTACCTGACGACGAATTTTCAAAGACATTCACAAAGTGGCAGGAGCGTATGGACGCTTGCTTAGCTGGCAATGGTGCCTATTTTGAAAAGATGTACGTCTACTCGATACGGCTGATTCTGAATAAAAATTTTGTGGTTTGTATTTTTTTTTGTTTCATTTTTATGATTAATGGAGGGGTCCATGTACATGCTTGTCTTTTAACTGCTACGCAGTTACGACTTTTTAACCTATTGCGCTCATTTTGGTCTCAATCGGCACCTAATGAACCAAATTTTTACCCTAGTACATTTGCTAGCCAATGGACGTGGCTGTTTTCCTATACAGGAATTAGTCTCACCTTCTCTGTGACAGCCTTTGTACATTGACTTCCAATGGAATCGTTATAACCCAGAAATGTCCGTGACTGTACAAAAGTGAAGCCACTCTCGACTAGTCATCCTAGGCCATAGAGGAAGAAATTCCTAGGAGACGTATTTTACTACAGCGGCACTACGTAGTAGTACAGTGGGATCCATGACTATTACCGTGCAAATTGTCCATGACTATTTTCATTAATTTTTCTCTTACATGCTATGTGTTTTAAGCGATGGATTTTTATGTATGCTGGTGCAGAAGTTGTCAACAGCTTGTTCTGAGTTTTCTTTTAATTCTCCGTACTCTTATTTGGTCAAATAAAGTGCACTGAACATGGTGATAGACAATTTGTACGGTAATGCACATGGATCCCACTGTACAATAGTGATTCTTTGATAAAGCTGGCAGAAACGCATTGGAAATAGTTACCAAGCATTCTTTGTAAATCACATCATGAAACAAATCTACGATGTTCTGAAAGGCACATATGCTTTCATCTAGGTCACACTGAATCAGTTAAACAAAATATTATAAGAATAATTTTATATTGAACATGTGTAAAGATTCTAAACAGTGATGGGCCATATCTATAATGTTTACTATTAAAATAATAAACATACATAACTATCTCCTGTAAAATTGCATTCTTTGACTTGTGCTTTTTCCCGAACAACCTAGATATATGAACTGTTATTAAGTAATGCGTTTTTCCCGGATTTGTATGTAAGATCAAAGTACAAAATATGTACATAAATATGTAACAATAATTGATGGAGCGAATGAAGAATATAGAGAATGTCTCCACTTTCGTTAATTTTTTGTATACTAACTAAATTTGGCCTTCTAATCACGAATGTGTTGTTAAAATGCGGGGGTCACGTGTGGAAATAGGGAATAAGCCGATATAAGTGGATTTTGTTTTACAGCTGCATCGCATTGTTTTAGGAACAAAATTTTAACTAAGCTTGCCTAACCTAACCTAACCTTACCGGAAATGGTTCGTGTGGCTATCCGTGAATAAATATAAGTTTTGCAGCACTAGCTTCCTCACTGCGCAAGACACCATTTTTGTAGAAGAACGCTCGAACACCGTTGCACCGTTGCCAAACTTACCTCTAATCGAAGTCCGCATTCCTAATGCTCTTCTGCCTCGTTCAAGTAACGAAGCAACAATTAATGCTCTGCAAGTAACAGTGAGGCAACTCTGTAGACAGCCCAACGAATGCCGAACGTCACTTGTTCATATCATCAAACATGGTTCCTATGTTTCTCTATGGAGAATGATCACGGTAATGAAGAACATAATTTTGCAACATATATAGACGTAAGTGTGCCATTTTTTTACGTGACCCTCAAATCTTAACTCCAGATGCGTTACCATGACTGCATATTTAGTGAGTATAAGAAGTAGGAAAGAAATTGAAAACATTCTCCGTATTCTTCATTCTTACCTAATTGCTAAACTATGTACCTAAATATGTATTATCAAAAGGATATCGTGGAATGTCTATCGCTGCGGGTATGAGTCTCGCAACTCGAAGATGATGAGACAGGAGTTTCTCAGGTAAATGCCCTGTCACTGCGGGGTGAGCGTAATGCAAAATACGAGGACAAAAGGGCCGGCAGTCATCGATAAAGGGATCAGATCGCTTTGAGAGAGAGTAGAGTTGGAGGTCTTAATAGAGAGAGGGTTGGAGACACTGCCTGCCCGAACAGGGTAAGTTCCGTCTTCCCTTGTGTGTCTGCCATTCTCAATCACGACGTACTGTACGAGGGTTGCAATTTATGTATCCGGAATAACAAACAAGAGAAAAATATGTATCATTGGAAATGGTTTTATTGTTTTTCAAAATATTCTCCATGATGATCGATGAACTTTTGCATACATTTTAAACCAATTCTCATCGCATTTTGTCCATTCCGATTGAGGTATCTCGAAAACATTCATTTTGAACGCATCACTCGCTTCTTCTGGCATCGAAAATCGTTGACCACGTAGCTTATTCTTCACGTACGGGTACAAAAAGAAATCATTGGGTGTTAAATCAGGGCTATGCGAAGGATGACCCATCAATTCAATGTTTTCACAGGTCAAATACTCAGTTGTTTGGACCGATGTGTGAGAACCCGCATTGTCATGGTGAAGAATGATCCTGCGTCGCTGGTTGTTTTTTCTGATTTCCCCAAAGACTTCTGGCATACAAATGGTTGTGTACCATTCAGAATTGACGGTTCTACGATTCTCTAGTGGCACTGTAGCCACATGTCCATTTTTCCCCAAAAAAACAGGCTTCGAAGTGCTTCTTGCACGAACAACTTGCCTCATCTTGGAACACCCACACCGTCGACTGCTGTTTGCTTTCGGGCTCATATGCATAGATCGAAGATTCGTCACCTGTGTAGATGTTGTACACGGCTTTTGAAGCACCACGATTGTATTTTGTGAGTATTTGTTTGCACGAATCGACACGAGCCTTTTTTGAGCGATTGTCAAATTATGAGGGATCCAACGCGAACAAATCTTCACGGCTAAATGTTCATGCAATATCTTATGTATGCTATTCATACTAATGCCCAGAGATGCCTCAATCTCTCGATATGTCACATGACGATCTTGCGTTATCAGTTCTCACACAGCATCAATGTTTTCTGGCACAACAACCGATTTTGGACGGCCTTATTTAGATTCGTCCGTGAGCAAACGACGGTCAGGATTGAATTCACTAAACCAGTGATGTACAGTGCTTTTAGATGGTGTTTCATCGCCAAAAGTCGAAGTGAGTTGATCGATGCACTGTTGTTGAGATAAGACACGTCGAAAGTCGTAGAAAATCATTGCTCGAAAATGTTCTCGAGTTAATTCCATTGTTGGCCTCCGATGAAAATTTCAAGTCAATGTAACAAACAAAAAAGCATCCGTAAGCACAACGTTCTGGGTACGTAGACCATAGAAATATCTAACTTACGATGGATATATTAGATGTTACCTAGCAACATAAGCGTTGCCAATTCCGGACACATAAATAGCAAGCTATGTATATAGGTTCGTAAACATATTTCATTTCGTTTATTTAATCTGGTAAAGTGTGTACCCCTATGCAGTCCTTTTGGGGGACATGTTCTAAGCGAGTGGCAACTCATTTGGGTTACGTTACGATTTGTAGCTAAATATGTACGAGGGATGATCGAAAAAAAGGTTACAAATCCTATTATGGCGTATGTGTTAGACATAGCTGGAAGATCAACACACCTGATGATGGAGGGCACTCAACACTAGTCGTCGATGTAATCACCTTTTTTGTTCAATCACTTGTCACAACGGTAGATGAGGTTTTCCATACCAGTTGCACAGAAATCCGCGTCAAGTTCTCGTAGCCACCGTGAGGCAGCTCTTTTGACATCATCACATGTCAGATAATGGTGGCCAGCCAACCAAATGGTAGTCCCAGCTCACCTGATATTGAGTGTAATGTTCTTCTTCTGTCCTCACGAATACACTCATCCACAAGAGCACAGTTCACGTCAGTGGTTGAGGTACTGGGCCTACCCCTGTGTCCAGGGTTGTCATTAACAATACTGGTCCGTCCTTCTTTGAAGGCACGACACCACTTCGCTACATGTTGCCTTGAAATTGTCCCCTCCCCATACACCTCCACAATCTGCCTATGAATGTCAGCAGGTGTAGGGCTCTTGGCCCACATGAACCGCACCACTGCCCTCACTTGTACTCTTGACCAATTTTCTAGACGAGTCACCATTTTAAATGTCCGCTTCTCGGGTATACATGGTCAAAATCCGAAGTCCTCAAACTCGCAAAAAGACAAACATGTTATTAATTTACACATAAATTTTCGTTACGTTACAGTGAATAAAACAAAAGTTATATGCTTTGTAACTTCTTTTTCCGATCATCCCTCGTAGTATCAGAGAATATGTATTATTAATAATAATCTAGCATGCAAGCAATTTAAAGAATTATGTAGGTATTTATTTTATTTGAACATATTCAAAACAATGTAAAGGACATAAGTTGTTCAAATTAAAATTTGTATCAAATTTATAAACTCAAAAAATCGCAGCAACGTGTACATATTTAAGAAATTTCGCAGTGCATTAAGGCGAAGAGAGAGCTCTTTGTAACTTTTGAAACAAATTGTAAAAATAAAAATGTCTACCGAAAGAACAATCGAATGAAAATACACATCTGCATGTAGTTTTGGATTTTTTGTACAAGGTAACATATTTTGTAACACGTTACGTACAGGAAAGTAGCTTTCTCGTCCACCGATGTCAAGTTTCTAGGTGCTTTGCCTAAACCGAAAGGTGAAACGAGAATATGTAACCAGAAAGTGGATGGGGAGGGAAACTCCAGTATTTTTCAATAAATGACAATTCCCGTACTTTTTTGTTTTGTTTGTTTGTCTTCAGAATGTCTTGGCGATCCATTTTAGTTGACCGTAAGCACTAAGCATCTCATTGATTAGAAAATATGACATGCCATGAGATTCAAATTTTCTAGATCATGTTTCAGAGATCGAAAATATAGGGAAAAGGATCAAGATGGGAAAAAATTACCGAAATATGTTCCTTTACGTAAAGTAAATTAGCAAATATGTAAAATATGTAATATCGTGGCAAATATGTAAAAATATGTAACGTAAAACGTATGCAAAATAGTGTCAGTTACATAATTCCTTGACATTTTCCTGTTCAAGGTCTGTATCTAAAAAGGAATAGAATATGTAATTACATACAAATCCGGGCTGTAGTAATACGTATGAAGTTGATGTGACTCTTGTGAAAATATTTGTACTATGAACGTTTTACTAATAGCCATGAAATTGGGCATTAATACTTTCACTGAGTGCCCCACACGCGGAACTGAAACAAAATTATGCCATGGATAGCCTTCGAGCATGAAGGAGAACTTCATAGCTTCGTTTTTCGAACATAACTCATTTCAAAACATCTGATATGTCGCAAGTCTATCGTGTTGGGTTTTGTTTCATTCGTGTTTTCATCTCACTGTTAACCAGTTGAGTTCTTAAGCTCGCATCCGCCACTATAGCCTTGCACGTCGGAACATAGGGATTGAATCGGTGGTCATTACTTTTCTTCCCGCTATGGAGTCCATTAATGGTGACGTCACAAGCAGACGACGAGCTGGAACTGAGTCTACACAACGAGAGAACATGTTTTCTTCGTATCCAATTCAATGCTATTTTCATTCGGAAGGGGTAGCTTTAATTATTGCGACAGCAGTTATGAAACAAAATTATGATGCGTATCGTACATCAGTGTAAAGATGAGATTTTGAAGAATACGACTATATATCACACATACCTTACAGATAATAAGGTAAAGAATAACCGGAGTAAGAAAATCATGCATTTTCATAACATTCCAGTTCCGAGCACAGCCGAAGCCGACCCGAACTCACCCGATCTCAAGTCGGCCATGCTGCCGTTATGGATGATGGGAAACCAGCAGCCTCAGGCGATTTGGCCGAGCTTTCTTTTGGAGCATTCGCTTTTCTAGACTTCCTACTCTATTTATTCTTTACATTCTCATCTGTAAGGTATATGTTATATATAGACGTGTTCTCCGAAATCTCATCTTTACATTGATATGCGATGCACATCACAATTTTGTTTCTTAACTGCTGTCACAGTAATTAAAGCTACCCCTTCCGAACGAAAATACCATTGAATTGGATACGAAGAAAACACGTTCTCTCGTTGTGTAGACTCAGTCCCAGCGCGTCGTCTGCTGTGACGTCACACTATTGGACTCTATTGCTTGAGATGACTGGTCAGTGAGACTCGAGAGGCAGGGACAAGGACGGTGACAGAAAGTGGGTGTCGTTAGCACACAAATTGATTGATTGATTGATTGATTTTACATCGTTCTTCTGCCACGTTTGACTGATCGCGAAGATGATAATGAGTTCATGATATGAGGAAATCAATAAAGGGACACTCACAAGGAACACACCTACCCAGACAGGGATTCGAATCCGGGACTCTTGGCGTCGTAGCGCGCTGCGTTAACCACTTCGACACAGAGGTCGGTAGATGAAGACGTACCGGTAGCCTTTGGAAGGAACGTCATGTTAATGACATCCATTCTCCGTGCAATCATTTCTCCAACCTAATACAGAACCCTGACGTGACCATAGCAAGCACAGGAATGATTACATTTACGAGTCAATCTTAGGAACACAAAGGTATCTCAACGTCTTCACCATTCTTTGCTTCTCTAAGCTACTCCCCCCTCCATCCCCTTCTTCTTAACCAGGCTCTTCACTGAGAGTACCGTCGACTTGAATGCCTCCGCGCAGAGCCATAAAATTCATCTTCACTTGTTTTCACCGCCTGTTTACCGAGCACTCCTGTCGCTTATCTCTGATCCTTCTGAAGTTTTATCACTCTTTCCGCTGACGTCACTTCCTTCTTTTTTGCATTTCTCACGGTTCATGGCCGGAGACGCTGGTGGCAACAACTTCATTGTGTCTTCTGCCCTTGCGGGAGTTGGAGGGTGGAGAGAAGAAAAAAAGTTTCGCGAAGAGGTTCGATTTGTAAGGTTGTTCGGAGAAGTTATCTAAATGAGAACTTGGAGGATCAAAAAGGGCTCCCTTCGCCAGTTTCAGGAAGGATATAGGTCATTGTGCAAGAAACGTCTCCTGGATTTTACGGAGGGTTGGCTCTTCTGAAAAGTCCTTCTTGAAGTATTGCAGCGAAGTTTTATCTCGGGTGTTCGTTTTCCTTGTTCTTATGCATCGGCTTCATCCCCGTAGAGAATACCATCAAGTCATGCATATGCGAATATGTTCTCCAAACCACAAGATTCTCAAGAAACTAATGTATAAATTACAATTCTTCTTTCTCCTGCATAGACAAATGTGCTGTAAGCTTTTTCTCAGCAAAGAAGAAAATGTTGCGAGCTTTCCCTGAATGAAAAGAAAAAGTCACGAGTTCTTACTAAACGGAAAAACAAATCGCGATTATTTTCTGAACGGGGAAAAATTGTCGCGAGTCATTCCTGAACGGGAAGAAAATGTCGGAAGTTTTCCCTGAATGGTAAGAAAATGTTGTAATTTTTTCCTGAACGGGAAGAAGATGTCGCGAGTTTTCTCTGAACGGGAAGAAGATGTCGCATTTTTTTCCTGAACGGGAAGAAGATGTCGCGAGTTTTCTCTGAACGGGAAGAAGATGTCGGGAGTTTTCTCTGAACGAGTAGAAGATGTCGCAAGTTTTTCCCTGAACGCGAAGAAGATGTCGCGAGTTTTCTCTGAACGGGAAGAAGATGTCGCGAGTTTTCTCTGAACGAGAAGAAAATGTTGCAAGTTTTCTCTGAACGGGAAGAAGATGTCACGAAGTTTTCTCTGAACGAGAAGTAGATGTAGCAAGTTTTTCCTGAACGAGAAGAAAATGTCGCGAGTTTTCTCTGAACGGGAAGAGATGTCGCGAGTTTTCTCTGAACGAGAAGAAGATGTAGCGAGTTTTTTCTGAACGAGAAGAAAATGTCGCGAGTTTTCTCTGAACGGGAAGAAAATGTCGCGAAGTTTTCTCTGAACGAGAAGAAAATGTTGCGAGTTTTTCCCGAACGGGAAGAAAATGTAGCGAGTTTTCTCTGAACGGGACGAAAATGTCGCGAGTTTTTTCCCGAACGGAAAGAAAATGTCGCGAGTTTTCCCTGAACAGGAAGAAAATATCGGGAGTTTTTCCTGAACAGGAAAATAAAGTACCTTAACTTGCATTTTGTTTTGAACAAGTTTTGCCATTTACTCTTGCGTTGGCAAGATTTGGGTGACCTTCCTATAAAGAAAACAGTAATTATTGTTATTTATGCAAAAATGTCGCGCTTAATCGATTGATTTGGTTCATTTTACTTCGCTTCTCTGCCACTTTTGGCTAATTGTGAAGATTAGGATGAGTGATGATATGATCAGTGGCGAAGCGTGGTGTCGCTGGAAGGGTAGGCACAGGCGTGTTGTTATGGGTGCGACTTTTTTAAAATATAAAAATTTAACCTTTAATGTTATTTTTGAAAATGTAACAACATATTTTTGCATCTATCAACGTACCAGAATCGTAACGCTTGATGTGTGCGAACTCGTAAGTCGCATTTCTTGATTTTATTGTAAATTCATGCTTTAGATGTCATTCGAGTGGCAGTCCTCAATTCTCCGATGCCCCTTCTTTCTTCCTATGCCCGGTAATAGGCTTTTATGCGTGTTTTTGTAGCATTCCAGAGCAACACATGTCATTATTCCCCTTGCTCACTTCACGCTCACAACAATGAAAGCCGGGCCCCGTGGCGGAGTGGTTAGCACATCGCGCTACAATGGCAGGGGTCCTGAGTTCGAATCTCGGCCTGGGCATGGATATTTCGTGTCCATCCGCGAACTTCATCATATCATCACTCATCCCATTCTTCGCAAATTAGCCAAAAGTGCCACAAAAAGTGAAGTATAAACAAAACAATTCAATCAAAGAACAATAAAAAAAGATGAACGAAAAGAAAAAAACAAGATAAAATATAACAATAAAACAACAACGCAACAGGAGTAAATCGAGAAACTAACGAAAACGCAGAACACTGGGAACATTTTTTCGCCCTCTGAACAAGTTGTCTTTGCCTTTCTACCCTCACCTTCCATTTCCCCCCTCGTTGGACAAGAAACAGATGTGAAGCCCAGTTTGTACCGTATGTCCAGCGTTGCCAAACTCCCAATCAGGAAAAGTGTGCTGATTATATTCTTAAATTTTGCTAAATGCAACTAAATTGTGCTCGGATGACTTAGGTCTTAAGTTCATTTTATGCATCTATGTTGGGGGACTTGCGATGTCAACATGCGTTGTTGATTAGTTAAACAATATTGGTAATTTCCCCCATTAAATTAATTACAATGGTTTAACCAATATAATTTCTTCAATATAACGCTTGAAAAAGTTTGAGAAAATTCGAGAACTACAAAAGGCGGTGGCTTGTTTTATCTGTGACCTCAACTTTCTTGCAATTTCCTTCAATAAAATGTTCTTCGTGAACTAAGTAAGGAAAGATAAAGAAAAGATGAAAAGAAGACGGTGGACCAGATGTTGCTGGATCGGTATGCAACCTTTTGTTTGAAACAAATAAGAGATGATACTAATCAGATCAAATGATCAAATAAGATTTTTTTAAATTTATTTTTTCAAAATACATTCCTCTGAATTCAATTTATCTGTCTCCCAGGACGCATGTTTATGGATGATGCTATATTTTACCATTATCCCAAACACAGGTTGCTAGGTGCCAACAAATTGTACAATCACGCTAGGGTTGGCATCACTGCGTGAGGACGGACTCACTGTGTCCATTTCGGGAGAACGCGCTCCTGAAATTATGCTTTCCCGTATGAATCACATAGAATGTTATGGGACCAGCTGGCTCTACACGCGACGATGGAGCCCCTGGCAGGGATGGAAATTTTTGGAAATTATCGAAAGGCCTAGAATTTCAGTTTTCTTGTATTAAGGCGTCGTTTAATGAAATTATACTTAATAAAATAATCCGTAATAGCCAAATATATTAGGGTAGGTCCGGCCTCCGGGCCTCTTATGAGGCTTCGCCACTGGATATGATGAAATTGATGAAGGGGCCCATGCCGGGGTACGCAACCATGGCCCCTGGCTTTGTACATTGCTCTGCCACGGCTTAACATTATGTTTATTAACCGGGTGGGTGCACATGTCTCTTAAGCATCTACCACAGCATGCCTATAATTATATGCTGAAACGTAAACAAGTTGAACTTTGAATAGATTGGCAATTAGCACAAGGTGGAAATTGATATATAGCTGATTAATTTGCCAATTAATATTACGTCATGGCACTATATGCATCTTAATGTTAGTGTAGTAGGCACTGTTTGAATATTGCCGCCTCTCTATGTCCGGGTCATACTTTAAAACTGTTGGTCCAGTCCCAATTAGCCTATCGTGCATAAAGTGGACTTAAAACTCAGACCCAAACGAATAAATTAACATTAATGTATAAATAAGAAGTTAATTTAAACTACAGGAATCTGATGATGGAATCTTTGGTTATTAGAAAAGCCGTAACATCTTTGTCTTTACTCCTCTTCTCTACATCTGGAACGTTAACTTGGATCATAGAGATGAGGATGATTGATTTGAATTTGTTATTTTGCGTTGCTTTTCTGGCGCTTTTGGCTAATTGCCAAGGTGAGGATAAGCGATGATATGGTGAAGCTGATGGAATGGACGCTCTCATAGAGTACCTATTCCCTGGCCGGGATTTAGGTTTTTCAACATACCCAAATGCCAGTCAACCTCTCTTCCACGAAGTACACCCTCGACTGATTTTTGTAGACTAACGAGGCTCTGGCGTCTGAACCTACGGCCAGCATAATCTTCGTAGGACTGTGTGTGTGTTGTCCTTGTTTGTGCTGAGTGCCCCCTTACAGGCTCAGCTTCTTACCGGCATTGCAGTTGTGTTATTACTTACATTTTAGATAAGGTAAGGTGCTGGATCCCTTATCATGTGACGGGCGCAAAATAGCCTAAGTGCTGACGTGCCCAAAATGTTAAATTCATTCAATTGGGACAAAGGCGAAGTAAAGGCCTCACCGATGGCGTAGTGGTAACTTCCCCCTGTAATCAAGGGGTATCGGGTTCGATTCCAGGTGGAGGAACGTTGCACAGTGCTTGGGATCTCACTTATAACTAGGGCTCGAAAGTTGAAGACTTATAAATTGCCAAGAAAAAACAACTAAAAATGTGAAAAAAGGACCTAAAAACGGAAAAAAGGACGTATAAATGTGATCCAAATTAATTAATGACTTCAGTTTTAATTACATATTTAATGAATATGCGCGGCACCTCCTTATCTGAGTTGAGATCCTTGCAGGCGCTGGTCGTATACACCGTGCTGAAAGCTTCAAAACAAGAGAAAGTTTCCACTTACAGCGCGACCTTCCAGACAAATTACGGTTAAAGGACCTTGTACCGTACCTGCTTCAGTCGTCCAAAAATGTTCTTCTCTCGTTTCAGGGATCGGTTCAAATATATTTATTTATTTCTTTACTACAGAAAGGGTGTTTAAGAGGTGATGAAATGATAATGATTCGAATTGAGAATGGGCAGTAGAAACGTAGTCGAAAGAAGGTGAAGTTCCAAAAAAAAAGAAGCCGTTAAGACCTAAAAAGGCTAAAAAAGAACCAATAAGCCAAAAAACGCCGAAAAAGGCAAAAAAAAGGACAAATAAAACCCACCTTTTTCTGGCCTACAATGACCCAAAATGAACATATATTATGTTGGGCCTCGACTTCGGACACTAGGGAAAAAATGATATTTCCTCAACTTCCGAGCCCTACTTATAACTGTAGGTCTAGTCCCAATTAGCTTCTCTGTGCATAATGTAGAATTAAAGCAAAACTCAACCAACCAACCAAAAGGGAAGTAAAAACAAAAAACAATATGAATCCATTAAACCAGAAGGGGAATCGAACCCGGTACCTCCGGCGTTGCATTGCTCCATTCCACCACGCCACGGAGGGTGGCGACGGTAAGACTTGACGGTTTGTGATTTCCATCATCAGCACATCGGTTAGTCCAGCGGTAGAAACATACACTCTCAAAGGAGGCCAAAAAAGAAGATAAGGATGCTGCAAAATATCCATTTGGAAATGAAAGCGGGGATGGAACGTGGCGTTACATCAGTCGAGGCTGATGGAAGTGGTCGGCAAGAAGATGGCTTCGCAATCTGTGCGATTCGAATTGCAATTAGGGCGTTAAAAAAGGAACAGCTGTTTCGTCTGCTTACAGCAAGAGGCATTTTGGATTTCCTCCTCTCGTGAGTCTTTCTAATTATCTGCCCATCTCCTTAGTCCAATCAATGTAATGCGAGTTCTTGGAGTTTGTGGAAGGAGGAAGAAGAAGTCTCATCGTGGTAAGAGCTTGTAGCCTGTGGCCATTGCTTGGTGTAGCGTGACTGAAACTGCCTTTGGAAAATAACTTGAGTTATATTTACTTTGCTCTGAAAGTAACTCTATTATAATTACTTGGCGCGCTACGATGTCAAAGGTACCGGGTTCGAATCTCAGCCGGTGTTCTTTGTGAGTTTCCATTCATCAATTTGAACATTTAATTACCCATCCTCATCTTCGCGATTAGCCACAAGTGACAGAAAACTAAAGTCAAATAAAATAATAAATATTTTTAAGGATGCAAATCCTTATGGTTACAGGCCGAAACCAAGTGTTAGATAATAATCAAAAATAATATAACTCGTTTGAAAGAGTTTCCAAATTCAAGTAATTAGGGAACCTCCCCGATGGCGCAGTGGTAGCGTCGTCGCCTTGTAATCGAGTGGTCCCGGGTTTGATACAAGTAGAGGCACATGGTAAAGTTTCTGAGATCGCACTTTAAACTGTAGGTCCAGTCCCAATTAGCCTTACTGTGCATAAAGTCAACTTAAATCACCATCTCAATTAATCAATCAAGTAATTAGGAGTAATACTACGAAATGAAAATTATATTAAAGAGGAAATGAAAAAGCTTAATTCAGGAAATGTGTGTTACTATTCTCTTCATAAACATTTATCTTCTTGTGGCCGCGGTGGCAGTCGGTAACGCGTCTGACTACCATGCTCAAGCTCCCGGGTTCGATCCCCGGCCGGTTCAAATCCGGGAACTTTTCTAACGTTGGAAGCGGCCCCGGCGCCTTCCCAGCGTCGAATGACATGGGTACCTTGGGGAAACCCTGGGGGGTAAAGGCGGTCAGGGGCGTGATGCTGATCACATCACCTCCACTCATGACCGGATCAAGAAAGTGTGGGGCGTTACCCCCACATCCCCTATACGCCTTCATGGCGTGGTGCTAAGCACAGGGGAGCACTTTACCTTTTTTTCTCGTATAATATCTAAGAAACTAAAAGTTAAAATATGCAGAGCAGTAATTTTGTCAGTAGTGTTAAATGGAAGTGAAACTTTGGTCCCTTACATTGAAAGAGGAACATAAATTGAGAGTATTTGAAAATAAGATCCTTAGGAAAATATTTGGACCTAAAAGGGATGAGGAGACAGGTGAGTGGAGAAGGTTACATAATTTAGAACTACATAATTTGTATTCATGTCCAGATATTATTAGAATGATTAAATCAAGAAGACTTAGGTGGGCAGGCTATGTGGCACGAATGGAAGAGGAGAGATGAGTTTACAGGATTCTTGTTGGGAAACCAGATGGTAAGAGTCCTATAGGGAGGCCAAAACGAAGATGGAGGATAACGTTGAGATGGACCTAAAGGAAATCGACAAGGATGGAAAAGATTGGATTGATCTTGTCCAGGATATGGGCACATTTAAGGTAGGTATTGCTGCAGCCATAAACCTTCGGGTTCGAGAATGCTAGAGAGTTAGTTAGTTATACAAATTGCAACAAGCGCGTGTATTTTACTGCAGAGAAAACCTTTGTGTTGCTTCACTTGAGGAATTTCTCCAACAACCTGGATTTCCAAATAGATGGGACGGGTGTTTGAAGAAGGCTCACATAATAATTAACCACTGCGCGATGTGTTGACCTACGTGTATTATGAATATAGACATAACTCAAGCTCGGGTGATGTTGATCGATAGGGGGTTTCTGAAATGAGCTTGTTCGGTCATTGTTTCCAACAGACCAGCGAAGAAGCCAACTGTAAATTAAGTCAGTGTGCCCTCTACCTATTATAATGAAACGTATGCCGTTTAATTTTTCATTTTCTTTATTTGGGTGGGTCGCGGCCCCATCAACCCTCTCCTTGCGTGCGCTCTTGCTTCAAGGGCATTCTAAAGACTGGATGCCACTAAGGCCCCCACGGACGATAGCCGTGGGTTAGTTGGGCAGGTAAAGCTTTAACCGTATCGCTGTGTGATATAAAATATCTGGTTAGTTCCTTAACTGTACAGTGAGATCCATGAGTATTACCGTGCAAATTGTCCATCACCATATTCGTGCACTTTATTTGGCCCAATAAGAGCTTCAAGAATGAAAAGAAAACTCAAGACAAGCGGTTGACAACTTCTGCACCAACATATATAAATAATCCATCGCTTAAAAACACAGGATGTAGGAGAAAAATTAATGAAAATAGTCATAGACAATTTGCACGGTAATACTCATGGATCTCACTGTACAATACCTGACAAAAAACCGTAGGCTATTTATACTGTAAGTCGCATTAAAAATCCCATATTATGCAAGTATAGAGTGCTAGCACTAAATAGCTATTTCCCCCAAAAAAATCATATTATTTTAAAATGGAGAGTGCTAGAATATCGTACTTCAAATCTCTTTGTATATCACTCTATGTTCATTTTTTTAGTATCTCAAAGCTCTCTAAATTTTTCTTACATCTAACTCCTCTCTACTTTTAGGTATCCCTAATTTTCTATTTGTCTTGCCTCGAATTTCCCTATACTTTTCCATACGCCGAATTTCTCTCTACAGTTTTGTACCTCGAATTTATATCTGCTTTTGCACGTCGAATTTCTCTGTACTATGCGCCTCAAATTTCTCTCTACCTTTCTTGCTTTTTTATTTTTTTTTCTCTTCTTATTTTTTTGTATCTCGATTTTCTCTCTACTTTATTGTATCTCGATTTTATTTCTCTTTTTGTATCTCGATTTTTCTCTACTCTTTGTATCTCGATTTCATCTCTACTCTTTGTATCTCGATTTTCTCTCTACTCTTTGTATCTTAATTTCGTTGCTACTCTTTGTATCTCAATTTCCTCGATACTCTTTGTATCTCGATTTTCTCTCTACTCTTTGTATTTCGATTTTCCCTCTACTATTTTGCATCTCGATTTTCTCTCTACTGTTTTGCATCTCGATTTTTCTCTCTACTATATTGCATCTCGATTTTCTCTCTACTATATTGCATCTCGATTTTCTCTCTACTATTTTGCAACTCGATTTCCTCTCTACTTTTTTGTATCTCGATTTTCTCTCTACATTTTGCATCTCGATTTCCTCTCTACTTTTTGTATCTCGATTTCCTCTCTACTATTTTGCATCTCGATTTTCTCTCTACTGTTTTGCATCTCGATTTTCTCTCTACTATTTTGCATCTCGATTTCCTCTCTACTTTTTTGTATCTCGATTTTCTCTCTACTATTTTGCATCTCGATTTTCTCTCTAATTTTTACATCTCGATTTTCTCTCTACTATTTTGCATCTCGATTTTCTCTATACTATTTTGCATCTCGATTTTCTCTCTACTGTTTTGCATCTCGATTTTCTCTCTACTATATTGCATCTCAATTTTCTCTCTACTAACTTGCATCTCGATTTTCTCTCTACTATATTGCATCTCGATTTTCTCTCTGCTCTTCTGTGCCTCGAATCTCTGTTTTAAACTTTATAACAGATTCACTATTTTCAACTTAACAAAATACTAAACCAAAAACATTGTGGCAAGCTTGTTTGAAAAATATAATGTTTTAGACATCCCTAGATGAATACAAAAATGAATTGATTTACAATGAATATTTTATTCCATTATATTCATCATTGCTGTAAGAAATCCTATTGTAGTTGGCCTCTGTGCATAACGTGGACTTAGAAAACACAAAAATGAACGAGAATATAATAAATGAACACAAGCCCCTGGTCGCAGATTGTTACGTTACCCACTGGACATTTCGTGACTTCCCCAGGTTGTTAAAATCATATTGACCAATCTACAAGCCCAGTTTGAAAAAGACGAATTAATGCATTAGCCGCTACAGCTGATGTACTTCCATAAGCACATTAAAATTAAATTTGTTCCGGGCTCCACCACGCCTTGCTGAATAATAGATAACGCCTATTTCCGAGGACAGTGATGTCCAAGGAGGATATTGACAAACGCAGGAAGGAAAGACAATTACCTCCACCCCCTTCTGCAATTACTAAATTATTCAAGGCCATTTGACTCCATCGACCATGATCTGTTATTGGCCAAATTACATCACTATGACATCCCTGGAAAGTGCTCTAAATTGAATTCGATCGAGGCCGGGGTAGAATTAGGGGGGGAGGGAAATTACGCGGTCCCTATCCGCCAGCTACGCATCAGGAGGACGTCCCACAAGGAGATCATATGTCATGCCGTGGGATCCAATCTTCTCATAACATAGTAGCCATTAGTAGTGAAAGGAAGTCGTTATTGATTATAGTGACGTAAATAGAATATACAAAATGCAGATGGTACTGACATGTGAGTTGACTGAACTACACTGAAATAGGTTTACACCTGGTACAATAAGTAAATAGGAACTGTAAAGTTGGCTAATTGTAATTAATTTACGTAAGATATTTCTTTAAATATACATACTCAGGATAAATATCGACTTCAGTAAACTAATTTTTCATACTAATTCATTGCACTTTAGAATGTAATTAAGACATGCCTCTATGTTACAGCTTGAAGGTATATCTTCTGTCCTTGAATTTTGAGGACTTTATAATGCATTATATTAGTGTTTTCTTATAGTTTTTTTTTTCATACGTGGGGGTAAAGATAATACATTGAACATCGTAATATTTGAAGATTTTTATTCACATAGGCTATGTTTTCTGTTTTTATACAGAATAGTGTGAAATTGTATATCACTCTCCTCAATATAACTTGAATTATATTCTGGTTCTTAATATTATTATTTCATTGTTTCAGTATCCATTTTTTCTGTGGTGTACATTTACTTTATAACTGACATATTCTATATTTACTTATGTTTCTGCAATTTCAAGAATGTATCTTGTCAGTAAATCATATGAACTTTCACACTAAAGGCAGAATATGTATAACACTGCAATTGGGCACGAAATAAATACATAAAGCAATGTAGCTACGTAAACGTAAACCGGGAACAGAATAATGTTGAAGAAACGAAGCATACAGAGAGAGATTCGAAGCACGTAAAGTGTAGAGAAAGAGAGATTCAACGAACAAAATGAAGAAATATTAAGGGAGCTAAAAGTAAAGAGAGATTCGAGGATCGTAAAATAAAGAAAAGAATTGCAGGACGAAAATCATAGAGAGAATCGTGGTACGAAGACTGGAGAAAGTAGAGAGTGAATAACCAACACAAAGTAGGGAGAGAGATACGAGTAACCGAAAGAAAAGGAAAATTAGAGCAACATGCGGAGAGGTGTGAGGAATGTAACATAGACAGAGATTTGTAGAGCAAAAAGCAGGCGTTCGAAGTATATAAATAGAGAAAGATTTTAAGTAAAAAATTTAGAGAGAGATTCGAGTGCAAAGATGAAAGAAATTTTAAGTACAAGGTATAGAGAAAGATTGGAAGTACGAAAAGTAGAGAGGGATTCAAGCATCGAAAAATAAACATAGGAGGGAATGGAGTAGAAGTACGAAGAACAGAGAGAAAGGGGGAGAAATTCGAAATACGAAAAGCAAAAAGAGAGAGATTCGAAGTATGCAAAGGCAAGAGAGACGAGGATTGCTATGATTGAAGTACGAAAAGCAAAGAGGAGGAGAGAGATTCAAAGTACGAAAAGAAGAGAAAGTGCGATAGAGAGAGAATTGCAGTACGACAAGCAAAGAGAGTTTCGAAGTACGGAAAGCAGAGAGAGGGAGACATAAAAGTACGAGAAGCAGAGAGAGAGAGAGTGAGGGATAATGCAAGTTCAAGAAGAAGAGAGAAGGGGAAATAGAAGTAAGAAAAGCATATATATATATACAAAGTGTGCAAGGGAGATAGAGAGAATCTAAGTCCGAGACGCGGAGAGAAAGAGCGATTCAAGGAACGGAAAGAAGAAAGAGATTAAACCTTAGATAAACTAAGCGAGAAAGAAGGAAAAGAAAACTAGAGCGAGATTTGAAGCAGACTCCCTGCATCAGGGAAAGATAACAAAATAGATGTGTAGGTTGCGACTCGTGTTTAAAGTAGATCAAGTAACCATACGTACCTAAGGAAATAAACGTAAAACTATTAGTTCAACTTGAATAAATGTTTTGGCACCAAATAGCATACGTAAAACTCGATGGGAAAGAAAATTCCGAGTCGTCATATTCCGACGTAGCATGGCAACGCACCAATAAATCACAGCCAGACCACGAGGCTAAAAAAAGGAAATTTGTTACACACGATCGTTAACACGGTTAAACAAGAAACATAAACACACAATTCCGCATACAACACCCACACGCGCCACGTCGAAAATTAATAGTATCAGGGGATAATTGAAACGAATGTGCCTCTGACAGATAGCCAGGTGGAATTCGATTTGGAGAATGGAGCGGATAGGACTGAGTGATCATGCTCGCATGTGAACACTGTTAGAATAATATCCTCTCACCTATCCATGCTCTGTGTTGGGTTGTTGTTTCCGGTGTGATTTTTTTGTCTGAAGCTCTCCACAAACGTACACAGTGTCCCTTTATGTAAACAAAAGCTGGAATAAAAGAGGAAGTCTTGGTCCATGAGAGCATAGGACTGTGCACGGGGTTAGGATCGGGTATGTAAAAGATGCGGGTTTGTCATGACAGGTGAGATGTGCTTCATTTCCAAAAGATTGATCATAGTAAAAAACAAAAGTAGTGTCTAAGGGATACAGTGGTTCTATTAGGTCGTATTGTAATACCAAGGATTAGTGGTCCTCACGTTAAGCAAAATGTGATTCGGACCTATTGGTACCACAGAACCGTCTCTCTTTAACACATGTGTTCTTTCAGTGCACATTGTTATAACCAGGACTCGGTTAGTTATGCATTCTGTGCATTGCATATGCAAATGCATGAATCATGTACATAAACTTCTTCCTTATTTTGAGCCAACAACCGCTACTAAAATTGTATTTCACGTCTGTGCGTTAGGCGTATTGCCTTCGTGAATTAGTTGTCTTCAATTAATCACAAGTGGACAGCCTGTATTTTATCTTTTTTGAACAACCCTGTACAATTAATCAAAACATATGAAGGACACGGGTGTAAAACATGGTAAGTGACATTTTGATCATTTCTGAGTACATTAAGGATAAAGGTTATTAGATGCTATACTGTAGATACGAGGGTCACTATTTATATTTTGAGCCTAACAATGAAAAAACAGGAATTTGGCATTGAAAACTGCTTTATTGTTTTTCGAAGTATTCTCCTTTATGGTCAATACACTTTTGCATTCGTTCGAACCATTTGTCAAAGCAGTTTTTCCAATCTTCTTGAGACACCTCCATAATATGGTTTTTGAATGCATCAACGGCGTCTTCCGCCGACGAAAATCGTTGTCCACGCAATTTATTCTTGACATTCGGGAACAAGAAGAAGTCATTGGGTGCCAAATCAGGACTGTACGGAGAATGACCCATCGATTCGATTTTTGACTGTTCATAAAGTCGGTTGTTAGACGAGATGTGTGACAGCTGGCATTGTCTTGATGAAGAATGATCCGACGGCGTTTGTTTGTTTTCCGTATTTGACCGAAGACCTCTGGCAAACAAATTGTTGTGTACCATTCAGAGTTGACCGTTCTACGTTCCTCTAAAGGCACAGTTGCCACATGACCAGTTTTCCCGAAAAAAACAGGCGACCATTTGTTTCGATGTGCTTCGAGCGCGAACAACTTTTGTTGGATTGGGTTCATCTTGAAACACCCATACAGTCGACTGCTGTTTACGTTCCGGCTCATATATATCCATGATTCGTCACCTGTTACAATCTTATATACGTCTTTTGAAGCACCACGATTGTATTTATTGAGCATTTGTTTGCACCAATTGACGCGAGCGTCTTTTTGAGCTTTTGTCAAATTGTGTGGGATCCAACGAGAACATACCTTTCTCACAGCTAAATGATCATGTAATATTTTATATATGCTGGTGGAACTAATGCCTATGGTTGCCTCAATCTCACAGTATGTCACATGACGATCTTGCAGTATTAGGTTTTGCACAGCATCAATGTTTTCTTGAACAACAACTGATTTTGGACGACCTTCGCGAATCTCGTCGGTGAGCGAATGGCGGCCACGATTAAATTCGTTATACCAGCGTTTCACAGTGGCAAAGGATGGGGCTTCATCGCCAAATGTGGAAGTAAGTTGATCGATGCACTCTTGTCTTGATAATCCACGTCGAAAATCGTAAAAAATCATCGCACGAAAATGTTCACGAGTTAATTCCATTTTATTGTTGTCGCGCAATCTCCAAGGCAACATAAACAACACAAATGAAGCTATTGACAAAACATTTGAAGTACGTTATGGTCAATAATGGCAGACGATTCCGTGCAAACCTCAAATCGCGCCTAACTTCAATCAGTATTGCCAAGGCTCAAAATATAAATAGTGGCCCTCGTACATTGTTTTCGTAATGTGTTTACCAATTTCCGAAGACTTCACTGAGTCGAATGCAAATTGTTACGACATGTTTCACTCGATAATTGAAGGATGGCACATTTTATTTTGTAACTCAAAAATGACAGTACACCCGAGCCCTTCACATAATAATTCACATGTCAACACAGTTTTTTGTACAGACAAACGGAATTATGATTATTACCAAGATTGTTACACTGATTACGAATACAAAATCAGATTTTGTCCATATCTAATTTATTTATTAATGGTTGTTGAATCAAGCTACCAAAATTTCAGTGTTCAGAAACAGAAATAATGAATTATTGTCATATTTCACAATCACAAATTCTGGTGTTTGTGCATGCAGTGATGTCAAAATTAGGTAACAGAAATAATACTGCAGAGTGGCGCTTATTTATTGCTGCTTCTAAAATGAGTTTAAAGGCTGTTTTGATATACAATGGCAATACATTTCCTTCTATACCTTTAGCAAATTCTGTAGCAATGGAGGAAACTTATGAAATTATGTGCCATATCCTAGAAGCTATCATATATGAAAACTATAGTTGGCATATTTGCGGAGACCTTAAAGTAATTGGTCTTCTACTTGGTATGCACAGTGGATTCACTAAACATCCTTGTTTTCTGTGCCTGTGGGACAGCCGTGATACTCAACAACACTACAAAGTGACAGAATAACCGAGAAGAAAATAATTCACTCCAGGGCTATATAATATAAACTTTAACCCTTCAGTTGATCCTCAATATATATTTATACCTCCTTTGCACATTTAATTGGAGCTTATGAACAACTTTGTGAAAGGTATGGACAAATCGGGTGAGGGATCCAAATATCTACGAGTAATTTTCCCTGGCTTGAGTGACGCTGAACTAAAAGAAGAAATATTCATTGACCTTAAGATTTGAAAAGTGATAAATGACCGGTGTATTTTAGAAACATTAACTTTAAAATTACAAAAAGTTCAGATGCAGGATGAGTCTCAAAATTCACTTCCTGAATTCCCATTTTCATTTCTCCCTGAAAATCTGGGTGAAGTGAGTGATGAACAAGGAGAACGCTTTCATCAAGACATTTTGCAGATGGAACAGCGTTATAGAGGGGACTGGGATCTATTTGTTACGAGTGACTACTGCTGGTTCCTTCAAAGGGAGGACATGTCTTCTACTTCTTCCATTACATAAATGGTAGTAGCCATTCAAATCATATGATATAAAGATTACTTAATTTTCAGTAAATTTTATTTTTTATCGCCATTATAATATGCTGTTTGAGCTTTTTGAATTAAACATTAACTTTGTGAAAATGTTGAATTTGTATTGAATTATATATAAATATATAGAAATAGTGGTAACACTTTACTATAGGGGTGACGGATTTCTTACTTTTTACAGGAGAAAGTACTTACGCAAATACTTTTCTGTAGCGTTGTGGAAGTTCGTGAATCTAGTTTTGATCCATTTTAATGCGAATGCATGTTGTTTTCTGCGAAAATCTCTGTCCGACAACGCTGTTGCTGCTGCCGCCATTTGCTTTCTGCACGAGAGCACAATGTTCCGTGTGTTAGATGACGTAAACCCCGTAGTCAGTGTTTCAAACTCGCCGTGTTTTTACTAGAACATGACGTGTCGAGTATTTTTTTTAAAAAACTATGCTTGCCTAATCTAACCTAACCTTACGGAAAATGGTTTGTGGGGCTAACGTGAATGGTTTTTGGGGCTAACGTGAATTGTTTGTGGGGCTAACGTGAATGGTTTGTGGGGCTAAAGTGAATGGTTTGTGGGGCTAACGTCAATGGTTTGAGAGGTATTAGCATAATTTCAAATCCGGGCAAGAAAGTAGGTACTTTCCAGTGAACAAGATTGCAACACTGCATAAATCGACAAAACACTCTCACAACGCGCGATGAACCAGTACGCTATCGCCATAATGTGTGTTACAGAATCGAAATAACGAGTTACAGTAAGTACTCGTAAATGTAAGAAATAAACTTTATTTTCGTTAGAAATTCATTATTTCACCTAAAGAAATGTTCCGCATTCCAGAATAGTATGTTAGCAATGTACAAAAGTGCGAAATAAATTATTTATAGATGTCACCCCTATAGTAAAGTAGTACCGAACGGCAAATCTGAGTGTGCTGTTGAAAAACGGGGTTATATTTTTGGATTCAGCATGGCAGATATATAAAGAATCACAATATTTCATCTCTGTACAAATTTTCAAAGTTGAAATTTGTTGACATGTGTAACCATTCCGGTGCGGAAATCGAACTTTGATTCGATTTTTTAATATTTACTGTCGTGTTTCTTCCACTTTTGGCTAATTGCGACGATATGATTGAGTGATGATATGATGAAACTGATGAAGGGACATGCGCAAATAACACTCATCTCAGACTGAGATTCAAACCCGGAATCCATGGAGTCGTAGCATGCTGTGCTTACCATTCCTCCATGTTGGAATCGAACCAGAGAACCCTTTCCTATCGGAGCCGTTCTCGTGCTGTTCACGAAGAGTTAAGTTCGCCAACAACATTCTCCTCCCCAATTTCCAGTCCTCCACTGGGTTAATCATCCCTCTCCGCCCACCCCCTGACAATGCGAGGCCTCATGGTTTTTCCATATGCTCCCGTCCGTTCTGGAGAGGGCAGGAAACTCTGTTCTTAAAAAGGTTCCAGAGCGAGATGTACAGCGACGAGCTGTCAGATCCACATATCACGAATCTGGAGAACAGCCAGAGTAGAGCGGGTAGCTGGCCACAATACCAGCAGACGGAGCCAATGTAGTTTGTTGCTGGCGTCAGTAGCCCAAACTGTAAAGCTATATGATTGGCCCAAAAGGGGTGAGAATTTGCCCTAAAGCCCAGCTTTTGTCGAAATGATGCGAAATTTTTATTAAAATGTAGAATTCAGAAAAGTCTTTGTTTGAAAGTTCTGATTTCATTAAGAGTGCTAGAGTCAATGTCTATCCGAAATCTCTGTGTCAGCTATCGCTAACTTAGAAACTGCAAGCGCTACAAAAGTGAAATTTAATGGACTAGTAGATATTTCCAAATTATTTATTTACTTGTCATCTACAGATAAAGAGATATGTCTAATTTCAGAGGCATCAGAATAAATAATATATATAAAGTAAAAATAAATAACATGCATACAAATTACATATGAAATAATTATAATATAAATATATAATGTAGAGTAATGTATACAGTATATATAAATTACCCATAAATCCACAACCAACATTAGCCGACCTCAGTTGCGGAGTGATTAGCACAGCGCGCTGCAACGCCAGGGGTCCCGGGTACGAATCCCGGCCTGGGCATGAGTGTTTGTGAGTGTCCGTTCATCAATTTCATCATATCATCACTCATCCTCATCTTCGCGATTAGTCAAAAGTGTCAGAAGAGCGAAGTAAAATAAATTAAATCATAAACAACATTATTATTACAGACTACAGTCTGAAATCACAAATTTCATGAATACATATGCAGATTAGATTTGCCTAAATTAAATATAAACATAATAGGATAGTAGCAGTAATGAAGAAAATTTCTACCCACATACACACAGAAAACTAGATGCATCATATCGATTGATGCACCAGAATGCATCGATTGATGCACTAAAGTGTGTTTTATGGCTTCTTCAAAGAATCTGATTTACATTTGATGCACCAGAATGCATCTTTTTCGATGGTTCTTTAAAATAAAATATACATGTAAGTAAAAAAAATAGTGTCCATCATTTATTTATTAAACGACCCTCGTATATTTAGCCATAAATATCTTGGATAGATTGACTTTCGTAGACCGAAGAAACTGTAAAATATCATACGCAGGCATTGTAACTGTTTTTAATTTGTCTTCTTCTGTCTTACAGAAAAATTGGTGAGATCCACGTTGCAGCTAGGGCGATAACAACTACGCCACGCAGCCAGGCAGCATAACAATGGAAGATACAACTACAAATAAATAGAGGTCTTGGAAAGGAAGCATCACAACTTCGAAGGCAAGTTCGAGAATCAGTATTAGACAAAGGTGGTGATTACAGAGGGCATGGGGGGACAGTTGCCCCCCTCCAGTTTTCTCCAATTTTGTCCCCGCACTATGCTAAACCTTATCTACAAAAGGAAATATACTGTCTTTGCCCCCACTTTTGGCACCTTTCCCCCCACCCTACCGGTTTTGGAACCCAATTGCCGCCAGAAAATCAACACATTGTATTATTTAACGAACCACTTACTTTAATATTCTCGGTTTAATTATTACAGGTGTGTTTCACCTACTGCACAAACGGTTGCATTGTGGCTTCGAGCAGTCGTGATTGAGGCCAGTTCTTGTCAGCATACGGAATTCAAGTGTGCGGGCGGGTGATACTAACACTGCCATTCGTGATTTAAAACAAACGTGCAGTTGGTGCAGATGTAACGAACGTTACGTGGTGGATATTTCATTGCAAACGGCAAATAAAATTGGTAGCAAACATGGCGGCTGTGCGCATCCTGACGTCACATGAGACCCACCTATACATTTTAAGGCGAAATATATTTCGGACATATTCGTTAAAATCTTTTGTGTGCCTCAACACAATATATATATATATATATATTATAATTTTATAAAATGATGGATTTTAATTAAGAAGTTTTATAATACAGGGTGATTCCAAAGTCACTATACATTTCTGCATGAACAGGATTTACTGTACAAAATACGATATGTACTGAAACATATATCACAGTAGGACACAAAATCAGTATAACTCAATGTGGCCACCCCTTAAGTCCGGGTACAGATGCCAACAGTCCACCACAGCCCGAAACACCTTCTCCAACATAGCTGGTGTAATCTCAGCAACTGCGGCCGTAATGCGTTGTTTCAACTGGGCTATGCTGTGGATCTTCTTCACCTTGTACACCTTAGACTTGATAAACCCTCAAATGAAAAAGTCTAAGGGGGTGAGATCGAAGGGAGAGCCCACCAATCCACTTAGTTTAGATGATACGTATGAACGGTGATGGCAAAATGGGGTGGCGCCCCATCCTGTTGGTGCATAGTAAGAAGCTTGGTGTGCTCCAATCCACCCTGCTATGTGCCACAGTTGGTAGATGCTGGGTTATGGATACTGAGTTACCTGTTCGCTTGAATTTGTTGACCAGGTTCTTAATCTAAATTTCCGAGCGAAGTACATCCGCACCTCTGCATACGTCATTCCACGCAGACGAGCACAAACAACGGCTGTTCTTTCTTCTACTGTTAACATTGCTTCACATAACATGCAATAGACATTTATTTTGTCACGATATTACTAAAATGTATGGTGAGTTTAGAATCACCCTGTATATGCGATCTCTAATATTAATAAGAATGTTTAAGAAATCTTGGCATTCAAGTTGAGCATGCCGTATAACATATGTACCTACTTCTTATATTGGTTTTTCTAATATCCGGAAGTGTATTTTTCTCGAACCTTTGCTCGTAATATTCCTTCAAGCCTTCGCGGACCCTATGAGACTGTCATCCCCCTCTTGGGGTCTGTGGGCCACAGGTCGAGAACCGCTAGTCTACATCTGCTGATCTATTGTTCTTATGTAAAAAGAATGCAATTTTTGTGGCTTAGATTTCACTAATCCCCAGGAATGTTTTAATTTTTTGTCTTCTTACTCTTTGCATAGCGGGATTCATAAGTATTACAATGCAAATTGACCATCATTATGTTAATTCACTTTGTTTTAGGCAGTCCGAGGTTCACCGGTGCACCTGAGAGGAAACTATATAGTTGCCTAGCCTACATATACGTAAATCCTGCTACATAGATACAATGTCATATGCTCACTTTGCACGACACTTGTGGTGTAAAATGAATAACTGTCCCAAAACAATGAAGAAAAAGCGAAGACATGAGAAAATGCAGAATTAACAAATAAGAAGGCATGGCAACAAATCTTGTCGAAACTTCAATCTCTTCTCTCTATATATAAAAATGCATGTATATATGTGTGTGTGTGTGTGTGAATTTGTTCCGGCATAACTCTCGAACGCCTGGAGCACTTTCAACCAAACTTGGTACACGTATCACTTGCAATCTGGAAATAAATACTGTGGGGGTAAGACACCCCTGCTACCCCTAGGGGAGGGGTGGGAAGGGGTGACGTAAAAATAATCGAGAACCACCGATATTAAATTCCGCACAAACATCCGTGACTCTATGCAATCCTCACAACGATAGTGTTTCTCGGGTTGTCTAACATTCAGGCTGTGTTGCGAATGGAATCCATAGTTTTCGTGACACTCCCAATGCGGTTCAAGTTCATCACCTATCGGCAGGGGGGGTGAAAGGGGGTGGAAAATAAAATGCCACAGATGACCTAGAAGAGTGTCAAATCCATAGTTTTCGGAGTCGCTAAGCTAATTGGTGACATTCACGATCACATAAATAAATACCCTGGCAACGCCGGGTAATCAGCCAGTATCTAAAAAAAAAACACCAAGATTGCAGATGAGATGAGAATTCCGACTGGATTTAAAGTCTTACAGCTCCCCTTTAAACAAGCCCCAGCTATTACACAGGCTGAACTGCGTAAATACCAACCCTTATATTAAAATGCCAATACATTACAGCTCATTCAGTTAATGTGGTAGTCAGTAACGTGCATTGAAAGGAAGCAGTTCAGCTCCGTAAGACTCTTATGCTAACAATATCGAGTCTATCCGCATAATGGCCTACTTGTAAGGTAAGCGAGCCTAGAAGGTTAAAGAAAATCGCAACTACAGCGCCATCAAGTGTATCAGAGTGGAAGGACTTCGTTTTTTCCGTCCCATGGAACACGTTCGTAATGGCAGGTTATGTTTAGAAGGGATGGGGTGCATTTTTCCAGGAGAAGGGTTTGCATCCCTCTTTCCCTCCTTCCGATTTAATGTCCCTTCATAAAAAGAACGGTCTTGGAAGAATTTGGAAAATTCCTTGTGATGGTGCAAATTTATAACTTACCTAAATTGAATGTTCTTGCTCTCAGAGTCAAATCTCGTAATGCTCTCTTCTTAAGAGCAGGTATGGAGAGGTAGACGAATGTTTCTTTTAATTGCTGTTTATACATGGTGTGACCGCACTCAGAGAACTAAATGCATCATATGGATTGATGCACCAGAATGCAAGGATTGATGCACTAAAGTGTGTTTTATGGCTTCTTCAAAGAATCAGATTCACATTTGATGCATTTGGGTGCATTTTTGTGTGAAAGAAACACCAAAGTGCATCATTTGACTCAAGTGAGAATTTATTTCAGTCGAGATGTACTTCAATGCATCAGTTGATGCGTTTTGAAGCACCAGAATGCATATTTTTTTATGATGGACTTAAATGTTTCGTCTGAGCTACATAAACTATGTAGCTCAGACCAAACGTTTAAGTGCATCATCTAAAAAAGATGCAGGAAAGTGCATCAAGGAACATCAACTGATGCATTGAAGTGAACCTCGACTGAAATAAATCCTCACTTGAATCAAATGATGCACTTTTGTGTTTCTTTCACGACATACAAAAGTGCACCCAAATGCATCAAATGTGAATCTGATTCTTTGAAGAAGCCATAAAACACACCTTAATGCATCAATCGATGCATTCTGGTGCATCAATCGATATGATGCATTTATTTTTCTGTTGGGCGCCAGCGGGAAGGTCAAGGGAAGTCCCTTAGCCCCCTCTGGAATAAGGGAGAAGCTCTTTATTCTCTCCTTGTTATTTTCCTGTATCCCATTTCTGGCTTTCTTTTCTTTTCTCTCTTAGTATTTCTTTGTGCTTACTTCCTCACTTCTTCATCATTCCTTGTTTTCTATATCTCCTTCCCATTTTCTTCTTCTCTCTCAGTCATTTCTTTATTTCTCTTCTCTTTCCTGCCTCTCACTTTCTCATTTTTCTTTCATTATATCTCTCTCTGCTTCTATCTCTGTCTTCTTCATTTATCTTTCCTTTCCATTCTCTCTCATTCATCTTCTCCCCCTCTATCTCTCTCTCTCTTTCGAATTTTCAATTTTCTTTCTCTCTGAACGTCCATCTATCTCTCACTTTCTATTTCTCTTCTCTATCCTTTCTTTCTCCTTCTCCCACTCATTTTTATCCTTCTCTCTCGGTGTCCTATCTCTCACTTCCTTATTTCCCTTCTTTTCATTTCTCATTTTCTCTCTTTCCCATTATCTATCTTTCTCCCCATCTTCTTGTCCCTTACTTCTTTATTTCTGTTATCATTGCCCCCCCATCTCTCTCTCTCTCTCTCTCTCTCTCTCTCTCCCAAACCCTCTCTCTCGTTCTCATTAATATATTTATTTCTCGACAATCTCTCTTCCATTACACCCTGGAATGTATTAGGCGCATCCAGAAAGTAAGTTTCCCTGGGGTCGTGCACAAAAATGAAACATTATTTCGTTCAATGATTTATTGCCACAGATACAGCACTTGTCCACTTACTTGTCAACATAATTCCTGCAGGAATTCAGGCACTTGTCATAGCGTGGGACCAACTTCTGTATACCTGCGTCGTAGTAGTCCGCCGCCTGGGCACCGAACCACTGTGTGACAGCCGTCTCAACCTCTTCGTCGCTGTGAAAATGTTGACCGGACAGGAACATTATCAGGTGCAAGAACAGGTGGTAATAAATGGGAGCGAGATCCGGCTGGATGATCGAACACCTCCCAACCGAACCTGCCCAGAAGAGCTGCAGTGCGCCTAGCCATATGCGGCTTCGCATTGTCGTGCAGCAAGATCACCCCGGCACTGAGCTTACCGTGTCGCTTATTCTAAATGGCTCGTCGCAATGTCCTCAGTGTTTCACAGTAACGGTTAGCGTTCACAGTCTTACCTCTGGGCAGAAACTCGATGTTGCAGAATGCATTGTCTGTCCCAGAACACCGTGCACATCACTTTTCGCGCCGACACTGTCCGTTTGAACTTCATCCTGCATGGAGATCCACTGTGACGCCAATGCTTGGACTGCTGCTTGCTTTCTGGGGTGTTGTATGCAACCCACGTTTCGTCCCCTGTGATGATCCGGTTGAGAAAATCGTCATCATGGTAATGCTGCAGAAATGTCAACGCCGTTCCCATGCGTTTTCCTTTGTGTTCGGGCGTCAGTTGTTTCGGCACGCAATTTCCGGAACAAGAGGCGTTTGGTAACAATGTCGTGCAACAACGACCGAGAAATCTGCGGGAAATGGCTGCTGAGTTCCGTGATTGTGACCCGACGATCCTCCAATATGCGCTGCTGCACCTGCTCCACAAGCTCGTCCATAACGGCCGATGACCGCTCACTACGTCATGCAAATTTTGCCGGCCTTCAGTAAATGTTCTGCACCAAGGACGCACCATCTGCTTGCTCATGACGTCTGGCCCACACCTGGCACAGCTGACGATGAATTTCGATCGGCTGTATATTTCGTGCGTTCAAGAACTTGATCACCGAACGAACCTCGCACGCGGCGGGAGATGGAGTAAGAGCCGCCATGTTTCATCGCTGCCGCGACGCTACTGAGGATTTTCGGGAGGCGTCTTCTAGGACATTCACTAGCCAGGGCATGTGCCTCTCACGCATGTGCAAAACCTGTTTCAATACGCATGACCTGCAACCTGTGGCCGAGTGGGAAACTTACTTTCTGGATTCACCTAATATTTTGGTGACTAAAGAGGCTCTGACGCCTGAACTCAGCCAGTATAATCCTATGTATGGCTTACGTTGTGTCCTATCCATGTGTGCTTATGATTGTCCTTTCATCAATTGCATCAAATCACCATTCATCAGCAGCAGAAAAGTGATATATCAATCAATTCTCTTTCTCTCTCTCTCTCTCTCTCTCTCTCTTTCTCTCTCTCTCCCTCTCTCTTTCTTATTGTTATCATTTATTTTCTCTATCTCTCTTTCTTATCTTTATCGTTCATTTCCTCTATCTATCCCTCTATATTGCACTTCTCTATTGCTTGTCTTTCTCCTGCCTCATTTTTTCCTTTCTTCTCTCTGTGTCCCTTTCTGTCCCACTTCTTTATTTCTTTTCTCTTTCCTCTCTATCTCATTTTAATCATTTCTTCTCTTTCTTTTCTTCTCTCTCTCTCTCAATATGTAATAGGCATTTCTTTGCTATTAGCTAGAAATGACAGAAAAGCATAAAATCTACTCGACTAATTAACACTGAATAAATCAGAGATGCTTAAAAGTTTGATTTCTCTAACCTTTCGTACGCACCGCCTCTCTTTACATCAACTTGGTTGGCCCTGTCTAAATTATTCCTCGATCCAGGGGACGAATCCCTCGCAAGAAGACAAGCGAACATCAATTAGCTCGGTTGACGAATGGCAGTTCGTTGCTTCAACGTATCAGCTGGTGGGGCAAGGGGGGGGGGATCCCCGGAGATGCGCTTCCTTCATTGATCGTTCATGTAGCTCAGGATTTTGCCACAAGCCACGGCGAGGCGCTCCGGCTTAATTTCTTCCATGTAGTCTCAATCAGTGACGGAGGCAGGAAATTTTCTTCGGGTTGGATCAAGGGTGGAAGGAAATATTTTTCAGGTGGTTCTGTGGTCGTGGCTGCTAGGATCCTTTCTTTCTCCTTGTGGTTTTCTCTCCTCTTACACTTTCACCCTATTTCTCTGTTATCTTTTTATTTCTCTGCCTCCGTCAATTCATTTTTCTCGATATATTTTTTACTAATTTTCGTTTCTCGTTTTAGTCTTCTCTTCTTGTTCTCTTCTATCGCTTTCGTACTCTTCTTTATCGATTTTTCATTCTCTCTTTTCCTATTTTGTCTCTTCTACTTCTCTTTCAATCTATCCACAAATCCTTCACATCATATATCTGTCTCGTTTCTGCTGTCTATATCTCTATCTTATTGTATCTATTGCTCCCATTTCCTCTCGTCTCTCTCTCTCTCTCTCTCTCTCTCTCTCTCTCTCTCCCCTCCCTCCCTCTCTCCTCCTCCCTACCTACGTATGTCTATTTACGACTCTTCTACATCATCTACTTCTCTACCTCTCCGTTTGTATCTGTCGCTCTCCATTTTCCCTCCCCCTGTCTCTTTTCTTTCTTCCCCACTCTATCTATCTATGATTGACTCTTTTACATGATTTTTCTGTATGTTCTTTTTCCTCTCTTTCTTCCTCTCCCTCTCTCTATCTTTCTCATTTTGTTTCTCTCTCCGTTATTTCTTATCTTTCCCTTCTCTCTCTTTCTCCAGCTTTCCATCTTTCTCCTTTTGTCTCACCTCTTATCTTTTTCTTCCCTCTACCTCTCGTTTCCCCTCTCCCTCTCTCTCTCCTCTTTTGTCTCTGACTCTTTTTCCTCTTCTCCTTCCTTTCTCTCTTTCTCTCTCTCTCTCTAATCCTCATATTTACCTTTCTATCCCTCTCTTCGTCCATCGTTCTCCAAATTTTTCCATATATCTCTGTCTCCTACGTTTCCTCTCCATTTCCGTTTCCCTCTCTCTCCCTCCCTCTACCTTGCCTCTGTCTTCTTCTCTCTCTACTTCTTCTACCATCCTTGTCTCTTTTATGAGCTCCTGGCCCGCTTTCCTTTCTTTTAAAGAGCTTCTTATACTCTAGCTTCTGCATTTTTGATCTTCCCTTTTATTACTCCCTATAACAAGATTATTTATGTATCAATTTCTTCCCAGGGGCCTGATTTTTTATCGTCACTTACAAGTTGTCGTTTCGCTTGTCACTCCGCTGCTCCCCCTTAAACAATGTAGACTGGAAGTCACTTAAGCAGTCATTGTCTTTTCTTCTTTTTTGTACCTTGTCGTCAATTGGCCATAACTAGAATTATGCAGCATCTTTGCAGACTTTTATGGCAGGCGGAGGAGTCTGGCGGCTCCTCTTCCAACCCCTTTTGTCTCTCTTCTGCGAGGGAGGATGACGTCATCTCCCCCTCCTCCGACGAAGGCGTGTAGCACGCAGGTGGTTGCCGACTAACGACGGCATCATATCACCGTTTGTCTGCCTCTTCTCATTGTAATCTCGCCTGAAGTGGTTTCTCCAGAGGAGGGGGGGGATGTTCGTTCCAAGCTCTGAAGGATGCATTCTTCAGGAACTAATCTTGATGGATGTATTAAGGGGTGGTCTCGATTTTGCACGGAGATACCTATCAAATGGGATCAATATGCAGTTCAATCACTCCAGCAGACGCTGGATATCACTTTTCTGCTTGTTTCCACAGGAAGCAGAGTGGATTAATGCGTTTCAAATGCATCAAGGGGGTTGAACACTGGCGTACGCAGAGGGAGCTCCTGGGCCTACAACCCCCTGCGATTTTTTTATAAAATCACTCACTCTCTAGCATTCTTAAACCCGAAGGTTTGTGGCTGCAGCAGCACAAGCATTCCATCTGTCCCTATCCTGGGCATGATCAATCCAATCAATTCACCGATTTCCTTTAGGTCCATCTAAACCTTATTCCCCCATTTTCGTCACAGGTCTCTTACCATCAGGTTTCCCAACAAGAATCCTGTAAACTCTTCTTTCGTCTTCCATTCGTGTCACATGGCCTGCCCACCTAAATCTTCTTGGTCTAATTATTCTAATAATATAAGGACATGAATACATGTTTAACATCGTCTCCTTGTAATCAAGGGGTCCCGATTTCGATACCCGGTGAAGGCTCATAGTGGCTCTGATAGCACTTTAAACTGTAAGTCTAATCCCAATTAGCCTTACTGTGCATAAAGTGAACTTATACACCAACTCAATTAATACATATTATGTAGATCTAAATTATGTAACCATCTCCACTCACCTGTCTCCTCATCCCATTTAGGTCCATTTTTTTTTTCTAATGGTTTAATTTTGAAACAAAAGCAGTGAAGTATACACCGCCCTTAAAATGGCCCTCAGTTACCATTTTTGAGAGTAGAAAGTTCAAAATATACCAAATATCTGATTGTTTACACCGCTCCAAAAAAGCAGCTATACATGTTTACAATTCCAGCCCCTCCAGAACGAAAGTCCTGCGTACGCCAGTAGGATTGAAGGTACAGTCACGAGAAGAAAAGGATTGTTTAGTTGAGATGTTGATGTAGCAGGAATCATGGGGTACCGGGTTCGATGCCCGATGGAGGCACGTAGTGGTTCGGATCCAACTTTAAAGTGAAGGTCCAGTCCCGTTTAGCCTTTCTGTCCACAAAGTGGATTTAAAACCTGACCTATAAGTGAAACTGTAAGTGATGAAGAAACAATATGTTTGCGTTCAAGTCCTGCCGTGAAGACAGGCGACTTTGTTCATCTAGTGGACAGAAGTGTAACTACAAAGCTACGAGCTAAAAGTTTTCTTTTATCTGTTTGACACCCATCACATCTCTGCGGCAATTGATTGCAAAGTCCAAGATTTTAATGGAACGCCCTGTAGATTGCTCACGTCCAAATCTTTACACCAGGATGAGTACCAGCTCTGAACGGTAGTTATGGGATACGCCAATCTTGTTTTTAGGTACCGAAACTTCAAATTGCTTTTCCATTAGCCCAGCTCCACAAATCTGCTTAAAATCTCGAGGATAAATAGGGAATTATATATTTTTGGCTCCCTTATAGCAGGCATAAACCAGCGGCCAGTCATAATTCAATTCGCTACTTTCCTGTTTCAACACGCTAATGACATAATCCCCTACTTTCATGTTTATGCGTTCAGTCGGTCCTTGTCCCTGATACTGTATTGGCTGTCTTGTAATCGAAGGGTCTCGGGTTCGATATCTTAACAGAAGCACGTTGCACAGTGGTCCGGATCCCATGTTAAATTATACACACAGAACTCTAAATGTGTCAATTTACACAAAAAATGCATATTTCTTTTGATTTGAATAACACGTTAAAGTTCATCAAATCCTGTTGATGCATGCAAGTGCATCAAAAGAAACGTGCCAAATGATTCAGCTAAATGCATCAAAATGAATGATGCACCTAAGTGCATCAAATACCCGCGTCGATTGATGCATTCCAGTGCATCATTTAGTTTATACAGCTAAACGTGTCATTCAAATTTTTAAAAAATTATGGAGGAAAGTGTGTCAAATGATATGTTTACATGTATTATTTTTCTGCACCTACCTATGAAGGTTGCATAACGTGCAAGGGAAAATGGATACTGGAAATATGTAGGACAGTACAGAAAACAGTTCCATACAATTCCAAATCACTTATTATTTATTTTCAGACTACATTTTATTCACTGAAGACAATGTGTAATATGCTGGACTGTTTTGGAAAATGCTCTGTAGGGGACACGTGCAGCACTATTGCAGGGTACCACATAACTTTCTGCACTATATTTTATGTCGCAATGATGTAACACAATCAATTGATCATGTGATGTCCTCAGCAGGACAGATTCTTCACCCTTCCACACATTAAACTGATCTTCCCAGACAGAATTCTCCTCGCCAATAATGATAGGTTCCCCTCACACAATCTGTAAAGAAAGTTTAATTGTTGGAGTAGTGGTAACGTCGTCGGCTAATACTCAAGGCGACCCGGGTTCGATACCCTGTAGGGACACATGGCTGTTTCGAAACGACTTGAAACTGGGGATCCGGTCCCGAGTAGCCTATTTGTGCATAAAGTGAAATTAATACAAAGGCTTTTACCAAACTGTGTGTCCTTTACAAAGCCTCCAACGGAGGTAAATATGCCTATACGATGGTATTCCTCCCATCAAATGTTCATAATATTTTCTTTAGATTACGAGACCTCTCAAACGAGATATTACTCGACTCGCTTTGCAATTTGATTGGCAACACGTACACTCAGGAAACTAAATGCATCATATCGATTCATGCACCAGAATGCATCGATTGATGCACTAAAGTGTGTTTTGTAGCTTCTTCAAAGAATCAGATTCAAATTTGATGCATTTTGGTGCATTTTTGTATCTCGTGTAAGAAACACCGAAGTGCATCATTTGATTCAAGTGAGGATTTATTTCAATCGAGATGCACTTTAATGCACCAGCTGATGCGTTTTGATGCACCTTGATGCGTTTTGATGCACCAGAATGCATCTTTTTTGGTGACGCACTTAAACGTTTCGTCTGAGCTACATAAAGTCATTACCAAATCCCACCCTTGACTGGCAACACGTGCACTCAGAGAACTAAATGCATCATATGGATTAATTCACCAGAATGCATGGATTGATGCACTAAAGTATGTTTTATGGCTTCTTCAAAGAATCAGATTCCCATTTGATTCATTTGGGTGCATTTTTGTATGTCGTGAAACAAACACCAAAGTGCATCATTTGATTCAAGTGAGGATTTATTTCAGTCGAGATGCACTTTACTGCAACAGCTAATGCGTTTTGATGCACCTTGATGCGTTTTGATGCACCAGAATGCATCTTTTTTATGATGCACTATATAAAGTCATTAGCTCAGACCAAACGTTTAAGTGCATCATCAAAAAAGATGCATTCTGGTGCATCAAGGTGCATCCATCAACTGATGCATTAAAGTGCATATCAACTGAAAAATCCTCAGTTGAATCAAATGATGGACTTTGGTGTTTCACGACATACAAAAATGCACCAAAATGCATCAAATGTGAATCCGATTCTTTGATGAAGCTACAAAACACACTTTAGTGCATCAATCGATATGATGCATTTAGTTTTCTGTGTTTACGTCCTACCCCGTTCGTTTTCGTTTGGGTGAGATTGGTACACTTCGAAACTGTGTCATGATGTTGCAGACTCAGCCTGTATGTTCAGGAAAGCAAGTATTAATATTATGGAAACATTACGTTGATGTTGTAATTCTACTATAATTCATCTTTTAGAGACTCTGAAAGTGCAATCAATAGTTAGTTGTAAGTTCACTTTAAGTCTAGCCTTATCAACCCGCCATATTTGTGAATCATCGCTCTCGTATGCACATGTGAACTTCAGAGAGAGAAGCGGTGCTGTAGCGTTGTAAGGAGGGCGAAAAGAAGGGGTGTGAGCCATGTAGGAGGCTGCGTCGGTCGCGTTGGACAGTAAGGAAACCTCTCATCTGATTCGTGAGTAGCGGTGCAGTGTGGCGCTTTAATGATGAAGCTGGAGGTGGTTCTCTAAAGGGAGAGAGCCAGGCAGCCAACCTGCGTGGCGGAGTGGTTACCAGAGCGCGCTATGACGCAAGGGATCTTGGTTTCGAATCCCAGCCTGTGCATGGGTGTTCGTTGTGAATCTCCCTTCAACAATTCCATCATATCATCACTCATTGTCGCGATCAGTCAAAAGTGACAGAAAGGCGACGTTAAATAAAAAAAATAAAACAAAAATAACAAACCGAGGCATGCTGACTCCTTGGATTTATCTGTAAATTTAGCTTCATAAGTTCAGAAATGCAGAACAGTGACGCAAAAGTACAAATAATGTACTTTACTTCGTTATATTTTTAGGTAAATTTCTCGTATCGGACAAACGGATTTCTTCAAATTTACAGGAGAAATTACTTACCGAATGCAGTTTTTTTATACTTGTGGAAGTTCGGGGAAGTGTTTTCTCGCATCTTTCATTGAATTTTGCTGGTAAATCATCTTTTTTATATATATAAATGTGTGACCGATGCACGAAAGCTCTTGCATCCATTTACTTCCAGGTGGATGTAGCCTGTTTGTGATGACGTAATCCCAGTCAATCCCGGTCAGTGTTTCCAAACACGTGTTTTTGTAACTGAAGAAATACGTTTCCGCAAATGGTTTGTGGGACTATGTGTCAATGGTTCGTGGGGCTATGCGAAAATGGTGTGTGGGGCTACGCATATTTCTTTCTAAACCAATTTTTAACAATTGTAACCTAAACGTGACCCTACCTAACCTAACCTAGGTATTTATTGGGTGCAGTGAGGTGGAAACACTGCATGCCGAGTACGGTATTGAAACTGTGACCGCCATTTTGCTTATTACAGAAGGCAAAAAGAAACGAAGAAAACTTACTCGATATGTCGCAAATAGAGCTTACTTCCGTGAAATAAGCCAAATGCCACCTTCAGCAATGTTTCTCAATGCAGAATACGTAAGTACGAATATTCAAATTAAATGAACTAGCAAATTTCATACATTGAAAGAGGAACATAAATTGAGAGTATTTGAAATTAAGATCCTTAGGAAAATATTTGGACCTAAAAGGGATGAGGAAACAGGTGAGTGGAGAAGGTTACATAATTTAGAACTACATAATTTGTATTCATGTCCTGATATTATTAGAATAATTAAATCAAGAAGACTTAGGTGGGCAGGCCATGTGGCACGAATGGGAGAGGAAAGAGGAGTATACAGGATTCTTGTTGGGAGACCTGATGGTAAGAGACCTGTAGGAAGGCCAAGACGAAGATGGAGGGACAACGTTGAGATGGACCTAAGGGAAATCGGTAGGGATGTAAAAGAGTATATAGAACTTGCTCAAGATAGGGAAAGATGGAAGGCCTGTGTTGCTGCAGCCATGAACCTTCGGGTTTAAGAAGGCTAGGGAGTTAGTTAGTTAGTTAGCAAATTTCAGCCGTTTGTCCGATACGAGAAATATACCTTCTTTATTATTTGCCGTTTTTTAAATTCTTATATGCTCCTTGGAACATTTGGCTAATAACGACGATGTTGATTAAATTAAATTAAATTAAATTAATGAGCCCTTACCGGGACTCGAACCGAGAACATACGGTGGCTAGATGGAGAGCCGACCAACACGCTTGGTGACGTGAGGTGACCAATATATCGGCTGCGGTTGAATACCAAATATCCCCTCACCACCATTGCAATTCATGAGGTATTTAGCGAGACATAACGCTGCCAAGCACGACAATAATTCATGAATTCCGCAAATACAAAAGCGAAACAATTGTTACTTAAATGCTGCATTGCTATAAAACAGTGCAATTTTTGACCGTATGCAGCACACAATTATGTTCGCTGATAAACATGCTCGTTCGTGGTAAGCAGCAGGCGCGTATATTCTAGGCTACCTAGGCTATCGCCGAAGCCCATATAAAAATACAGGAAATAATCGACTAGCAAATTTAACCGATGCTTCACTCTCAAGTTACGACCAAGGGGGAAAGCGCTAGTGTAAGGTCGTCTTTATTTATCGACAGGCTTCTTCGTCTGAGGATAAAGTCTTTGAACCAGCAGGCGGTCCTTTCAACCTATGACGTATTTGTGCTGGCAGGGACGACCTTGGTGGTCCCTGGTGCTGGCTTCCAAACCCAAGCGCTGGAGAGTGAAGACTTCGCTGCATCCTGGCGATATTGTAGTGTTGCCAACAATGGAAATACGAAATTCGCTAGATCGCTGGAAAAGAAATTATAGGCGGGGGTGTCAATGCAAATTATTCAAGCTAGGGGATGCCTCATGAAAATTACATCACCTCCCCCCCCCTCCATCCCTTCGAGCATTGCCCGTCTCTCTTCCAGTTCCATGAATTTCGTCACATACAAGCATTATAAATCCGCCAAATTTAGTGATTTTCCCCTGAAGGTGGCACTCTGCTTCTCCATGAAATTCGACTGTGGTCGCAGCCGATCGCAGCTATATGGGACATTCTGATGACGTCAGCCATGTTGCCATCCTGTTTACTTCTGTTTCAAGCAACCCCCCTCCCACCTCCCCCCGCTGTCAAAATGTCAAAACCTTCGCCCTCGCGGTGGGGGTTTTGGCCCGAGTCATCCCAATGAAATACGTTTGGCAACATAAACAATCCATGTTGTCATAGCAACCATTCACGCACGTGTTTTCAACCACGCGGGTCGGTGGTAGTTTCCGCAAAAGGAAGGGATATATGGTCAAACTTGTTGTGTCCGAGATCCGAGTTCTTTGTGTCGCCCGCGTATCGTGTTCATGGATGGGAATCCTTTTTTTAAAAAAAATCAGTGATCGAGGCCCTTTTGTTGTGCTGTGTTTTTGACATGTGTTGTGTTGTTCTGTGTTTTTGTTCCGTGGGCGTGTGAAAATGGATTTAATCACAGAACTTGTCTCAAAGACGCCATTCTCACGGCTTCCTTACGAGGATAGGATGCAAATAATAGACAGGTAGGCCTCTTCCACCTCTTCCGGACCTTACAGTGTGCAGAAAGACAAAAATAAGGTATATATTAGGCGTTTTCACGAGACCAGCTGCCAAAAATATCTTTGGTTGACTGAGTCGAGTGCACTTAATAAATTGTATTGCTGGGCATGTTTGCTTTTTTCTACCGACAAAAGTCCTTGGAATACAACAGGATTTAGTAATTTAAACTATTTGGTAACTGCTTGCCATAAACACCAAAAATCCCTTAGTCATATACGTGCGTTCAGTAACTTACAGACATTCGGTTCTCAAAGAATTGATCATTCCTTGAATTTGCAAAAGAAGATTGCTGACAGTTTGCATAATGAAAAAGTGAAGGAAAACAGAATTATTATAAGAAGATTAATTGATGCAATAGCATTTCTGGGGAAGCAAGAATGTGCATTTAGGGGCCACAATGAGCAACACAGGGACAAGTGCGGCTTAGCAATTTAGCTATAATGTCTATTGAGATAGGGGTTCTAATCAACATCAGAAATTCATGTGAGGACACATTCTTCGATAAAGTGACAAAAAAAATTCACGGAAAAGGAGGGAAGAATGGAGTTTATCTTCAAGTAAGGTAAGAAGTTAATTATTATTTCATACTCGCATGTAGGTCCTACATATTGCATGTTATAGACCGCTCCTCTTTATAAATAAGCATGAAATAGTTTATGTCCATTGCCTACTATTGTTGTTTTTAATGGCAAGATATCGATGTAAACAAAAAAAATCCAAAATGAATGAGGAAGAGCCCCCCCCCCCCTCTGTTTTGCCGGATACATTTTCATTTAAAATTGAAACACTACTATATTTGGAGATAGCCCTGATCTTGGTCTCAGCATACGCCACTGGTAAGCAGCGTGTTCAATGAATGCAGCCCGCTTGCATTTCATCATGGATTTATTTTAACGGACTGCAACGTGGGGATTATAGGCGAAGGGTGCGGTATTTTTATACAGCTGATTCAACAGTGGGATATATTTCGTTCCATAACTTTATTCCCAGAAGTTTCAAAGAATCCTCAAATGCGTGCTCAGTCGCTATTAAGCACTTTCGGCTAAGAGCGACCATGTACGTGCGCAGATTTTTTTGCAGAAAGGAGCAAGCAAGGTAATTTTTCCAGTGGAGCATATTCCCCCCTAACAGAGTACCCCCCTCAAAAGTACTCCGGTTTGAAGATATCATGTTTCTCCAACGCTCTTCTAAATTAGCATAAATTACTGTCACTGATATGAAATCTTATGTGTGAAATAATTTTTAGTTGAAAATAATTTTTCGGGGGGGGGCGTCGCTCCCCTTTCTCCTACCTTACCGATGTTCATGATCGCGACAAGACGTATCTATAATGATGATATGGTGAAGGTGCGATACGCAAAAACTCCATAGAGTATTACACTGTCTATGAATTGGGGCGCCAGATCTTAGTAAGCCTACAAGAATACAGATTATAGGGTGCATTCCGCGGAGGAGAGTGCTTTTTGATAAGGTCTCCCCTAATGCCCCCGCAGTGGCTGCGCCAGGCTTTCTGGTGTGGTGAGGTACTCCTGGATGGCTGTTAATGATAGATGTGGGTAAGGTCTTCCAAAAAATGAATTTGATATTCATATTGTGGCGCTAATTACTGAGTTTCCTTGGCAATGATTGAGATAGTCTGTTGTTTTGCTTAATTTGCTCCAATTAAGAGAGTTGGTTAATCAGTACACTGGCACTTGTGTATTTGCTCAATTCCGATCACACTTCCACTGTGTTGTATTGTGCAATATACCTTGCAAAAGAAGATCCATCGAATAATATCAAGTGTTGTTGTCTGTAATGTGCTAGTAGTTTAGCTACACCTCAACAGATGCCTCTGTCGAGAGTTGCTTAATCAGTACACTGGCAGTTGTCTTGTGCAATAGATCTTGCAGAACAAGATCTCTCGAATAATATCAATTGGTGTTGTCTGTAATGTGCTAGTAGTTTAGCTACACCTCAACAGATGTCTCTGTCATGAGTTGGTTAATCTTAACACTGGCGCCTATGCATTCGCTGCGTTCACTTGAATAATATAAAGTGGTCTTGTCTATAATGCCCTAGTAGTCTAGTAGTTTAGCTACACCTCAACAGATGTCTCTGTCGCATGTATTTCTTCCCAATGGGTTGAATTAATCTATTGTGCGTATATCTTGTTGATCATGCTGAAGTGGAATCAAAAAATGGAAAGTTTATAATTCTGAAAGATTAAAAAGAATCGAAATAGGACCTCTTCATTTGCGTGACTCTCAACGAAAGTTTCTTCTTTGAAATGGCCATACTTTAGTCTTTCTGCAACGTGCATTTATGATTTTCAACGGTCACGTAGTAGTTCTTCTCTCCGCTATTAATTAAACAGAGGAACAGGATAAACGTAGGCAGAGCTCAAACTTGTTTCATTTTGATGAAAGCAGTTGCTAATATTTCACGTTGAATCAAACTCGAACACACGTGAATCACGATAACAAGTCTCACTTTGCAGTTGCTCATAAAAATTCCAATCAAGTGTCCTTGAAGCCATCGTGTAATGGAAAAACAGTAACCAATCATGAGAAATAAATGGCACCAGTTCTGCTTAGAAATAGTTTCGCGCTTCGTGACAGATGGCAGCAGTGAAAATATGAAACTGTTTTGATGTATGGGAAGATTCGGGATTTGACCAGTCTTTCGTGCATTTCGGCATAACCAACTGCGTTCTCCTTTTCGTAATCAACAGGTCCGATCGTGTAGATCCGGTAGCTTCGACAATCTCCGTTTACTTGACGGAAATAGCCGAACAGCAAGGAATCGGGTGCAAGCGCTCAAATAGCGTCTCACCAGTCGCTGCTCTACTGTTGTACAGTGGGATTCATGAGTGTTACCGTGCAAATTGTCCATCGACATGTTCGTGCACTTTATTTGACCCAATAAGAGCTTCAACAATTAAAAGAAAACTCAAAACAAGCTGTTGACAACTTCTGCACCAGCATACATAAAAGTCCATCGCTTAGAAACACAGAGGATGTAAGAGAGAAATTAATGAAATTAGTCGTGGGCAATTTGCACGGTAATACTCATAGATCCCACTGTACGTGCCCGTGCTGTGTTCTGTGATATTGCATTATTGACGCACACAGACGGATCAATATATAGAATTTATCGCATTTAGTAAGTATTTTGAAAGATTATTACTTAACATTATTATATTAGCAGTGAAGACGATTAGGGGGGCGAGGGGGGCATTTGCCCCTTCACTTTTTGCCACTTTTGCCCCCGCATTTTGCTAAACCTTATCTACGAGGGAAAGAAAACTGTCTTTGCTCCCCCCCCCTCAGTTTTTGCACCTTGCCCCCTAGTTTTGGAACCCAATCTCCGCCACTGTATATAACATAATAACATAATAAATTAATAATGTTAATGTTACGGGATGGAGACCAGGAGGCCTCTTGCTGACAATGGAAGGAGTAGTACTGAATTGTGTAACCCAATTCAATAGTGTTTGGCGTGTCGAAACTTTTCCATTCCGCCTTCCGATGTCAAAATGTCGTCGAGATACAAGCTGCGTTCAGTAGCGGAGTCATTGTTTCCAAAGAACTTTTTAACAGCAAACGCTCCATGGTCTTCCGAGTAACACTGCATGACGACTGAAGGCTCTAAACCGCTCTACTCAGGGATGTGTGTTTAATCGCGCCACCTACAAAGATGTCGAAATGGCGCCATATTCAAGCCGTCTAATCGTTTCTGCCCCACCTTATATTAGAATACCTCTTATGAAATCACAAAATACAGTTTTCTCACACAATATTGGTGTAATATTAATAGAAACTAACTTGGAATTTTGCATAATTTCCAGTGCAATTAGTCTCCGCGAAATTCCCGCGCAGAAGACCAAAGTGCCTGGAAAGTATCGGCCGATACCGATTCACGGGCATTGCCATCGCATTACCATTTTCAATTTTTATTATTTTAAAAGATGTTTAAAGACAAAAATGGCGATCGGGGGTTTCAGTTACCACTTTACTGCTTTTATTTCTTTTTATTCTTTCAAAATTTCGGAAGGGCTGTAGCCTCTTCAGCTCCCCCCTGCGTACGCCAGTGGACACATACCATGGTGTATATTGTTGCCTGTAGCTCTTGTCTAGTCTTACGGTGGGCGGCCTACATGTTGACAAGGGGAGCGGGGAATGCGCCGCAGAACAACCAGTTGTGGCGCCGAGAGTTACGACGTCACGGGAGGAGGGGCTGCGCGCACCTCGAACTACAGGCTGCTGGATTGATCCCTTCCTAGCTAAGCTAAGGGTACTACTTTACAATAGGGGTGACAACTATAAATCATTTATTTCGCACTTTCTTACATTGCTAATTTACTATTCTGCATTGAGGAACATATCTTTAGGTGAAATAATGAATTCCTAACGAAAATAATGTCTATTTCTTACATTTACGAGTACTTACTGTTACTCGTTATTTCGATTCTGTAACACACATTATGGCGATAGCGTACTGGTTCATCGCGCGTTGTGAGAGTGTTTTGTCGATTTATGCAGTGTTGCAACCTTGTTCACCGGAAAATACCTACTTTAGTGTCCGGATTTGAAATTGTCATAATACCTCGCAAACCATTGACGTTAGCCCCACAAACCATTCACGTTTGCCCCACAAACCATTGACGTTAGCCCCACAAACCATTCACGTTAGCCCCACAACCATTGACATTAGCCCCACAAACCATTTCCCATAAGGTTAGGTTAAGTTAGGTTGGGCAAGCATAGTTAAAAAGAAAAAAAAGAAAAAATAATAATACTCGACACGTCATGTTATAGTGAAAACACGGCGAGTTTGAAACACTGACTACGGGGTTTACGTCATCTAACACACGGAACATTTGTGCTCTCGTGCAGAAAGCAAATGGCGGCAGCAGAAACAGCGTGTCGGACAGAGATTTTCGCAGAAAACAACATGCATTCGCACTAAAATGGATCAAAACTACTTTCACGAACTTCCACAATTCTACAGAAAATGATTTGCGTAAGTACTTTCTCCAGTAAAAAGTAAGAAATCCGTCACCCCTATAGTAAAGTGTTACCAAGCTAAGTACAGATAGACATAATTTATATCTTGGTAGATTGGCAATAGATTAGTCCGACACCACCGAATTTTATCTTTGTAGCAGCAACAGTTTCCGAGACAGCGATAGTTGGCAGCACCATCGCACGACGGCGCTCTTCACAGTTTCGTCGATGATCGCCTTAAAATGAAAACGAAAATCCATTCGGCAGAGACATAAATACGTGCAGACGCGAGAACGTGACAAGGATGGAGGCTATGACGTAGTATCTGGAGACAGGCCTCTTCGCAGGTTTTCATCTCGCAGTCGGTGAACAACTTATCTTTACGATTCTGCGATAAATGTCGAACCCACAGCGTTTCCCATCACGTCCCGCCGGGCCCCTGTGTCAGCACCGTTTGCATCCCCCTTCGAAGGTCGATTCCGCAGTGGGATTCTGGGTAATGGAAATCCGAGAGCTCTATTTTCGTGACGTCTGCCTACGCTCCGACGGAGGACGGTTCGTCTCCTTTACGTGCCATATTCGCATTGGATTTTCTTTCTTTAGACTTCGTACACGCTCTAGAGCAAGTCAAGACATGCACACGTCGGTTGAATAAACAGTACATGTTTGCCTTGGTTACAGTTCTGCAGATTTGTTTTTGGTTGGCTTAAGGGTCGCGTCCTCCTTGAGTACCGCCAAAACCTTAATACAGTATAATCGTTATGAAAAGAGTTGTTAGAAACCAAATATTTCATAGAATGAAAACCACGATGGAAATTAAGAAGTTTATAAAAGGAAAACTAGATGGCAGCACGAGATGAAATGATATAAGTAAATTGTTGGAAGATAGATATTGATTTAGTGATAATAAAAATATGATGAAAATATGTATAGAAAATGCATGCAATGTATAAAATAATAAATAATAGATGAAAAAGAAACCAGAAGTGGTTTTTATCATTCAACAAGTGCAAGTCTATAGTTAATTGTTAGGAACGCAACAAGAAGTATTCAGTGAAGTAAGAATTAAGAGACCAGAAGCACAGCTCAAAATAGCTTTTGTCTTCAATATTGCCATCACTCCAAGGAAGAAATATCTGAATTTACAGGTGTATAATGTAATAAATACATTTCAAAATCAAGTAGCAACTTAAAGCTAATAGAATGCAGTTATTTTGATATCATTAGGTATTAAATAAATACATACCTACAATAGACACATTCTTTAACAGTAATATTTAAAGCATTTAAGAATAAGGTTATTATTTTTATTATTTAAAGCCGTAAATACGTAACATGGTGAAGGTTTTTATTGGGAGTGCAAAGTAAGAGGACCAGGGTGGAAAGTTAAGTATGGCAGGGTGAAAAGTAAGGGGTGGCGCCAAAATTCCCCCTCGCCAGGGTGAAAATTTAATATCGCCCTTGACGGTTTGAGCCTGTTTTAAGCGGAACCATTCTTCTTCATCATCATCACAGTCATTGTAAACCATTGCTGAACCTTGGTCTACTCAACGATCCGTCACCATCCATGTTACCATTCTTGAATTTCCACACTGAAGAATCCAGACACCCTAATTTTATTTATTTATTTATTTATTATGCTGGGTAGAACAGGCGTCTTCCCTTTTACAGTGCAGCAGTAAAGTCTCTACATTTGGAAGTTTATAAAAATGTACACAATTGTGTGGACTGGATGATTCAGTTTATTTTACTTCGCTTCTCTGCCGCATTTGACTAATTGCGAAGATGAGGATGAGTGATGATAAATTGATGAAGTGAGCCTCACAAAGAATACCAATGTTCAGGATGGAACTTTAAGCCGGAATCTCGTACACAATAATTTTGTGTAGAGAAATACACAAATGAATACAATTTTTAAATGAAAAGTGTACATATAACCCCTATACAGTATCGAGTAATACAAAAGTTATGACGAATAATATTATAAAATGCAAATAAAAAATATTACGTATATCCACAGCCTATTGAAAGTAATAATGTTGTCCATTAAACTGGTTTTGGATCTGAGAAAATAGGGAGAATACGTCCAGGTGTATGCCTTTCTCAAGATAGGAATTATACTTAAAAGCTGTACATTCCTCTCAAGGAAGATAAGGTGAGAGAGGTCAAAGAATGAGAAAATTACCGCCATATTGTAATTATTCGCGTTTCTGTTTCATAAAAGTTGAATATAGCAGTTACTTATCCGTTACTAACTTCCCAAAATATGCCGTTTTTAGATTATGCTTCTTTGTCGCTCATTTAGAGCTTTTAGTGTCCCTTTGCAGTTATTAATTTGCCGCTGGTGGTTCTTAGACTCTTGCTAATCTTGACCTGCCAATCACCTGTCAGTGTAGTAGACCCATTAGTCAACAACTGTCAGGAGGTGATATGTTTAATTCCTTTGTAGAAATCTTCCTAGATAAGGACTGTCAACTTGATTTGTTGTTGTGTGGCTTGTGACCCTGCTATGTGTATGTAATCTTTCTGTGTGTAGTTTATTTCATCATTTTAGTTTAGTTCTTCGTCTGAGGAAGACCCTGCTACAGGGTCGAAACGTTACGTGTTAAGTGTTTTTATCTTAATAAACTGCCTTGGTCAGCAACTTATTGGTTTTAATATGGAAACAAGGCTTAATTATATTACAATTGGACATTTTCCGAGGCTGATGAGGAAAATCAATGACTGGAAGGACTTGAAGAGGAAGGACATACACAAGCAGGAGCAAGAAATATTCTTGAGGGAGTGTTTGGAGAAGGGCACAACACCAAAGGGACTGAAGATAAGTAAGAAGGGATTGGATTGTCGCACCAGAAGATGGAAGAGGTTAGTACAGAAACTTGAAAAAGAAATGATATGGAACGAAATAAGAAAGAGGAAGAAGGAAATCAGAACAATAAAGGAGAAACTGGCAGGAATGGAAGCAACCATAGAAGATGGACTCACCATTTTTACTAGAGAATTCACATTCCATGAAATGAGAAGATGGCAAGAAAACTTTAGTGAGAAGGTGAAACTGAAGATGAAGAAGAAAGGAGAAAGACTGGGATGGAGAGAGGAAAGAAGAGAAGAGGAAGAAGGTGAAGAGGGCAGGAGAAGAGTGGTTATAATCGGAGATGTTCAAATATCAGAAGAAGAGGAAGCTTTTTTGAAATTAGGCCGAGGTTTCAAAGTGAGGGAGAGAAATGTGAACTATGAAGAAATTGTATATGATATTGAGGAAGCGGTGCTACATATTGAAGAAGAGGCAGAAAGGGATAAGATTAGAAGAAGAACAGCAGCCATTTTGAAGAAAGAAATGGATAAACAGAGAAGATTAGATAATTTGAGCCAGAAGGAAAGGGAGGGTATGAAAAGAATCAAGACAAGGAACGATGTGGTGGTGGAACAGGCAGATAAGGGAGGGGCCACAGTCGTGATGGAAAAAGAATGGTACGAGAAGAAGTTTGAAGACCTGAAAGGGGACACGTATGAGGAGATTTGTGGAATGGAAGAGGAACGCAATATTAGAGAAAAGATTGTGGAAGGAGGGGGTTTAAAAAGCTCACGAAGGAGGCAGGAAGACTGCCCTGTTTAAAAGGTTTTCCCAAAATACATAAAGAAGAGATAAAGTTGAGACCAGTGATGAATTGCAGGGACAATATTTTGGAACCATTGGAGAAGAAGTTAAAAAAGGTAATTGAAGTGTTAGTGAGAGAACAAGAAAGCAGAGCCGTGAAAAACAGTGAGCAGGTGGTGGACCTTATAAAAGGTCTGAAGGAGTCTGGGGATAAAATCACAATGTTTAGCCTAGACGTGAGAAGCATGTTCCCGAGCATCAAAAGGGGACACGTAGTGGATATAGTGAGGAAAAAAGTTGGGAAAAGCATTATAGGAGAATGGGATAGTGAGAGAGTGGTACAAGCGCTGGAAACCATTTGGGACAATAGCTACAGCAGAGTGGGGAGTAAAATCATCAAGATTAGTGAAGGTCTAAATATAGGCTCTTGCTTGAGCCCTGTGCTGGCGGAATTAGTTATGAATGAATGGGAGAAGGAAGTGATAGTGAAAGGAGGAGATAAGTTAAGTCTATTTTGTAGATATGTGGATGATTGTTTTGGGATATGGAAAGGAACAAAAAGGCAGCTGAGTAAGCTTGTTAAAGATGTAGAAGATGAGAAAGCAGGAATATTCCTTGAGCTCGAAACGGAACAGGAAGGAACATTAAATTTCTTGGATATTGAGATGAAAAAGAAGAGAGGAATGGGGATAGTGGCTACATGGTATCAAAAGAAGTGTTCGGCAGGAGTGTTCTGCCACAAAAGAAGTGATGTGGGTGATGGAACTAAACGTAATTTTATAAGGAACATGGAAGACCGAGTAAAGAAGATATGCACAGAGAAAGGGGAAGAAGAAACCAAGATTAATAGCCTGTGGGAACAACTAGAAGAGAATGGCTATGAAAAGAAAGACAGACACAACATCAACAGAAGAAGGAAAGAGATAAAAGAGAGAGGACTGGAAGAGAAGGAAGAAAAAGAAAAAGAGAGATGGTTTGGTATAAGAAGTATGGGCGATGCCACAGAGAAGATATGCAAAGTGCTGAGGAAAGTGGGTATAAGAACTTACAGGAAGGGAGGACGCACTATTTTAAGCATAGCCAGCAAGAAGAAGGAAGAAAAGAGAGAGGAGGAAGAGGAAGGGGTTATCTACGAGGTGAAGTGCAGAGGATGTGAAAGTGTATATATAGGGGAAACGAAGAAGAGACTTAAAGACAGGTTAAAGCAACACATGGATGATGTGAGATTGAAGAGAGACAGGAATGCCATATTCAAACACACTAGAGAAACAGGACATGAAGTTGAATGGGATTCGGCTAGGCGAATAGGAAAAGAGAAGAGAGAACTAGTGAGAAAATGGAAGGAGGCCAAAGAAATAGAAAAGAAAGGAGAAGACATCATGAATTGGAATGGAGGGCTCAAGATAAACAAGGAATGGAAGAGTGTGTTAGAGAAAGTTGAAAGGATGAAGAAAAGGAATGAAGAAAAAAAAAGTATGAAGAAGGAAGAAAGAAGAGAAAAGAAGAAGACCAGAGGAGGAGGTATTCATCCATAATGGAAAAGGCAGGAGGGGTGGGGGAGTGGTGAGCAGGTGGTTCTTAGACTCTTGCTAATCTTGACCTGCCAATCACCTGTCAGTGTAGTAGACCCATTAGTCAACAACTGTCAGGAGGTGATATGTTTAATTCCTTTGTAGAAATCTTCCTAGATAAGGACTGTCAACTTGATTTGTTGTTGTGTGGCTTGTGACCCTGCTATGTGTATGTAATCTTTCTGTGTGTAGTTTATTTCATCATTTTAGTTTAGTTCTTCGTCTGAGGAAGACCCTGCTACAGGGTCGAAACGTTACGTGTTAAGTGTTTTTATCTTAATAAACTGCCTTGGTCAGCAACTTATTGGTTTTAATATGGAAACAAGGCTTAATTATATTACGCTTTTACCTTCACTAGAATTCAGTTTCGCGCCGAAACCGTTGCTCGGTCATCGCTTTCCCGCCAAAATCGAGTAAGCCCGCGAAAGGGAAGACAAAGACGAGTATTCATGGAGGTTTTCGCCCTCCATTATGTTCACTCTTGTGCTTTACACGTGGGATTGCGTACACGGTATGTAAGGGTAATTGCCTTCCGTTTTGGCCCTTTGTTAAACACGCGTGTGGCAAGGCCGGTGGCGGAAGTCCAAGAGGCCCTCGCTCCTAGCCGGGAGCTTAATCAATTCCTGTAGCTGCCTCGCCATCAGACGCCGGCGCCACCATGCGGCCTGGAAGGGACTTATTTCCCAGGGTGCAGTTTCCACGTTGTGGCTACGATATGCAAATTATGACTGGCGTCTCGGGATGCTTATGGAGCTCCTTGTTTTTGTTTAGTAACGACGTGCATGCTGAAACATGTTTTTAATGGCACTTAACTGGGAAATGTATCATATGTGATAGTCATGTCTGTGTATTAGCCACCGATATTGTAAGTAAAGGCTAGCTCAACAGATGGCGCTGATCAATTGAATGGTGAAAGAACGCAGATGAGTGAACAATTGAATATCTGTTGTCGAATAATATTTTATAAAAACGAACAATTGAAAATTCTAGAGTAAGAAATACAAGAGAATAGGAACCATAGTAGCCTGTATGTAAACACCATTGTCCAAACTGTTTAACACCATACGTATGTTCAAGTTTGAAAAATAAAATTATAATCACTCTAAGTGTATTTGAGCACAGTAATACCATTGTGTAGTCAGAGATCGGTTTCTTTATTGAACTATCCAATCTAACTATTGCCTATTTTTGAGGGACCAGGAAAAGGTTTATTATCCAACTGTATTTGAGCACAATACAATGCGTTTACTTTGCAACAATGCAAACGAGAAAAATAATTTTGAATTTGAATTTAAAATTTTAGTTCGTCAGCACTTAGGCTATGTTGCACCCGTCACATTATACAAGGGCCAGCCCCTCACCATTACAAATAACAACTCTAACGTTGCATAACTAAAAATGTTAAAATATTCTGACTTCTGTTAAAAGCTGAGGCTGTAACGGGCACTCAGCACACACAAGGACAAAAAAACAGGACAACACACACAATATTATAGTGCCAGTCTCCAGAGCCTCGTTCGTCTGCAAAATGCAGTCCAGGGTGTACTGCGTGGAAGTGAGGTTGACAAAAATAATACAGCAATTATGTTAACGTTTATAGTGATGGCATAATTGAAAGATGTGTGCCGAAATGACGTCACGAGGAAATGTAGAATAGTCTAATATTAGCGATTCATTTGATTACACAGGGTGATCTGTTAGAGATGTCAGAAAATAAATCGTTATATATACAAGATCGTACTCATATGTTGTAATATAAGCAGAAAGGATGTACGTATCGAGTGAGTCACGTGCCAGTTCCGACGACACAGTGAAAAATGCAAGGAAGAAATGTTTCCCGAAAGCGACGATAGATGGCAACACGCTATATAAAGAAGAGCAGAGTTCATTGTAGAAACTAGGAGCCGAAAAGAGCGATTATATAAATTACAGTAAATGCAAAATACATAAAGGAAGAGTATAAAAATTATAGAAGGAGTGAATAAAATGTTGTAAATAGCTAATTAAGATAAATAAGAATATGCTCGTATATGAAACAATTATGAAAGTTAATAAGTGAGCAAATGAATTCAGAAATGTATCTTCTTTCTGATCCTAGTGATCAAAATTTGATTTAATACCTCTGACGAGGAGAACATCGTTAGCTTTTGTGTTTGTCCGTCCCTCGGTGGCGCAGTGTTCAATTAGACGCTCTGAAGCACTTACGGTTGCGCTCCTTATTAGACGCACTGGGCCATAGGCAGCGCTTGCTGTTAGCGATCCTGGGCTATTCCCCTTTTGGTCGTTACATAGGAGGTGGCGCTACTGTCAGTTTAGACGCCCCTAATCTTTCTATAAGTATAGCTTGTGTCGTTTGTATAATGCCAAAGAAGTTGGGGAAAGCGAGCGCATATATGTAATAAATAAGATTACGCTTTAAAAGGAAAGACAATAAATTAGAAGAAAGAAAAGAAGAATAAGCCTTTTCCAAAAATAGAAGGAATAAAAGAAGAGGAAGCCTTTTCCCTAATCAAAGATAGAAAAGAAGAAAAATCCTTTTTGCAAATCAAAGATAGGAAAGAAGAAGAAGCCTTTTCACTAATCAACGATAGAATAGAAGAAGTCTTTTCCCAAATCAAAGATAGGAAGGAAGAAGAAGCCTTTTCCCTAAAATTGTGAGAAGAAAAAGAAGATTTCCTTTCAATTATACATATATTTATAAGAAGAATATATCCGACGTAAATTTGGAATCAGTGTGTGTATATATATATTTCAATGTATATACAAGCTTCGCTATATATTTTCTCTGTATTGTGTACAGTTTTCAGAATATAGATCAGCATTTAACTATATCCTCTTGGCTATAAACACTTTCTTATTTGGAATTCTGGAATAAAGAACCTATCCCCTGAGATTAAGATATTTCTATAGCCGTGGTAAATAACATTTAAGTACGTACCCCCAGGGTCGTACCATAGTGGCGCCCATAACGTGGAGCCTTACCTTAACTTACCCACGAATGAGATGTAGCAAGTGAGTGGAGGTTTACAGACTTCAGCCTCGTGGTGCTAGATGATAGACAAAGATGGTGTCACGTCGCAACAGCGCGCACAACGTGTCGTACGGTATGAGATATTTTCGAGTGTTACACGTGATGTTGAGTCTTAACGTGCTGGGACGCGGAATTTCTGACTCTCCTACACACGTATGTACCAATAACAGACAATACATTCAAATATTTGCTTGTATATAACGGTTTACTTGTCTGACATCTCAAACGGATCACCCTGTATTGTCCGGAGCCGTCATTCATAACAGTGGAAGAGTCTTCGTGTTAGCACAGTCGAAGATAAACAAGGGCCGGGGTGGCTGATTCCCCCCTAGACTCGCTATCCAGAGCGTTAAAATTGTCTCAATAATTCCAAAAATCCTTCCAGTAGTATTACTTTCACAACTAACAGAACTTTAATTCATTGATCAATAAAAATAACAGGCTTTCCGATTTGATTGTAACTTGAAATGAAAGAGGGAGTTAACGGACAAGCTAGACCCCCCTTCCTCCCGACACCTATGGTAACACTGTGCCGGTTGACCAGCGATTTTCAACATTAGAGCGCTTGCACAGGTGCCGATCTTTTGTCGGAGTCGTTGTAGGCGACAACACGAATTTTGCACACGCACCTTGGAGGTGACGCACGAAGTTATGGACACAGCCTGAAGGGGCAGATGGCTCATGTCCTGCTTACTTACACTTTACAAAACAATTTTCTCCTTGACACAACAGTCTTGGGTTCTGTGGCCTCTCTCATTACCCGAGACGCAGTGATAGTTGGTCCGATGGCCAATTTGTCGAGGCGAGCTCCCACTGTACACCAACCTGTCAGTGGTCATTCAGGAAAATGTATCGTTCCGGACCACGTGTGCAGCTGTGTCATTAACCCTCTTTGATTTCTGGTGCTGTCGATATCGAGGTAGGAGACGACACCGATTTTATCGGTGCTCTTATGACCATGGTGAGATTGGTGCAGGAATACGGAGAAATATCCTGTTATTGGGGACAAGAATATGGTCTATTTTCGGTAGTTACCAGGCGTCCTCTTTTACCCGGACATGTCCTCTATTTCGGGTCCTAAAAATGGTCCGGGCGGGGTTTTAGGGAAATGGGTAAATGTCCTCTTTTTGGGGGTGTATACAACTGATTTAACTTCAAGATTCGTTACAAAATTTTATATTTGTAAATAATTGTTAGCATTGTTTCCGTGTTCAATTTCAAAGTAAGGAAATACAACACTCTCAGTTGCCAGCGCAAAGACAAGAAACTTTTCTTCAAACAAAGAATGAATATAGTTTATACAATTCATTATTATGTAACATTCTCCATTCCCGTGTTTCCTCATCTCTTTTAGGTCCAAATAATCTCCTAAGTTCTTCATTTTCAAAAACTCTTCTTTCAAAGTTAGAGACCAAGTATCACAACCGTATAATACTACTGGCATAGTAAATAAATATTAGAATATTCAAAATTTTTGCCTGTAAAAAAAAAAGTTAAAGTGCTCCCCTGTGCATAGCACCACGCCATGAAGGCTTATAGGGGGTGTGGGGGTAACGCCCCACACTTTCTTGATCCAGTCGTGAGTGGGGGTGATGTGATCAGCACCACGCCCCTGACCGCCTTTACCCCCCAGGGTTTCCCCCCAGGTTCCCACTTTATTCGAAGCTGGGTAGGCGCCGGGGCCGCTTCCAACGTTAGAAAAGTTCCCGGTTTTGAACCGGCCGGGGATCGAACTCGGGACCTTTAGCATGGTAGTCAGACGCGTTACCGACTGAGCCACCGCGGCCTTACTTTTGCCTATTATTAGTAATACTGAAACGGCGTAAAATTATTTTACAGGGATGTGTGATCTACAAGCTCACCAAAAGGCTAGTAAACAAAAACTGTGTTCGAAGTGCTGCATCTAAAAATGTCCTCGTTTTTAAAGTTTGTCATCTGGTAACACTAATTTTCGGACTCTTGCAGGTTCGGGGCGGTCTACAGTGGGTTACAATAGCTGTCCGACGATGGCAGTGTGCTTCATTTTGAGATACAGATATACGCAGACTATTCGGAAAACTTAGCCACACTTAGGGAGATATCAGACCGAAGCGACAGGCGTCAAACGAAAGAGACATTTGAGATCAACCATCCCAACTGAAACGATACGGCAAGTTGCACGTGTTGCCTGTCGCTTGCGTGTCGCCTCGGACTCCTGCTTGATTGTGCACGAAGAATGCTTACTTGTGTCCCGCGTTGCTTGTTACTTCTGTATCAATCTCCGCTGTCATTTGTAGTCTCTCGCTTGAAAATGTCACCGATCGAAATAAGCTTGTGCGGTTTGTCGTGACGTCGCGGCGTGAAACGTTGCTGCTGATTGGCTCGTTCCCAAGCGACACGTGTCTCTTGGAAAGGAACACTCAGTTATCAATGCAACCTTTCGCAGCGAAGAGACACGACAAGCTGCACATGTTGCTCGGACTGTGCCGATTTCTCAATACCGTGTATCGTGTCATCACGGTCTGTTCTTCGCGCATGCGCTGTGAATGTTTTACTTTAGACTAAAGGGTCCTTGTCGCTTGTTGCTTTGTCCCTCCCGTGTAAGGGAGATTTCAGACCGAAGCGACAGACTACACATCTTGCTTGGGAATGACCAGTGATGTGCCGTAGACTATAAGTTTACATCTACATGCGTTGTCTACACGTAATCTACGCGTAGATTACATTGGCTTGTAGTTTACATAGACTACGTAGACAATCGAAAGTACATTAAAAATAATTTTCAAGGGTTTCATGAAAGGAAAGTGACATTTTCAACTATATTGGTTTCTAACGAAATGAAAAGAATCCTATTTACAACAAAATATATCTTCTTTTCTATTATCAACTATGGAAGAAGATAAATAGTATGCAAAAAACAACAACAGATGGCAGTCGTGAGGCAAAAGTGGTCTTTTCCCCATAAAACACTAGAATATTTCCTATATTAGGTTTTTCCTAGGTGAGAAATTGTTCGAATTTGGAAGAAAGAGTATGAAAAGTTCTCCTCACATATCAGCAATTGATATGCAGTATAATTTTATTTTAATTCCACGGCGCCCTTTACTAAGTTATCACCTTTCGCCATGTTGTTTACGTAGATTACGTAATCTACGGGTATAAATAGTCTACGTGTAGAATGTAGACTATCGTTGTTTACGCGTAGACTCACATCACTGGGAATGAGCCAATCAAGTAACGTTTCACACCGTTGCGGCATGACAGGCCGCACAAGTGTGCGTTCGATTGGTAAAATCTTCAAGCGACACGTGTCGCCTGTCGCTTATCGGTCTGAAATTCCCAAGGAGGCTATACCCTGTTCCGCTTATCTCTGGAGCAAGGTCGCGCACAGAATCAGAAATTGGGGGGGATCGAGTGATCAGAGCGAAGTAACGGGTGTCCCACTAGCTTTCGAACCCGAAAAAAAGTTATAATTTCCGAACAAACATACATAGGAAAATGAAATTCACAATACGCGTACCTTGTTTCATGCTGAACGTGAGGAAGGGTTGCACATAAACGCACGCGTCAAAACAAAGACGGTAGGTGGCGCCAGGGGAAGTGGTGAGTGTGGGTTAGTGTGACGCGCGAGTCCCTGCATCGCGAGGATGGATCGGTACTCCGTACCAGAACGCATGTTCATTGTAAAGAAATATTGGATATCGGGGTCGTATCAGACCGTTCAACGTGAATTTGGACGCCGTAAAGGACCATTGAAGGTGGGAGTTTGGTGTGCAATTTCCCGACAGCGTATCATTGGACCCATCTTCCTTGAAGGTACAGTAAACACACAAGATTACTTACACATCTTCAGTGCATTTGTGAATCAGCTGGATGAAGAATAACTGCGTTGCGGTTATTTCCAACAATACGGAGCGACATGCCATACTTCCAACGTCTCCATCGCAGAAATTGAGTCCTTTTTTGGTGACAGAATCATCTCCAAAGGATTGTGGCCGCCAAGATCCCCAGATTTGACACCTAAGGATTCCTTTGTATGGGGTTTCCTTAAAGGTTGTCTCTACAGAAACATACCACGGTCACTGCAAGAGTTGCGAAACAACATCGAGAATGCGATTCACGAGATCACACCGGAGACTCTACATCGGACTTTTCACAATATGGAACGCAGTGTATAAACATGTCTGGACGTCCAGGGAAGACACTTGCAGCAACCGCTGTGACGATCATGTATTCAGCATGAAACAAGGTACGTGTGTTGTGAATTTCATTTTCCTATGTATGTTTATTCGGAAATTATAACGTTTTTTTCGGGTTCGATAGCTAGTGGGACACCCTGTAGTCCAGCGAATGCTGGTAATTGCAGTCGCTTCCCTCTCCACACAATAGCGTTCCCTTTTCGTTCGCTTGCTCTAAATATATCCGGAACAGGGTATAGCTGGCAAGAAGCTACCTGTGCAAGTAGACAATTGTTTGAGAACGTCGCTCCTATCGCGTCACTCCTCTACGTCACTGCCCGAGAGTCCAAAGCCTCTCATCGGCCTCAGGTTCGCAGAGGCAAGATATTTTCCGCGTCGCGACGTTCGAATGGCGAATTGGATTACGCTCTGTTTGCGCAGGAGCTTCCTTCCGGGTGACGCAAAACAGGGAGCAGTTCGTTAACTGGAGTGATGTCCATGGCCCAGGAAATTAACTTAATTATTAACTACTTTCGAAGCACGGTGACGGAGAGGACGTCCACCTCCCCCCTCCCCTCCCCGTGGCATTGACTGGTAGAATCGGCTGATTTTAAGCGTTGTTGCTTGATGTAAGAGTAGCATAGTTCAGTATAATTTGAAGTTTATCTTTAAGTCCACTTTATTCACATAAAGACTAATCGAGACCATGGTCGTCCGGAAGGGGGGACAAGGGGGGCCGTGCCCCCCCCCGTAAAATAAAAGTCAACCAAAAATTATTTATTTCATATATATAATTTCATATTAGCCACAATAATATGTGTTATTTATTGTATGAATGCATTAAATTCAAATTTAAGCTATTTTGTTTTAGCGAACAACAGTATTTTGGGGGGGAATGTGCCTTGTTTGCCCCCTGGAAAAAAATACCTTCCTTGCCCCTTCCTGGAAAAAATCCTGCGAAGGTCCATGATCGAGACTAATATAAAGGGGGGAACCCCCCTGGCGAGTCCCCCTCCTTCCGCATACATTCAAGGGTATGCGCCTTATGCCCTGGTGTCTTTTAATTAAAACCCCAGGGCCTCCGTTTATTTGTTCACAAACTTTATTTGAGCTTACATGTAAGTGAATTTTATTTGTGCTTACATGTAAGTGAATTTTATTTGAGCTTACATGTAAGTGAATACAGTATGTTACATATTCAATTATTACAAATACAATTATTCCCGGCCTATTCTGGAATCCAGAAACAGATCGTACATACAGTTTGTACTACCTATTATTATATTATCTTAATTCTAATTTTAAATTGAAATTTGAGATTATGAGCTAAGTATCTTGATTCAGTTTTGTTTCAGTTATAGAAATGTGTGTTTAGGTTTATAAAGGTTATTCGTAAATGAGGAAGGTATGTTCTATTTAATGAATAAAACATCATACGAATTACTGTAAGAGACATTTATAGGGTTTGGATGCTGTAGAATAAAGTTATTTAAGGGTGAAAATTAATTTTAGTTTGGGGATTCAGATTAAGTGTGAGAGTAGTTTATGATGTTTTTCATTTCTTATTTTTACTTTCAATTTTTTAAAAATATTTTTCGTTTTCTTTCTCTTCTCTTTTTCGCTGAGAATATCGCAATAATCGATTGGATTGGATTGATTTGGTATTTTAAATCCACTTTATGCACAGTAAGGCTAATCGAGACTGGATCTACAGTTTAAAGTGTGATCTGCACCACTGTGTCTCGAACCAGGGATCTCTTGATTATAAGCCTATGGCGATACCGTTACGCCATCCGAGAGGCTCAATCCCAGAGTAGAATCGTACAGTGATTGATTTGATTTGGTTTGATGCGCGCTGAGCTAACAACTCCGCCACAGAGGTCCACGTTCAACAACTGGAAAAAGCTGGCTAGGTAACTCAGCTGATGTATCAATGACAGGGGAGGGGAAGTAGAGGGAGAAACGTGGCTCCAGCTACCAGCCGTTTGCAGCAGCGCGCATTGCTTCGTTCCACCCACTCGCTTTCTCCCCTTCTCTACCGTTATGCGCGGGCTTGCTCCACAGATTCCCGAAACAAAGTGTACACAGCATAAAATATGGAGGCAGCATACATTCGAAATTACAAAAATTAAACTTTGCAGTAGCGTCGTCGCCTTGTAAACAACTGGTCCCGGGTTCGATACCCGGTGCAGGAACAAGTGGTTCGGATCCCACTTTAAACTGTAGGTCCAGTTCCGATTATCCTTACTGTGCATAAAGTGGACTTAAAACACCAAATCAATCACCAATCAATCAAACTTTGCAAAAAATAAGTACACACTAAAATTACGTCAAAACGCATTTTAATAATACCCACGAAATACTTTTAATTTAATTATGTGTATTGCTTTCTAAGGAGAGCCAAGTTGAAGCGGCATATCAATAATTTTTTGATCACATCAACTGCCCTTGATTTTTTTAGCTTCATTTTTCACAGCAGTCTCTACTTTGTAAAACCGCTCTGCTAATTATTCAAGACTATTATATACGGGGAATTAAAAAGATAAACATTCCGTAACAAGAGTTTAAGATTTTTGTACATTTTGTTTGTAACGTATAATGTACAGCGTACGTACGCCGTGTATACATATAAAAATTGAGGTGCCTTGTGTCAATACCCTCAAAATAATGTAAGAATATGCTTCTTCCTAGAAAAATTTGAAAAATTGCATTATTTTTCCCCACAACTTGTAACAACCTTGTTGAAATTAATGCTGAAAACAGTTCTTAGTTTCAATTTTCACCATTTCCGTTTCCATTATACTCAGCATCAAAACCCAACAGAATCCCGTCGTCCAATCAGAACGCGCTATTGAATGGCGTGACCATTTCGGCCTCGAGTTATTTGGGTTTCAATGTGGAGGCAAAATGGTGTGTGATATCAATCATAATTATCATTACTCATTATTTAGGCAATAAACCAAGTTGTAAACATGTAAACAAATTAATTTTATTTACCGTTTCTTATTTTAGTGCAATGGAAACTCACTATAAACATTCATATTGTACACGGTTAAATTTGAAAACAAGATCCTTGTTTTGGTATCAGAATCCACCATATGCAATCAGTATTTCCTTGACGTTTTGCTTGTTTTTGAACCAATACTAAAAAATTATTACTTCCATACATGAAAATAAACCATTATAACTGATTCACATACACTGCACGATATACTAGTGACAGTTTTCGCATTTTCTGAAGAGATTAATTGATTTGGAGCGTTTTTATTTTAATACCCTCAATTCCAATATAATATATAGAATTTGCATAACAATTCCACAATAGTAAATTATATATATACGAGGGTTGGTGCATAAGTCATGGAACTATTTTTTTTCATGAGACTGCGGGACCGGAACGAAAATCAGAAATATACAAAAAAAAGAGAGCAGTGTATGGTATTGTGGAATATATGAACAATTCAGATCATGTGTACTAGGTATAGGACAGAGAAGAAAGCAAACCATTCGTAAAGATAGCATCGTGTCACATGTGTTTGCAAATCACAAAGCATACAAGTTTTACAGGAACAAAAGAGGCACATTTTACAGTAGGGCACTACTCCCTACAGTTTCCACCAGCTTCCTGTGGAGTTCTCTGGCATTTCTCTCCAGATGAACGGCTGTTCACGCTGTATGATGGCGGTTGGCTCAACAAGGAATTAGGGTGGATCGGAGTAATTTGGGGCAATTTTCAAAACGTTTGTTAAAAATCTGAAATACCTTTGAGATCGATAGCTAATAGTAACATTTCTCGGTTCTATTTATACATTGGAATGTCAGAGAGTACATTCTGATTGTTTTTTTAAGGTCCCATAGTAAATGTTCTGTACACTGTTTTATACCCTGTCCCAAATTACCCCAGGGTTGGGGGAATGTGAGACACTTCTCATTTTTGTACTTTTCACCTCTGTAGTTCAGTGCCTGCACAAAATTACCCCATCCTGAGGATATCGTGGGCAAAAGGACAGTAAAAGACATGAATTCATATTATTGAATGTCATTTATGTGCTTACAGTTAGACAATAAAAATATTTACGTAACAAGGGTTTTCTTCCATGAGTTTTTGATGACAAACAAAGGAAATTATTGAGAAGTGTCTAATAACCTAACCTATGAAATAATAATTTAAGACTTTTGACAACATTGTGGTGTAAACAGCTTACAAACTAGACATCAAACATATGCTAGAAAACGACGTTAGGTCTACTAGCAATGCATGAACTGATAAACGTGTAGGTACTAAGCCTATATGAAAAAGAAATGTGGCACTTTTTACAGCTCTATTTTGTTTAACAAAACTTCAAATTTAAGTACAAAAAGAGAATCAAATTTACACTTCTAACTTTAGAAAACTAAATTAAGCTCAAGAGTTCATGTTTTCTTCCAGCAGTTTCCACTTCACACTGCCCCAAATTACCCCTGCTTTGAACTTTTCTTCACTGCTCAAAATATAATGGGCCTAGCACAGAGAAACAAACACTATCTTGAAGGTTAACCCTCAAATGTAAAAAGTGTGTACGTTAAACTGTTCTGGGTGTTGCCTGTATGGTTATGAGCACAGTTAAACACTCACCCTGGAAACCGCAATTTTTTTAAAAAAAAAAATTTACGTTTGATGGGTTAACCTAGAAAATAATTTACAAGTGAGAGTCTTCAAAATATTAGAACCAACAAACTTTAAAAATTTCATTATATTCTGCAAAGTAGGTTTTGTATAATTCAAATTTTCTAAAAATGACCCATATTACCTCACTGCCCCAAACAGTGGCGTATCCTGGATTTTCATAAAGAGCATGCTGTACACAATTTTTTAAAAACATACTGTATATATTATGGAATGGGGGATAGCATTATACGTATTCAATAGTTGACGATTTGCACATTAACATTACTAAATATTACGTAACGTATAAAGTAATGAAATATGGATAATAAAGTTCAACAGTCACCATGTTTGATGTCTGATGTGGAAGTCTTCATAAAATTATAAAATCACTTGATATTTATAAACAGTTTATATTTACATTGGAGATTCACAATTTAGGTTTGTTTGCCTTATGCAAATAACATTATAGTAGAGGCCTAAATTACAATCAGATATTCAGGAACAAAAGACCAGACTTAATTAAAATGATTTAAATGTAAATTCTGCTCTTCTGTTTTGAGTGGTAAATTCCCTTATAACATCTTCGTAAAATGAGGGCAATGCTTTAATTTTCAGATCAGCTTTTTTTCAATGGATAATATACCAAGCGCACTTAATCTTTCTTGCGATTGGGTTGCTCTAATATAATTATTAATTCTTCTTAATGCTGAAAAAGATGGTTACACTGATGCAGTTGAAGCTGGTATTGACAAAATGAGTGTAGCCAACTTGTAAGTTTCACTCATAATGTTATTTATATTGTTCGTGTTCATGTATGGTACTAGTTCATGTACAGGTTTATTTTCAAACTTTGGGGAAGAATAGAGAGCAATCAACCCATTCTTTAGCTTTACAAAGTCAAATAATAATCCTGTATCACACCCCCTGTTTCATTTTCCGCCATTTTTTAAAAATATTTCGGGAAAATACTGCACTAAGCCATATGGATCTTTGAAAGAGGCCCAGAAATAAAAATAAACCAAACTTTAAACTAACTGTGCATTGTACTGTACCTCCAAGGAAAGAATCAATCGCTATCACCTCTTTGTTCAACGAAACAACAAGCACACTCTTCTCTGTTGCTGTCACCTCACAGCATGCAGCCAACGCGATATTCACGCATTGTGAAGAGGAAGAAGCAAGGGAGCAGTGCTTGCCCACGTTAAAATCTTCCTTCGCTGATGCGGTCCATCGGACAGCTTGCTCTGCGACGACATTAATGAGCATTTCTACATTCTAATTTCTTCATATAGGAGAAGTATTTACTTTACACGAGAGCGCTCAACTAAGCTTATATTACATTTCTTGGATCTGAAGTGAAAGAAATTAGTAATTATTTTCCCACAATTGACGCATGCGCCCAGAATACGCCTCTGGCCCCAAATTACCCCGACCGTTCATCACACTACCCTCTAGTGTTCACGTGCATAGCTCCAACCATTTAACTTCGATACGAAATATGGTTGCCATTACTTATGTCCCAGGTCTCGTATTTAGCTAGGTCCACCAAATAAGTCGAGGTAGTTGTATTCAAGTATTGATTCTTGTAATGGGAAATTTTATATTTGTCTGCTCCCGGAAAAAATTGTAAGTAAATAGCTATTACATAAATGTCACTGTCTCACATTAAAGCATATTCTTTCTAGTATAGTACAACTATCAATAAGTCTATTTAAAATATTGGTCGAAAAATTTCATATCTATTCGAAATCGTTTAACAAATTATTGTATGATCTTTCTACGACGCCAGGGGTCCCGGGTTCGAATGCTAGCCTGAGCATGGGTGTTCTTTGTGAATGTCCCTTAATCAGTTTCATCATATCATCACTCATTCTCATCGTCGCGATTAGTGGCAAAGCGAAGTAAAGTAAACCACATCAGTAACAACATCGTATGGTATTTTCAGTATTGCTGGCGATATTTGATGCTTTTTATAATACAAAAAATTGACGTATCTTTGGGAAAATGCAAGTAATTCTGAGGATTATAAAAATAAATTGTCGCCAGTAGTGAATTCGTTAAACATGAAATGTGGATATGGTAAGTTCTGATAACAGCATATCAGGGTCACACAGTAAATGCTTCTGCAACTTGTTTATTTACCTATGAGTAAGTTCTGACTGTCGGTGGTAGCAATTTCGTCTCCCCCTTACAGTCCTTTCATATATCAGTTTCTTTCCCCCTAGATCTGACTCCGATGAATGATATCGGGTCAAGAAACCAGCTTGGAGCCAAACGTTTTGATATTCACGTCTCGGTTTTCTTTCTTGGAAAGGGGGAGAAGTACTGTAACATTTCTTTACACTGGCTTATTTCCCTTTACGAACCAGTACACGTTTATCTCTCCCAGGACTATCCGGTTGCAGCCTTGCCAGTCTTGAGTTCCTCCTCTTAACTTTCGCTTCGTCGTAAAGAAAATGGAATCAACTCAAACGCTCCGAGTGTAGAGTTAATGATAAATTCACAACCGGCTTGATACTGCATTGCAGACTGTTTTCAGAAAGACAAGCTGACTTGCGTAATGTTTTGGGCCGAATCGTGTGGGTTGAAAATGGCTACTGTGCTACGTTATGAACCTCATTTTCTCTTCCTTTCTGTCGGAATTTTAAAGCAGATAGACCTAGGCCGATGTGGCTTCGTTGCTATTTTAAGACAATGTTCTTATGTGCACACTGTTTCCTCCCTTCCCCGCCGCTGTGACCTCGGCGCTACAGTCGCATTAATGTGTGTATGCGTGCATGTGTGTGTGTGTACCGGAACACACAAGACTCTATTGATCCTCATGACCTGTGACCCAGGCTGCAGCGCGCCTGATCGACTGCAGCGCCGCCCTGGTTCGGCGGGAGATCGCGGTACTGAATGCAGTTCTGTGCTATGGGACGGTAGAGGACGGAGCAGGTAAGGAAGTTCTCTTCGACTTTCTTTTTTGTTCTTGTTTTCACCGAGTTTGGTTTCTGCGGATTCCGTTCTTGCCCGGTTGTCACGTAGCGTTTCGTCACGGGAATGCGTCGTCTTACGGTAAACGGGCGATTTCTTTGACCGTAAGTACGTGTGGTTCGTAACGTCAAACTCACAATGCGAAAACGTGCGTTCGCTGCCGTGAAGTTCGTTCGCTCAGCGCAAGCAACTTTTGGAATTAGCCTTACAACTAAATATCTGACAGTGTAGCACTATAACCAAGATAAAGTGCCAAAATAGTTTACATTCCATTACATAAGCATATATTTGTGGATTACGACATATTAGAGTAATGGACAAACGTACAGTATTTTCATAAGTATGTGCTTGTTTATGTATTTCTTTTACGCCGTCGCAGCGGACTACAGCGTCAGAGGTCCCAGGGTCGAATCCTGGCCTTGACTTGGGTGTTTTTTTATTAGTGTCCCTACATCAATTTTATCACATCGTCATTTATATTCGGAAGTAGCCGTGACAGAAAAGCGAAGTAAAATGAAGCAAATCAATCAGTCATTTTGCACCGCCTTTCTGCCTCATTACGATAGTAGCGGCGATGAGAACGAGTGATGATTACATGAAATCAGGGGCACTGAAACGACCGTCTCGGTGACCGAGTCATGGGCGGAGTGTGAGCTTTTGCTTTGGGGGGGGCAGACTCTGGGAGAAGCATATGATGTACCTGAGGGTTGTTGAATATCCCGTAGCTTATAAGGGGACCGGAGACCTTCCCCAGGAAATTAAACAACTTAAACAACAACAACTTAAAACACTGAGTTCTAGGCCTTTTAGATTTGAAAATGTTAAATTTCTTCGCTTAAGTAAACAAATATTAATTAGTATATTGATTGTCATTTTGCATTTCATTAAATTTTTATTGATACAATACCCGTATTACTTTAAAAAATTACGGTACAATAGTAAGCTTCAGAATTTTTAGAAAAATTAAATTGCAATGTTCTTTTGATGTCCCAGCAGTAACTGTTCACTCAACACAAAATGATTTTACTTTTTTCTTTCCTCAAACTGTACACATCAATCAAATCGTCTAAGACCCGCTATTGCGGCGCAATTACCGCACATGCCAAATGTCAATACCCACCCTGGCCCCTCCAGAACTCCGCCTATGGACCGAGTGCGTTGAGTGTTCAACTCACCACCTTGCCACAGAAAGTTTCGGATTTGAATCCCGACCTGGGCAGAGGTTGTCCTTTGTACGTGTCCCTTCATCAATTTCGTCTGATATCATTCATTCTTGTCGTCGTGATAACCTAAAGTGCGAAAAAGTTACGTAAAATATTGAGAAAAACTAGCATAAAAATACACAGGGCTGGACTCGATCGCAAAACCTTCAGTGGCCAGAACGTGATTCGACCACTAAAAGCATTCTTCTACAAAGTCGGATTCGTAAATAGTCATTGGCCCAAAAGGCGTAACTCCACAATACTTTCCTTTTGAAAATATTTCGTAGATATTTAAACCTGTATATTCTGTTACAATAAGCAGTGTATCTACTGATTGGGGCAACATATTTAACGTTGCTCATTTATGTACTTGGGTTAACTGCTACAGGCAGTGGACTACATCAGCAGAGACAATAGAGATTCTTCAATAAGGAAAAACCAAATAAAAACATGTGAGGAAGGTTGAGCACGGGATTTGAACCCAGGACCTCCTAAAAACAAAGATTGTAGTTTGTTTTAAGCTCACTTTATGCTCTGATAGGTCGACTCTACAGTATCTGACCAATTATGCACTGTATCTCGAACCAGCAATCCCCCTGATTACAAGGTAACAAATATTGCTTAAGTCCAGTCACGTTCTCAACGCGTTACACGAGTGAAATGCAAGCAACGATTACCTTCGTAAAGAACGAAAAATTGAATAAGAGATGGCGTTTGTGTAGTTCTTTTGCTTGACTGTTAACAGTGATGTTTTCCTACAATCCTCGAACATGTTTCTCTGTGTACAAACTTATCTAGAAAAGTTCATTATTTACAAAAGTAAGTGGAATAATACACCGTGTTTTCTGTGAATTCTCTTAAGTTTAATCATTGATGCACGGACATAAACTTTATTTAATATCATATAACTTCTGCACAATTTCAAAAGCACCCCAAACCAGCCCGGTGATTTATCATCTTGGCAGTCATACGATTACAGTAGTATAGTAAATGACCAGTCAATCTATTTGTGGTGGGGAGCAGGAAAGTGTTTATGTAATCTCCTTGCTTGTCTTGCCAAGGGTTGCTCAGAGCTGACGGGTTTCCTTCGAACGATTCCTTTTCGGACAACTTATAAATTAAGAACTTATGACCAATTCTCCTTTTTTATGATTTATATAGTCAGTGCACCATGCCTGCGCTGATGCATACACTGTACAGTCACGGACACTTTTGGGTTGTAGTGATCCAACTGGAAGTCAATGGGGTTGCTACAACCCAGAAGTGTCCTTGACTGTACAATAAATATGAAAGGAGTTTTAGATCTGTGACTATCAAATGCATATTACGTATATAGTTGCACTTACATAATCTATCCTTCGAGATGTAAATAGTAACACGCTGAGTGGCTGAGCGAGTTAAGCGAATTTCGAACTCGCCAGCGAAGTTCCCGGGTTCGAGTCCCGTTCTGGGCTTAAGTGTTCTTTGTGAATGTCCCTTCATCGCTCATCTTCACCGTCGCGATTACTCAAAAGTGTATGAAAATCGGCGCTAAGTAACAAAAATACAAAACACTAATTTGACTAACTTATTAATTTGGTTTATATAATTTTCTGCCATTTTGGATAATCGCGACGATGAGGATGGGTGATGATGTAATGAAATTGACGAATGGACACTCACAAAGAACCAGGAGGTAATCGGAACCCTGGACTCCTGGCGTCGTAGCGCGCTGTGTAACCACTCCGCCTCGGAGGTAGGTTGTTACGTTACGTATGCAATGAGTGTGATATAACCTTAACTTCCAACTTCACAGTCTTCAAAAGTCCCATTGGTTATTTTCATAGAGAGTTAAGGTTTTGCTTTCCCCGAGGATGTAAAAAGTGAACTATGCAATAACAGAAATTAAAAAGTATGTAAAGTAAATGAACGGATCTTTCTGAAATTTTGCGAAGTTCTACGCAATAAAGAAATTGATAATCCTTATCATGAAAGAGTTTCTCTTCACTCACTCAAAAACGCACAGCCCAACCAAATACTGGAAGTTTGGGGGCATCTCTAGACTTGCAAACTTTAAGGAATACAGTTTGCAGCCTTCAAACCCTTTAGATTAAAATGTTATGGAAAACTAATGTCCTGAATATCAGTTGGGTGATTTCATCTCAGATCATACAGGTGTTGTCAACTCACCATCACAGATTTTGCTGAAAAAATATGTATGTTAAAGGGCCACATGACACATGTCCATTTTTTTTTATTTTTTATTGATTTGTTACAGTGTTACAAGTCCGCAACGAGAGACTATTTGGTAAAAAGTTTTCGCAAGGAAAATAATGCAATTATTAAACCCCTATAAATCAAAAACCAAATATGGTTGAGACTTAAGGAATCCTTTATTTTAAAGCTTGTTCAAAGCACTTCCGAAACCTTATTAAGGAACATATTCATGAAACCCCCTTCTACTCTAAAATTAAAAGTCAAAATACTAAAGTTTTAAATATTTTTCATATTTCTATTTTTCTTTCAAAAAGTGAAGAACCACACGACATGAGTCTTGCTGGGATAAAATAATAAGGAAGCTGGACTAACTATTTGCAATGCAATTTCTGCATTAAACTCTAAAGTTATGTAGAAAATTCTATGAAGAAAATAAAAAATCCATTTTGACCTTTTTTTCAGAAAGCATTTTCTCAAAAACATCCATCTCAAAATTTCTGAAAACTGTATAATATAGACTTTGGTTACTGCACTTGCAGGAGGTGCAATCAGATCGTGCGATATTTTTGTGTGTAACCAAGGAGAATTTTTTTAAAAAAATGTTCTCCGTGTTCCATAATTATTTGGGTTTTAATGTAAAATATTTTACGCTGGCAACACTGTTTCTAACTGCTGCTTATCAGGAAACCTGTAGAGCATTTAATATATTATTGGTAACATTGTGTGCGTGCATGCACGCTCGCGCGCGCGCACGAGTGTATAGTGGTTGGAAACTACCGTTTCGACCAACCCTTGTCTCATCATAATTTTTAAAAATATTAATAATTTTATAACTTATTTACATATTTCTCAAATGTTCAAAATCGACATATCAGGCTTGCGTTTAGATCTGTCAGCCAATTTAATTTGTCGGGTGGGGGGGGGATTTTACAGTTGCTCAAACAGACTTAGCAGGCACAATACACAAACTTTTCGCAAACGCACTGAGTCCCGCTGTAATATAGTAATGAAGTAAAATAGGGTGGTTGAGAATAAAGAATTCTTGAAACTGTGACGCAACAATTCCCTTTGTTTTCGATTTCTGCATCTCTTGACGCAACAATGCGTTTAAGATTTTTATTTCTTCCTCCTGTCAATTATAAACAATAACTCATTTTTACTAGTCTAGATTAATTGAATGATTTGTTGTTTTAAGTCCAATTTATGCACAGTAAGGCTAATCGGGAGTGGACTACAGTTTAAAGTTGGTTCCGAAACACTTGTGCCTCCACTGGGTATCGAACTCGGGAACCCTTCTTTTCAAGACGACGACGTTACCACTACGCCATCGGGGAGACCCTCCCAAGAATAGATTTTCCGAATTTCAACCCACAATATACTGACAAATATGAAAATACTTATACAAAAGTCCTTAACAGATGGCACTGTTTGTACTACACACATCTCGATATGGTTTTGTTTTGCGTACATCTACAAAAATGACAAATGATTACACCTATTGTTTTTATGAATGCTAATTTATAATACCAATCTATATTTTACTAAACTAATGATTCATAATTATTGATATAAACACTAATTTCTGATACCTGCTGTTTTACAATATTAACCATGTAGTTTCTTCACTTGGATTTATTTTGCTTGAAAGATTTCTACATTTTATATCATCGTGAACGGACATTTAAATACAATACAACGCAATGGGTTGCTAGTTGTGGATACTTTGTAAAACATTGAAACAGCATCAGAGTCTTTTCAATACTTTGGGAATATTAAGTAAAAATTCCATTGACAGTGTTAAAAAAAATGTTCGTGAATGTTCATGAACTTATTACGTAACATATGGGTAAAGTTATGTTACTTTTAATTTAGACGATGTTATTCAACAGAAAGGGAGTGATGATTCTATGAATTGAACGAAAATTATTTTTCAATTAGAAATTACAAATACCATTTATTGTGAAAGATTCTGTATTTTGTGTTTTTGCTATTTCACGTCGCATTTTTTCCACTGTTGGCTAATTGCGAGGATGAGTGATGATTAGATGAAATTGATGAATGGACACTCGTAAGGAATATCCAAATGCAGGCCGTAACTCGAACCCAGGAATTTGTGTGACGAAATCGAGTCAGTGTTGCAAGTTAGCGTTGTTTTGGTGAGCTTATCTATGAGTATTCTTTCTGCAAATTCGACTGCTACGCCCATGAAAGTATGTTATTCTATGCAGCCAGTGCTATAGTTTAAGCTTTCCCGTGGATCTGACATTTCTCTTAGAGAAGCTGGGTCAAGGAAAGCGTTATAAACCTCCCTTAAAAAGAATAGGCGCCTCTCCACAGGGTGTTCGATATGAGAGATCACCTTTCCCAACTCATGACAACAATAACGTTCGATGTTTTTTTTTCTTGGCTTAACAAGAGCGGTGTTATCCTTAATTGTTTTTGTAATTAATTCACTTAATTTTTGTATCGTTTTAAGCTAATTTAGACTTTAAAGTGAAAGTTGATAAAATGAAATTGATGAATGAACATTTGCATCCATCCTCATATTTGCAATTAGCCCTAAGCAGCAGGAAAGCAACGCAAAATAACAAGAAAAGTAACTCTAGAGAATATTTCGACGATGCAATCAATTGCATCACTAGGTACAAAAAAGTACTATAAACATTCTCATCATTCCTCGCATTTATACTTCGATGCGCTAGCCTCTAGACCACGGAGGTCAGTTGGCTTTGTAGTAGTAGATTCTTAGCTAGTTGAGGTATCCGACTGAACTTCGCCCCTTCTAAGTGTCATTCCTAGATCCGCCACTGGTCATTGTAATGATAATGTAGTTGAAATGTAGATTTTAATGGGGTTATATGTTTAAATACATTGTTCATAGAGAGCAAAAATGGATTTATTTAAGAAAATGTATTTTTGTCCGAAATCGGTAACTTGTTTCTGCACTGTTACGAAGGAGATGTGGAAACACTGCATTTGGAACTTTATTCCCAAAAAAATGGTGCTGTATATTAGTAATTAATAGGGCTGAGCTGATACCACTTTGAACCGATACCGATAGCCTACTCTTACCGATTCCCACCGATACCGATACTCTGACCGATTCCCACCGATACCTATGCTCTTAACAATTCCCACCGATACCGATACTCTTACCGATTTCCAGCGATACAGATACTCTGACCGATTCCCACCGATACCGTTACTCTTACCGATTCCAACCGATACCATTACTCTTACCGATACTCTTACCGATTCCAACCGATACCGTTACTCTTACTGATTCCAACCGATACCGATACTCTTACCGATTCCCACCGATACCGATACTCTTACCGATTCCCACCGATACCGATACTCTTATCGATTCCAACCGATACCGATACTCTTACCGATTCCCACCGATACCGTTACTCTTACCGATTCCAACCGATACCGATACTCTTACCGATTCCCACCGATACCGATACTCTTACCGATTCCCACCGATACCTATGCTCTTAACAATTCCCACCGATACCGATACTCTTACCGATTTCCAGCGATACAGATACTCTTACCGATTCAAACCGATACCGATATTCTTATCGATTCCAACCGATACCGTTACTCTTACCGATTCCCACCGACAGTTTCACCGATTCCCACCGATACCGTTACTCTTACCGATTCCCACCAATACCGATACTCTTACCAATTTTCACCGATACCGATACTTGAAAATTGTAATAATTTAAAACTGTTCAAATTTTTTATCAATGTTAATGTAAGTATACTACTAGAAATTTGTGGATCAATATACCAAGAAATGTTTCTTTAAAATAATCTAGGATTACATCAGAAACCGACTTCAGTGGCGGAGTGGTTAGCACAGCGCGCTAAGACGCCAGGGGTGCCGGGTTCGAATCTTAGCCTGGGCGTAGGTGTTCTTTGTAAGTGTCCCTTCATGATTTCATCACATCATCAGTCATATTCATCGTAGCGATTGGCCAAAAGTGGCAGAAAAGCGAAGTAATGTAAACCAAATCAATCTATGTATCAATCAATTACATAATGTTATGTAATCATAAAATTAAGTTCTTGCCACAAAAGTGGTGCTAAATGAAAAGAAAGGTCGAATTTTGCAGAGTTTTCAGGATAATTTGACAGCAAAATTGTGGTGCCGCATTTTTGCCGGAAAAGTATCGGCTGGTATCGGTAAATAAATTCCAGTCGATACTTTCCGATAGCGATACCGATGCATCGTTATCGGCTCCGCCCTAGTAATTAATAAAGCCCTTTTTCACAAATAGCTCCTCAATCTGGCGGTACTCACCCAAAACTTTGAATCGATCCTAGAACAGCTTGCACCAGAGGTGAGAGCGTTCACAATTGTGCTACACGAAAATTTACAATCACGTACTGGGGATATCTCGTTTATTAGCTCTTTCATTGTTGTAAGCCAAATTGGTAATGCACAAGTGTCAATGTGGGAGCGGTTAGAATAATAGACTTCGATGCCTGGGGTCGTAGCTATAAGGCATGGATGTGCTTTAATTTTTCTGGTGATTTTACGTCGCTTCAGTTCCTCATCAATCATCATGATCGAAAGGTGTAGTGAAACTACCTTAAATAACCAAAATGAAAATAGAAACAGTCAGTGTGTATGTGTTCTGTGGATAAAAAAGTTCCAATTGCAGTGTTGCCATCTCTATGAACGTAGTTCTGCCGAAACAGCCGACGCATGAAGGAAGAATGTTTCGAGATTCCCTATAAGAATAGAGTTTATTGAACAAAATATGTTTGTATGACTGAATATAATAAAATGCGTATATCTTATGAGAGGAAAAGTTAAGTCTTTTTTGCAAACTTTCAATGCTATCACAATATTTACAAGCTATTAATTTTAATTGCAATCGACGGTATGTGTTTATGTACGCTGCGTTGTGAGCCAAACTAGGAAGTCGTGCTAAGTCTATTCGCCAAAGTTAGTTGTGGTTGGTTGGAAAGTTCGCCATTTGAAACTCGTCTGCTAACTTAAATGTAAATCTGAAACTGCCCCAAAGTAATCAGCTGTTATGAACATTTTTGTTCAACAAGTTTAATTATCAACTGCCAGAGTTGTTGAAGTATAACAGTACATAAGCCGTACATGTCCATTAAGAATCGGTGTATTTAGATGGAGAAATGAAGTGCAGAAGCAGGAGAGAAGGAATTAAAGTAAAGTAAAAGTAATGGAATGGAAAGAAAAGGGAAGAAAGAATGGGAGAAAACAGGAAGAACGTCGTCGCCTTGTAATCAAGGGCTCCCGGGTTCGATACCAGGTGGAAGCACATAGTGGTTAAACTGTAGGTCCAGCCTCGATTAACCTTTCTGCGCATAAAGTGGACTTAAAACAACTATTCCAAAGAAACAGGAAGGAAAGTGAAAGAAAGTATAGATGAAATGTATAGGAAATAAAGGTAGAGAGGAGACAAAAGAGAAAAATGAGATAAAAATAGACAGAGAATAAGATGTAATGAAATCGTTTTTGCCTCGAAATTCTTAAGATTCGTTTTGTGTGATCAGTGGCCTAACGGTTAGCGTATCATGCTCACAAAGCCCGTTCTTTACTTAGGTTATGCAATATTGTTCCATAAAAGAGGATGTCGTTATGAAATTTGACCTTCGCATTGGTATTCCTTGTGATTGTCCCTTCATCAATGTCATTAATTCATTAGTCATTCTCATTTTCGCGATTAGCTCCAAGTGCCAGCCAGCGGCGACACACCCGCATGCTGGTTGTTAATAATAAGTCGCATAGGAGATCACTTTCTAATAAGGGGAATTATTTTCACGCACCTTACAATTTAACGTTCTAAAATCTATAACGACACGAGCGGTCCCTTCCGCTTTCGGATTCGACCGTATCGCTCTCGATGACATCTCAAAAAGTTTCGATAATCGTTTCCTCGTTCGATACGAGATCGAGACAACACAGGAAACGTCCACGACCGAGATCAAGTTCTCGAGGGAGGAAAGTTAAACGGACCAGCGTTCGGATCCTCATTTAGCTAACGATTTTCGATATCTAGCTCCTGTGTGGTTGGCAACCCTCCATTTAATTTCATAATTTGGATTCTGCTGAAGGAAGCGCATAAACTTATGAGTAAAGCATAAATTTCGGAAACCAATCCTCATCGCATTGGGGAACTGTCGGGATTTTTCTCTCCCACTATATATCTGGTGGAAATTCCGTCATTTGAAAGCTCCTATCGTACGTTTCTATATCGGATATTCGCCTTTGCCCAAGCCAGGTATCAAACGGTTGCCAACAGGCCGTTTTCTTTAATACTGTATTATTTCACGATTTTACGGTTTCCCCTATCATCTCGGTTCGCTCGGCGTTAGGGTTGCCAGTACCATAGAAATTGTGGTCTTAATATGATGGAATGTCAGTGTGGCCAGGGTCACAGAAATTTTGTGATGTTAAGGCAGTGATTCTTAATCTTCGTGAGACTGCGGCCTGGTAAATACATTTAAAAGTCCATTCCAATAATTTTGCTCGGAAATATCTTTCCCATTTTAATACATCAATTAATGTGTACATTGGAAATTTAATATTAATAAATAAATAATGGCCTCAACATCAATAGTTGTATTATGTCTAGGCTTGTTAAAAAATGTAAATATTTGTTATTGAAAATTAAAAATCTGAAATTCAGGAACGATTTAGTTCTCGTGGTTGGCATCCCTGCTCTGAAGGTCACATGGAAACGTTCGAGTTCGTATGTCAGTTGTGTCTCCACAGTTCATGTCATCGGACATGGATACAATACTGATGAATGGCTACTGATGTGTGGGTGGGTGCACAAACAACAACGCACGGGGCAAACGATGTACTGAAACGTAATGTAAAGTAATGTAAAGATCGCAAGTATGTTATAGCCGGCCCACGTGGCGGAGTGGTTAGCACATCGCGCTACGATGCCAGAGGTCCCGGATTCGAATCCTGGCCTGGACATGGGTGTTTGTGAGTGTCCCTTCATCAATTTCATGTCATCTCTCATCCTCATCTTCGCGATTAGCCACAAAAGTGGCAGAAAAGCGAAATAAAATAAACTAAATCAATCAATCAAATAAAGTATGTCATAATGTAAATGAATAGAAACATATGTTATAATAAAATAATATACAGGGTGTCATTTTAATGGCGCCCACGGACCACGGAAACGTGTAGAGGACATCAAAACAAACAACTTTTCTCAGTAACATTTTTCTCGTTTGTGCATCGTTTCGGCGCTACAGTCGTTCAAAAAAGCCCGTTTTGCCGCCTGAATGCTGGCAACCACACACAACATTTGATTGCATTTGTGACGTCATATCCCGTCGTGAAGCGATGCGTCCCAGGTTTGCGAGGAACACACATATTTTGTGAAAAATGACATAGCTACAATCAGCCACATTATGTACCGTAAAACAAAACGAGAAAACACGTTCTGTAACCTAATAGGAAGTAAACAAACGATACGAAAAATGGTAGAAAGAAAATAGAATTCAAGTGGAAGTGGTCATATCGAATTTTGTATCAGCTTACATGTCAAATATTTGCAAATCTAGTTACCAAGTTGGCATCTACAATTTAGTCTATCCACTTCGTCCTTCTGATACTAGTTGTCTGTGACACACTGAACAGATGACAAAATAGAAATGAAACAACTCAAAATTCCAAAGGTAAGCAACACATAATATAATGTATATTCAGGGCATTATGAGGCAAGTGACAAAAATGGTTGAAAATACAGGGATATAAGTAGTAGTAAAAAAAACTCTCCGACGACTGTGTTTATCTACGCACCGGATACACATGTAATAGTTTGCAACTCTGAACAGGGCAGTATATTCGCTACTGATTCATCATTAGATTGTTACTATGGTTGTACGTGTTTTAGCCGTAATGTAACAACGTGAACCTCAGATACTTCCGTTATCAGCACAAAGTACCACAAGGCATCTGGACACAAATCTGTAGATATCAACCTTGCAACGAGATTTGCAAATATAATTGACATGTAGCTGGGCGTAAACAGCCACATGTAAGCTGTAAGTACAATAAAAGTTATTGTTGTTGATATTTGACATGTAGGTTGAGACAAAATCCGATATTGACACTTCATTTTCAATACGTTTTTACCATTTCTCATATCGTTGGTTCACTTTCCCCTTCCCCTGAGATGACTGCTGATCTTCTCGCTGGTAGGCTATGACGTTCAGTTTACTGGACGCATTTCTCGCTTCGTTTTACAGCTAATAATGTGGGTGGTAGTTTGTCATTTTTCATAAAATTTGCGTGTTACTTGCAACCCTGCCGTGTGCTGTTTCACCGCAGGAAATGACGTCACAGATGCGATCAAATGTTGTGTTGGGTTGCCAGCATCCAGGCGGCAAAACGGTCTTTTTTCAACGGCTGTAGCGTCGAATTGACGCACCAACGTGCAAAATGTTACTGAGAAAAGTTGTTTGTTTTGATGTCCTCTACACGAATCTGTGGTCCGTGGGCGCCATTAAAATGACACCCTGTATATGGGGTAATATTGGGTCTGTGCATAAGTTCGTAGCGTTTTGTTATGGGTTGGCAACACTGCGTTGCCAAGAGTTCTTTGTCCGTTATTCCATTGTTATTGCTTAGTTTGTAGTTTTGTGTTCGTGAAAACACAGTGTCTGAGCACATTTTGTCTATTTGTGGGCGAAACAAGATGGAATGTTAAATGGACAAAGTTGAACATTTCCGGCACATTCTGCTCTTCGAGTTTAACCGAGGATCAAGTGCAGCGGCAGGGAATCTTTCCTAATGAAGCTGCTCTTGAAACTTGGCTGATTTCTTCAACTCAAAAACAATTTGTGCTGTGTACGGGGCTAATGCCATATACTGAAAGCACAGCAGTTGTTCAGGCGAGGCATTCAACTCCTTTCCCAACGTTGGCAGATGGTCATTGACAATGCAAACTACTACATTACTGACTGAGTGATTGTTGTTGTGACTGCGTATTGTTATACTACAATAATAATGTGTCATCTTACCACCTGTGTACTTTAATTCATTATTGTATTCCTGTTAACGCATGTTATAAAACTGTACGAACTTATGCACCGACCCAATATGTAGATGCTGTGTGATGTAATTAGGGGTAAGGAGGTTTCTTGGACACTCTGTAGAAAACTGTAATTAGGCAATCTATAGGAATTGATACGTGAACATAAATCATAAAACTGATTCAGAGAACTATACTAAGTTTATGTTATGTATTACATATTGTTATAATTTTGTTGATAGTAGCTGGGTGAATGTAAGCTAAAAGTTGAAGTTTTTGACGTTAAGTCTTCATCACATATTATATAAAAATATAATGACCCATGAGGGCCAAGGCCTACCTACCGACTACCAGTCTCACTCCCACATGCCTGACCAGTGGTTGGAGATCATCCAACCAGTTTCGGGGTGACGTGTGGTCAGCACGACGAACCCCTAGTCGTTGTTGTAGGTTTCCACGACCGGGTTACGCTACTCATTCGTGGCTTCCCAATGGTTGGGTAGCTACCGGTCCCATACACAGGCCGAATTCTCGGGAGAAAAGTTGTTGCACTTCCCTGAGGACACTCAAACAGCCGAGACATAGTGATCATTTCATGCTTGAAGTACAGGTGCGTGTAACCAGTGTTGCCACATTAAGGGAAATTTCCCTTTTGAAGGGAAATTCGGAACGAAATTTTAGCCAAAAGGGAAAAGGGAATTTTGATGAAAAATATCACAATTTCAGGTAAATTTTAAGACTTCTGACTACATTATTATAGTTTATGTTAAGTTCCAGTATCATATTCACATTTTTTTGTTCCTTCTTATTTCTGCTCTCTTGAATATAAGCCTGTATCTATTTATATATCTTTTAAGTTTATTGTACGTCGCTTTTCTGTATCTTCGGATAATTGTAACGATGATAATTAACAATTACATGGATTCACGACCATGATTCAAACCTGAGACATTTTTTTATGCATACGAACATAGACCAACGGAAATTTTACTACTGGTGCTGTTGATACTGCTACTACCTCTGCTAATAATAATGATAATAATAATAATTATTAATATATTTGTATAGGTGAAGGGAAAAATTGTCCAAAAAGGGAAGTTTTGCCCCTTGGAAAGGGAAATTGTGTCCTCAGATTGTGGCAACACTGCGTGTAACACGCGTGCATACATGACAGATTTACTGACCACATTAATCTTGAATTTGAATTTAAAATTTTGGGTGCGTCAGCACTTAGGCTATTTTGCACCCTTCACATTATACGGTGGCCAGCCCCTTATTACAAATAACAACTCTAACGTTGCATAACTAAAAAATCTTAAAATCTTCTGACTTCTGTTAAAAGCTGAGGCTGTAAACGGGCATTCAGCACAAACAAGGACAAGAAACAGGACAACACACACAAAAGTATACTGGCTATAGTGCCAGTCGCCAGAGCCTTGTTAGTCTTCAGTCCAGGGTGTACTACGTGGAAGTGAGGTTGACCTTTGGGCGCCTACGTGGAAGGTACCCCTTACACCCCTAATTTTAATTTGACCGAGATCAAAAATGAGTGGAGCTCAATCTCCACATCCCCTATGGACCTTCATGACATAGTGTATAATGGCACTATGTGTATACGTATAGTGCATAACACGTAAGATATCTTTATTGTACTGTCTTCATCGAAACGAAGGTGTAAAGAAGATACAATATATATGAATGGTTCCAACGCAGGAATCGGTGAGTGGATGATTTTTTTTTAATTTTTTTTTTTAGGTTTGAATTTTTCTATAAATGTCCCTGCGTCACATGGATGGATACTTAGGGCTATCACGTTACCTCCGTTATGGAATATATCGAGAATGTACGATTCCCTACTTCCACACCACCACACGTGCATTTTCATAACTTTACTGTATTTATTCCTGTTATTGTCATTTCTTGCTTTATCTCAATTTCTGATCTACACTTGCATTCAGTACAGTTCACAAAATGAAATAGTTTATGTAGTGTATTCTTCTGGTTCGAAAATCCTCTTACTGACAGCACAACAGATTTTATTTCGCGATGAAGTCCGTAATGTCTGGAGAATTGAGTCTCTTTGGAACACTTCTAGTCATAACAGTATGAATGGAGCAAGATTGTTCCAAACTTATTGTTCCTGATGTTTATATTGTAAATATTCATATTAAAAGGTCTGTGAGATATGTAATTACTTTTGCCTTGGGTATCCTCCGAAGAAAGAGCCAAACCAATGACTTGACACTCCTTCTTGAGTGTCTTCTGCTTATTTTCTCTTCGCCCTTCTATTTGTATCCTTATTCTGTTTCTGTCTTCTTGTATCCTCTTCCTAGTTTTTGTCACTCAATCTTAGTATCTCTTTGTGCTTACTTCCTTCTTTATTTCATTTTCTATCTTTTCCTTCCCGTTTTATGTCGCATTTCTTTTTTTCTCTCTCAATCTCTCTCTCTCTCTCTACGTGGATGTGTCACTTCTATATTTCTCTTCATTATTTTGTCTCATTTCTTATACCTCTTTCTTTCTCCTGCGTCTTTATTTATTTTCTTTTCCCTTTCTCTCTCTCTCTCTCTCATTGTCTTCTTTTTTACCTATCTTCCATGTCTTCGTCTCCCGTTTCGTAATTTCTCCTCTCATTCTATTTTATTCCTCTTCTCTTCCCTCATTCTCGTAGTTTCTTTCGCGTCTTGTTTTCTTAAAAGATTTCTTCCTCTCATGCCAATGTATCACATACAAGAACGCAACGAACACCTATGGCGTCTGATTGGATGCCTCGATGTCTTAGTCAGTAAGAACCTATATGGTGTGTCCTACTGTGGCTTACGTTCGATATGCACATTGTTTGTGTGGATATTTACAATTACTTTTGTTCTCATCGTTGCCACCTCGGTGGCAGAGCTCGTTATGTGGTCGACTTACGATCTCGCCAGCAGAGTTCCAGGGTTCAGATCTTGGAACGGGAAAGGTTCGTCGCATGAGAATCATAGGAAACTCCAAAACTGAGGTTTGTAGTCTTATTTAAATGAAGTATGTAGAACTCTATTTGGAGTCTGAGCGAAGTATCTCTACTTGTAATCCTTAGCAGTAAGGTTGAGTCCCGTATCCCCAATTTATTGAAACACTTTTTAAGAGACATATTCCTAAGAATACACTATTATACATTAGAATTACGTCCCTCTGTTTCTCGCACGATGAGTTGTTCTTCGTAAACGTCCATCACTTCAAGGTGAGAAATCCTTGGGGGGGGGGGGATTGCCCCCACCCGCAATGTTGGCCTCAAAAATCCCCCCACCAAAAAATTCCGGGGGGGAGACTTTTTGTTATAACAAACAAAAGATAAGCAATTACTTTTAATTTCAAATATACTTTATTTACTAAGAATAATATCGAAAACACAAATTAGTGTAGTTGTGAGTATTGAATGTATTCTCTCTCTCAAGAGATCATAACAAATCTACATCAATACGCACAATAACAGTAAAACAAGAATGCAAAACAATAATAACTGTGAAATCTAATTGATTTATATTAACTTAAATCACAAAGTAAAACAAACACTTACACATAATAAAACCACTTCAACTATTTCATAATTTATTAACATTTTTAACCAGTTACTAAACAAATTAGTTAGCTGCTTTACACTATCTGATATGTATAAAAGTAACAAATTAATTTCCTTTATGTAATTATTATTATTATTATTATTAATAATAATAATAATATATTTTAATTAAATCATTTATTTTTACTTTTAATAACATTACAAATATTTATATCGTATAATTTACACATATGTTTGTGGGGGAAGGGGTTTGAAGATTACGAACTTTCTCCCCCACCAGTTTTCAATGATTTCGGACCCTGCATCAGTTCCATCATTATCATCACTCATCCTCAATGTCGCGATTAACAAACGGTGTCAGAAAAGCGACGCTAAACAACAAAAGATACAAATGTTATCATTGTTATTGAGAAAAGTATTGGAGTTACGGAAGGGTGTGCGATGTAGGAAAGTTCCTCTATTACACTTTTCAATTTTATCCTTACGCGGTATGCAATGCGGTTGCACATCTGCGAAGGTTTTGACAGCACGGATGAGATGTGGCTTTTTGCACTCTCAGCGGACCACTTCTGACGTCGGCTGTACAAGCACGCTCCAGCAGCGGCTGAAATGTGCCGAACTTCCAGCAATTTGGCGTGACAATTTTTCTGCCTCCGAAAACTCCTGATGGACTGCGGCGGTTTTTTTTTCCCCCTTCCTTTTCCCTTCTGAGAATTCCCGCCCAGGCAGTCAGGACCGGAGAAGAATCTACAACTCCAGTCAGCATCTCCGGAGGAACTGCCAAGTTTCCCCGGATGCCCCGGAAAAAGAAAAGGGAGAGAGAAATACACCCGGACCTCCGACGCTCTCCATCGCAAGGAGCACGAGAGACGTCATCCATTTTCTCGGTGATTTCTCTGCTTATTTGGCCATCATAACGTTCTAAGCGTAGCCATAATTTACTCCTGCATTGAGTGAAAAATAAAGCGCCTCTACGTGCAGAGGGGGCTGCAAAATTTAACAGCTGAAAAACTTCCCCCCCACCCTCCCTTACATTTTCCCAATCGTAACGCAATATTTCCTCAAGAAAGGTCATCAATATTTCCGACCCTAATAATTTTCCACGCTCCTTTGCTCTCGGGCAAAAGCAGTATCGTATCGACGCGGTGTAAAGGAACAAAAAAAAGGAGCAACAAGAGAAGAAAATGGAAGGAAGGAAAGCAAAGGAATATAAATCACAGTCCTGATCAGGCGCGTCAAATCTGCAAAACTGTTTTTATCGTTCCCGCGTTGTTTCTTGTGTGCGAGTTTATACACCCCACGCCTCTGTACTGAAGCGTAAAGTTAGCGAGCCTGTAATGCTTGTTGTCCGTTGCAAGTAAGGCTCTGTCCGAAAGGTACAAAGTACAGACTTGAAGTATGATCTTGGCGGAAGTGACGTCACCTAGTACAGTTCGAAAGCGCCAAGAACAGAAGCACGCAAGTGCACAGCTCGCAGTGCAGATGGTTGCTGACTAGGTCACGTGGTTTCCTCACTCGTTGTTCATTTGTTTAAAATCACGGATGTAGAAAGCCAACGACACAGGTAGATACGTTATGGGCCAGCAAGTTGTTGGTTATAGTTCTTGTAGTATAGTAACATTTGAAAATGCTATGTGATTTATATGGTGAAAAATAGTGTTTAAAACGCAAGGAAAACAACGAGTACTCAGTTTTATCTACTGGTCGTATTTGGCGCTGCAGTCGAAGTGCAATTCGAAAGACGTGTACTTCCAGTCCACGACTGGAAGACCGCACTCCAAGACCATACTCGGAGGATGCTCGCTTGAAGAACGGTCTTGCACCTTTCGGACACGACCTGAGTATGCGCGGTGGACTGCGATGTTGTCCTCGTGTCTGCGCAGAAGAGCGGAAAATTGCAGTCGGAGGAGTCATTCTTGTGACGTCAGGCAGTGGAATGCGCTGTAGTCTCGTGTACATGCGCAGAAGAGCCAAAAGCGGTGAATGGGAGGAGTCCTCCTTGTAACGTTAGGCAGATAATGCCCAGTTGAATGCGCTATAGCCTCCTGCATATATGCAGATGCGTCAAAAGCGGTGAGTAGGAGAGGTCGGTCCTCTGACGTCGTTCAGAGATGCCCAGTGGAATGCGCCGTAGCCTCGTGCACATGCGTAGAAGCGCGAAACATTGTAAGTGGGGGGGAGTCTTTCTTGTGATGCCAGGCAGAGAATGCTCAGTAGAATGCGCTGTAGCCTAAAGCGCATGCGCAGAAGAGCAAAAAGCTATGAGTGACAGGAGTCCTTTCTGCAATGTGAAACACGCTTTCCTAGTAAAACTAACAAGCTATGTCACGGTTCTCTTAAACGTATTGTAAAGAATACAGTTGAGAAACGATTGATTGAGTTGTGTTTTAAGTCCACTTTATGCACAGTAAGGCTAATTGGGAATTAACCTACAGTTTAAAGTGTGATCCGAACCACTGTGTGCCTCCAAGTTGAGAAACGATAATAATGCAAGTAGAGGCAAATAAAATACTTGGTAAAGATAAACAAAATCATGATAACCCAGGAACATAGATCCAATGAAACTACACCAGTTTTTAATCGTAAAAGTACTAACGCATCTTCTGAATTAGAAGCAATGCTTGATCAGTCGATTAAAATATATTATTTTACGTCGCTTTTCTGCCACTTTTGGGAATTAATGATGGTTGCACGATTCAATGGATGAAGGGACGATCACACACACACACAATTTCTATTATCCTGACTGCAGATCCAGGCAACAGATCCTCGTTGGTCTGTAAGTCTGCACTACATGGAAGTGAGCTTGGCACTACATGGAAGTGAGCTACGAAAGCATTTTCTTAACATTTATGCCATGACCAAAATGCTACCGTATCAAGTGAAAAATGTTATGGCATATTTCATGACATTTCTCAAGGATAGGCTCGGTCCGTAGCATTTTTCGTAGCGTAACCAATCAGAAGCGACCTCTAGGTCACGAGTGCAGTTGTAATGGCGGCCGCGTGAGATGTAATCAAACGTATCACTTCACACTGTTAAAAGCCGATAACTGTTCAACCGAGAGGAATATCGCTTCGTATTAAATGGTTTTAGGTATAGAAGAATGGCGCTGCTTAAATACATACACACAGAACTCAAAACGTGTCAATTGACACATATATATTTTGATTTCAATAACACGTAAAATTACACATTTAGCTGTGTCAATTGATGCATTAAAAGTGAAAGTTTGATATCTTCGAAATGATCTTGTCTGATCTTCCAAATTGATGCATTTTAGTGCATCACACGGGATTTCATCTCTTAAAAATACCCATTAATACATTCCTAAAAGCACCGAGCTGGCAACGACAAGGGAAAGCCACCTGCTAGAATGTTCCAGAACAACTTTCTAATAGTCTGGAGGGGAGTAATTTTTGTGTATTTGTATATATCGTCCTGTTTTGTACCTTGTTACATTTGTACTTGGTGCAGAGTCTGAAGAAGACCTTGCTAGAAGGTTGAAACGTTACATTTAGTTTATGTTTTATAATAAATTAAATTTCTGCCTTGGTCAGCATATTGAGTGTTTCATATCATCGAAACAAGGCTTAATGGTGTTATAACTAAAAGGTGCATAATTTACAGTGTATGCACGTTAACGTGTTATTGTAATCAAAATATATGTGTCAGTTGACACGTTTTGGGTTCTGTGTGTACTTTACAAAGTTTACTGTACACGTGAATATTTTAGCTTTTTCAATTGTAAACACCGTGCACTCACCATAGCCGGTGTAACTCGACGTGCCTTTCGTGCTGTATGTATTGCAATTGCAACAGCTAACGGAAATGTTTCAGGAAATGCTTTGGTGTGAAGTACCATCTGTTATAAGATTCTTGGAAGCATTTGCGTAGCATTTATGTTAATGGAAATCCTTTCGTCTAAAGGCAGCTTAAGAAAAGTCACTCCTTTCACCCCAATAGGTGGTCAAGACGTAACACAAAGTAACCACACTATTGTTCCACAAGGGTGTGCACTACGACACAATCGGAAGCATTTCTAAAGCGAACGTGAAAAGAAATAGTCCCTAGGAGAGCCAGTGTATTCATACGCAAGAGGCAGATGAAGAAATCGATGAACCGCAACAAAAAAAAAGACACCCTTGGGTTGATCGGAACCTGGACAAAATTCCCCCACCGGAATCGAAGTCAAAACCAAATCTCTCCAAGAACAACAATATAAAAAAAAGAGAAGGGACAAACCTATCCAGAGAAGAAGGAAAACACAATCCAATTCGATCCATCATTGTTGCCATATCCCCAACCGGAAATAGGTGACTCTAGACAAATATCCGCCTTACGCTGGAAGTTTTCTCTAGCGGGATAACCTTAAAAGCACAGAATACATTCTCCAGTGCTGGAGTCTCCCCCGTCTATATATTATCCCCGCTTGAATGGTTCGCGTTTCTCCCAATCCTACCCCCACCCCCCCTTCCCCGCAAACTTCTTAAGGCTTTACTATTTTCCACGCGGGGCCTTTTTTAAAAAGAAATTTTATTTACGACCACGTAGCATTGTCTTGCAACTTTCTCTGCATGAATGGAGAAGGGTCTGCTTTTAGATATATTCTGGAGAACATCTGAACACGAAGAGAGGCCCCTGAAGGGGGATCACAAAGCCCCCCCTTCAAAAAAAAAGAGAAGAACGAAAATGAAACGGGAAAGACGGTTTTAAGAACTCGAGGAGGCAGGATATGGTGGAAAGTTAAAGGTGGAAGATTTTTTCTGGGTCTCCCTTGTCTTTTCTGATCAAAAACCGAGGACGGTTGCAGAAGAGAGAGAAGATGAGGCTGAAGACAGTGTTGCCACAATCTGAGGGCAGAATTTCCCTCTCCGAGTGCCAAAATTTCCCTTTTGGGCCAATTTTTCCCTTAGTCTAAAGATTTTTTCGCTTTCCTGCCACTTTTCTGTAATCGTGACGACGATAATGAATGATGAAATTTATTAAGGGAAACAAAAATCATCCATGACCAGGCTAAGATTCGAACCCGGGAACCTCAGCGTCCTAGCGCGCTGGAACAACCACTCCGCCACAGTGGTCTGCTAATGATGATAATTGAGGACTAAAAGTGGTAAAGGTTGTAAGTGCCAAAAGCGAAAGTGTTGGGAAATCGCATCGTTCCGCACATCAGCCCGTAAGAACGTGCACACTAGTGACCCCTTTACACGCCCTTTGAACTACTTGGAGGGCTACCAGCCACATTTCATGTTTACCACATTATAAAGCATGGCACGCTTCACAGTTTAACGTGGGAAACGGTGTTTGAATTATTGTGGCACTTACAGCGTTTACCAATTTTAGTCTTCAATTATTCGTTCGTCCATGTTTGTCTGTATGAAAAATAATAAACAAATTAATTATATACATACCAGCCTCATGGCTTCTGGGTCAGATGCCCAAGGTTCGAATTGTGTTTGTTTCACCATCCACTCATCGTTCATCTTCATCGTTGCTATTAACCGAAGACGCAGAAGAGCGATGTACAATAAACAAACCGGAAATTTAAATATATACTATAGACTTATACTAAAAGCAGTGGAAATAAGATAAACATATTTATTTAATATGTATATATACGTATATTTGAGCTGATCCGATACCACTTTCAACCGATAACGATACTCTTACCGATTCCCACCTATACCGATATTTCAAAATTGTAATAATTAAAATCTGTTCAAAATATTGATCAAAATTGGCGTGTAGATATTCTCCTTCAATTACAGTGGAACCTTATAAACCGAACTTGAGGGGGAAAAGAAAAAATCGAGGTGTCAAGGATTCGACTTACCAAGGTTCGAGTTATTGAGGGCAGAAATCGTCGACTTCGAGTTATACAGGTCTAAAGTTAACTGACCCTTCTGAACGTTGGCACTAAGTATTCCTAACTATAACGTATGCCCGACACGCTTGTTGATCACCTGACATAGTACGTACGCACCGTACACTTCGACTTATTGAGGTCCGTGCGACTAAAACTTCGACTCACAGAGTTTTTTGTTCATAGTCTACCTTCGAGTTATTGATCTCGAAAGGCATCCAATAAAGTGTACAAAAATTCGTCTCATCAAGGTTTTATTCGAGTTGTTGAGGTAAAATTAGTGTTATGGACGATTCAAGAGGATTACAAAAAATTCGACTTATCAAGGAATTCGAGATGTTGAAATTCGAGGTATCAAGGTTCTACTGTATATGCATAAATTTACCAAGAAATTTGATTTAGAATATTCAAGAAATGCATCCGAATATTAAAATAGAATATACAGGGTTAGTCAAAATTATGTGAACACTCAAATGGCAGAAACAATGTATGGACAATGAACAATGAACTTGACAGACATCTATAAACATGGAATGTAGGCAATGATATGCTGCAAGTGCTACAGACTTGCGCACTCAACCTGTGCGCCATTACATTCAACACATAAAAACCACCGATTAACAGCAGCATAAAGCCCGTACACACATTTCACGGGGTATGGATAATATTACATCCCGTATACGGTCTTTGAGGTCATTGATGTTGCGAACCTTCCTACTGTAAACGCGCTCCTTAATCATGCCCCATAACCAGAAATCACAAGGTGTTAAGTCTGGAGAGTATGGAGGCCAGCGCAATGGTCCATCACGACCAATCCATCGTCCTGGAAACGTCTCATCCAGATAGTTTCTAACAACACGGGCCCAGTGCGGTGGAGCGCCATCTTGTTGGAAATACCCTGCACGGCGAATTTCTAGTGGTAGTTCATCAATGGCGTACTAACAATACATGTTCCAATACATTTCAATCATAACTGTATTTCTGCCCTCTACGTGTTTTGTCCACTGCGTGTTAACATAATTTTGACTAACCCTGTATATACATAATATTTTATAGATATTATGTATTCGCAAAATACATATTGTTTTTCGTACAAAATAAAAATAAAGTTCGAATTTTGCATAATTTCCCGGATAATTACACTCCGGGAAAGAGTCGCCCGGCTGTTTTGCGGACCAATTTGTTGGAAAAGTATCGGCTGGGATCGGTAGATTAATTCCAACCGATGACACTGGTATCGTCTCAGCCCTAATATATATATTGATGTTGAGTCAGTCTGATGTCTTCAAGTCTCCTGGAATTTTCGTACTTTTCATGGAATTTCCCTTTTGGCATAAAATTCGCTCAAAATTTCCCTACAAAGAGGGAAATTTCCCTCTATATGGCAACACTGGCCGAAGAACGCTCTCGGAAGAGGACTAAGTGAAATAATGCAAAGGGAGAAGATGGCCCTAGATGGGAAGGACTCGATCAACAATATCTTCTGCGTAGGAAAAGGGACAGACGGTCGTGAGGTTGAGAATGCCGAGGAGGATTAAAGCTTCCAATGACCTCTCGGGAGATCGTCACGTTCCGAAGATTTAGGCAGGTGCAGTGTGATTACGAGAGGGAATAAAGTCAGTGTTACCTTCTAGGATCTTTCTTCCTGCATTAAAACAGGTTCGCCTAAGAGGCAAGTGGTACTGGTGTTTCCCCGGGTGTGCTTTGGCTGTTCCATTGGGTGGTTGAGCTGCACGATGCAGTTTTGTGAGTGTGTTCTTAAACGATAGTTAGTGCATGTTCTTCGTGGGGAATTATGCAGACAATCCCTTAAGTGCAGAAGGCGTATGTACACGCTTTGTGTTTGCTTTGACTAGATTTGACTGCGGGTAGCGTACATAATACAGGGTCATTACAAATAATCTTCCCGATTTCAGACATGTAAATCACGTTAACGAAACTCAGACACAAGAAGGTTATATCAGTGTAAAGAGTAACTCATAAAGTTTGATTTCATTATCTCATTACGTCACAAGTGTTCAATGTGAGTCTCTTTGATAACTCGACACACATTTAGCCTGTAGTGAGTTCCTACCAAACACGCTGTAGCATATCACGATCGATTTCTGCAATGGAATATCTGATGCGTGCTTGCAGATCAAGCATGGTCTGTGGAAATGGTGGCTCGTAGATTCTATCTTTAACAAACAGCCACAGACGTGAAAATCTAACCCACAAAACACTTTCCTGTCTTCGACGGCAGCCATTTTCTCTCCTGTTATATTGCAGCAGCAGCAGTGTTACCAACCGTATCTAAAATGATATGAATTAAAAATGCATGAGTTACTCTACATTGATATAACCTTTTTGTACCCGAGTTTCCTTAAACGTTTTTACATGTGTGTGAAATCGGGAACATCATTTTTAATATCAAGGGACATTGAATTTTAGCGATGCGCGAAATCGCGAAATGTGAAAAAAAAAGATGCAATTTTGAACATTCTGGACGTAACTACACCTCAATGATGAAATATGCATGAGTTTTATTCGCGAAGTAATGCGAAATGTGTGCTTTTCCACGAAATGAACGTTTTATCGCGAAATAACCAGGAAATAACATCAAATTAAGTAGAAAACACGCAAAAACCGGCAATCGAGGTTGTGCGCGCAAACTGTCGATTTGTAACGAAACGTTTGCCTAAAGTTTCCTACCACTTGCAGCTGAAGAACGTTTTATCTTCGATCACATCAGGAAGACACTGCAAATTGGGATTTCCCATGCACATAATCTCAGTTCGAAAACTTCGCTCCCTGTCAAGCTGCGTTCCTTTCTTCCCCCGAATGTCTACTCAACTTCCAGTTCCATTGAACTTGCTAGCTGTAGCAGCGATAAGATTAGTCTGTTTCTTTTTTCACTGCTGGTATATACCGCTGATCTAACATTTTATTTACCGCTCTCCTCAGTTTTTATTTACCATAAATTTGTCTCCATAGTAATAACCCTATATACGCACATACATTGGTAACATAACAATCACATTAGGTTAGATTAAACTATACGACGTACGCTTTTAGAAGGAACATGAGTTCAGCCAATACCCAGCCAGTGCTGTCGCGCTACTGCCAAACCAACTGCTAGCGGAAAGGAAACGCCGAGATTTCGCCGTGACCAATATTCAGCTTTTTATATATAATGCATGCACGTGATATTTAAGTACAATGAAATATACAGTATAGAACACAGGATTATATCATATCACTGCAGCATGTAAGAGAAACTCGTACCTGAATGAAGTTTGAAGGTATTTATTATAGAGGAACTGCAAGACCATCATCATCACTCTCATCCTGTTTTCTGGCATGTTTCCCAGAAGATTTGAATAGGAGTTTACCGATTTCTGTGGTAGATACGTTACTCTGTTTTATAATACGTAACACAGTATGCACACAGACACCACACGCTTGAGCCGTAAGTTCTCGACTCAGAGAAAACACTTTTTCAGCACGCACTTCTTCCGACCCCAATTCCTTGAAGCAAGAATACACTAAGATTTCTTTACACTTAGATTTCTGTCTTGTGAACGTAATATTTTACCCTTGGTGCCTGTACTACTTGTAATAGGTTTCGAGAGCGATATTATTAATTTGATTTACTTTATTTTATTTAACTTTTCTGTCACTTTTGGCTAATTGCGAAGATGGGAATGAGTGATGATATGATGAAATTGATGGATGGACATTCACAAAATCCATGTCCAGGCCAGGATTTGAACCCGGGATCCCTGGCGTCGTAGCACGATATGCTAACCACTCCACCATGGGGGCCGGCGCGAAATTATTAAGTAACACTCGCGGAACACACACTATTGCATAACTATCGACCATAAGGGCTGGACTTCACAGCGCGCAACGACGCCAGGGGTCCCGGGTTCGAATCCCGGGCTGGCCATAGGTGTTTGTAAGTGTCCCTTCATCAATTTCATCATATCATCATCCATCCTAATCTTTTCGATTAGCCAAAGGTAGCAGAAAAGCGAAGTAAAATAAACCAACATTTATTCAATCAATAAGGGACATATTGAATAACGCTCACAACTGTTGTTCGTGGCGTACGAGTACAACGTATCTACCACAGAAATCGGTAAACTCCTATTCAAATCTACTAGGAAACACCGCCCTCGTTACGAAAACGCTGAACTGAAAGTGACTCACACTCGCAATGTTCGTAAACGCCCACGGCAATGAAGGGCCATTGTTCATATTCAGCCGAATTTGACACCCATAGCTTTACCAAGACACAACTCAGCGGGGTTAACAAGGTGGCAAATAAAAAAAAACAGACTGAACACTGAACGAAAACGAAGGGTCATTGTGTGTGTGTAGAGACGCGCTGTTTCCCTTGTTTCTTCGAGAAACGATATCTCCGGTTGTAGGCGACGGAAATGCATGGGACCTTGACAGTCAGGTTCATAATGTCGTGTCCCATGCAATGATGAACCTTAAAGAGGCGAGTTTTATAAAGAACTTCTTGCGCGCAAAAAAAGTTACAGAACACGGCGCTTAACTTGCTCGCCGCAGTTTCCTAACTGTACAACGTTGCACTCCTGCTATTGGCTGGTCGCCAAGGACACGCTCTCTGTAACTCCGCCCGATATCGCTTCTAAAACCGTGCGTCGTATAGCGGTAGTAAAAAACGAAAATAGTAGCAGAAGAGGAAGAAGATCATAGACTTAGCTCAGACTTAAGTAGTTACGTTCAAAGTGGGAGAAACCGAAAGTGTGGACATGACAAGGAGTGGCAGGCCATCAGCGTCGTTGACCAACGACAACCGCCACAAGGTTGATGAGCTCATTCGAGAGGATACACGCATCACCATCCAGGAAATTTCTGATGTAGTACCATCAGATACCATGAAGTCTGAGCTAAGTCTGTGCTTCGTGGCATGAGATTCGATGACCTACAGGAGGTTAAAACAGCTCTGAACAGTGGGACATTTTTCCAAACTGGTTTTGAGGGCTGGATAAAACGCTGGCACAAATGCATCGAACGTGATGGCAAATGTGTGGAAGGGTAATTCTGAGTAGAGGACACTACAGGCAAACTATATGTACTAGTATGTTCATTGTTTCAATCTTTCCATTATTAAACAAATTATACCTCAACAGGCAAAACTTTTTGATACCTCCTCGTATTTTTCTGTTAACCAAATAAAGTTACGAGGAAAAGAAAACGGGGGAACCGATATTCCGTGGAAAAGACGTTCTGGCCTTTTTAGGTACCAGAACATAAGCGTATACCCTTGAATGTATGCGGGTGAGGCGGGCATCTTCAGGAGGTTCCCCACCATTTCAATTCTCCAACATCTCTTTACATTGATGTACGACGCACACCACAATTTTGTTTCATAACTGATGTCACAATCCTCAAAGCTACCCTTTCCGATGGAAAAGAAATAGGAAAACACCACGTGACGGGTTTGTTTGGACTCAACAATGATCACTGTCGTCACACTAATATGATCCATTGGCTGTACAGTCAACGGCAAAGACAATGGTATTCAAATTGTCCACCGCTATTTTAATTACTTTTCTATTCTAGATCCTGTGTTGTTTTAAGGAATGAAACTATGTTGGTTCGAAGCAGGCATTGCTCTCTGCTTATTGACGTCTTTATTTCAATTCATTGTCGTCACATTGTGTAATTCAGACACGAATGAAAATGGTGATGGACAATTCGACTACTGTTTCTTGCGCCGTTGGGTGTTCATGCGAGCAGTGAAAGATCCCTCCTAGCTTCCTCTTGCCAAAAATGCTTTTAAGAAGCGACATAAACACATGAGAATTTATAAACAAGGCATTTATCTTCGTGATTGTCATATTTGTAGACATATGAATATTTATGTGATATTAGACTTTAATGAGAGGCATCATTGAGGTCGTTGGGTGGCCAGAGTGACGCATCTCCACGAGGCGAGTTTCTTGCGAGCAAAGTCGTGTGCGGCGGCGACTCATAATTGCAAATCATCACGCCGCTGAATTATTTGCAGACGCGGTCTAATTAGCATAACGGGCAGTGTACGAGTGCATTCTGGGACACAGTGCATCATGCACAAGCACCGAGTTGGGTTTATTGCGGAGTAGGGGACGGGGCCCCAAGATGAGAGATGCCGGTGTGGTAACGGCGGGAGGGGGGTTGGGGGGGCAATATTCCCTTTGTTGGAGAGGATCCAGAGTGCAATTGCGTTGGTCATTGTCACGTGTTCACTGCGCAAATCAAAATTCCATTCCGGTTAGAGGGATTAGGGAGGGGGCAGATAACAAATCCTGGATTCTTATGTAAGCAAGTAATGGTACACCTCGGTGGTCGATCTCGTTAAGTGATCGACTTTCAATCTCTCCTGCCAACTTCCGTGACGGAGTGGTTATCACAGGGACTCCGGGTTCGAATCCCGGTCTGGGCATGAGTGTTCTTTGTGCTTGTCCCTTCAATTTTCACACATCATCATCCATCCTCATCTTTGCGATTAGCCAAAAGAAGCAGAAAAGCGACGCTAAATAATGAAATATGAATCAAATCAATCGTTCTCTCCATCGAAGTTCCAGGATTCGAATCCTTGGATGGGCATAGGTATTCTATGTAAGTGCCCCTTCATGAGTTTCATCCAGTCATCTCCGTCGTCGCGACTAACCAAAAGTGGCAGAAAATTTGATTTGGTTAGATTTTTGTTACTTACCGTTGCTCTTCCCCCACTTTTGGTTAATCGAAACGATTATGATGAATGGTGATATGATGAAATTGATGAAAGGATACTTCATCATAGGCAGATTTGGATTGAAACACAGGATCTCTGGCCCGAAACGCGCTGTGCTAACCACTACACCACGGAAGTCGGCAAAAGTGGCAGAAAAGCATTACAATTATTACGCTCTGGTGCAAATTAAAATCAAGCGTTGTCAGTCTTGGTGCAACAGAACATTCCCTTTGGTGCTCAAACGAAATTGGTATTGAAGTAAGACGTGACTAATTATGAAAATACTCTCTCGGGCTGTCGACCAGGTGAGTTGTTGAAAGGATTCCAAGCTTTCGAGAGCTAACGTCACTCCCATCTTCAGGGTAGAAGTCTCTCGAAAGCTTGGAATCCTTTCAACAACTCACCTGGTCGGCAGCCCGAGAGAATCTTGTCATCAACGAAGTTGGTATTGTTTGGCTCCATTTTCGGTGTCTTTTGCACCAAATCTGTTAAAAAATCATAACTTTTGTGGCAACTCTCTAACATATTTTTGAGAACGGGGGTGAAATTCAATCGTGATGAGTGATGATATGATCAAATTTATGAAGAACACAAGAACAACCATGCTCAGACCGGGATTCGAACGCGGGTACCCTTACATTGCAGCGGGTTGTGATAACCACTTCACCACGGAGGTATACGGATATATGGAGAGCTGTTTCCATTTAATAGCAATCTTCTGTACCGTAGGGGTCCAAGCAGCATAACCGCGCGATACATTACGGAATATAGGTACATGGATAATCCATATATTCCCATTCAGAGAATTGATTTACTTGTGGCGTGATCCTGAAATTGCTTCCCTGTGTGCATAGTACATGTTATGGATTCCATCGGGCACGCGTTGCATTTGAATGGAGTGTATTGTTTGCCCCCGATGAGAGGTGACCATCGATTGGGCTGTCAATCTGTTGAATTACACATTAAGTACAACATGCGAACTATCAATCTTCGGTGTCGGTATAATAAGATGGATCTCTCTTCGGATCGGAGTGCGTGGAGTATTGGTTTACAGAAGGTTCAGGGCAGTAAAGTTTGGTCGAATTTAAACCATACAGAAGGTTGGAACTCGGAGGAATGTCGTTGGGTTTGCCTTCACCTTGAAAGTAGCCAACCCCCGTGGAGTAGTGGTTAGCACATCGCGCTACAACTCCAGGGGTCCCGGGATCGAATCCCTGCGTCATCACTCATTTCCATCTTCGCAAATTAGCCAGAAGTGGCACAAGAGACGAAGTAAAATAAAGCAAATAAGAAAAAATCATCTTGAAAGTCTCTTCAGAAGTAGAGCTACGGCGGCCATGTTGGAAAATGACCGCCAATTCAAGATTTTTTTTTAGCCATTATTTTCTTTCTTTTAAGCAACAAATGTTCCACCTACACCCTCTCTCGGGAATCTCTGTAGCAGGGCCGTGCATAACGGTAGAGAAGGGGAGGAAGCGAGTGGGCGGAGCAAAGTAGTACGCTCTGCTGCAAACGGCTGGTGCACCCTGTGTCGGGAATTTGTGGAGCAAGGCCGCGCGTAACGGTGAAGAAGGGGAGAAAGCTAATGGGCGGGGGCAAGGCAGTGCGCGCCGTGAAACGGCTGGTTGCTGCAGCTATGCACACACTTCATTAGTCGAATCACTACTTACGCAGAAGACTTGTTTTCGTTCCCTTACTCCATATATTCCCGAGACAGATGGTAGTAATAATAAATGTTTTTTTTTAGCGAATACACGATTACTGGATGCAAAAATAAATAAATGAATAAACACATTCTTAAAATGTTCTAAAATGTTTCTCAGTATCGTAAAAGGTTAGGATTGATTCTAAAACGTAGAAAACGGCAAATACGTCCTTAAATGTTGCTTCCCAAGTAACAGCAAGTTCCGGGTTCGACTCCAGGCCTGAGCATGGGTGCTTGCAAGCGTAACTTCATCAAATTCATCATATTATCAATCAGTCTCATCTTCGCGATTAGCCAAAAGTGACAGAAATACGAAGTAAAATAAACCAAATGAATCCATCAAATAAGGGCAGGTTGGTACTACTGCTCGGAGACGAAAACAGCTCATTACAGTGACTGCGGGTTCAGTTCCCTGTTACAGTAAAATTATTCTGCTTCTGTTCGTCTCTTTATGTCCTGATTGGTCTCTGTACGTAAGCTGAGCTTGGTAGGTATAGAACGCTTTCGTCAACAGTTCTTAATTGCGAACGCGGTTACTTTCGGCACACCCTGTAGGCGCTTGTGCCTTCGCAAGTGAATGATATTATTCGGTTTCCCCTCTGGACCTCTTCCCTTTCGTTCTGCGTTTCGGCTGAAAGCAAAAATCAACAAATTTCTCTTTCGTCGCTCCGTCCGAAAGAGTGTTTACAGCCGTAGCTTGGGGTTCGTGACGAGCCCCAATCTCTGAAATCGCAGCAATCCGAAAAAAAAAGAGCAATTTCCTAACAGAGCGCTTCCGCGTTACTCTGTGATGTTTGCTTCCCCCTCCCACCCCCACCCCACCACTTGTTTTGCAATTCAGATATCGCTCGCTCCTCCAACGGATATCTCCGACCAATTCTGCAAAGCTGCACGGTCCAAAGGGACGCTGTTGTTTGCTTGTGGTTTCAATTTTTTGCTTTAGTACCAGCGACTCGTATCCAGTTAACGTCACAGTCCATTAAAATATTACAGATCGTTTATAATTTACACTTTGTAAACGTTGTATCAGATTAGAGCCTAGAATTTTATGTAATTACATTTTTTTCCTTTTTATGTAGCCACTCAATAATTACAAATTCCGGCGTATTTTCATATTAGAAAATGTGTGGATTTCCTTACATATTTTTACATATGTTGAGAATTAATACATATTACCCGTTTACATTATATATTTTTACATAAAATTGGATATTTTTGAGTCATCTTTCTGGATTTTCACTAAGTAACTATAATTGTGGGACAAACATTCGAACTTTGATTTATCCAAAAATCAAAAACTCAGAAAGAATTGATAATATCTTAAAATATATTTAGTAGTTCACTGTGCATTACATTGATATGGTATGTACTGGAACAACAAAAGCACTTTTTATTTCTTTAAGAAGCAGTGTGTTGTCGCATTAAATGCACATTTTATTTTTTGCCTGACAAACCATTTCGTTTATTCAATGAGAATATTCTTCTACATTTTAGAAATTTGAGTATATCTCTTCCTGTGGGGTATCTTAAGGAAAAGTGAACACTAAGCGCCCTCGTACATTGGACGAATTGAAGAAGAACGTTATAAACGAATCACAGTCATTGACAGCAGCATACTCCAATGAACGGCTAGGAACATGAAACGTGCAGAGATGTGCTTTCAGGAAGGTGAGGGGAGGGGACATTTTCAGGATGTCATGGAAAAGTTATTAAACTCACATATCTATGCTACATTTCAGATGCAATAACTTGTCTCTGGAGCAAGCGAACGAACGAAAACAAGTAATGACTCGAGATGGCTCGACTAATGAACGCGTGAGAAGGAACGGGATTGTGTGAAGGGCCAGCTACCAGCCGTTTGCAGGAGCATGTGACGCTCCATTCTACCTACTCGCTTTCTCCCCTTCTCTGCCGTCATGCGCACCCTAGTATACCTTTATTCTTGTTCACAGGCATTGATAACGAAATGTGTCACTTTTATATGAATCATCCTGTAGAAACATTAAGAAAATGTAAAGGAACTTTCTTTTGTCTCAACCGGGCGCTGGTGTAATTGGTTTTGACTATTGAACAATGAATTAATGTTAGGTACATGTAATCACTCTTAATGAGATTGATAATAATAATAATTAGTTGTTTTCTCTTGTTTACATGTGATGTATTGATTTTTAAATATTTTCCTTTTCAACAAAAAGATTGATTTTGATAATGTACATGTTTTTCACAATGAAACTCTTTTTTAAACTATTGCGGTTTACTTTAAACACTATTTATCATGTGGGACATTTCACCTTTAATTCTTTGGAGAGATGGCATCTCATCGTTTTAAGGAATGACTCAAATTTCAGGTCGTATTAATTTACAGAAAATGTAACATGATCAATGGAAGCAAGACTAAATTAGGTTTGGGCCAGAAATATTACCATATCAGAAGACAAAAAAATGTAGAGTTTTCACCCAATTGTTTCTTAGTTGTGGCAACTCTCCTCGAATGGCCCTGTACAGTCGCTGACAGTGAATCAGGTGTCAGAGGTGAAAGGGTGTGCAAAAAAGAAAACTGGTAGAGAAATGTCTATCACCACAATGCTCTGGCACCAAGATGTCCGACTTCCGTTTGTACAGGGTGTTTCACACGCTGTCGGTCCCTGATTTTCGCTTATAGAAATCAAACTGTAATGAAATTTGCTCGGACATACCTTGGTGTATGAGAAGCATGGTGACGTCACAGCGTGTGTTGGGAGTTGTCGCCTGCACACGCCTCTCCAAGTTACAGAAGGTAGCCACCAACATATCAGGACTCGCAGCGTCACTTTCCCACCAAGTTCTGTCTTGCAGTTCAATGATAGTCCGTGGCTTGTTGCGATAGACCCATCATTTCAGCATGCCCCTTAGGAAGAAGTACGGTGAGGCAAGGTCAGGCAATCTCGGTGGCCAAAGTCCTTCGGAAATGATACGATCTTCAAAGAAGGACACAATGTCTTGCATGCTAGCGTTGGAAGTGTGGCAAGTGGCACCATCCTGCTGAAAATAGCCATTACATCATAACAGAAGGGCCAAGAAATCAATCCGTACGATGGGCGTTTAACGGCAGAAACGCCCAAACGCACGCGCAAGCCCACAGTAGGACTATAGAGTGTGTGGCGCCATCTCCAATGACGTCACCATGCTTCTCATACATCAAGGTATGTCCGTAGTAAATTTCATTACATTATGAGCAATAGTTTGATTTTTATAAGCAAAACATCATAAGCCGAAAGCAAGAGAAACACCTGCAACGTTCCCCGGTTGTACACCAGTCGTCACAAAGTTAGTCCGCTGCTACATTTGTCGGAAACATGAGACTCTTTTATCACTCATCAGGGCTTGCTGGGTAGAAAGAAAACAAAACATGGTTTTCAAAGTTAGCTTCAGTTTTATGATCACTTATATTTCATAATCACAGAGATTTCCTATCGTATGTGGACCTACAAGCAACGTGCTGATTTACTTACGTTTCTTTGCTTTTCTGAAGCGACGTAAAAACAAGACAAACGTAAATACACGAACGTTTCTGTACTTAATTATTATTTCCGAGTATAGCTAGAATGAAACGAAAATAATTACCAATTACACTATTAGGGCATTCCATTAACCGTTACCACGTTTCTGTTCATTTTTCACCTTCGCCTGCTTTTCAACTCAGTCTGTCGTCAGGAGAAAACATTCAGGCGGGTTCACTTCCTCTGCTGAGATGAGAAAGTGACGTCAACACGAACAGATAATGACGTATTTCTAAACATATACACAAGTTCCAACCACAACTGTATCCAGTGATGTGTGTCTACGCGTAAACGACGATAGTCTACATTCTACACGTAGACTATGTTATACACGTAGATTACGTAATATATGTAAAGAAACATGGCGAAAGATGATAACTTAGAAAAGAGCGCCGTGGAATTAAAAGAAAATTATGCTACGTATCAGTTGCTGATGTGTGTGTAGCACTTTTCATACTCATTCTTTCAAATTCGAACAATTTCTCACCTAGGAAGAAACCTAATATAGGAAATATTCTAGTGCTTTATGGGAAAAAGACCACTCTTGCCTCGTGACTGCCATCTGTTGTTGTTTTTTGCATACTATTTATCTTCTTCCATAATTGATAATAGAAGAGAAGAGAAATTTTGTTGTAAATAGGGTTCTTTTCATTTCGTTGAACCAATATAGTTGAAAATGTCACTTTCATTTCATGAAACCCTTGAAAATTAATTTTAATGCACTTTACATTGTCTACGTAGTCTATGTAAACTACAACCCAATGTACTCTACGCGTAGATTACTTGTAGACAACGCATGTAGACGTAAACTTATAGTCTACGGCACATCACTGACTGTATCAATCTAACTATAGTTGTCTGTGACAGCTTGCAAATTATTTGAAGTAACAAATATTTTAAAAATCTTAATTTCTTGCAAATATAAAACCTTAAACGCTCAGACGCTTAAACGCTTAAACACCCTATACTACGCATTTCTAGAATCGAGACAAGATTGCTATGTTGGCACGGTTTATGCATGGAAGAGAGAGCTTTTCCTTCTTCCCTCAAGAAGTGGCTTCGTTTCATATTCTCCGTCTATGCTATTCGCCTCGATCCTAATAAGGTACAAGATTGTCAGCGGGTCCGAAGAAAAAACGCATCAAGAGAAAGAGAGAGAGAGAGAGAGAGAAACCCCACAGAGCGCGCATGAAAATAGCTCTTGAGGTATTTTGATATATTTCTTTCCCTGGTAAGAAGTCGTTTTCAAGAATCCTCGACTAGAGTAGGCGTGCGACGGGAGGTGAGGGGGCGGTAGGGGTGGGATGAGGGTGTTATTGTGCTTCGGATCTCCAGGAGCTCGTGAGGGCAGAGGTTAGATTCAAAAGCATTCCACATGCTGTTCCGTAGACGTGTATACCCCCCCTCTCTCTCTCTCTCTCTCTCTCTCTCTCTCTCTCACACCCCCTCCTCCATTCCTCCAGTGCACCGTTCCCAGAAATTTCATTTGCATTTACGTTTCCAATTCTCCCTTCCTCTTTCGTCTTAACCCTTTCCACTTCCCGTGCATTCTTCGGAAGACAGAAGCAATATATTAAACGCGAAGCGGTTTCTAATATGCTAAGGTGGGGTAAGCCCGCTCTTCCCCCCCTTAGGAGCTGCGATCAGGCCCGTGGATGTGCCTAAAGCGCCGATGCAAGGTGACGATATCCTCTTTAGTCTTTAGGTGGATGAGGAATTTCGAATAAGCATTGTTGCCAGTAGCATGTTCTTTGTTTACTTCTAATTTCTTTCCCCTGGAAATTGTACAGTCGCGAACAGTTCTACGTTGGAAATTTGGTTCGGTTTGATTGGTTGGATTTGCATAATTTTACTTCGCTATTTGTGCCACTTTTGGCTAATTTGCGAAGATGGGGAGGAGTAATGATATGATGAAATTGATGAATAGACACTCACAAACATCGAAGTGTTGGGTTTGTTACACCTCCAATGCTGGACTTAAGGTGAGGAGTTACAGTTACGCATCATTGCTACTAAAAAAAATCTGGGCGTATGCAACAGACGTGTATACCCCCCTCTCTCCCTCTCTCTCTCTCCCTCTCTCTCTCTCTGTCTCTCTCTCTCCTCCATTCCTCCAGTGCACCGTTCCCAGAAATTTCATTTGCATTAAATTAAATGGTGTGACTCAGTTGTTAGCATATGCAGATGATGTAGACTTATTAGGGGATGATATAAATACAATTAAGAATAATGCTAAAATATTTTTCAAAGCAGCTAAAGAGATAGGTTTGGAAGTTAGCAAAGAGAAAACTAAATATATGCTTACAGGCCGAAACCAAGTGTTGGGTAATAATCAAAATCTAATTATTGATTACAACTCGTTTGAACCAGTTTTCAAATTCAAATACTTAGGAGTAATATTAACAAATGAAAATGATATTAAGGAGGAAATAAAAAGTAGGCTTAATTCAGGAAACGCATGTTACTTTTCTCTTCAAAAACTATTGTCTTCTCGTTTAATATCTAAGATACTAAAAGTTAAAATATACAGAACAGTAATTTTGCCTGTAGTATTATATGGGTGTGAAACTTGGTCTCTTACATTGAAAGAGGAACATAAATTGAGAGTATTTGAAAATAAGTTCCTTAGGAAAATATTTGGACCTAAAAGAGATGAGGAGACAGGTGAGTGGAGAAGGTTACATAATTTAGAAGTACATAATTTGTATTCATGTCCAGATATTATTAGAATAATTAAATCAAGAAGACTTAGGTGGGCAGGCCATGTGGCACGAATGGGAGAGGAAAGAGGAGTTTACAGGATTCTTGTTGGGAAACCTGATGGTAAGAGACCTGTAGGAAGGCCAAGACGAAGATGGAGGGACAACTTTGAGACGGACCTAAAGGAAATCGGTAGGGATGGAAAAGAGTATATAGAATTTGCTCAGGATAGGGACAGATGGAAGGCCTGTGTTGCTGCAGCCATGAACCTTCGGGTTTAAGAAGACTAGAGAGTTAGTTAGTTATGCAAGAGTATGAATTTCTCCCCATGTTGCAAGGGGAAGCGTTTTCTTATGTCGATTATTAAGCTAGACACGAGCGAGCGAGCGAGAATTTTCAGAATCCCATGTATTCCTTATGCAGAAAAAACTCAAGAACATCAACTTCAAGTTGCAGCTAACCAAATGGAAGTTTCGACTTTTCAAAATCTTCATCAAGCTGCCCTCTTTCCGTTGATATATTTTTCTATGCCATAGGAAGTTTGATATTCCCAAGAGAACAAATTAATTAATAATACTCCCATAAGCGCAATGCATTTCTCCTTGCCTCCTACGACCATCCTGGTAGTGTTGCCAAACCTGATGCGCATAAAAGAGCTAAATCAAATTAAATTGTGTTGAAACTGACTTTCAGGGAACTAGATTTACGAAGGCTGGATAAAGTTCCTCCTAGGGTAATTTTAATTTTATGTGTCAAAGAGGTGGGGGCGCTGCTATTACGGTTAACTTTAAAGGAATGACAATTTATTCTAAGTTTTCTGGCAGCATCACCCATCTCAATAATCCACCGATGGTCGTTTGAAATCGAAAAGAAAGGATTCCCGGATAACAATATTATTTCATCTCCACGGCGCTGTAATAAAGTAACTGAAGGTAAGAGGGAGTGGGACGACGCAGTCAATATAACAATATCACGTCACGTGCAAAATGTATAATCATGGCAAAAGTTGATCTATGTGGGCCGGAGCCAGTGATGGCATTATAGTGGGCCATAGGGGCGGGCGCCTCAGTTCACAGCCAAACGAGTGCACGAAAGAGCTACATCTGGCCCCAAAAGAGCTAAGTTGGCAACACTGGCTCGGAGGGAAGCCTGGCGGAAACTATTCCACATTTCGGTCTCTACACCAAAATTCCGAGGTTCAAGTCCTGGTGTAGACACGGGTGTTCTTTTGCGTGTGTCAGTTCATGAATTTCATCTATTCATTGTTGATCTTCACCGTCGTGATTATTCAAAAGTGGATGAAAAGCGACGTAAAATAGCAAAAATACAACAAATAGCAAATGTTACATGCTAAAAATGTCAGTGGTTCTGCAAGAACAATTTTCCTTTCGTTTCTTATGTTGACAGCGTTGTTATATTCCTGTAAAACTCAGTGTATGATTAAAAACTTTTGATAATACTTTCTCTTCCCTCTCTCTTTCTCTCACACACACTTTTTAATCCCCTTTCTCTCTCTCTCTGTCTCTGTGTCTGTGTGTATCTATGCCTTCATCTCTCCCTCTCTGTGTGTCTCTCCGCCTTTCATTTTGACTCTCTATGTCTCTCTCTCCATCTCTCTGTGTCTCTCCTCCTTTCATTGTGTCTCTCTATGTCTTTCTCTCCCCCTTTCTCTGTGTCTCTTCCCCTCTGTGTGTGTGTGTGTTAATCGCACGCTATGTCGTTCTCTTCCTCTTGCTGTGTGTGTCTCCATTAGGGGGGATCGAAAAAAGCAAATTTTTTATGATGCTTTTGGGGTAGAGCGGAAAAGTTGCCTCTATACATAAGTAACTTCTGTTCAAAATTTCACCACCCTAGGATAATGTCTTCTGTTCTGGCAAGGGACGTGAAATTTCAAAAAATTAGTAAAATCGGCAATTTTTTTTTTATTTTTGAAATTTTTTTCAAATTTCACAGCACTTTGCGGTAGTGTGCAAAAGTTGCACCTATGTATGGTTAATTACAGTGCAAAATTTGGCGTCCCACGGACAATATGTTCTGTTCTGGCAAGGAGCCTGAAATTACCCAAAAATCGACAAATACACTGTTTTTTCATTATTTAATTAACATTTATTAAACATAAACCAGAATTGTCATACACTCGCATACTATTAGATATAAGAATTAAGAAATAAGTATTCAAAATTAAAAGTACGAAAATGTGTGTTTTGTAGGTAATAATAATGTAAAATATGTGTCTTTAGGTTTTGTACTGTCTCTTGCACCTAAATTCAGGCATGGCATTTCTCGATTTCAGAGTGAGAGTTCGGACATTGACAATGATCATTTAACAGGTCTTTACTTCGATGGCCGACGTGACAAAACATTGTCAACAGAAAAGGAGGATGATAAATACTACCAAAGAACAATTGTAGAGGAACACTATTCCTTGGTGAAACAACCAGGATCTAGCTACGTTGGTCATGTTACACCAGCTTCAGGATCAAGTCTGGCAATTGCTGAAAGTATTTACGACTATATCACAGCAGAAGTGCCCGGAGGTTTAAACCATATTCTTGTTCTAGGGTGTGATGGAACGGTCGTAAATACTGGAGTTCACAATGGGGTACTGCGTCGTCTTGAACTGAAGATCTGGATAGCTGTGCAATGGGCTGTTTGTCAACTACATTTCAACGAATTGCCTCTCCGCCACTTGTTCGAGTCCCTCGATGGTCCCACCTCCGGACCCAATTCCTACACTGGTTGCATTGGAAAATCTTTGAAGGCGTGTGAGCTGCTTCCAGTGGTAACATTTGAGCCAGTTAACTGCACCTTGCCATCAGATGATATATCCACTTTGAGTAAGGACCAGAAGTATCTGAGGGATATTGCTCTCGCCGTTAGCTCAGGCATGTGTCCTCCAGGTCTTGCTAAGCGCGATCCAGGTCCCCTAAACATGTCCCGCTGGTTGACAACAGCCAACAGGATATTAAGACTGTATGTTTCCACCACGGAACCATCAGACAACTTACGTACCATAGTAAAGTTCGTTATCAGTATCAGGGTGTATGTGCCATCTTGGTTCCGCATCAAAATCCATCATTCAATTAAGGATGGAGCTCGGCATCTTTACCATTTCATTCAGTCATCCAGATACTTGGATCAAGTTAACCGCAACGTCATCGACCCAGTGATTTCTCGGAATGCTTACTTCGCATCTCCAGAAAACATTCTGCTCGCGATGCTGACTGATAAGAGAACACATATCAGAGCCCTTGGCATTCGAAGAGTCATAAAAGCACGAGAATCATGTGAGACGGTTGGACACGTTGGGATTAGAAAGTTCGATATTCCAAAAATAAACTTCGAAGCAAACGACTATATCGAACTAATTGACTGGTCGTCCAGCGAAGTAACTCCACCACCAATACTGAATGATGTGACTACAGAAGATTTGAAAAGTATGCTGAAAGAACCAATACCAATTGACTGGACTTTTACAAAGTTCCCATGCCACACACAAGCTGTGGAAAGAACAGTAAAATTGGTTACGGAGGCCTCAAAGAAAGTGTGTGGTCATAAAAAACGGGATGGATTTATTCGCTGCACTCTGAAATCGAGAAAGGCCATGCCTGAATTTAGGTGCAAGAGACAGTACAAAACCTAAAGACACATATTTTACATTATTATTACCTACAAAACACACATTTTCGTACTTTTATTTTTGAATACTTATTTCTTAATTCTTATATCTAATAGTATGCGAGTGTATGACAATTCTGGTTTATGTTTAATAAATGTTAGTTAAATAATGAAAAAACAGTGTATTTGTCGATTTTTGGGTAATTTCAGGCCCCTTGCCAGAACAGAACATATTGTCCGTGGGGCGCCAAATTTTGCACTGTAATTAACCATACATAAGTGCAACTTTTGCACACTACCGCAAAGTGCTGTGAAATTTGAAAAAAATTTCAAAAATAAAAAAAAAATTGCCGATTTTACTAATTTTTTGAAATTTCACGTCCCTTGCCAGAACAGAAGACATTATCCTAGGGTGGTGAAATTTTGAACAGAAGTTACTTATGTATAGAGGCAACTTTTCCGCTCTACCGCAAAAGCATCATAAAAAATTTGCTTTTTTCGATACCCCCTAGTCTCCATGTCCCTACCTCTCTGTGTGTGACTCTATTTCTCTCTCTCCCTCTTGCTGTGTCTCTCTATGTCTGTCTTTGGCTGTTGCTGTATGTCTCTCCACGTCTCCATGTGTGTCTCTCTCTCTTTCCAGGTGTGTGTCTCTCTCTCTCCTTCTGTGCGTGTGTGTCTCCCCCTTCATTCTCTCTCTCTCTCTCTCTCTCTCTCTCTCTCTCTCTCTCTCTCTCTCTCTCTCTCTCTCTCTCTCTCTCTCTCTCTCATAACTTTACTAGACAGTCATACAAGCATAAATAATATATTCTACACCTAGTTATCTAGAACTAATATAAGTTAAGGAAGTTTCAATTAAGGATCATAGGGACCATACCATATCTAGGGATATTATGGGGACAAGACTTGATAAAGACCTTCCTAGATCAGCTTTAAAAACTTGCCCCACAGGAAAAAATCCAACGATTCCTAAAATATTTGCTAGATTCTTATGTTCTTTGATCGGGTCATGGAGCGCACGTATACAAGCAAGAGAGTATTGTACGGTTGTAAAGAAAACAGTTCTAACTGAATCGCCGCTCTAAACACTGGGAGAGTAGGAACCGCTGGTTTCATGCGGAATGATTTAAGAAGAAAGGGACTATATTTCATCCACTACGTTCCAAGCTTGGTGGGCAAGATTCCAACACATGCATTTGTTGCCCCCTCTCCCCCTCCGTAACAGAGGGAGGACTTGCTTACGTCACAGGGCGAGCAACCACATTGTATCCGCATATATTTAAGTGTATGCTTCGCGTTCTAGGAAACAACGAAACTAGAATTTATGTATACGAGGTTCCACCAAAAAGTTCGAGAACTAGCGGTAGTACGTTGAGGAGAGCAGACTTACATTCAAATGACTGCAGTAGATAGATTGTGAAGCATCTATGAATATAGATGTTCAATTGTTCTGTTGATTTGGTTGTCAAGCATGGAGTTAGCCATGTTGTATTATTCTTAGTTACGGATTAAATTATTATTTTGTATAAAATCGAACCCACATGAGTTGTTATATTAGCGTGGTTGGTAATGCAGCAATTCTGCGACGAGGATGGGATTCGAGGACAGATTCTGGAACCTTTCGATGTGGATAAAGGTAATATTGATTCGTATTTGGAACGGTTTGAACAGATTTGTGTCGCTAATAGTATCCCAAAGGAAAAGCAAATTAGTAATTTCATTGCATTCAGCCAGCATTTCGTGAGATCGATGAGGGATTTCACGTCTGCTTTGCCTTTCCTGATCCATGGACTTTCTAGATCTTGACGGAACAATTTGAACCTGTTTTAACCTATCATGTGTCTCAGCTGAAAGGTAGTACTTGGTCACTGCACCATCCTTCAAACTAAACCCCTTTGTCCCTCATGATGTCTGGGTATATTTTTCTTCATACTTTCCTCAATTGTTTGATCAACAGGAATTCGACCAAATGTGCTGGTAGGCTGAGTGAAAAGCCTCGCATTAATTCTGAGTGCACATCATCTAGGTGTGTAGTGGCCAGCTCAGATATCTGTACACAGTAGTGTAGTAGGGCATGCATAATTCAGTCTGCCATATGCATGGTATCATTGCTCAAATGGATGATAAATGTAGCATCCTATCTCCCTCTCTAAATGCTCGAATCAGGCCTAGCAAGTTCGTCCATCATGTCTAAGTAGGACATTCAAAAGGATGATAGGCTCCTCTTTCCATTTACGAGGAACTGCACTTTCTGTCTTCACATCAGCATACAATTCCTGAAACTGTATTAAAATTGTCCTTGTGTTCTGTCGCTTGGTTTACTTTTATGTCAAATTACACACTCTACATCTTAAGCCCGAGAACCACATGGATATTGTAAAGCTGCTTTCTCGAGTCTTTATCAGGCGGAGGATCACTGGAACTGGACTGCTCCTTTGTAAGGATAAGCCAGATAATTTCGTCCTTAGTAAACATATTACGACACTTTTGGTGGTGCTGAATTGCCGGAATGTGTTCATTTCGGATATATTTTGCAAGTTCCAAAAGTGTTTACGAATTTTGGCTACCCTCAGCAAAGTTCTCCACTAGTCCATATCATATGGTGAAAACACTGAATAATGCTCTCCATTCGTGGCCTGTTTGTTAAAAGATAGCTTGCCCTGCCATCTTCAGTCATAGATATCTTACCAGCAACAAAGAAATTATATTATTTAACACGTTTTTATCAAGTTAATTTTTTTCGGGCTTCATGATTAATCCTGTAATAATAATAATAATTTAATAATAATAATAATTATTATTATTATGTACGTAAACGTTGGTTAAACAATCATATTAAAAAGATCAAATGAAGAAAAAAAGTGAATTATTCCACAAAATATGGTTCTTTCGTGTAGTTTCCAACTTGCATAATCGCGATGGATGAATGTCTGATATAATTGATGCGACGACATATTACCTCTAAGAGAAATGGGAAAGCTACTCATTTGCAGAGGTTATCACATATTACTTTACTTATATTAGTGCAACAGATATTTCAGTACCATTGAAGTTTTACCACCTTAGGTGATACCGATATCTGGCCTGGCTCATGGACTATTGGAAGATCGGCAGAAGGTGCTTTAAGAGTAGCCAGGTATACACCTTGCCATGCAACAGGCATGATTAAGGGTAATATCTTCGTGCAAGAATAAGCATTTCATATCCATTATTATGCCTATGTATTAAAATTTATTAAAACGTCTTTAATTTGCGTAAAATATTGTAGCCGATATCTACATACACAAATATAGTCAATGTTTTCTAGAAGTAAACCTTCCCTGACATCTAGTGAGAAATAATTTAATTAAAATTTCTATATTTTGAGTTTATCATTGTTATTTCCAATTTCTCTTTAAGCAGTTTCTAATTTTAATTATACTTGACACCATCATCAATTTATGTCTGTGGTCTTATCTTCTTTTAATCTTTTCTTTTTATTGGATGCAGATTTCCCCCTAATATTATTTTAAACATGAACCAGCTTCATCGCCATAACTCCACGATTCTTACTCTAAGTTCAAATCAGCCAAATATGAATTCATTTTGGGCACAAGTTACAAGAGAAAGATTTTCTTTTATTTGAGGACATATACTTCCCCAGTGACGTACTTAGGTAGTTTTCAAGGATTCCAACTTGCTCGAAGTTTTACACTTTGTAAACATATTTTAAATATTCGTTCAATTTTCAATTTTTGTTTTCTAAAAATACAAAATTGTCATGCTTTATTTTTATTGTTATCAAATAATAATAGCATAAGCTCAGATTTTTACAATTACACCAGTCTCAACTCTGTTCAATAGTTTCGAAGATATGGCAATTTCTTTCAAAATGTTTGCAAAATGGAAACATTTTCATTTTTTCAGCAATCAAAAATTTTTTAAAAGCTGTTCCAAATTTCAGAATGTTGCAGTTTTGATTCACATTACGGCTATTTTCAATTGGGAAATAATCATGACAAGTTGAAACTATGAGGTCCAAAAAAAAATTGGGACGAAGTTTTCATGATACTTTTCTATTTGAAACTATCCACTATGTGAATAAAAACAGCAAATCTATGAATTTTTGGAACACATTTTCAACAATTACCTAATGATTGTTGAAAAAATAAAAATAGCTTGATTTTGCAAACGTTTTGAGAAAAGCAACCAAATTTGGTTGATATTACATTGAATGGCCCTATATTATGCTTCTAGGTAATATAAGTTGGACGTGAAGGTTTTTTTTATAATGTAGATTGACGTAGGTGTCACATATGGTTATCTTTTGACAGTTTCGCTGATTAGGCTCCTAAATCTAATTCGTGAGCAGGTTTCCAAGCAGCTTTTGACGCTCCAATAGGAATATCCGAGAAGTTTCTGCTGGCGAAGCTATATTTCTCCAACTCGCCTCCTATTTCAGCGCTTTGCATGTCATCTCTGTGACGTACGCCGTGGCCAGAGGTTGCTTCTCATAACGGAGGGACTAATATAACTTTTTCTGCAGTTGGAGACAGCAGCTTGCCCAGAAACTTGGCTCCCCGTGACACTTCTCGTGCAGGGTTGGAGCGGGAAGACCGTGGAAGACGAAGGATGTGGCTGATTCCTCGGTTTGCGGTCTGTCCAGGTGCAGGCTGTTGGCTTTACGCCTGACCGAGTTGTCCGACTGGCTTTTGTCGCCATTGAGAGGGATGGACCTGACTCGGATGTAAAGTTTGGTGTTGGTCTTTTCCTCTCTCATTCTCTCTCAGTCTCTCTCTCTCTCTCTCTCTCTCTCTCTCTCTCTCTTTCTCTCTCCATCTCTCATTCCCTCTCTCTCTCTCTACCTTTCTCATCCTTTCTTTCTCTATATATATCTATCCTATTTCTCTCTCTCCCATTATCTCTCTACTTCTACTCCCCTTTTCTTTCTATTTCTCTCTCTCCCTCTCTTTTTCTCTATTTCACACTCTCTCTACTTCTTCCTCTATCTTTCTCTATTTCACAACACACACTCTCTTTCTCTCTCATTCTCTCACTCTCTCTATTTCTTCCTCTCTCTATCTATTTCACTCTCTCTGTATTTCTTCCTCTCTCTCTCTCTCTTTCTCTATTTCACTCTCTCTGTATTTCTTCCTCTCTCTCTTTCTCACTCTCTCCCTATTTCTTCCTCTCTCTCCTTCTCTATTTCACAGACTCCATCTCTCTCTTTCTCTATTTCACACACTCTCTCTCTCTATCTCTCTATTTCTCTGTGTGTGTGTCTGTGTGTGTATAAGGGAGTGGGTTCTCTTCCCCTTTCTCCTTTAATAATTTTCTCTTATTACATCTGCCTGCACAGTGGTTCGGATTCCACTTAAAACTGTAGGTCCAGTCCCGATTAGCCTACCTGTGCATAAAGTGAACTTAAAGAAACCCAAGTCTCTCTCTTAATTCCTCTTCCTATTCATGTGTGCGAATTTTTTTTCCTTTATTTTTTCACTTCCTTTTCTCCATATATCTTCTCGCACAGCTTCTCTCTCTGTAATTTTGTTGATCGTCTTTTTCCTTCCCCCCTTTGTCCTCCCTCTCTTTCTCTCTCTCTCTCTTTCTCTCTCTCTCTCTTTCTCTCTCTCACTCTCTCTTTCTCCCTGTGTCAAATTTATTTCCTTTGTTCTTCCTCCACTCTTTCTCTATAACCTTCAATGTCCCCGTAATTTTATCTTTATTGTTTTCTTCACCTCCTTCTTTTAGGTAAATTTCCAAGTCTCGGTCTCGGTGTCGGTCTCGGTCTCGTCTCGTTAAGTCTCCATGGTCATCATCTTCTTCTCTTGTACACCCAACGGCGAAAGAAACAGTAGGCGAATTGTTCACAACCATTTTCATTCGGTCTGTGTTACACAATGTGATGACAATGGATTGAACAATGCCTGCTTCGAACCAACATAGTTTCATTCCTTAAAACAACACAGGATGTTGAATAAAAACGTAATGAAAATAGCGATAGACAATTGCCTACCATTATCTTTACCCTTGACTGTACAAGCCCGTCACAAGTGCGCTACCATCCCTATGCGTATAATTTGTGTGTGAATGTTTATATATTTTTTATAACGGGCAACGGGCGCATTTAGTCAGTACATGGCCGAAGTCGTGATTTTTCGTTGGAGCCTAAAACCAGTACGAACAGCATTTCCCCTTTCCATTGCAGCCATTAGTTTATATAATGGTTTCTCGATACAATTACAGCCACAGCTTATCCTTTTTTCAGCCAGGGCACAGTTTATAACCTGGAATCGTAGTTTCCCCGCCCTTTTTGTGCGCGGACCTGTATGAAAGCATGTAATTTGACACCTGGTTGAAGGTTGCACATTAGAGCGCGGACCTCGGTGAAAACACGTTCAGTTTTCCTGCTGGGGGACCAAAATGTCCCGGCTTGGCACTCAGAGCTCTTGTGACAACGTGCAATTCAGTCCCACGTTCAAAGCTTTTGCATTGTACGGGTTGTAATATATGAGCTGGGACTCTGCTGCGGGCATACCGGTATACATGAACGCACAGTGCAATCATCCAAAATCGGGTTCCTGCAGCCTGCAGTAATATTTATTACCTTCCAAATGGACTTCCATTTTAGTGCACAAAGCAAGGAAAGGTTGCTGTTCGCTGTAATAACGTACAGGCTTGATAATTGCCTTGTATAAATTAGCTTGTGTGCGTTCTTCTTTTTCGACAAATTTTCGCACGTAAGCTTGTACTTTTTTATTTAGTGTAACCACCCATCGTGCATTATTAAGAAAGCTTACGATAGGACATATAAATACCTTGAATGGGTTTGTTATACTTTGAAAAGTCGCACAAATACCAACAAATTCCGTTTTGCACGTTAGCAATGGTATCAGGTGGCAGAGTATCGGTCTTGTCTCGTGAAATATTCCTGTCACTCTCGTTTAGGTCTTGTCTCGCGAAAAATTCCTGTCACTCTCGTTTAGGTCTTGTCTCGGAAAAATTCCTGTCACTCTCGTTTAGGTCTTGTCTTGTGACAAATTCCTGTCACTCTTGTTTAGGTTTTGTCTCGTGAAAATTTCCTGTCACTCTCGTTTCGGTCTTGTCTCGTGAAAAATTCTTTTCACTCTCGTTTAGGTCTTGTCTAGTGAAAAATTCCTGTCAATCTCGTTTAGGTCTTGTCTCGTGAAAAATTCCTGTCACTCTCGTTTAGGTCTTGTCTCGTGAAAAATTCATGTCACTCTAGTTTAGGTCTTGTCTTGTGACAAATTCCTGTCACTCTCGTTTAGGTCTTGTCTCGTGACAAATTCCTGTCACTCTCGTTTAGGTCTTGCCTCGTGAAAAATTCCTCTCACTCTCGTTTAGGTCTTGTCTCGCCTCGTTCTTGAAATATATTGTACGTAGTATAAACGACTGAACAAAATCAGTACTTGGTCAGCTAATCATGGGCTACTAATTAATCCTTCGAAAACCCAAACTATTATTATAGGTTCACAAAAAATGCTTTCCGCGTTTGAAATTTCGTCTCTCCCGCCCATAATGGTGTCAGGGAACTGTATTAAATTAAGATAAACTAAATATGCTGACCAAGGCAGTAATTTATTTTATTAAAAATATAAACTAAACGTAACGTTTCAACCTTCTAGCAAGGTCTTCTTCAGACTCTGTATCAAGTACAAAAGTCTTGTACTTGATACAGAGTCTGAAGAAGACCTTGCTAGAAGGTTGAAACGTTACGTTTAGTTTATATTTTTAATAAAATAAATTACTGCCTTGGTCAGCATATTTAGTTTATCATAATCATGGAAACAAGGCTTAATGGTGTTGTATTAAATTAAGTAAAACAGCCAAAAATCTGGGCGTAATGTTTAATCAGCATCTCTCATGGTCAGATCACGTAAATTTAACTAGTAAAAGAGCCTTCGCTGCATTACACGCTCTTGTTCGGCTTAAACATTTTCTACCCGTTAGCATTAAAATCAAACTGATGCTAGCACTTTATTTTCCCCACTTCGATTACTGCGATTCTGTCTATTCCGACCTACCAGATGATCCCGCTCAACGTCTTCAACGAGTACAAAACACCTGCGTCAGCTTTATTTTCGATCTGAAATATAGGAATCATTTATCCGTTTTCTTTGCAAAGCTAAATTGGCTGAAATTAATTGATCGGCGAAAGGTACACAACCTCGCCCTTCTGAATAGGGCAATCGGTTCAAAAGAACCGGCTTATCTCTCGAGCAGATTCTCAATGCTTTTCGAATCACACAGCCTTGACACCAGATCGCGCGGGAGAACTCAACTACTCATCCCCCTTCAGAACTCAAAATCTTTCACCGTTTCGTCTTTGTAACTCACTGCCCTCGAAATCCAGAACTCATCTTCAGCATATGTCTTTAAGACACAATTAAAACATTTTTTATTGGGCACAAATAGTTAGCACTTTAGTGCAAGCTTATATACGTTAGCGAAAATTGATTGCAGTTAAGTGCAGAAAAACACTGAAAAACCTTATTCACCTTTATATTTCAAATCCCTGACTACTGTCATGAATATGTGAGTGTGTGTGCGTGTGCGTTTTTTGTTGTATGCTCGTGAGTGTACGTTACACTTTTATTCCCGTATGTATTTTTCTTCCATTTTTGTAATTTTTCTTCGTAATTTTATATTTTTCTTTCTTTGTTTTCAGTATTTACCTTTGTGTGTAATGGTTTAAAGGGTGTTTTCTAATTTTCATATACTAAAATTTCGAAAAACTAAATATGCTGACCAAGGCAGTAATTTATTTTATTAAAAACATAAACTAAAACGTTTTAATAGCGAAGAATGCAAGCAAGAAAAAGGAGAACTACGAAGTGAAATGTAAAGAATGTCAGAGTGTGTACATAGGAGAAACGAAAAAAAGGCTGAAAGACAGGTTGAAACAACATAGGGATGATGTACGACTTAAGAGAGAGAGAAATGCAATATTTAAACACACGAGAGAAACAGAACATGACATAGAGTGGGATGAGGCTAAGCAGATAGGAAGGGAGAAGAAAGTATGGGGGACTGAAGATAAACAAAGAATGGAAGAAGGTGTTAGAAAGAGTGGAAAGGACAAGAGAGAAAGAGGAGAGGAGAAGGGAGAAAAATGAAGGAAAAAGAGCGTGAGATATTCTATATGAATATCTCTTCACATTCTATATGAAAGTAATTATGTTTAGCCTTTTAGGTGAAAGTACAGTTGACAAGTGAAAGCCACCTGCTAGAAAGTTCCTAACAACTTTCTAATAGTCTGGAGGGAGCAGTGTTTGTGTATATATAATGCCCTTTTTGTGTATCTCGTTACTTTTGTACTTGATACAGAGTCTGATGAAGACCTTGCTAGAAGGTTGAAACGTTACGTTTTAGTTTATGTTTTTAATAAAATAAATTACTGCCTTGGTCAGCATATTTAGTTTTTCATAATCATGGAAACAAGGCTTAATGGTGTTATAAAATTTCGATGTAAACATGGTTAAGTGGTAGAAAAGGCTAAAAAACCTTAACATCGCCATGAGAAACAAAACGTAATAAATAAACATAGGGTGATTTGGGGAGTCCCGACATTTGGGAAATTCCGACACTTCTCTGTAACTCACGTGGGAAACGCGAACGAAGCAGTGTCAGTTGGAGTTGAAAGATTGAAGTTTCAACAATGTCCACGCAGCATAGCTTTTTCATGGTTGTTAAATGTCCAGGAATTGTAAATAAATTCAATTCCCGTCCGGGAGAGAAAATCAGAAAATGTAAATGGGTTTTGGCCCTTAAGGAACCTTTTTAGGTTTAAAGTATCTCAAATCGGTCCTGGAACCTTTTCTCCGAATGAATTTAAATACAGTCCTGGAACCTTTTCTCAGGATGAATTTAAATACAGTCCTGGAACCTTTTTTCTGGATGAATTTAAATACGGTCCTGGAACCTTTTTTCTGGATGAATTTAAATACAGTCCTGGAACCTTTTTTCTGGATGAATTTAAATACAGTCCTGGAACCTTTTCTCAGGATGAATTTAAATACAGTCCTGGAACCTTTTCTCAGGATGAATTTAAATACGGTCCTGGAACCTTTTTTCTGGATGAATTTAAATACAGTCCTGGAACCTTTTCTCAGGATGAATTTAAATATGGTCCAGGAACCTTTTCTCCGGATGAATTTAAATACAGTCCTGGAACCTTTTCTCAGGATGAATTTAAATACAGTCCTGGAACCTTTTCTCAGGATGAATTTAAATACGGTCCAGGAACCTTTTCTCAGGATGAATTTAAATACGGTCCTGGAACCTTTTTTCTGGATGAATTTAAATACGGTCCAGGAACCTTTTCTCAGGATGAATTTAAATACGGTCCAGGAACCTTTTTTCTGGATGAATTTAAATACGGTCCAGGAACCTTTTCTCAGGATGAATTTAAATACGGTCCAGGAACCTTTTTTCTGGATGAATTTAAATACGGTCCAGGAACCTTTTCTCAGGATGAATTTAAATACGGTCCAGGAACCTTTTCTCCGGATGAATTTAAATACGGTCCAGGAACCTTTTCTCAGGATGAATTTAAATACAGTCCAGGAACCTTTTCTCCGGATGAATTTAAATACGGTCCTGGAACCTTTTCTCCGGATGAATTTAAATACGGTCCAGGAACCTTTTTTCTGGATGAATTTAAATACGGTCCAGGAACCTTTTCTCAGGATGAATTTAAATACGGTCCAGGAACCTTTTCTCCGGATGAATTTAAATACGGTCCAGGAACCTTTTCTCAGGATGAATTTAAATACAGTCCTGGAACCTTTTCTCAGGATGAATTTAAATACGGTCCAGGAACCTTTTCTCAGGATGAATTTAAATACGGTCCAGGAACCTTTTCTCAGGATGAATTTAAATACGGTCCTGGAACCTTTTTTCTGGATGAATTTAAATACGGTCCAGGAACCTTTTCTCAGGATGAATTTAAATACGGTCCAGGAACCTTTTTTCTGGATGAATTTAAATACGGTCCAGGAACCTTTTTTCTGAATGAATTTAAATACGGTCCAGGAGCCTTTTTTTTTAGATGAATTTAAATACGGTCCAGGAACCTTTTCTCAGGATGAATTTAAATACGGTCCAGGAACCTTTTTTTATATGAATTTAAATACGGTCCAGGAACCTTTTTTCAGGATGAATTTAAATACGGTCCAGGAACCTTTTCTCCGGATGAATTTAAATACGGTCCAGGAACCTTTTCTCAGGATGAATTTAAATACAGTCCTGGAACCTTTTCTCAGGATGAATTTAAATACGGTCCAGGAACCTTTTCTCAGGATGAATTTAAATACGGTCCAGGAACCTTTTCTCAGGATGAATTTAAATACGGTCCTGGAACCTTTTTTCTGGATGAATTTAAATACGGTCCAGGAACCTTTTCTCAGGATGAATTTAAATACGGTCCAGGAACCTTTTTTCTGGATGAATTTAAATACGGTCCAGGAACCTTTTCTCAGGATGAATTTAAATACGGTCCAGGAACCTTTTTTCTGGATGAATTTAAATACGGTCCAGGAACCTTTTCTCAGGATGAATTTAAATACGGTCCAGGAACCTTTTTTATATGAATTTAAATACGGTCCAGGAACCTTTTTTCTGGATGAATTTAAATACGGTCCAGGAACCTTTTCTCCGGATGAATTTTAATACAGTCCTGGAACCTTTTCTCAGGATGAATTTAAATACAGTCCTGGAACCTTTTCTCAGGATGAATTTAAATACGGTCCAGGAGCATTTTTTTTAGATGAATTTAAATACGGTCCAGGAACCTTTTCTCAGGATGAATTTAAATACGGTCCTGGAACCTTTTCTGCGGATGAATTTAAATACAGTCCTGGAATCTTTTCTCAGGATGAATTTAAATACAGTCCTGGAACCTTTTCTCAGGATGAATTTAAATACGGTCCAGGAGCCTTTTTTTTTTCAGATGAATTTAAATACGGTCCAGGAACCTTTTCTCCGGATGAATTTAAATACGGTCCAGGAACCTTTTCTCAGGATGAATTCAAATACGGTCCAGGAACCTTTTTTCAATGAATCAATACGCAACTTGGACCCAATTTAAATTGTGCGAGACAAAAGGTTCCGGTCCTCTTGCGAAACTCAATAGAGCCCATTAGTGGCTCCATTAGTAGAATTTATAGGTCCCTGGAACTTGAACAACCCTGGCTTTCATATAGTACATGTGTTTGCGTAAATATGCGTGTAAAAGCCAGGTAAGTTGTCTACTAACACTCGTGAAAAATAGCTACATGTGAAATCGAGATTGTAATTGCTAAGCTTTAGATCAGTAGTTCTGAACCTTCGTGAGCCCAAGGCCCAGTAAATTTGTTGTTGTTTTTTTATAAAGTGGATGACCCCAACAATTTTACTCATAAATAGTTTACTATCGTTTTAACTTTACACTTTAATTAATATGTACCCTTGAAATTTAATATTCATTAATAAATTATGGTATAATCATAGAGAGTATTGGTTCGATTATGTCTAGGCTTGTCAAATGAAAAAATTGGTTTCAATTAGTTGAGAACCAGTGGATCGGATGGAATATTTCAGTATCCTTAAATTCATTTGGTAAGTTCTGATTTTCATTGCAATGTTCCATTTCCGACATCGAAAAATTCCAATTAATCAGAATATTTCCACTTCAATATATTTGTAAATGGAAATTGATGCGCAAACTCTATTGACCGTTGTGCTCGCCCGTCATCCTCGAAATTTGGAGCCGGGAAGCAACGCACCACCCTGTTAGATCGTTTCATCTCTCACCGACACCGTCCTAAAAGGATTTCCTCTTATCGCAGTCGAAACCATCTTTCCATGTTGTTGCCAGCTGCGGCTGCAAGTCCCTTCACTCTTCTTGCCCTAACTCGCGAAAGGTCCAACCGTTATAACTCAAGTTTGGAGATTGTAAGGTGGATCCAATCCCTCTCCCAGAGTCTGTGAATCCTCACCACCAGATAGAGAAATGGTTTTCTCTTATCGCTAGTGAACGCCGATCGAAAGGGCAACTTCCCAGGTAGTTGACAGCTCAGGCTGCAAGTCGCAAACTTCAGAAGAAACTTTCGTGGCTCGGTATTATTTAGTTGAGTTTTTTTTTATGTTTCAAGTTCACTTTATGCACAGTAAGGCTAATCGGGACTGGACCTACAGTTTAAAGTGGGATCCGAACCACTATGTGCGTCAGTTTCGTATACTGAGTCGAATATCTGGGCTTTCTCAGAAATCAGGTTGCCAACACATAAGAAATCAGGTTGCCAACTCATAGGAAATCAGGTTGCCAACGCATAAGAAATCAGGTTGCCAACTCATAAGAAATCAGGTTGCCAACTCATAAGAAATCAGGTTGCCAAAACATAAGAAATCAGGTTGCCAACTCATAAGAAATCAGGTTGCCAACTAATAAGAAATCAGGTTGCCAACTCATAAGAAATCAGGTTGCCAACTCATAAGAAATCAGGTTGCCAACACATAAGAAATCAGATTGCCAACTCATAAGAAATCAGATTGCCAACTCATAAGAAATCAGGTTGCCAACTCATAAGAAATCAGGTTGCCAACTCATAAGAAATCAGGTTGCCAACTCATAAGAAATCAGGTTGCCAACTCATAAGAAATCAGGCTGCCAACTCATTAGAAATCAGGTTGCCAACACATAACAAATCAGATTGCCAACTCATAAGAAATCAGGTTGCCAACGCATAAGAAGTCAGGTTGCCAACTCATAGGAAATCAGGTTGCCAACTCATTAGAAATCAGATTGCCAACTCATAAGAAATCAGGTTGCCAACTCATAAGAAATCAGATTGCCAACTCATAAGAAATCAGGTTGCCAGCTCATAAGAAATCAGGTTGCCAACTCATAAGAAATCAGGTTGCCAACTCATAAGAAATCAGATTGCCAACTCATAAGAAATCAGGTTGCCAACTCATAAGAAATCAGGCTGCCAACTCATTAGAAATCAGGTTGCCAACACATAAGAAATCAGATTGCCAACTCATAGGAAATCAGGTTGCCAACTCATTAGAAATCAGGTTGCCAACTCCAAAATCAGCATCATCATCTCACTGATATGAATAATATTATTTACAATTTCTAATCGATTTTTCTCCTGTATTTTATTCTCTAGACTTCAGGCTTCGCAGATAGCTTAGCCAGCCTAGAATATACGCTCCTGATGTGCGTCCACCGGGTACCGAAGCAGCGACCCCTTGATCATAAGGCAATGACGCTGCCCCTATTTTTAAACACAAGCATCCATGTTCTAACCGGGATTCGAACCCGGGAACCCTGGCTTCGAAGTGCGCTGTGCTAACCATTGTGCCATGGAGGTCGACTACTGTAGTTGTTTGCCGGTATTGTACAGCGACACCATGCGTTTCTATAGGTGGCAACACTGCACACGACGAACTTCATATAAGCGAAGGAGAGAACCTCCCGCAGCGAGAGGAATGTGGGACACAGATTACCACGGAGGGTCCTTACATTCCCTGACTCCTGCCCTAGAAGAGGGGGTGTCGGAGGGGCGGAGGGGGGATGAAAATAGAAGGTGAAACATGCCTGACGACAGGGTGTCCAGGGGGCAACAACGTGCGAACCGATAGTTATTTGACCGCTTCCGAGGTCTTAATATATCTACGTCAAAGGCCTTACAAAACTAGCATTCGATTGAGGCTGCTTTTTCTGGGTTTTCTGTGTCCGATTAGTGTTTCCAACTGAAAGAAATTAACCTTAGGAGAGGGAAATTTCTTGTTGTGAGTGGGAAATTTCTACAACTGAGAAAAAGGGTGAAAAGTTAAGATTTGAAAAGAAAAGGCGATGAAAAGAACAGGGAAAGAGGCAGTGAAAATGATTATGTCAAAATCTTCGTGCAATGTGCCTCTACCAGGAATCCATCGAGAATCCCCTTGATTACAAAGCGAGAGCGTTATAACTACGTCATCAGGAGAGCCGAGAGAAAAATTAGGAATAGGAACACATGTTTAGAGATAGAAGAAAGTTTAAAATATATTACTAGAAAGATAAGAAAGCGAAATAGAGACGAAACGATAAACCATCCTAAGTTTTAGTATTAGCTATTAACGTCTTTCAGGAAAAATAATAATAATGGGGGAACCCCCGAATGTATCCTAACCTCCACCCGCATACATTCGAGGGTATGCGCATGTCCCAGTGCCTCTGATATAAACTAGGACGGCAGTTGCTCGTATTGCGGTTCACCCATTATTGTTGCACACACTACCTTTATTTAAATTATCCTTTACTACAGTACACACATATATATAAAACAAATATAAGAAGAGAAAAAAAAAAGGAAAAAGCATAATTCAGCTGAGGTTGAGAAATATTTTCCGTGCCGAAGGGAAAATTTAAATTCCGAGGTGTTGCAACCGTTTCCATCGAGCCTCCCTTGCATTAGTCAAACTACACTTGAGGATTCCTCACAGCGAGGTATTCAGCGAAGATTTATCAATGCCTTCCTCTCGCTGGTTTGAATTAGTCTCGGTTTATGCTCCGAAAGAGACGGGATGACAAAGATCTCGTCTTCGCAGCATCCCTTTTGGTCCAGGCCGTTTGCACCAAATAGCAACAATCAAGGCGTATCTTCATAGATTCAGGATTGGTTTGAGTGTATCTGTGTAAGTTCAATGACGCCAGAATAACTTGTAAATATTTTCCACGTCAAACTAGAAGTGTTGCCAGTCCATGTCACTAATTCCTGATATGTTATCCAACATCTTTTTTTATTATTTAAGTTTAACACCAGCTAAAAGCATCTCATTAAAACTGGTACAGTTTAACAAAGATAAGAATACCCCCATCAAATTCGCGAACTAAATTACACAGTCATTTGTTTTTTCCTCTCGCATCCCCCTCTCTAGTACCGTGCGACTACAGCGCCACAGAAGCACTTGTATCATGATCAAGCTGTGGTCATATTAATGATAATGGTACTACTTTACTATAGGGGTGACACCTATAAATAATTTATTTCGCACTTTTTTACATTGCTAACGTACTATTCTGCATTGCGGAACGTTTCTTTAGGTGAAATAATGAATTTCTACCGAAAATAATGTATATTTCTTACATTTACGAGTACTTACTGTTACTCGTTATTTTGATTCTGTAACAAACATTATGGCGATAGCGTACTGGTTCATGGCGCGTTGTGAGAGTGTTTTTTCGATTTATACAGTGTTGCAACCTTGTTCACCGGAAAATACCTACTTTCGTGCCCGGATTTGAAATTATGCTAATACCTCGCAAACCATTGACGTTAGCCTCACAAACCATTGACGTTATCCCCACAAACCATTCACGTTAGCCCCACAAACCATTGAAGTTAGCCCCGAAAACCATTCACGTTAGCCCCACAAACCATTTTCCGTAAGGTTAGGTTAGGTTAGGCAAGCATTGTTAAAAAAAAAATTAAAAAATAAAAATACTCGACACGTCATGTTATAGTGAAAACAAGGCGAGTTTGAAACACTGACTACGGGGTTTACGTCATCTAACACACGGAACATTTGTGCTCTCGTGCAGAAAGCAAATGGCGGCAGCAGAAACAGCGTGTCGGACAGAGATTTTTTTAAAAAAACAACATGCATTCGCATTAAAATGGATCAAAACTTCATTCTCGAACTTCCACAACGCTACAGAAAATTATTTGCGTAAGTACTTTCTCCTGTAAAAAGTAAGAAATTCGTCACCCCTATAGTAAAGTGTTACCATAATAATAAAATAATAATTGCAATTGCTGAAATGCACAATTGGTGTGTCACAATCACCATGGATGCTGCGGTTTTCTTCTAAAGTTTAACCGAAATATAACCCACAATGCACTAATACGACGCCAGCGCAATTTCGCTTTTGTACCTTCAATTACATTTACAATATTTAGATAGTACATCATGTTTCTTTCAAATTTTTGAGAAGTAAACTGAGTTTATTTCTTGCAATAAATCTGGTAATTACGTTTTTCTCTCCCTTTGCTTTCTCCAAAACACTATAAATTTGTTATGTGCTTCCATCTATCGGTAAAAATATAAATCACAGTCAGGTTTTCCTCGATTTGTAAAATTTGTTAACGCCTATCAATTTTTAGTTTTATTGATTTGAACGCGCTGTTTCAAAATGGATGACTTGAGGAATAGCTAAGTTAGTTTTCATCCTTTTTCAAATCTTCAATTTAGTGGCGGCTCGTACCAGCCTTGAGACCCTTTGCAGAACTAAATAGCGGATCCTATACTAATCGGGTTTCATATTTTTAAACTTATTTTCAAACTTCATTTTTACTAGAAACAAATTCTTATAATTCTCTTCATCTTCTCTGATCTTTAAGTAAAAACAAGGTATTAATAGTTACCTTACGCTGTGTCCTGGGAATTTCTAGACAAGCGAACGAAATCAAGTCCTCTGCCCAAGTAGAACTCGGTCGAGCAATGAACGTGAGAGAAGTTTGTGCATTGAGGGGTAAACGCAGCTTCAGCTACCAACCGTTTGCAGCAGAGCGCACTGCTGTGATCCGCCCACTCGCTTTCTTCCCTTCTCTACCGTTATGCGTGGCCTTGTTCCAGAGAGTCCAGAGGCAGAGTTTCGAAGATATACGTGTACAATTATTCATTGTATACGTAATTTCAAATTTCGCGCCGAAAATCTCAGCATGGAGACTAGTGCCGCGAAAAACAGGCCGACGCCTAAGGATTAAACAACAAACTCCCTCTCTTCGTTATTCAACTCAGTTCATCCAATTCCGTCAACAGATGTCGCATTAATTAATGATGAAACCCTCCCATCTCCTATTCAGAGGGAGAAACGAATCCACCGCAAGCAATTAAAAGAACAATCAACTGGAATTTCCTGTTCTAATTTGATTTCTGGGCAGTGTTTTAAAATTGGGGTTAACTTCTGCTCTCAGCAAGGAATCATCAGCGTTCATTTATTGTCCTCTCTCTTTCGTTGTACTGTTTAAGGTTGTGTTGAATTTGGCATTATATTGGCTTAGTCTATTTCCTAAACTTAATTTTATTATTTTAAGTTGTTATTGTTTACGTTTTCTTACTTCTTTCGTTATATTGTTTGAGGTTTTCTTGCTTCTATCATTATAATGTTTAAGGTTGTCGTATTTCTTTCGATAAATTCTTTAGGGCTGTCCTACTTCTTTCATTATATTGTTATATTGTCTTCAGTGATGTCCCGTACACTATAGGTTTACGTCTACATGCGTTGTCTACACGTAATCTACGGATAGATTACATTGGGTTGTAGTTTACATAGACTACGTAGACAATCTAAAGTGCATTAAAATTAATTTTCAAGGCTTTCATGCAAAGAAAGTGACATTTTCAACTATATTGCTTCCTAACGATCTGAAAAGAATCCTATTTACAACAAAATTTATCTTCTCTTCTACGGAAGAAGGAAGAAGATAAATAGTATGCAGAAAAAAACAACAGATGGCAGTCATGAGACAAACTTAGTCCTTTTCCCATAAAACACTAGAATATTTCCTATGAATGGTTGTTTTCCTAGGTGAGAAATTGTTAGAATTTGGAAGGGAGCTTATGAAAAGTTTTCCTCACACATCAGCAACTGTTAAGCAGTGTAATTTTGTTTTAATTCCACGGCGCCCTTTGCTAAGTTATCACCTTTCGCCATGTTGTTTACATAGATTACGTCACCTACGTGTATAAAATAGCCTACGTGTAGAATGTAGACTATCGTTGTTTACGCGTAAATGCACATCACTGGTTTCCTGCGACATGGGTTGAGATTGTGAGATGAGTTTGTTCGAACAGGACAATTTCAGATAGAGTTTGTGAGATCTCCCGCCAGCCAAATAAATCTATAGGTCTTGTTGGTATAGATACATTGCTTGATGGCAAGACGTTGAAGATAAATAGGTGGAAATGATTTTAAAATCAATTCCAAAAGCAAACTGCTAGAATTGCCTTTTACCCCGCTAATGGAAAGCGCCACCAGACAGGTAGATGAGAAATGCGATTGGGTCGAAATGAAACGACCAAAAGCGAGAATGCCCCGGTGACGGTTCTTTCACGTCAATCGGCACGATCCTTTCATGCCGAGAAAATAAATGTTGTGTTCCAATTTTGTTCGCCTGTGTCAAGCTTGTTCAATTTATGGCTCGTCATATCAATGAGCCGCCTCCCCCACTCCCGCTTCATGCATCGACAATATTCGCTTAAAAGCATAACTGCCTGTGGAGGGGGGAGGGAGCGATGCATTGCCAACAGCTAGACATCATTTCCTACTTCGATGGTTGTCGGATTGGCACCTCCCCACCCCACAACCCGCGCATTTAGGGTTGAATAAAAGGCAACCCAGCATCAGTGGGTGGGTATCGGAAACCCAAAATTAAATAGGGGTGTCAGAGGCTGGGGAAAACTGCAAATTCAGTTGCTAATTATTCGAGGTGAGTGGTGTGATCAATAAGTTCTGGGACCGATTGGCGTACACGGTCAACAAATAGCATCTGGTGATTGTGCCCTTGGCTTCACCACCTAATCAAATACCGGTAGCTTTTTAGAACATGGACATGAGACGTAAAAGATCCGCTTGCTCTCATGGCTGCATCACCCCAGACGTTTTCTAATATTCCTCCTCTTTGGAGCAACCAATATGATATTCGGAATTCAGATAAATTACACATCCTTAGAATACATTCCAGATCATTCATCTGAATCTTTGCGTAGTTTGCTCTCGCTGTAGTCTGGATATTTGCGGTAGTTTCGTGTCTACGCAAAATATTGCGAGTTCTACGCATGTGCAGGGTTATCCATTTGGGTATGGATAAAATAAAACATTAATAGAAACGTAAATGCGATAGTAGAAAAATGTTCGTGTTGGTGTTTTCGTGCGTGAAACATGGGAGTTTTGCTGTAGTGTATTGGCAACAATGAAGTTTGAACTGATTCGTTATTGTTAAAATGGCGTTTGCGAACCAGCAACGGGCTAAATGTGTCCTTTGGTATGCTAAGTGTGAGAGTATTACGCAAGTCCAACGAGAATTTCGTCGTCAGTATGGTGTGCGTAAAGTACCGAAATACGATTCCATATTGTTGTGGTATCGAACAGTTGAAGAAACCGGTTCAGTGCTTAAAAAAACATGCAGGTGGTAGCAGTTGTAATCTCTTGGCCTTCCAACTCCCCAGATTTAACCCCTCCAGACTTCTTCGTCTGGGGTTTCGTTAAAGACACTGTCTATTCACAGAAACCTACAGACATTGATCATTTGAAACTCAAAATCACACAGGCTTTCAACAGAATCACCCCAGAGATGTTACACCAGATGTGGAATGAATTAAATTACCCTTATGAGTTGTGCAGAGTTCGCCACATAGAAAACTGAAAACTGTACCAAACTGTTAGTAGTGTATAAAAATAAAAACTCCCACCTTTCAGTCTTTTGTATACAATATTTCAGGTAATTACATTTGGCAAACAAATGTCACATCCATTTTATTTTATCCATTCCCAAATTGATCACCCGGTATAATTTTTCTGAATTTGGAATATCACATATTGGTTTCTCCAAAGAACAGGAATTTTCGAAAGAAGCTTGTTTGGCTTGTTTTTAACAATTTGGCCACTTTTCCATCTTCCTAGATTTTCGCGACGATGAGGATAAATTATGAAATATATTATGGGACGAACAAAGTGACACAAACGAACTAATAACCATTATTTCATAAGGCAAGGAATGGTAATAGTGTTGCTTTTACAAGGAACGTAATTTCAAGAACAGTAAATTAATTAGTAGCAATAATAAAATAAATTAAAATAAAACCTTGGTAAGTGGAATGGACGAGATAATTTTGTGTGTGGGGGCATCTGGCATTTCAACCTTTGGCCAAATATGAATATCCCTTTTCTTTGGCATCGAGATCGTACGTATCAACACAACTTCACAATTTCAATGTATCTCTTTCTTGTCGAATGCGCTAGTTGCGCACACAAGTAAAATGACTGAGACATTTGCACTAAAGCAAAGTTCCTATGTCACGAGCCGGAAATAAAATGCTGTGTAATTAAAAATGTCAGCAGTCCCCGGGTGACGAGAGGTTGCCGGGAGAGCCTTGATCGAACGAGCGAAGCGCGAAGTGTGTTGCTAGTGACAGTATTAAGTCGGTCCGTCTAAAAGGTTTGGGCGAACCCACCGAGGACACCTTCGATGGACCGATACAGTACCACGTCGTGACTCAGCTGAGGAACCACAAAGAAAACCAGGTACAGTGGTGACACTTTAGGTTTATCATTATCAGTGTTTAGATATATTGCTGGCTCGTGCATGATCTCCCCCCCCCCCTCGCTTGTGCGGTTTCTGTTATTGGTAAAGGGCAATGAGCGTAATTTATTCCATTCCTCATACACACATTCTCTTGCAGCCAAACAGTTTAAGCCAACGAACGGCCTAAACATGACACCTACTCGTTGTTACAAGTCGGCTCGTGAACATGACGACGTCACATGAAACTCACCTAATCGTGTATAGCCTCTTCACTCACTTTCCGTTAGAGGACATTTCTATCAGGACCATTTCATGCTATGAGTTGAATGCGCACCTTATAGCTTGGAAATTGTCCTTCTATAAATGCCTAATGCTACCACTTTTTATGAGCTAAACAAAGACTTACCTGTGGCCCTTACAAGGGCCATTTCACCGTTGTCTTTTTATTGAAGCGTACAGAACTTGTCGAAAAGGTATAGGTAATCTTAAAGGAGTTATGCAAGGAATATTACTCATATCTATAATTGAGTTCACAGAGAAGCTAAAATATTTAAATTATGATGCGGACTTCATTATGATGGAATTACTACAGTGCAGTAACTTGCAAGTAGTGACAAATGTGTTAAATTATTCAAGATTGAGCTCAATTTTGAGCGGAGTGCCATCTCCCGTCAGCCGAGGAAAGCAGGCAGAGCACTCCGACTGCTATCATTAATTCATTCAACGTTCCTTCCCGCGATTGTATGGTTTCTCCGGCGAAGACAGTTCATTTGTCCCTCTCGTCGTCTTGAGACACTTAAACATCCGAGTCCATTTCCCTCCAAACTACTTATTCAATGGCCGTTAACATAATGAAATACTTGGAACTCAACCACTGGAAGCCGGAGCAAATAAAATGGCGGCGGACTAATTTGCTTCAACGCCGGAAAGAGCAGCCAACTCGGAAAACCACGGAAAACTTGGCTTGGTTCGCGGAGAATTAATGTTTCGTGGGCGTGTGTCGCGTCAGGGGAGGGAGAAAAAAGAGCAGTTTAGGGGAAAAAGTTAGGAGATGGATTGATATTCTGCAGATGACGACACGGGTTTAAACCATGGCGAATGCACTTCTCTCTGGTGGCGTATCCATGAACGTGACGAGGGAAGAGCCCAGATGAACAACGAGCAAGGAACAGTAATTGGCTGCAAAGCTTTACTTACTCCCGGATTTGCAAGCGGGAGCTTATGTCTTCCCCGTTTTGCTAATTAAGTTTGGCAGCTGGAGAGGCACCTCCCTGCTGAAGACAGTGTTTCCAACTCCATCTCTTAATCACAGGAATAAGAACCAAAATCTTCGATCGTACACTGCTATCTTCGATAATAGAAGAGTGGTTCAACAACGAATAAGGTTGATTTAGCTGAAACACACACACAAAGAAATAAATGATTATTACATCATAGCCATATTTCAGGCACCCCCCGTGGCGGAGTGGTTAGCACATCGTACTACGACGCCAGGGGTCCCGAGTTCGAATCCCAGCCTGGGCATGGACGTTTGTGAGTGTCCATTCATCAATTTCATCATATCATCACTCATCCCCATCTTCGCAAATTAGCCAAAAGTGGCACAAAATGCGAAGTAAAATAAAGCAAATCAATCAATCAACCATATCTCAGGCCTACTTTGTTAGAAAATTTTCGTTTAATGGCCCGCAGCATTCTGCACCGATTTCCGCGATATTTCGCCGATTTCTACAAAATTGCACATGTCCTGTTCAGCTGTAACTTTCGATAACTGAACACTGGCGATCAAGAAACATCCCAAAAGATGTGGCGAACTACACAAGTAAAAAAGCTTGATGATATTCCTTTAAAAAATGCATAAGCATTCTCAACATTCATTACACATCGTCTCTCGAATCTGTGGAACAATGCCGCACATAACGGTACAGAAGAGAGCAATCCGAGCTGCGGCAAACGGTTGGTAGCTGCAGCCGCATTTTCCCCTCCATGCACTCACTTCCCCTTTCATGCGTTCAATGATCGAGTCACTTCTTCGGCAGAAACTTTTTATCGTTTGCTTACTCCCTAACTTCCCGGGGCAGGTTCCAATGGAGCATTTCGTGAGCAACCTCCTGGTGAAGTCAAAACAGCTCCACTTCTCGCAATTGTCCTTATCTTTTTTCTTTTTAATTTTTAATGAAGTTTGCAATTCAGATGCATTAATAGCTCTATATCAAATTCTAGAGATGATAATTAAATATTACATTCCTTGCATTAGGTGAATTGAGAACGTCTGTTTCGATTTAAAAATAACTCCTCAGTTATTGTTTGAGTTCTCTCGCTGAACGGACGCGGAAGAAATTACATGAATATTATGGTTTATGGTGTTCCCTCTAATTAGGAGCTAAAAGAAAAACTGGACAAGGCGGTTATGTTTTTCTGCGTTCTCTGAAAACGAGGTATGAGAAATTAGATTGGGGATTGTTATGTCTTCCTCTCCTCTATGATCAGGAGTTAAGAGAAATTAGAATAGAATATTATTTTGTTTTCCTATATTTCCTCTGATAAGGAGCTAAGAGAAAATATATTAGATGATGATTTTGTTTCCCTATACTCCCTGTGATAAGGAGCTAACAGAAAAAAATAGATGTTTATTTTGATTTCCTATACTCCCTCTGATAAGGAGCTAAGAGAAAATACATTAGATGATTATTTTGTTTTCCTATACTCTCTCTGATAAGGAGCTAAGAGAAAATTCATTAGATCATTATTTTATTTTCCTATACTCCCTCTGATAAGGAGCTAAGAGAAAATACATTAGATGATTATTTTGTTTTCCTATACTCCCTCTGATAAGGAGCTAAGAGAAAATTCATTAGATCATTATTTTATTTTCCTATACTCCCTCTGATAAGGAGCTAAGAGAAAATACATTAGATGTTTATTTTGTCTCCCTATACTCCCTCTGGTAAGGAGCTAAGAGAAAATACATTAGATGATTATTTTGTTTTCCTATACTCCCTCTGATAAGGAGCTAAGAGAAAATTCATTAGATGTTTATTTTGTCTCCCTATACTCCCTCTGGTAAGGAGCTAAGAGAAAATACATTAGATGATTATTTGGTCTCCCTATACTCCCTCTGATAAGGAGCTAAGAGAAAATACATTAGATGTTTATTTTGTCTCCCTATACTCCCTCTGGTAAGGAGCTAAGAGAAAATACATTAGATGATTATTTTATTTTCCTATACTCCCTCTGATAAGGAGCTAAGAGAAAATACATTAGATGATTATTTTGTTTTCCTATACTCCCTCTGATAAGGAGCTATGAGAAATTGGATTAGATGATTAATTTGCTTTCCTATATTGACTCTGATAAGGATCTATGAAAAATTGGATTAGATGATTATTTTGCTTTCCTATACTCCCTCTGATAAGGAGCTAAGAGAAATTGGATTAGATGATTATTTTGTTTTCCTATACTCCCTCTGATAAGGAGCTAAGAGAAAATTCATTAGATGTTTATTTTGTCTCCCTATACTCCTTCTGGTAAGGAGCTAAGAGAAAATATATTAGATCATTATTTTATTTTCCTATACTCCCTCTGATAAGGAGCTAAGAGAAAATACATTAGAGTTTATTTTGTCTCCCTATACTCCCTCTGGTAAGGAGCTAAGAGAAAATACATTAGATGATTATTTTATTTTCCTATACTCCCTCTGATAAGGAGCTAAGAGAAAATACATTAAATGATTATTTTGTTTTCCTACACTCCCTCTGATAAGGAGCTATGAGAAATTGGATTAGATGATTATTTTGCTTTCCTATATTGCCTCTGATAAGGATCTATGAAAAATTGGATTAGATGATTATTTTGCTTTCCTATACTCCCTCTGATAAGGAGCTAAGAGAAAATACATTAGATGATTATTTTATTATCCTATACTCTCTCTGATAAGGAGCTAAGAGAAAATACATTAGATGATTATTTTGTTTCCCTATACTCCCTCTGATAAGGAGCTATGAGAAATTGGATTAGATGATTATTTTGCTTTCCTATACTCCCTCTGATAAGGAGCTAAGAGAAAATACATTAGATGATTATTTTGTTTCCCTATACTCCCTGTGATAAGGAGCTAAGAGAAAATACGTTAGATAATTATTTTGTTTCCCTATACTCCCTCTGATAAGGAGCTAAGAGAAAATACATTAGATGATTATTTTGATTTCCTATATTCCCTCTGATAAGGAGCTAAGAGAAAATACATTAAATTGATTATTTTGTTTTCCTATTCTCCCTCTGATAAGGAGCTAAGAGAAAATAGATTAGATGATTATTTTGCTTTCCTATATTGCCTCTGATAAGGAGCTAAGAAAAAATACATTAGCTGATTATTTTGTTTTCCTATACTCCCTCTGATAAAGAGCTAAGAGAAATTGGATTAGATGATTATTTTGTTTTCCTATATTCCCTCTGATAAGGAGCTAAGAGAAAATACATTAGATGATTTTTTTCTATACTCCTCTGATAAGGAGCTAAGAGAAATTAGATTAGATTATTTTTATGCTTTCCAGTGCTGTTTCTGATAAGGAGCTTAGATAAACTGAACAAGGCGGTTATTATACTGTCCTGTGCTCTCTCCAATAAAGAGCTAGGGAAAACTGAAGACAAAGTATCAATACAATTTGGCCAAGAAACAACATATGCTTTGCTTTGATTGAGCTATAGTCGATAGAGGTGTATGGTGAACGGATTGTGCACCATTGCATATCGCAATCTTTGTCCGTATCTCGTAAAGCAAGGAACACATGGTCTTCCCGCAACCCATTGCTGTCACGAACGTTCAACCATTTCCGATATCCGCGTACAGCGAATCGTATTTGACCTATTAGGGTAGGCAAATGGAATTGTAAGGAGAAAAAAAGAAGCTAGACCTTTCCCATGAGTTCTTTTTATAGACTACTGTGATAGTGGGCATATATATATATATATATATATATATGTATTGAAAGTAGGTAGACAGTGATGTGAGGGAAAGAGCAAATTGTAGATCGATTTATGGCTTTGGAAGGGGGGGAGAGAATACACCTATGCACGCAATCGTACAAAATGGCGAAACCTGCTCCATTTTTGGACCATTTCATTTAAGGAGGGGGGTAAAAGGGCGCAAGGGGGGGGGGTCGAAATGTTCAGAACTCGAATTTCACATTTTTCTTCCTCCTCTTCTTCTAACTGTACAATCGATATATTGAGTTCCTGCTTTTGAATGCACTGCAAGGGCCCCGGTTGGCTGTAAAATTCACAACGGATCTGCTATCATGTTGATTGAAATGAAGTACCCCTGGTTCTAGGTCGTAAAAAATAACGATATTTTAAAAAGCACTTTTCTGTGCCTGATGGTTATTTCTCTGTACTTTTGCCCTTGGATCCTCCTCCCCCCTCCTCTCTTTCTGTCAGTCTCTCCGCTTCTCTACGTTTCCCTATCTCTTTCTTTTTGACTCCCCTTTTCAAACTTCCAACTCATTGCAACTTTTTCCTTTGTTTGCCCATATCTCCGTAGAGTAAAAAAAAACGTGCGTTCTATTTTTTTCGAGGAAAATTCACGTTTTTTTTTCCCGCCCGTTCCCCTTTTTACTTAACCCTCTTTTCATTTTGAGTCCCTTGCGAAAATTTCCTGACAACTTTTTCTTTCTTTGCTTTTGTTCCGTCTACCATCTCCATTTGCATATTTTTTTATGTTCCATTTAGGAGTTCGCTATCCCTTTCTTTCTCTCTCTCTCCACTTATTCCTTAATGACTAACTTCCCAGCGACTCCGTTACAGTCCAAATCCTTTCCTTATTTACTTCGTTACGTTTTCAAAAAAAACTCTGTTCATCCTTCCTCTTAGTTTAATTGCCCTGTTGTAATGTTAGTTTTCTTGGGTTCTCTCAGGATTTTATTGGGCGCCGTATTTCCGAAATTTATGTATATTTCATCAGCTTTCCGGTCTTTCAAGGCGTTTACTATCTGCTAGAGTACAATGGGGGGAAACGCGTACTTGCTTCGGACGCAGCAATCATGATGGAGTGTTTTGCTCTCCATCCAGACGCACAGCATGCATAGATTTATTCTGAACGTATTGTATGGGCAGCGTTAAAGCTGTTGTATGAAAAGCTCAATATGCTGACCAAGGCAAAAATTTATTTTATTATAAAACATAAACTAAACGTAACGTTTCAACCTTCTAGAAAGGTCTTCTCCAGACTCTGCACCAAGTACAAATGTAACAAGGTACAAAACAGGACGATATATATACACAAACATTACTCCCCTCCAGACTATTAGAAAGTTGTTCTGGAACATTCTAGCAAGTGGCTTTCCCTTGTCAACTGTACTTTCACCTAATTTGGCTGAAAGACAGGTTGAAACAACATAGGGATGATGTACGACTTAAGAGAGAGAGAGAGAGAGAGAGAGAGAGAGAGAGAGAGAGAGAGAAATGCGATATTTAAACACACGAGAGAAACAGGACATGGCATAGAGTGGGATGAGGCTAAGCAGATAGGAAGGGAGAAGACAATGCTAGTGAGAAAATGGAAGGAGGCCAAGGAAATAGAGAAGAAAAGTGAAGAAGACATAATGAACTGGAATGGGGGACTGAAGATAAACAAAGAATGGAAGAAGGTGTTAGAAAGAGTGGGAAGGACAAGAGAGAAAGAGGAGAGAAGAAGGAAGAAGAATGAAGGAAAAAGAGCGTGTGATAAAGAGTCCAACCACATTACAGATGGAAGAAAATGTTTAGCCTTTTAGGTGAAAGTACAGTTGACAAGGGAAGGCCACCTGCTAGAATGTTGCAGAACAACTTTCTAATAGTCTGAAGGGGAGTAATGTTTGTGTATTTGTATATATCGTCCTGTTTTGTACCTTGTTACATTTGTACTTGGTGCAGAGTCTGAAGAAGACCTTGCTAGAAGGTTGAAACGCTACGTTTAGTTTATGTTTTATAATAAAATAAATTTCTGCCTTGGTCAGCATATTGAGTTTTTCATATCATGGAAACAAGGCTTAATGGTGTTATAATAAGCTGTTGTACAGGAATAGGAAGAAGACTTTGCTCGTACTGCATACCAGGGGCTCGTCAAGTATCTGAACGACGCTCGCTGAGCAAGATTTTCGCTCGTTGAGCAGAGAAATCATTTACTTGACGCTGTTTGCTTATTGATAAAAATATCAGTGCCTTTGAATAATCTGTGATCAATGTGGACAAGTTTCGGTGTTTGAAAAGCTGTTAATTATGGAAATAGAATAGTTGATGTGAACAAAACTGTCAATATATTTATTTCACACCCTTGCACAACTTTCCAAAACTACGGTGTATATTTAATATTTATTATTTGGAATAAACAACACATTCATTTTAATACAATTACAAAAACTGGAATATTACATCACCTTCTGTTACTTGAACTTCCTCTCTAAGAGTGTCTCAAACTTGAAAGTCAGTATGGAAGTAAATGGATTATTTCCCTCTCTCTCTCTAATACATGAGTTTTGCCAATAGCTCTGTCCTTCTCTACCACCGCTGCGTTGCGAAATGTTACAAAATTTACAAAATGTAAAAGTCAAAAATTTCAAATAGTGAAATCATTATCCTGTAGAGTTTGTTATGCTTTATTTACTGACGGCATTATATAACCTGTCATAAATTCATGTGATCTGAATTTTTCATAATTATGCAATTTTGCAAAATGCTTAATTTTTTCTAGTAAATACTTCAAAAGCCATAAATATCAAACCGCTTGAACAACTTCGCCACTTTTTTTTCTACGGGATCTATGATGTTTGTAGATATGATATTCTTCGCCTGAGTGAATTAATTCGCTTACGAGGAGAGTTATATATATATATATATATACATTGGATATTTTGTATAAATCATCAGACCGAAACACGAAAAAGTTGGTTAGCGAGAAACGTTTGGGTTTGTCGCGATACATCTGCAGACCAAGCGAGAAAAGTGTTGACCATTGTTTGAAGTTATTTTTAGAATGCATTGTTACTCCACAGCACCGTTATTTATTCCGCAATCGTAGTTTGTTAATGAGGGCTGACTCGCGTATCAAATTCATTCGCGCCAGCAAGGTTACAATTCAGTTGCAGGCAGGTGCCCCAGTTCGTAGGAAGTGCAGTGTGCTTTATTTTCCGTAAAAAATGTATCTTAATGTTTGTTTTTGCATTTATTTAATTCTGTTTATGTAAACGATACAACATTCAACGAAAGAAGTAACAACAGTTGCGTCGTGTATTACACATATAATGCAAATGTAAAATGGTAAATAGTTACGTCGAAATGTAAACATTTACATGCAAATCTTGAGGTAACTATTGTTTTTTTTCCAAAATGCATCAACTACATAGATTTTGATGATTTCCTATACGATATTAAGGAAGTAAATTTGTCGCAATCATTAGCGATTAACAGCGACTCGATGCGACTCCGTTTGTTGTTCTGGCAACGCTGCGCTCCATTTAACCCATACTCTATATCGCAAGCCGTTCATCATAAATATTTTCTCATTGGTCGCCACTCGCGGTTCGCTACCCCGCCATTCTCATACAGTTTTCCTCTTCTTCCCTTTGCCTGACGAGATCGAAACACAAAAACGCTAAATTCTGTGGCTCAAACCTGTGGCGAGCAAGGTTCAAGTTCGCTCAGCAATCAAGTGAGCAGCGCTCGCCAAGCAACGCCTATTTGGCAGTCAAGTAACTGAGCGATCACGTTGTTCGCTGAGTAACGGAGTGGTTAGCAAAGCGCGCTATGACGCCAGCGATCCTGGTTTCGAATCCCAGCCCGGTTGTTCTTAGCGAGTAGCCCTTCATCAATTTCATCATGTCATCCCTCATCCTCATTACAAATTGGCTAGTGGTGCGTCCCAGATTCGATTCCCGTTTCGGTGCTCTAGTATTTTATAGATTTTTAACCTGAGAAATTTAAATTTATTTTTAATTCGTAAATGAAAATTAGTCCATCCACTCAATTAGAATAATTTCCTTTGACTGGAGTGTGGAAAATTTATTTATTTATTTATTACTGAACACAACAGGCGAATGCCCAATTACAGTGTTCTACATTTCTTATTTATCTTTACACTCAGTATTTCAGATCTTCACCACCATGTACAATATATATAAGATACTGATATAATATATTATAAATTACATAAAATATGGAAATAAAATAAACAAGGATAAATCAAGGATAGAAGTTATTTACATTAAAGAAATATATTAATTATGTGTGTAATAAATGACCTGTAAATAATTGACACTCTAAAAAGTACGTACATATATGTAATTGAGTATAAACTACGAAAGAAATATATATTTACAAATATTGCGTTTATGTTTACATTGTTGACATTTATTCTTCCATTCCTTGAATAACTTTTTTGAATGTCCCAATAGGCATGTGAAATATATCTAATGTTGGTTCCCTTTCGGAACATCTGTTGTACAGCTCACACATTCTCCTGATAGGTGATTTATTTATGATGTTCGATCTTCTGTTACTACAGTAGAAGAGGGCCCCTTTGGATCGTGTCTTGGAGATTGGAACTCGTATGTGTATTTGTTATAGAAGATGCTGCACTTGAATATTATTGTTCATGATTTTGTATAAGAAACAGAGCAATTGCATCTTCCTTCTTTTGCTGAGAGAAGGCAGGTTGTGGTGTTTACAGAGGGAAGTGTATGATTCGTATCGGGGATATATGCCTGTTTCTTTATAAGTGGCGTACCTTACATAATATTATATATTAATGTTGTTATAAGTTTCTATGACCAGGTTACTCACTGGTAGTTCCCCAACTTCCTCACGATGGTGGGTGGCGCACCAGTTCCGTAAACTGGTCGAAATCTCAGGAGAAAGTTGTTACGCTTCCCCAAGGAGACTGGAACCATGGCCGTAGCCCGATCCCAAAGCCTGACGCCCACTGAGACGCTGGAAACGTGGCAACAGACTCGCTTCCGGCGTTCCAGTGGACGATAACCTGTAAGATGACCTGCAGACTTCTGGCACGGAAATTCCCGCTTCGGTTGCACACGTTTCCCTGTAGTGGGCGTTGATTTCAATAGAAGCAGGCAACAGAAGTTCTGTTGCCGGACATGTTACATACAGTGTGTTTCAAAAGGTACGACCCGATTTCAAATAATTATATTTAATAATGAAAATGTGTTACTGGTACCCAAATCCTTGAGTTTCACTCACTGTATTATAAATGCTGTACGTCCCCTCCACCTGTTGCACGGATAACATCAAGACGACAGCTGAATTCGTTCCAAACGCGTGTACAGAATTTACTGCAGCCATGATTCTGTCCTTCAGCACATCCAAGCCAATGGGTAATGGTGGAACAAAAGCATGTTGTTTTACATATCCCCACAAGAAAAAGTCACAGGGTGTAATGTCTTGCTGAATTGGAGAACAAAAAAAACGTCTTCTGTTGCACAGACGCCATCTTGTGAACGACTAAGGTTAGCGTCTATTTGGTCACTACTAGTGGCATCTAGCGGCGTTCATTAGAACTCTAGGCCACGGCACTTCAAGTAGTGCAAGTTTCACTGGCGGTGCGTGGATGCACAGATATAAAGTTATAAAATCGGGTCATTCTTTTTTAAACACGCTGTACATTAAAACGGCCTATTAGTAATTTTCAACTTTCTGAGAGAATACGTTTCCCCAGATCATTTTACATTTCTTTTAAGGCCACTTTATGAACACCGATAGGGTAATCTGGACTGGGTAGCCATATACAGTTTAAAGTGGGATCCGAATCACTGTGTGTATACACCGGATATCGAATCCGGGAACACCTTACCACTACGCCATCCGGAATTCCTCTTTCCCAGAGCTTTAGTAATCAATTAACTAGAATAAAATTAAGAAAAATATAAGAAAAATGCATGGATAGTGAAGCAAGCGTAAGGATAAATTAATGATGCAACGGAATTCTAGAAAAAGCATTAAACTTTGATTCAAGTGCAAAACCGAATGTCCCAGATGCGTATCATATCAGATTTTCCACCTGAGTAAAATTTTCGGCAAAGAGGAATTCCCGTTTCGTCGAATATTTTGAAGGGAGGGAATTTTCCCTACGCTGGGAAATTTCAGGTGTTCGCGGCCAAAGTACACCTCATTCATTTTCTTTAAGTAAACAGAAAATTTGTTTAAGAAGTCATGTGGCGAAAGATACCTAGAGAAGGGAAGTACTGTATTTATAGTGGATTTGAAGCAAGCATTTGATGGAGCGAATTGGATGAAACTTGTAGAGATGCTGTATAAGATCGGTGCAGGTGCACAAGAGTGAGGACTCGTAAGATGGTGGCGATTTTTTGTATATTTGCATGTTTTTTTCCCTTGGGGGGAAAATTCATATGCTTTCAACGGATTCATTCATCTCGCTTGCTTGTGTCACGAGCCGGAAATAAAATGCTATGTCCACTCTGGCAAGGATTTATAGTGCATAATATAAATTCATATTTGAGGCGTTAGTGCATATTTGAGCTTAATATGCATATTTTTTGCATATGTTGGAAGTGATTAGTGCAATCAATTCAAGTGTGTCTCTTCCATCTTTTTTTTAATTTGAATTTGAATTTAAAATTCTGGGTGCGTCAGCGCAAAGGCTATTTTGCACCCGTCACTTTGTAAGGGGTTCAGCCCCTTATCAGAACTAAAATAACATAACTGTAACGTCGTGTTGTAACTAAAATATTAAAATATTCTAACTTTGGTTAAAAGCTGAGGCTGTTAAGAGGCACGCAGCACACACAAGGACAAAACACAGGACAACATGGCCATAGGACCAGTCGCCAGAGCCTAGTTCGTCTGCAAAATGCAGTCCAGGGTGTACTACGTGGAAGTCACTCCTTACACCCCTCTCTTCCATCTTATTGCCCTTTGTATAAAGATAAATTGATGTTCGGCAAGTCTGGCAATTTTAATATCCTGGGCAGATCAAAAATATGCGTTTGATCCGTTCGGTTTGCTATATTAAAAATACGCATGTCACATTTGTTCTTCTCTAGTAGGCTCTCGTGGTATTTTAATGTGGATATTTCTTCTTATTTTGTGACTTTACTGTATTATCTTCCCTTGACTACTAGATACCTTGTCTTGTTTTTACAATCTCTTTCTCAATAAAGCCTTGCATTCCTCTTATTAAATATATATCTGTCTGATATCCGTGTTGTTTCTCCATTTTTGATTATTGCTTCTTTTATTTGATTAGCTCATATTCTGTTCCATTCTTCCAATTTCCTTTATGGCGTGGCCATTTCGTAATTTGTATTACATTTTATTTCCCCCTTTCTCTGTCCAATTTCATATCTCACTTTGGTTCCTGTCTTATTGAGCCTTCTTTAAATGGAATTTTTAATATCAGCTCTCTTCATTTGCTTTCATTTTTTCCCGCTAGAGGTCAGCCTTGGCGTAAGGAACTCACTTAGCCGTATGTTCTCATATGCACGCTGCGTAATGCAAGGGTACGGGAAGCCTGATACAAATATTAATTTTCTCCATGCTAGAGGGAAACTAATGGTGCCTGGCACGACCAGAGTTACGAAGTGCATTGTGGGAAGTATATTAGGCGCGTACGTCACTGGATAAATCCACATTATGTGCTCCTAAAGCAGACCACCACCGTATACATTCGCCTATGTTTCTAATCCAAGTGGCAGCCACGAGTGGGAAAAAAGGTAAGCGTATCTCTTTTTTGCTTTATTCAGTATTTAGCGTCTCTTTTCTGCCTTTTTAAGCTAGTGGCTGCGATGAGGATGAATTGTAGTTAAGGGCTTAGAGTTTTAAGGGTTAAAACTTTAGAAATATGCATTTACGCCTTAAAATTACGTAAATATGTCCTGGAAATTGAAAATGTAACAATAATATTGCAAAATATGACTTTCATTAAGCGTTTTACAAAATTATTTTTTTTTATTTTGAAGTAAAGCGTCCTTTAGAATATACTGTTGGTTCTATACGCAGATGAAATATAATCTGAACTATTACTTATTTATTTTTATTGTCGTGTATCTTTTCACAGCATATTCCTGGTAAATTCTGTCATATCCCTCATAGCTTTATATCAACATTTTTTTAAAAATAAAGGGAAGGCAGATGAAATTGTTCTGCATTGCATGCATTTAGGAACAATATGTGGTGAAATATTAAAAATGCCATAAATATGCCAACTCTATGACAAAGTAAAAATATGTTAAAATATGCATTTATATGGACAATAGATCAGCGTCATTGTGTTTACAGAAGATAGGAACGTGTCTAGGAATGGGAAAACAGGACGCGGTAAAAACAAACTGAAGGTCACGGGACCTTTGTCGCTGCCACTACCTCTTCTGTTATAGTTATAGTCCACTTTATGCACAGACAGGCTAATCGGGGTTGGAGCTAGAGCTTAATTTGGGATCAGAACCACTATGTGCCTCCCCCAGGTATCGACCCCGAGACCTCTTGATTACAGGGACTACGATGTTACCACTACACGTAAGGGGCCTCACCGATGGCGCATCGTCACCTTATAATCAAGAGGTCCCGGGTTCGATACCCGGTGGAGGCATACAGTGGTTCGGATTCCACTTTAAACTGTAGGTCCAGTCCCGATTAGCCTTACTGTGCACAAAATGGACTTAAAACACCAACTCAATGCAATACAATACCACTGCACGTAGAACCAAAATTTATTAATTGACACAAATATGTTGACTCCAATAATACATTAAAGCACATAACCCCTAATTAACTTTTGCTGCATCAAAATTCACAGAAATACATCAAAAGGGTACTTTCAATTGCTGCCTTCAGTGTGATTCTTTAAAATGCATAAATTGTGAATATTATACCTCCAGGGTTACCCCCAGGTACCCATTTATACGAGGCTGGGTGGGTCTCAGAGCCGCGCAGAAACAGAGAAATGATCACCTGCCTCGGGATTCGAACCCAGGTCTTCCGCGTGTTAGCCACTTGCTCTACCGGTGTCGTCCTAATTGCGAACAGTCCTAATTGCGAACATTTTCTGCCTAAACAGGAATATATTCGAAGGCTATGTCCTAATCGCGAACACATTTTTCTGCCTGTGACCTACAACTTTCTCTCACACTTCCCGAATCTATTTAACGATTTTTTTAAAGGGACTCAGTTTCAGACTTGAGACTGGTTAGTGTTTTGTTGGATCATAGAAAATTCGACATTATTAAGTTAGTCGCCAGAAGTATATATAATTTAATAATAAAAGTGTGGCCTATTTTTTTTATAGGAATACGTGCTGCACACTTCTTAACTGAAAATAGCTTCGTCATTTAATAATGTATTATTAACTTTACCTAAATTTCAAATTCATATTTCGAAACATATGACACTATTCTTAAAAATTTAGGAATACCACTACATTATAATAATACAAATCATTATTTGTCCAGTGCTTCCTGTTGACGCAGTTTCACATCACTTAGGGAACCAAGGAGTTTTCAAGTTGAAAGTCAGAATACGTCGACAGACTGAAAGGGTGAAATTACCTTGGAGGGATTTACAAAGCAGAAGACCATCATAAGTCAATCGGATTGGCTATTGTTGTTAGTCAAACCAGCTGTCTCTCTGCGTCACTGTTTTTGAAAACGGGATTTTTAGTTTCATGTGTTTGCAATTAGGACATGAAAATATTTGTTACTTTTATGTGTTCGCAATTAGGACGATTTAGGCGTTGTTCGCAATTAGGACTGTTCGCAATTAGGACACAACCGCTCTACCAACTGAGCTACAGCGGCTCCAATATACCTAATTATATTCGATTAATTTTCATATCAGAAGCAAGGAGCAACTAAAAAAATATTATTGTTGTCTTATTGGTAATATATTTTGATGTCTTCCCCGGAGGAAAGTGGCTGCTAAGAAAGTTGTCCCCTCTGCTCCCTACCATAGCGTGAATTCTACCACTGTTCCTTAAGATAGCATCTGATACACCGCGTAACATTTGGAGAAATGTCTCCGTCTGGGGAAAATCGTTCAAAGATTTGTCTCTGGCCAATGCGCTAAGCCTCTGACACAATGTCTGACGTTAAGGGAACGATTGGTGACGTCTTCGGATTGGTGGTCGGGGGGAGGGGGCGGGGGGAGAATTCAGCCACTGAAGAAGGTAACGAACCCGTTCCAGGAACGCACAAATCTCCAGGGATCAGCGGGATGGCAAGGTAATGGAAAATTCTCCTTCACGGAGAGAGGATTACAACCGACCTGTTGGGGAGGGGTGAGGTGAAAGAGAGGACAAGATTATTCAATTTCGCAGCTGCCGGGACGCCGAGGTGTGTGTTTAAGGAAACCGTTCATTTGGTCCCACGTCCCCTAGAAGTTAAATCTCTTTCATGTGGTTCCTTCGAAGGAGTTGTCTTTGCAAATTGTTTCCTCCCCATTAGATATTCGATCTTTCTTTCTACCTTTGCTCAGCTGTGATTTCTGACACCTGTTTTGTTTTCCTGTCAATTTGCTTTAATCGTCCTTCCCGCCTTTAATGATCCGTGGCAGCTGCAATCCTTTTTATGGGTCTTTGGTGTCGCCTTCTTTCCGTCTTTACTGATCCATGGCTTCCGAAATGTCTATTTTCGCGACACTTTGTTTAAACCGTCTTTTCTTCCTTGCTGATCGGTGGCTTCTCAATTTCCCCGCCTCTATTTTTCCGCCGCTTAGTTTAAACCATCTTTTCGGCTTTGCTGATCCATGGCTCGTCTATTTCCCCGTCAATATTTATCACCATCTTTCCATCCTTGATGATCCATTACTTCTGAATTTTCCCGTAACTTTGTTTTGACCGTCTTTGCGCCTTTGCTGATCCATGGCTTGTCTATTTTCCAGTCACTTTGTTTGGACCGTCTTTCCGTCCTTGCTGATCCTTGGCTTGTCTATTTTCCAGTCATTTTGTTTGGACCGTCTTTCCGTCCTTGCTGATCCTTGGCTTGTCTATTTTCTAGTCACATTGTTTTGACCGTCTTTCCGCCCTTGCTGATCCATGGCTTGTCTATTTTCCAGTCACTTTCATTGGACCGTCTTTCCGTCCTTGCTGATCCTTGGCTTGTCTATTCTCCAGTCATTTTGTTTGGACCGTCTTTCCGTCCTTGCTGATCCTTGGCTTGTCTATTTTCCAGTCACTTTGTTTGGACAGTCTTTCCGTCCTTGCTGATCCTTGGCTTGTCTATTTTCCAGTCACTTTGTTTGGACCGTCTTTCCGTCCTTGCTGATCCATGGCTTGTCTATTTTCCAGTCATTTTGTTTGGACCGTCTTTCCGTCCTTGCTGATCCATGGCTTGTCTATTTTCTAGTCACTGTTTTGACCGTTGTTCCGTCCTTGTTGATCCTTGGCTTGTCTATTTTCCAGTCATTTTGTTTGGACCGTCTTTCCGTCCTTGCTGATCCTTGGCTTCTCTCTGTCCCCGTCACTTTATTTGAACCTTCTTTCTGTCCTTGCTGATTCATATGACTACTGGAATCTGTCCAACTCAGCGTCAGTTTGAACCGACTTTCGGATACAATTTGGTCATTTTCTTCTCCATGATATACAAATTCGCTTTGAGAGTCATCGGAATTTATGAACAAGAAATTGAGGCTCTCAAATAACCTCATCATTGCTTGTTAGTTTTCAATGGACCAATGATATCTACGCTTTGCAGCTCCCCACTACTAAAAAGCAGCCAATTCTACCCGTTGTTATCTTCTACTGTACCCCATTCATTCAGTGTTGCAGTCTCATGCCTCCTTTCCATCTGATTTATTGATATGGTTTATTTTGCTTTCTTCTTCTGCCACTTTTGGCAAATCGCGAAGATAAGGATGAACGATGAAGCGATGAAATTGATGAATGGACACTCACAAAGAACACTTATGCCCAGGTCGTCATTCTAATCTGGGATCCCTAACGTCGTAATGCGCTGTGCTAACCACTCTGCCACGGAGGTCGGATTATTTGTGCTTGAATTGTCGTTGTTGGGGATTGTATCGGCTCCTGACAGCATATAGCCAGTCCTCGTCGTCGCCTTGTAATCAAGGCGTCCCGGGTTCGATACCCGGTGGAGGCACATGGTGGTTTGGATCCCACTTTAAACTGTGGGTCTAGTCCCGATTAGCCTTTCTGTGCATAAATTGGACTTAAAGCAACACTTCATATAGCCAGTCCTGTCAACTTGTGAAAGCGATATTGACAGGACTGACTTTCAACGAGCTATGAGATCTAAATGACCGAAAGTCTTGAAAATAATTGTACATGTCATATAAATTTTCTTAGATTCCTTCTTTAGAATCATGACCGACAGTCTTACCAAAATATCGTGAAGAAAACCTATCATGCATGAGTATTCTAGATGGTGGGACTTACGGCAGCGAGTGCCACATCGTAGCCACTACGTCGCGGAAAACGGTTCTACTTACGTGCGGCGTCATCCTCCTTTTAACCCAAGAGTGTTCGTTGGAGACAATATTGCAAACCGCAGGACTAAAGCTTTAAAGATCTCCTTTCATTTCAATCTTGGATTCTTAGTCACTTTCCAGCAAGAAAAAAAAAAGAATTATGGTTTAAATGGAAGACCTTGTACCTTTAGGACGCTGGCGAGGGAGAGGGTTCTTGGCTAAGTCCCAGCTTTCGCCCCCCACCTCAGCCCCCTGGCTGGGATCCACGACGCCGGACTGAAACACAATTCATGCCCGCATTGATTGCGGGACTACCCCGCTATTAATGTGGCCATTCAAATTGCTCCCTCCTGCGTAAGCGACATGAAAATTGAACATCCTGTATTTTTGTTCCTCTGCATTCCTGAGAGCGGGGGAGGAGGGGGTTCGGGTGGAACGGGGAACGCTTTACTTTCCATGTACGTGGCACTTCCGGTCGTGAACAAAGACCACTTCCGGTTGGGTTCCGTTCGTAACGTTACAAATTTTTACCTATTCAGATGGTAATCGAGTTCTATCCGATACAATACCGTTACATAACGAGAGGTCAGAGGTTGAAAAATTATATTAACAGGTTGTTCATAAGAAAGTGTACCTATTTCGTGCATAGAAACAACGGAAGTGTGCGAATTGATAAGGTTAACCCTTGGTCATTCAGAGTCCGTCGACATACGCTCGGAACTCTGACCCATATTACGAAATCCTAGACCACTACGATCCATCCAGCTTAAACTCTCGCCCAGTAAGGGTGTTATTGTAAAGATTTACAATTTCTGCCGCTACTCACCTAATGGCGCTGATGCCTGACCCGTTTGCTTATATCAAAGACGCTTCTAAAGCAGGCGAACTTCACGATTGAGAGACTTGTGATTTAAGTATTTAGTTGTTTCAAATATTTCTCTTGTTGAGGAAACCATAACATTTGCGTCCTCATCGTTAAGGAATAACAATTAAGTATCCACTCACTATCAGAGTAAATGCACACAGGTGCACATGCAAAGTCCTCTAGCGGAGAAAAGTGGAGTTACAGCCAACACAGGAAATCGTATTTATGACTGCCAAAGCGCCCGGCTGGAAGGATCACAGCGGGCGATGGAGGAAACTCAAGATAATTTTTAAATTGAACAGCTGCTGCCATCTCGCGAGAGTTCCAGAAGTTTCACCCATAACTCATCTGATTCACTTCGATTGATTTATTTTGCCTTACCTTTCTGCCACCTTTCGATAATCGCGAAGGGGAGGATGAACGGTGATAATATGAGACGAATGATGGGATAATCACAAACATGTATGATGATTTAACTTCTTTAATGTCGCTTTAGTTTAACTTTTGGCTACTCGTGCTAAGATGGAATGGATGATGGAACCAACACAAATGGAGAGCACTCAACACGAGCCCCACAGAGAGTTATAGTGGTCGTGGATCCAGACGCCAGTGCCTCGTTAGACTGCAAAATGTAGTCCAGGGTGTGCTACGTGGAAGGGACGTTTACATTTGGGTGTTTTGCCGATCCGTAACTCAAGTTCATTCGAGCTCTTCCCCGATGGCGTAGTGGTAACGTCGTCGCCTTGTAATCAAGGGGTCCCGAGTTCGATACCCGGTGAAGGCACATGACACAATGGTTCGGATCCACTTTAAACTGTAGGTCCAGTCCCGATTAGCCTCCCTGTGCATAAAGTAGACTTAAAACAACAAATCAATCAATCCATTGGTCTTGCTCTTGCTCTAAGCTTTCATTTAGATACTACAGAGCATTCCCTGACATTCGCTACGAGACTCGGCGGCAAGCGGCCCGGCGTAAGGGCTTGTCTTTTCCGGTGAACGGGGTCCGCGACAGTCGCTAGAGTCGGTTATTATAATTACAGTTTTCAGATTGTGTACTAACCTTGACTACAGAAGGTGTTGAAAATTGTCCCTCTGCTGCAACACATTCCTGGCATCTCCGAAGGAAATTTGCATTTACACGTGCAAGTTCGTCTACTGTAATTCTCCCGATTTCTCGTATAATATTCTTTTTTAACTCACGGATGGTGTGTGGATTGTCTTTGTATACTTTATTCTTTAGATTTCCCCATTTTTCTTTCCACTTTTATTCAGAACTGACCCTGTTACTCTAAACTTCTTTACGAGGTTTAATATAGTGGTCCTATGTGGAACGGGAACACCTGGAAATTTCATTGCAAAACGTCGTCGCACTTTTCCACAATTCCTCTTTCCGAAGATAAATCCTTTGTTGTAATGTAAACTTTTGTGGTGCCATATTAAGCCACAATCTTCAACACACGGACACGACACAACACAACTTCCGAGGGAGGATTATACTGGCGTCAGTCTGCAACGTCAACAGAAAGGGAAAGAGAGCGAAGGCAGGGAGAGTGAGAAAAACAGACTGTAGCGAGCGACTGCCGCGGACCCCGTTCACCGGGAAAGACAAGCCCTGACGCCGGGCCGCTTTCCGCCGAGTCTCGTAGCGAATGTCAGGGAATGCCCTGTAGAATATTATTAAACGCAAAATTGTAAAGCATTTTGGGGGACATTGTGTGAAGAGAGAGAGAGAGAGAGAGAGAGAGAGAGAATATGAGAATATTGGCAATCACAACCACCAAATCACCCTTGAATCTATCCGAATGTAATTTTCTGCCGACAGAACTGCAAAATATTACTTCGTCTCAAGTGCTAGTTGGAAACACTGCTTTTCAAGCACGGACGCCGCTCGTGTTACGAAATTAGCCACACTTACAACGCTAACAACTTGACGAAGTTTGATATTTCAGAGCTATGAAAGAAACCGGAAGTGCTTCGTGCACCGTTTCCGGTTTCGCACAACAAGAAAACTCTCCTTGGAAACCATCAAACATCAAGAATCGTGAAGTTTGTCCCACACTCGAGAGAAAGCAAGCAAAGTTATGAAGATGAAGGACGCCTCACCACGGGGAATATTATAGATCGCAGCAAAACGCAAGAGCAAGGTTTACGATCGTTCATCATATCTTTCCGACGTCCTGCTTTTAAGGGAATTGTTCTGCATTTTTACAGAAGAGGAAGAAGATAAGACAAACGAAAGCCAAGACGAGACTTTCTCTCTCTGTCTCTTTACTTAAAGTTTCTCAATAAACGGAAGACAACCGTTAAACAGGTGCTTACGTCACAAGCGATTTATTCGTACTAACACATCCTCGCAATTTTTGAGTTTATGGGTTCGAGTCTCGCCCTGGCACAGGCGTCACTACTCGCTCAAATAGTCTACGAGAGAAGTTCTGAGAATCCTTACACGCAGACAGAGTGGATAAAGGAAAAGAGATGAAAAGGATGGTAAATAGAGAGGGAAATAGACAGTGATGTGCGTCTACGCGTAAACGACGATAGTCTACATTCTACACGTAGACTATTTTATACACGTAGATAACGTAATCTATGTAAACAACATGATGAAAGGTGATAACGTAGCAAAGGCCGTCGTGGAATAAAAAGAAAATTATACTGCGTATCAGTTGCTGATGTGTGAGGAGAACTTTTCATACTCTTTCTTCCATATAAGAACAATTTCTCACCTAGGATAAAACCTAACATAGGAAATATTCTAGTGTTTTATGGGGAAAAGATCACTCTTGTCTCACGACTGCCATCTGTTGTTGTGTTTTGCATACCATTTATCTTCTTCCATAGTTGGTGAGAGAAGAGAAGATAAATTTTGTTGTAAATAGGATTCTTTTCAGTTCGTTAGGAACCAATATAGTTTAAAATGTCACTTTCCTTTCATGAAACCCTTGAAAATTAATTTTAATGCATTTTAGATTGTCTACGTAGTCTATGTAAACTACGCGTAGATTACGTGTAGACAACGCATGTAGACGTAAACTTATAGTCTACGGCACATCACTGGAAATAGAAGCAGAGAAGCAGAATAAAGAAGGAGAAAAAGGAAAATAGTGAAACAGAGGAAGGACTGAGAGAACGCAGCAGAAATAGAAATAGAGTAAAATAGAAGGATAGTATATAATTGTGTATATGGAGAGAGAGAAAGATGGAGAGAATAGGAAGTTAAACACACGAAGAAATAAAGAGAGGAGAAAAAGAAAGAAGGAGATAAGAAACAGAGGACGGAATAAAAAAGAGAAATGGTAGGATAAAGAAGAAAAGCAAGAAAAACAGAGAGAGAAGCTAAAGATAGAGAAACAGAGCAAGAAATAAATAAACAGAGGAAAGGATTAAAAGAGAGAGAAATAAACAAAAAGAGAACTGGAAGAAAGAAAAAAAGGAGAAAATTAAAGACATAGAAACAGAAAGAAAGAAACAGGGAAAGAGATAAATAAATGCAGAGAAAATAAGAACAAAGAATTAAGACGGAGAAACAGTGAAACATAAGAAAAAATAGATAGAGATAAAAATAATATCAGCAATCGCAACCGAAGCAGAGACCATCCATTTTGCATCTCATCTATCATCTATTCCTGCTCAAAATTGTGACTAGAGGAGCACAAAGGGACGTACAGTAAAGAAAATTCAACATCTGAGAAAGAAAGAACTTGAGCATTCGGAGTCGGAGATCTTTTTAGATAAACACTCATTCTGTGCTTTTTCTTTCCTCAATGTTGACCCTCCCCCGATAATGTTATGCCTGACACTGTCGCTCTGCAATCAAGAGAACTCTTGATCGATCCCTGGGGAATGCGATTTGGTTGGGATCGCACTTTAAACTGTAGATCCAATATTCATTACTAGGGCCTGGGACTTTATGTTATAACATATTTTTCATTTGGCTTCGGATCTAATATTGGGGTGAGATCTTTACATATCTGATGAAAATCATCCGAAATAAACAAACTTGACAAATCATATTTTGACATATTTCACCAATTTCGCGTTTTTAAAACATGTTTCTTGAACTTTGTTATAATAAGACATATTTCTACATAATTTCGTAATTCTCTCGTACATAATCGGTTATTTCATATTTTTTTCTTCGTAGCTTTTAGTACAACGGATATTTCATATTGTCGATGGAAGGATATGGAAAGCCAGGAAAAAAGGTGCCGTCTTTTCTTAGTACAGAACAATAATACCCCACTTTTTTTTATCCTGCCGACAAATAGCCATGCAAACATTATTGAGGTAAAATGTTCTCTTTCATTGTTGCACGGGAAGTAAAGAAGTTTCGTTCTCATTTCTTTGGCTCTTTCGCTTTTCACAAAAATCAGTCAAAAGTAAAAATAACATTCGGTACATTACAGCCCCTACTCTACTCTATCGGGTATGGGAGAAATTCGAGAGTACTGTTGTGCATATTTTTGGCTTCACTGGGAATATTTCTGACATATTTGTAATTTTTCATGACATATTTTCAAATTTATATGACATAATCACATACATATTTTACACTTTTATAGGACATAAAGTCTCGGGCCCTATTCATTACCCTACCTGAGCACAGAGTGCCTTGAACGATGAACAAAGTTCATTTGAGTCGCGTTTGTGCATCTTTAGGTTAATCACGGTGATGAGGATGAATGATGATGAGAAGAAATTGATGAAGGGACATAAAGAAAGATTTGAACCGAGAGCCTTCGAAAAGGAGATCGTTAGTCGACGCTTTGGTCATCTAGGTGGCGTTAGACGGTCAAAGATCAACTTGAACAATGGAGTAAGGTAGAACTAGCTGATTCGCAAGGGTACAAATTAGGTGTAAGGAGAGCAGCGAAAACTCTAAACATTAAGACCAGTATACAGCGGAGCAAGTGTGGGAGAGACGCGTGCGTTGAGGAACCGTCTTATTGACGGAACCTCCTCATGCTTCTACTGACAAGAGGTTTCCCACAGCATGAACGCAACCGACTAAGCCTCCTGCCTCGCTCACTTCCTTGTACAACGCTACAGTACCGCTGTTGACTCTGAAGTCCATACGTGCATTCAGGAGTTCTCTTACGCCAATACAACGGGTTGACTATGCCTGGAATAAGTCGCGTGACGGAACCAGCATGGAAATAAATTGTTACTAAGGAAAACGCAGAAATTTTGAGTTTTAAGTTTTGGTTGTAGTCCACTTTATGCACGGAAAGGCAAATCGGAACTGGACCTACAGTTTAAACCAGGGTTGTTAAAGGTCCAGGAATTTTAAATAAATTCAATTCCGGTCCAGGAGGGAAAATCAGTAAGCGTAAATGGGTTTTGGACCGTAATTAACCTTTTTATCTGTAAAGTATTTCAATTCGGTCCAGGTACCTTTTTTCGATCAATTTAAATACGGTCCAGGAACCTTTTTTTCTGAATGGATTTAAATACGGTCCAGGAACCTTTTTTCTGAATGGATTTAAATACGGTCCAGGAACCTTTTTTTCTGAATGGATTTAAATACGGTCCAGGAACCTTTTTTTCTGAATGGATTTAAATACGGTCCAGGAACCTTTTTTTCTGAATGAATTTAAATACGGTCCAGGAACCTTTTTTTCTGAATGAATTTAAATACGGTCCAGGAACCTTTTTTCTGAATGAATTTAAATACGGTCCAGGAACCTTTTTTTTCTGAATGAATTTAAATACGGTCCAGGAACCTTTTTTTCTGAATGGATTTAAATACGGTCCAGGAACCTTTTTTTTCTGAATGGATTTAAATACGGTCCAGGAACCTTTTTTTCTGAATGAATTTAAATACGGTCCAGGAACCTTTTTTTCTGAATGGATTTAAATACGGTCCAGGAACCTTTTTTTCTGAATGGATTTAAATACGGTCCAGGAACCTTTTTTTCTGAATGAATTTAAATACGGTCCAGGAACCTTTTTTTCTGAATGGATTTAAATACGGGCCAGGAACCTTTTTTTCTGAATGAATTTAAATACGGTCCAGGAACCTTTTTTTCTGAATGAATTTAAATACGGTCCAGGAACCTTTTTTTTCTGAATGAATTTAAATACGGTCCAGGAACCTTTTTTTCTGAATGGATTTAAATACGATCCAGGAACCTTTTTTTCTGAATGAATTTAAATACGGTCCAGGAACCTTTTTTTCTGAATGGATTTAAATACGGTCCAGGAACCTTTTTTTCTGAATGGATTTAAATACGGTCCAGGAACCTTTTTTCTGAATGGATTTAAATACGGTCCAGGAACCTTTTTTTCTGAATGAATTTAAATACGGTCCAGGAACCTTTTTTCTGAATGGATTTAAATACGGTCCAGGAACCTTTTTTCTGAATGGATTTAAATACGGTCCAGGAACCTTTTTTTCTGAATGGATTTAAATACGGTCCAGGAACCTTTTTTCTGTATGGATTTAAATACGGTCCAGGAACCTTTTTTTCTTAATGGATTTAAATACGGTCCAGGAACCTTTTTTTCTGAATGAATTTAAATACGGTCCAGGAACCTTTTTCTGAATGGATTTAAATACGGTCCAGGAACCTTTTTTTCTGAATGGATTTAAATACGGTCCAGGAGCCTTTTTTTCTGAATGGATTTAAATACGGTCCAGGAACCTTTTTTTCTGAATGGATTTAAATACGGTCCAGGAACCTTTTTTTCTGAATGGATTTAAATACGGTCCAGGAACCTTTTTTTCTGAATGAATTTAAATACGGTCCAGGAACTTTTTTTCTGAATGAATTTCAATTCGGTCCAGGAACCTTTTTTCCGGAAGAATTTAGGTTATGCCCGGGAATGTTTTTCCTCACATCAATTTAAATACCTTTTTTCAATGAAACAATACGTAACATGGACCGAATTTAAATTATGCTAGAAAAAAGATTCCGGTCCTGCAGCGGAACCCAATAGAACCCATTGGAATTTATGGGTTTTCTGGGCCTTTAACAACCCTGGTTTAAAGTGGGATCCGAACCACTATTTCCCTCCATGGATATCGAACCCGGAGCCCCCTTGAGAAAAACGCGACGACGTTACCACTACGCCATCGAGAAAGTCTGGAAAACGCGAAAAAAGCGACCAAATATGAAGAAGGGGTAACAGCGGATAGAAATAAGTTTCAAATTAATAAACACGAACTAGACTAGAGACGATTATAATAATATAAACGAGATGGTAATAATAACGGAAAATCACAATATTTTTCCCCAATCTTTCGATACGGCAGGTTGTAAAGTAAGTCACAAGTGACTTGATTTTCGCGTCGCTAATCGCTAATCGCGACGATGAGGATGAATGATGATATCATGAAATTCGTAAAGGGACATATACAAAGGAAACCCGTGCCTAGGTCGGGATTCGAACCAGGGTCCCCTCGCATGGAAGCGTGGTGCGCTAACCACTCCACCACGGAGTTCGACACCTTGATCAAGGATTACCCCGGATCGCTATTGTGTTGAATATTATCTTCAAGGTGCAGAAAAAACCGACCTCCCTGCTGGGGTGGTTAGCACAGCTCGCTACGACGCCAGGGGTACTGGGTTCAAATCCCGGTCTGGTCATGTGAGTGTCCCTTCATGAATTTCATCATACCAGCGCTCATCCTCATCTTCGCGATTAGCCAAAAGTGGCAGAAAACGAGGTAAAATAAACTAAATGAAGCAAGCAATCTATGTCCAGAAATATTGACTTTTCATAAACATCGTAGCCGTAGCCAGGTCTTCACAATAACTGCAAGTTTTTTCTCATCTTCACTTCTTCACGACGCAGTAAGCATTCCTAGCAGTCAATATAAGAACTAAGAATTTGGAGAAACTTTCATAGACCATCTTTAGGACAGAGAGATTATAACATCCTGATAATGCTCCCCATTTTTAATTTTTTTCTGTTCTCTTAATTTTCTCCAACTCTAGAGCAATCTACACAGCATCCGTAGCAGAAGATATCCCATTAACAGCCGGCCGGTCTCCGCACTTAGGCTTTCCTCTTCTGAGGGACATCTCCCATTTCTGCTCCTACGACACCCAAAGGACCCTCTTCACGTAATAAGTGACGTAATACCCATTTCCCTCCCATCCCATCATTCATTGCGGTTAAATGCGGCTAATACGACGTAACTCGAACTAAAAGACTGCCGTGAGGAGAAGTTGAATCCGCAAGTTCACGTGACAATGTTTCTTTCTCTCCCCCTCCCCTCCTCTCCTCCTCTATGTAGCTGAAGTTTCAAATGTTACTGCTGGGATTGCAATACGACAATTAAAAAATTTCATTTCCCCTCTTTCTCTCTCTCCCTCTGTCTCTCTCTCTCTCTTTTATTTCGAGCTCGGTCTTCTGTCTCTTGCGCGCGGACCGTAACGAAAGCAGCCGTTTTTGGCAACCCTGCAAATGGGATTTGGAGCGAATTCATTCGTTGTTGAGTAAAATAGTATAATTTCGTCAGTGTTGCCAGATGCATTGAAATGTTCAGAAACCGTGAACAAGGTTGCCAGGTTCGTCAAAAAGCAATTTCAAGTCAGAATTTCAGGCTTATCTCATTTTAACTACGACATGAATCCTGGAAACTTCTTACCACTCTGATTCGGTCATACTACGGTGTGCATGAAACTTATTTCAGCTTACTTTGGAGGCTGATTCCCTACAATTGCTAAGCTTCATTTGTCTCGTTTTTAGGGGTGGCATTTTCGGAAGACATGCAAATGTCAACCTCTCGTCCATGTAGTACACCCTGGATTGCATTTTGCAAACTAACGAGGCTCTGGTGTCTCACAACCAGTATAATCCCCTGTGGCACTCGTGTTGCCTTGTCCCTATATGTTTGTGGTTGTTCCTTCATGTCATCCTCATCTTCGCGATTAGCCAGAAGTGGCAGAAAAGCGAAGTTTTGGTTTCAGTTGGTGTTTTGAGTCCACTTGATGCACAGTAAGGCTAATCGGGACTGGACCTACAGTATAAAGTGGGAAACGAACAACTTGTGCCTCCACCGGGTATCGAACCCGGGACCCCTTGATTACAAGGCAAAAACGCTATCAGTGCCTAGAAAAGCGAAATACTTTAAAGTAAATCAATCATATGTTTGTGTGTTTAGTTCTCGTTCCTGCCACTCGTGGCGCTGTGGCTTATGCTAACTGAAATTGATGTTCGTCCCAGTTTCATAAAGTTCGTAAAATGAGTAAATAATTTGGGAAATTTCACACTAAGGTTTCAGATTTCCTCGCTAGTTCCTGGAGGTTAATCAGCATTATAACAATTGAAGGAAATCCGACGAAATACATTTCGAACTCGGGCGACTCGGATTACCAGCAGGTGACGCTAGCACTTGGGTTCCCATTTTTTAAATTGATACCTTATTAAACTTAAGTCATTTGTTTGCAGATCATCCTTCCTTAAGGTAAATACGTATCCAAGGAGATGCTGCAACTCTAGCATAAAGAGGCAAGATAACAGTGCCAAGAGGTAATTAGAGAAAGCGAGAGCGATAAGATAAACGGAAGCATCAGCTAAGAGAGCGCGTGCAGAGAAGAGTACAAGGCTGTAACAGCTTTAATAGGATCGCAGACATATTGAGATCGTAATTTGATAAGAAAGTAAGGAGAAGCGAGATGAGAGTATGAAAGGGGTGGAGACTTGGAAACGAGGGGGCGGGTGTGCTTTGAAAAATGAATGAATCTCGCGGGAAACTGCAGGCCCTGACAAGCTTGCTCTATTATTCTCCAAGAGCTTCTTCTGCTGTAATTTGATACTAGCACCAGTGCCGTACAGGCCACCCCAGCAGTTCTGTTATTGTTATAATTGTGATATAAAGTGAAGTTATACACTAAACTGATACGGAAACCTGTCAGTGTTGCACTATGCAGATATTAAAAGTATCACAGAACTCAACACCCGAAATCACTCATGCAACTACGTATTTCCTGATGTTCATAATCAATGAACAAAATTGCAGTTCTCAATCAGGAAATATTAATTACCAAACATCATTTCCGTCATTGTTCCGTTGCTATGTGCTTCGTTTGCTCTGTTGCTAGGTCCTTCATGGATCAGTTGCTGTTTCCTTTGTTGGCTCCGTTGCTATGTCCTTTGATAGCTCCGTTTCTATGTCCTTTATAGATTCGTTGCTATGTCCTTTGATATCTCCGTTGGTATGTCCTTTGATAGCTCCGTTGATAGGTCATTCATGGATCCGTTGCTATTTCCTTTGTTGGCTTCGTTGCTATGTCCTTTGATAGCTCCGTTGCTATGTCCTTTGATAGCTCCGTTGATAGGTCCTTCATGGATCCGTTGCTATTTCCTTTGTCGGCTCTGTTTCTATGTCCTTTGATAGCTCCGTTGCTATGTCCTTTGATAGCTGCGTTCCTAAGTCCTTTGTTTCCTCTGTTGCTACCTCCCACTAAATAAATCCGTTACTAGGTCATTTGTTTCCTCTGTTGCTAGGTCCTGTTGATAACTCCGTTGCTACGTCCCGTTAATGGCTACGTTGCGAGGTCTCGTCGCCAATGAAATCATATCCCCATTTCTTCAAAGGTATACTTCCAAACCAAACTTCAATATATCGATATACATAACTGAAAAATGAATCTATGAAAAAGTGGTATTCGAAAACAAAGGGTGTTTTCCACATATGCTATAGTCACGTGAGATTAAAGTCACTTGTAGTGTACCAAGTGCTTTTGCTGCAAATCTTGGAGATGAAGGAAGTTTTATTAAATTTCTTCTGTCGTTACATTTTCAGAAATTCCTTATCTTCCCTATCTGGACCATGGCTTCAAAAACGAATCTCTCCAGGATTTATTCTGTCCTTAACTTTTTCCTCGCCATTGCTCGCCACAGAATACCTTCTCTGAGGCACCTCCACAAGACATATATCATATCTGTCTTATCTAACTACCACACACTCGTCGCGAATTAGCAGACATGGAATATTTGCATAAAATCATCAATTTATGGTTTACCAATTTTGATCTACGAGTCCCCACCCAGCTAACCCACAACCTAAATCTCTTTCACAATCCCACTACAAGGCCCTCCCTTCTACAGCAGTCTCTTTCTACAGGATTCCTCTCTCATGTAATAACGTACCTCCAAATGTTAGCATATTCTTTCCAGAGCACAGTTTCCGATAATTGTTAACAATTTATTTACCATATTGTAATCTATTCTTTCATTGTTATTTTTGTTGTCTTCCTTCTGTTACTGTAAGGGTAAAGTTCCCCGCGCATATGGAACCGTGTCATGAAGACACATTTAGGGGGTGCGGGGGTAGACCCCCCACATTCTTGATCTCCGCCATTTTGGACGTGATGTGATCAGCACCACGCTCCGTCCGCCTTTCCTTTACGTCAAAGGGTTGTCCCCAGGTAGCCATTGATTTAGAGGCTGAGTGAGCCCCATAGTCGCTTTATCCTGTTACTGTTTCAGTATAAAATGGCCATTCAGTACTCTATCTGAATGATAGAAAAAAAAATAACATTACTCCGCGATAAGAAATAATAACATACAACAAGTTTGTTTTTACATAATGTGTAAATTCGTTACTTAATTATAGGAAACATTTTCTATTTTCAACTCCCCCCCTCCCTCGCCCCAAACGCAACCTCTCTGGCTGTTGAATGACTGCCTCGCACACACATACAAAAAAAACGAAACCATGTGTGTTGAAAAAAACACGGTGTATATGGTGTCGTTGGGGAATTCCCGTCCCCATGGCATCCAATCAGCTTCACGTTGCTGCCTGCACGTAGTCCGTGTGCCAAATGCAATTTTGGGACACACGAAGCAATTATGAGTCTATAAATATTTACACTTTTCCAACTTAATTTTAAGCTAATTTATGTATGTGAAAATTATCCCGGTTTTATATCGTGTAGCTTTTTCCTTTGCAAAGGCCCGGTGAGTCAGTTATTAAAAATCGCGGTTTTTCATCGTTATGTTCCAGAGACAAGGGAGATGTAATATACAGGTATATATATATGTGTGTGTGTGTATGTTATGTTCCAGACCATGGAGAAACCTGTAATATATATATATATATATATATATATATATATGTATATATATATATATATATATATATATATATATATATATATATATATGTGTGTGGGGGGGGAGGGTGCGTGTGTGTGTGTGTGTGTGCGCGCGCGCGCGCAGGCATGTAACCAGGAGAACTAAGGACGCTGAAGCCCCCTTAAATTCTACAAATATCTAATTTTAATGCTATTTTTATTGTTAATAACAGAAATAAAGTTATAAGCACACTAAAAACTGCATTACATTGAAAACGTTAGATATTTACTGATACGGTGGATCGAGTAGCAAAATGTCTCTATTTATGTAATAACAATAAATTTGGATTGAAATTGGTATATTCATAAAAACTTATAAACGTTATTGTTGTAAAATCTATGGCCTGACCCCTCTACAAATATTTCTGGCAAAGCCCGTGCTGATTAGGGATGATCCCCCCTCAAAATAAAATTCTATCTACAAGCCTGTGTGTGTGTGTGTGTGGGGTGTGTGTGTGTGTGTGTGTGTGTGTGTGTGTGTGTGTGTGTGTGTGTGAAAGACAAGAACGTCCAGCAGAGAGACAGATGCCATGTGTTGTTGCATTCCAAGACTGAGCATATCACTTGATCCCTAATATAACGATATTCCAAACTTTTTGTGAGAGGTGTATATGTACTATTGCTTTATGTACTTGCCTTTCAGAGGGAGTAACCTTCATTGCTCTACCTGTTATGTGTTTCCGTTACTTCCCCAGGCAAATTGTTTGCATTATAATATAAACACTAACAAAGGGCGGTCCGATCGAATTAAAAGACATTGAATAATTACCATACAAACAATGTTATATTATTTAGCATGAATATTGGAAAAACTCAGTTTCTTCTTCAATGATAGCCCAGACGTTCAGTTTAAGAATAGATAAGACACCTGAACCCAATATGGCCTATATCCTGTCGCAGCTAACTGTAGAGCAGAGCCGCGCATAGCGGTAGCGGAGTAGGACGGAAATCGAGTGGTTAAAGCGCAACGTTGCCAACCGTTACCGTACGCGTGCATGTACAGAAATTTCAAACTTTTGACGCCAAATGCACGGCTTGTCAAAATTTGCATTTGTTGTTTTATCCCTAATATATCCCTAAGAAATCCTTAATCCAAGCGTACGGACCTGTAGACAAAAATACGGTCCGTTTGCCATGTATGTACGGTATTATCGGTTTCAAAAGTTTGCAACACTGACAGAGCAAACCTGGAAAAGCGGGTAACTCCCGTCGTCCATTACGCAATCCCGTTTCTCTCACTCTTCATTGGTGGAGCCGTCTCCCGTCACTTCTTGCGCAGAGACTTGTTCTCGTTCGCCTGGTCTACAGTTAGCTGGTACGGGGTACAGTACCCAATATGTCCTATGTGGTGTTTCCAAGTAGTTACATGGTTAATTCAACAGATGACGCTAGTATGTCATTTAGACTATCCGAACAACGTGATTGAACTTGTTGAGTGAACCTAAAGTACAGTAACTTGAAGACAAAGAAGCGAAATAGCTGAACCTCGTGATTGTGTTCTACGTAATCTAATATTGTATAGTAAAGTTAATACCTACTACATCTTCCAAGTGATAGGAGTTTATATCTCTAGTACATATTATGATAGCTCATCATTTGTACTTTGCAACAATGTATTCACTTTAGACTCTAATCTAAAATACTGTTTATAACGATGGAAAAGAGAACACCACGTAAGGTGTACTCATTATGGCCTAAATAGGAATATATCGTAAAAGACATGCGCAAATGTGACATTTGTTGATCTTATGTTCACGTAGTGTGTGTGGAACTCACTAAGCATGATAAAGCACCTTTCATTATCTCAGACTGTGATGTGTAATCATGGTCTTCTCGTAACAGTTGTGACATGTGACACTCCCTTGTTTATTGGTTTGTGCAAATCTCATGTCATTATGTAAATAAAATGTAAATTTATCAATATACTCATCTACCTTTAAAAACAACATAGTTGTACTTTCTTTACAATTTCTGTTGGATATTTTGATGTGAAAGAAAAAAATATATGACTAGGCCATATTGGATAAATATGTACTCAATATGGCCTAAACGTAACTTTTTAGTAAAATCTTTCCTGCACCCATTTTATTATTTGCAATTGGCTCAAATTTTCAGGAAATGTACAGAAATGTTCCCTCTTTTGAATCTTGCCACTAGTTTGATCTCTCTGACTTTGTAAACCACTAGAAAGAATTGCAAACCTTAGGTAGGCCATATTGAGTTCAGGTACCTTATAAAGACTATTTATTTAGTGATTAAATATATGTATATACAAAATATTACAAAAGGAATAACGCCTACATAAAAAATGGCATGATCCAATTAATGAAATACTCTTTCTGAAATATATAAAGGAGTGGTTCGTACTCTGGGGTAGACCACACACAAACCACAAAACGTGTCAATTGACACATACGTGGGTTGTAAATAAAGTAGTGGCAACACTGTCAGGAAAAGGTAATGACACCGTGCATGTGCTATCAGGCAGTGGGCAATGTCAGTTTGAAGCCATGCTGATGTGTGTAGTGTCAAAAGTGGTCGGTACAGCGAGTGCTGTGGTGTATGTACGATGTTGGAATGAACACCATTTTCTGTACTGCTCTAAAACATGTTTTCAAAGGTAGAACAGTGATTGTGGATCAAAATCCAGGTTTGATCATGGTAAAAATGCACAAGAATGTGATCAAAACTTGCATGAGGCCAGAAGCAACAATAACTGATGGTTGCACAACAGTGACAATATCGGGAACCCAGCATGATGCAATTTTCCTCATGTTGAGGCAGTTCTCACGGACGCATCGCAACCTTCTAATGAAATGCACTTACCCATTATGCAACCATCAGATACGGCTAGGTATTTTTGCCACAGGCTTCATGCAAGTCTTGCTTACATTTTTCCCACAGGCAACCTGGATTTTGATCCACAATCACTGTTATACCTTTGTAAACATGTTTTAGAGCAGTACACAAAATGGTGTTCATTCCAACATCGTATATACACCACAGCACTCGCTGTACCGGCCACTTTTGACACTGCACACATCAGCATGGTGACATTGCTCACTGCCTGATAGCACATGAACAGTGTTATCACCTTTTCCTGACAGTGTTGCCACTACTTTTTTTGCTACCCACATATACGTGTATGTTGACTCCAATAACACATTAACGTGCATAAACTTCAAATTATGCACTTTATGGTGTGTCAAAATACATACAGAATGCATAAAAGGGCACTTTCATCAGCTTATGTTCCGTGTGATGCACTAAATATGCATCAATTTGGAAGATCTGACAAGATCATGAAGGATAACAAAATTGCACATTAGCAGTGTCAATTCATGCATTAAATTTCAGTACGCGTGGAGACATTTGAATTTACGTTAGTCGCAGGGGTCTTGAAGTTGTGTAACTGTTAGATATAGTAACGTCTCAAATTCATAAATTCCCATAAGAATGTTTCATTATTATGTCAAACCGAAGATCACATATTCTCTAGGCCTCCCCGATGGCGCAGTGGCAGCGTCCTCGCCTTGTAATCAAGGGGTCCCGGGTTCGATACCCGGTGGAAGCACTTACAGGTTCCGATCCCACTTTAAACTGTAGGTCCAGTCCCGATTAGCCTTACTGTGCATAAAGTGGACTTAAAACACCAACTCAACCAACCAACCAACATATTCTGTAAATTTGCTTTGAGGGTCTTGAAATATAGATTTGTGTATTATGTTCATTTTATATCATTTTGCTGAACTGGAAATCATAAATGTTCTCTATTTCATTTTTGCGTCGTTTGTCTTGTTAAAATATGTGGGCCAACGCTACCGGCTAGTTTCACCCGTCTCAAGATATTAACTAACAATTACTTTACATTGTGTTACTAACGTTGCGGTCTGTAGAACTAGATAACTCGCAACAACGTGGGATAACGACGATTTGTTGAAATACAGATGCATAAACCTTTTGTAGTGTAAACACTGAAGTTGTGGTATTTTTTATGGACCCCTGTACCTTAGTGTTAAGCATAACGTGATGTCACAAAGGTACTGGTTATGTAAGCACTACATTGCACCTAAATTGAGGATAAAATTCCCTTCAAAGTGAAATTTACGAAAACAAAACAGCCGATCTATGTGCTCTGGAGGGGATAAAAACGCTTAGCAAGTCAGGAATTGTATAACTTTTCAAAGAGAGGAGGGGATATCTTGAGCAACTAATTCAGCAAAATTGCACAAGTTCTTCGAAAAATAGTTTAATATAGAGCAACAACCAGCCACAGAATGTTACGATGGCATTTTTTGCGTAACTTGTTTCGAACTCCGTTACAGGTGTCAGTAATACATATGTTGATTTGATTTGATTGTATGTTTTAAGTCCACTTTATGCATAGTAAGGCTAATCGGGACTGGACCTACAGTTTAGAGTGGGATCCGAACCACTATGTGCCTCCACCGGGTATCGAACCCGAGGCCACTTGATTACAAGGCAATGGCGTTACCACTGCACCATCGGTGAGGCCCCTAATACAAATGTTGTTTACAACGGAAGAAATCTCTGCAATTGCAAATTGATTATACGTGATGAACATTTCAAGTTCTCCTTGAACAGTTTAGAATATAAACGTTGGCAACAGTGGCTGCATGACTCATGTACAGGGTGGCAATTAATGAAAATAAAACCGTCATAATTTCTGAACGGTTCGCGAGATGACGTCCAAACTGCGTGGCTGGCCACAGGGCATGATGGGAATTCGTATGCGTATGCGCATGCAACGTGTTGATGTCGGTCATTTGCAAGTGAAAATGTCCTGGAGGAGTATTTTGGGGACCGCATTCTGGCTCTGGGGCACCCAGAGGCCACTGGAAGGGGGCTATGTTAAGGACAAGGTGGACAGAAATAACCCCAAAAGCATTGCCGAGCTGAAAACTGCCATTCGGGAGGTCATCGATATTTCGACACTTCAGCGGGTCATGCAGAATTTTGCTGTTCGTGTGCCCCACATCATCGCCAGAGATGGCAGACATATCGAACATGTCATAACCTAAATCCGAATGTCTGTCTGTAGTGCCATTTACATGTACAATTTCCGTTTTATTTCATATAGTTCATTAATTGTCACCCTGTATCTGGAAACTGTGCACAACCGGAAAAAGAGTTCTCTGGCGGATAAGACAAGTAGATCTTTGGAAGTTTTCAAGGCCTGCCAGTTACCGATGGGCGCTTGCTGGCTCAAAAGCCAGGAAGAGAGTTCCTACTCGCTGACTTGCTAGGCGGGGGAAGGAGGGAAACCTGACCCGGCAACCAAGCGGGCATATTAAGCGAAATTGGTCCGCTGTTCAGGGCTCCATTCGCAAGTCAGATCGCCACCCTTTCCAGTTCGCTCACCCTTGTACACGATTGGAAGATAAATAAAGCTCACAAGGTCAGCAGCCAATGGAGAAGGTGGCCCATGTATGAGGCAAAAATTACGTTTAATTGGCAGTGCTTCTGGACTACTGCCAGTGGTCAGTAGGGAAAGCAGTACCGTAAATAGGACACGATCTATCCGGCAAAATCAGCCAGTTGGAAAACAAGCAGCCCGTTTAAGTAGAGAAGCGAATTTCAAATAATTCGGATCAAACGACGAATTTGGTAACCAGTTCTCGGCATACCCTCGTATATGAAGTTGGATACACTAGCTTCTTATCTGCAGGCACCAGGCTGAAGCACGGATTTCAGCGACTTCTCCCAATGCAACCTTAAAGCTCTTTTCAATTTGCTTTTTTTTTACATCCTCCGCAGTCTGCAATAATAGGCGAGCGAGAGAGAGAGAGAGAGAGAGAGAGAGAGAGAGAGAGAGATATCGCAGGGAAAATAGACGAATGGGGCAAAGGGACAAATTGCATTTCCACGTGATGCCTTCATCGCCAGAGAACTTGCCACTTCTCCTTTCTGCGGAGACTGACGAGGAAACTTTCTTGGGGGAAAAACTTGTTGCAGCTTCTCGGAAATGTTTCCTTATTCCCTTTATCTTTTATTTTTTTTCCTCTGCTCTCGAGAAGCACGTATGAAACTAATGACATTCTAGCTCTGACGAAAAACAGACCTCCCCTTGGCTTCTTTCGCTCGTACAGTATCAACAACAGGAGATCCAGAGAAGGACGAAGAGATGCTGGGAGACAGAAACAGAGAAGGCGCAAGAATGAAACATAGGGTGCGCGAGAACATGGAGAAAGTATAAGAAGGGACAGAAAGAGAAAGCGGGAACATAGACAGCCAGAGAGAGATAGCTAGACCGAAAGAGAAAAAGATAGTGCTTAGAAAACAGAGAGAGGGGGAGAGAAGGAAATAAGAAAAAGAGAGAAGCAAGAGGCCAAGAGAAGAGACAGAGGATGGAAGAGAATACAGAGAGAAGAAGATTGCAAGAGTAGAAAGAAAAGGGAGGAGCAAAGACAGTGCATAGAATACAAAGAGAGAGAAGGATAAAAAGAGAGGAAAAGAATTAGATCAAAAAAGGGAAAACGGTAGAAAGATAAGAACAGAGAGAAATAGAAAACGGGGAAGAGAAAAAGAGAGAAGAGAGTGCTTAGGAGACGGAGGAGAAAGAGACACTAAGAGAACTCGAGAAAGTGAAAGAAGAATACACGGAGCTTTAGGAGAAGATAAGGAAAAGTGAAAGAAAAAGGAAGAATTAGATTTGAATGGTTTAGTATTTAAACGCCGCGTTTCTGCCACTTTCGCTAATCGCAACGAATGGTCATAAGATAAAATGGATGAAGGGACATCACGAACATACAGGTATATGAACTACTTAAGTCTCACAGAGGGTGGATCCAGGCGCCAGCGTCTCGTTGACCTGCAACATAGGGTGTACTACGTGGAAGTAAAATTGACTTTTAGGTGTTTCAATGAAGGTCACCTCTTAAACCCCAAAAAGAGAAATATAGAAGGAACATGCGTGAAAAGTAGAGAAGGAGCTCACAACATAAACTAGAGATAGAGAGAGAGGAATCGAGAGCAAAGGGTGGAAATTGAGAGAGGAAGAAGGGTGAAATAAGGAAATAACCGAAGTGCGGAAAGGAGAGAGAGAAAGATGAGTGAAATATAGAAAAAGAGAGAAATTGAAAGCGAAAGAAAGAGGAAAAGGGAGAGGATGAAGAGTGAAATAGAGAAAGATAGAAAAATCGAGAGCAAAGCTGCGGAAAAGAGAGAAGAACAAGAGTGAAATAGAGAGAGACAGACAGAGAGAGAGAGAGAGAGAGAGAGAGAGAGAAATAGAGAACGAAAGTGCGGAAAAGAAAGGTAAGAAATAGAGTAATATAGAGAAAGAGATCGAGAACGAAATTACAGAAAAGAGAGACGATGAAAAGTCAAAGAAAAATAGAGATATCATGAGGGGAAGTACGGAAATGAAAGAGGAAAAAGAGTGAAATGGAGAATGTGAGAGAAAGCGAAATCGAAAGTGCAGAAAAGAGAAAAAAAAGAATAATGAAAGGAAGAGAGGGTGAAATAGAGAAAGAGCCGAAGTACGGAAAGGAGAGAGAGAAAGAAGAGTGAAATATAGAAAAAGAGAGAAATTGAAAGCGGAAGAGCGGAAAATGGAGAGGATGAAGAGTGAAATAGAGAATGATAAAAAAATCGAGAGCGAAGCTGCGGAAAAGGGAGAGGAACAAGAGTGAAATAGATAAAGAGCGAGAACGAAAGTGCAGAAAAGAAAGAGATGAAATAGAGTAATATAGAGAAAGAGAGAGAGAGAGATTGAGAACGAAATTACAGAAAAGAGAGACAAAGAAGAGTCAAAGAAAAATAGATTTATCATGAGGGGAAGTGCGGAAAAGAAAGAGGCAAAAGAGAAGTAAATGGAGAATGTAAGAGAAATCGAAAGTGCAGAAAAGGGAAAAGAAATAAGAATTAAAGGAAGAAAGAGGGATAGCGCTCTGTAAATAAAGAGTGCACGAGGAAATTAAGATTACGGAAAGAAAGAGAAACAGAGAACACGCAAGAGAAAAAGAGAAGATTCTGGAAAGAGAGAGAGTTTCCGAGAGAACGGGTGAATAGAAAGAAAGAGAGAGAAGACAACATTCCCAAACAATTCTCCAGAAACTGATATGAGGATCCTCCAAAAAGCCTCAATTCCTCTCACAGAGTGTTTCCTCGTTTCCCGCTCCAAATGGCAGAGGAAGAGCTGAAGGATAGAGGGAAAAGACGAGAATAATTCGCAAACGAAGAAGAAAGAAGTTTGGGTCGGTATACGTTCCCCGTCTGTCAACTTGTTATCCCGCACACTCCTAGAATTTTGAACAGTCAACAGCCAAGATAAATAAATTGTTTTAAAAGTTTGCTTCGGGAGATTCGAAGGAGAGGTTTCTTTGTAGTGTACTTAGGGAACTTTCCTGAAATAGAAGCCCAGATGTTAGCCGTGTATTGTACCCATTAAAAGCGGAAGCATTACGATCCTTTATGCAATTTACTTCAGCTATATGCAACCATTGATTTTAGAAAAACCGAAAATGAAGTATCATTTATTATACAGGTTGTCCCACAATTATTTGAACTACTTTAACTCTTGATTTTTAAAAGCTAAATTCTTGTACGACTTATTTGCAAAGTTTGCAAGTATATTATAGTTGTTCACTCGTAAATGTTGCCTGTCGTTGCCTACGCCTAGACACTCTTGTTTTTTACAAGTAGATACAAACTATCTTAGCCTACCCATAGATGCAGACAGTCTTTGTCTACGCGTAGATGAGACTATATTTGTCTACGTGTAAATGCAGTCTGTCTTTATCTACGCGTAGATGTAAACTGTTTTTCTCTATACGTAGTGGAAACTCTCTTTGTGCGGAGATTGTTTTTGGCTACGCATAGATGCAAGTTGTCTTTGTCTGCGCGTAGATGCGAACTGTCTTTGTTTACGCGTAGATGCAGACTGTCCTTGGCTACCCGTAGTTGTAATTGTCCTTGTCTACCCGTACTTGTAGACTGTGCTTGTCTCTCCGTAGTTGCAGACTGTCTTTGTCTACGTGTAGATGCAGATTGCCTTTGGCTACGTGTAGACGCAGACTATCTGCGGATACGCATAGATGCAGACTGTCTATGGCTATGCATGGATACAGACTGTCTTTGTCTACGCATAGATGCGAACTGTCTATGGCTATGCGTGGATACAGACTGCCTTTGTCTACGCATAGATGCGAACTGTCTATGGATACGTGTGGATACAAACTCTCTTTGTCTATGCATAGATGCGGACTGTCTATGGCTACGCGTGGATACAGACTGTCTTTGTCTACGCATAGATGTGGACTGTCCTTGTCTCTCCGTAGTTGCAGACTGTATTTGTCTATGTGTAGATGCAGATTGCCTTTGGCTACGTGTAGACGCAGACTGTTTGTTTACGCATAGATGCAGACTGCCTATGGCTACGCGTGGATACAGACTGTCTTTGTCTACGCATAGATGCGGACTGTCTATGGCTACGTGTAGATACAGACTGTCTTTATCTACGCATAGATGCGGACTGTCTATGGCTACGCGTGGATACAGACTGTCTTTATCTACGCATAGATGTGGACTGTCTATGGCTACGCGTGGTTACAGACTGTCTATGGCTACGCTTGAATAGAGACTGTCTATGGCTACGTGTAGATACGTGTAGATACAGACTGTCTTTGTCTACGCATAGATGCAGACTGTCTATGGCTACGCGTGAATAGAGACTGTCTATGGCTACGTGTAGATACGTGTAGATACAGACTGTTTGTCTACGCATAGATGCAGACTGCCTATGGCTACGCGTGGATACAGACTGTCTTTATCTACGCATAGATGTGGACTGTCTATGGCTACGCGTGGTTACAGACTATATATGGCTACGCGTGAATAGAGACTGTCTATGGCTACATGTAGATATGTGTAGATACAGACTGTCTTTGTCTACGCATAGATGCAGACTGTCTATTACTACGCGTGGATACAGACTGTCTTTGTCTACGCATAGATACGGACTGTCATATTTGATGCCTAGGTACACACAGTCATTTCGGTGGCCGAGGCCGTTAAGTGGTCAACGTTTCGATCTCGCCAACGAAGGTTTCGGGTTCGATTCCCAGCCTGGGCGTATCCCTTCATCAATTGCATTTAATCATCACTCATACCCGTCGTCACGACTAGCCCAAAGTGGAAGAAAATCGACGCTAAATAATAATAAGTAGGTAGACATGAAGTTCAGTGTCTGCACTGGAAACAAATTCCAGTTTCACGTCCTCAGCCGATGCCACCTCTTCTCCTGATGCTACCCAAACATAGATACCAGCATCTGAATGCAGATCAGCGCACCGGTGCCTGTGGTGGGAGGTGGCAGAGGAATCTATCTGAGATAAAAATGACCGCTTCTCTCAAGGAATCAAAGCGAGACGGGAGATCAGAGACGATTCCTGAGAGCAACCAGAAGCAACACTGGTCCAGATAGAAGGGAAATGGGATGCTGCGTGCAGTCAGTTGGAGCACAGCTGAGATTAGAGCGTCGAAAATAATTAAATTCCTCAGAACGAGAGAATCCTGGCAACAAAAGCCCTCATACGGGGTAAGGAATATTTTCAGGGGCGCCTTTTGAGTTCGTCCGGGCGCGGTTTCAGTCGAGAGCGCAATCTTTATGTAGTATCATGGCGGTGTAGGAATTCCTCTCAATTAATCCGTGTTCGCTATTTACAGGATTCGTAATTAAGCATTGGCGTTACGTCCTCGCGTACTCTTGCCATTAACGTCGTAACGAAAATGGATACCACTCCCCATTGCTCCCAAACCGCGCATGCGCGTAAGTTCGTTCAGTCTTTAATACGCACGCATAAAGGGCGGAAGTGCGCCCTGGGGTCGAATGTGCCGCGATGTTCATTTGTTCCGGTAATGCATCCTTCTCGCCACCGAAAAAGGTCACGTGAACACGCTAATGTACAATTGTAATCACCCCCATCAATGGAAAATTGTTTCATATATCCGCACATGTATTACAGAACGAACTAATAACCGAAAGCTATTTTGACAGTCATTAGGTTTGCTTGGAAATATTGCACAACCCTTTTTTTTCCTCCCTGTAGGGAATCACGTGTCGATTTTTTCGAACAGTTGGATCAATCCATGGTTACTAAGACACTGATCCTATTTGAGTTGTCGTTGTAAGGTCTCTTTATGTACAGATAGGCTAATCGGGTCTGGACCTACAGTTTAATGTAAGTTCCGAACTACGAGGGATTAACGGAAAAAAAGGTTACAAAGCATATAACTTTTGTTTGATTCACTGTAACTTAACAAAACTTTATGTGTAAATTAATAACATGTTTGTCATGTTGCGAGTTTGAGGACTTCGGATTCTGACCATGTATACCCGAGAAGCGGACATTTAAAATGGTGACTCGTCTAGAAAATTGGTCAAGAGTAGAAGTGAGGGCAGTGGTGCGGTTTTTGTGGGCCAAAAACACTACACCTGCTGACATTCATAGGCAGATTGTGGAGGTATATGGGAAGGGGACAATTTCAAGGCAACATGTAGCGAAGTGGTGTCGTGCCTTCAAAGAAGGACGGACCAGTATTGTTAATAACAACCCTGGACACAGCGGTAGGCCCAGTACCTCAACCACTGACGTGAACTGTGCTCTTGTGGATGAGTGTATTCGTGAGGACAGAAGAAAAACATTACGCTCAATATCCAGACATTAGACATTGCCAGAACATGAATCTAGGGCTCAAGAAAATTAACAAATACTTCAACGCAAACATTATTTTCCGCTTGTTTCATCCGTTTTTGACTTTCTATGTTCTAATCTACTTCACCACTGAATTCCTGGTGAAATTCTGAACTGTGCTCTTGTGGATGAGTGTATTCGTGAGGACAGAAGAAAAACATTACGCTCAATATCAGATGAGCTGAGACTACCATTTGGTTGGCTGGCCACCATTATCTGACATGTGATGATGTCAAAAGAGCTGCCTCACGGTGGCTACGAGAACTTGACGCGGATTTCTGTGCAACCGGTATGGAAAACCTCATCTACCGTTGTGACAAGTGCTTGAACAAAAAAGGTGATTACATCGAGGACTAGTGTTGAGTGCCGTCCATCATCAGGTGTGTTGATCTTCCAGCTATGTCTAACACATACGCCATAATAGGCTTTGTAACCTTTTTTTTCGATCATCCCTCGTACTATATGTCTTCACCGGGGAAGGAACCCTGGACCCATTGATTACAAGGCGACGACGTTACCACTACGTCACCGCGAAGCCATGGTCCCAGTGGCGGCGATTAGGAGGGGCGATGGGGGGTAGTTGCCCCCCCCCACACACGTTTCGCCACTTTTGCACCCGCACTATGCTAAACCTTATCTACAAAGGGAAATATACTGTCTTTGCTCTCCCAGTTTTGACACCTCCCCCCCCAGTTTTGGAACCCACTCGCCGCCACTGCTTGGTCCTTTTTGTTCTGCAGCTTAAGACTGGTGATGAGCCGCGGTTGTCCTATCGATAAGACTGCCATACGGGAGATCCGGGTTTGATTCCAGGGGTGGGTACTTGAAGATAATCTTAGGGAATAGAGGTGCCCGAAGCATGGTGCTGACCACATCACCTCCAAAGAAGTGGTCGTGAATGTGTGGGACCCAACCTCCAATCCTCCTATATGCCATGAAGGCACAGTGCAGTGACCACTAGTAACTTTACTTTTGCCTTAATGCAGCGAAACTAATACGCTAAAGATGTTAAATATTTAATTTTGTTAGAACGAAACACTTCCTTTCTTAAAACGTTATCCTCGTACCGACTGTGTTTAGTCCAATATTACGTGTAATGGTACGTGTCACTAAAAGCCAAAGAATTGGACCGCTGATATTTGTTTTCCTGCCTCTTTTCAGAATGGATCACGTGACGAGGCAGCATGTTCTACTTCTCATATTTCTGCTGCCTCCAGTTCTTCTCACATGGAGCGTCGACAAAGGTAGGTCCATGAGTTCATGTATGCTTTAACATTTAATTTATATCACGCCGCAACACGTAACGCTCTCTGCATACCTGTCACGATAAATCCTGGGGAAAAAACAGCACGTGCTAATGAACCACGCTCTGTGTTACAACTCAGAAATAAGTTAGTTACGAACTAGTCCGTACGGGATGGCTTAAAATGAATCCTAATGATAGTGAGGTTTCGTGGCTAATTAACAGTGTGCGTCCGGCAGAAAGGCGTTGGAATATTGCGTCACAAGCCTTGGTTCGATCCCCGTACGTCTTTTTAGACTGTCCGTATTTGTTAGACATGTAGCTGAGTGTAAATATGTTTGAGAGGGATTTCTTATAAGAAGAGGAACATTCTACAATAATTATCTTTATTTTTGTATGTTTCAATATTTTACATCGTCTTTCTAATTGGTGTTGCCACTGGGGCGAGGGTGACATAACCCTAGTCCAATAGTCATTTAGCCTATACTCTGTCCCCGGAATCTTTGGAGCGAACGAAAGCAAGTCTCTGCGCAAGGTGTGACTCGAAAGGGCTTGTCCAATGAGCACGTACGGTGAAACAGATTTGCGTGGAGGGGGGAAAGCGACAGCAGCTCTCAGCTGTTAGTAACAGAGTGTACTGCTTGCGTGAAACGAATAATTTTCAGAATTATAGATATCACAGCAGAGGATACACAGGCACAATGAATAAGGAAACAGACAGATGAGATAAGAAGAATGAGTCAGGAATTTGAAGAGAGGGAGATGAAAGGAGGGTAGGCAAAAAGATGGAGAAATAAAGAAAGAAGAGTAGACAAAAAGATGGAGAAATAAAGAAAGAAGAGTAGACAAAAAGGTGGAGAAATAAAGAAAGAAGGGTAGACAAAAAGATGGAGAAATAAAGAAAGAAGTGTAGACAAAAAGATGGAGAAATAAAGAAAGAAGAGTAGACAAAAAGATGGAGAAATAGAGAAAGAAGAGTAGACAAAAAGATGGAGAAATAGAGAAACAGAGTAGACAAAAAAGATGGAGAAATAAAGAAAGAAGAGTAGACAAAAAGATGGAGAAATAAAGAAAGAAGAGTAGACAGAAAGATGGAGAAATAAAGAAAGAAGAGTAGACAAAAAGATGGAGAAATAAAGAAAGAAGAGTAGACAAAAAGATGGAGAAATAAAGAAAGAAAGAGAGAATTGGATGAAAAACGAGATAGAGAGGGAAAGAGGAAAGGGAAAAGGAAAAATATGAAAAGACAGAGTTTGAAAAAGAGGAAGGAAGGAAACGGAAGATATAAAAGTAGGAAAAAGATTAATGAAATGACCGAATGGAGAAACAGGAAGAATAGATATAAAAAGGATAAACATAGGAAGAAAGGAGATAAAGAAAATGAGATAAAGAGATAGAGAAACAGAACAAGACATGTGTAAACAGAATCTTAGCATAGAATCAAGGGGAGTCACGACACTATCCTCTCAAATTTATCAACAAGTGCAGATATTATGTATATATGATATTGATTGTCAACCTTGTCGGCACAAATTTATTTGAAGTTGGCGCTACTGAGTCTTAGTAACTACACTCTATCCGGAATTTCTGGACCAAGCCTCGAATAATATCAGAGAAGGGGAGAAGGCGAATGGGCGGATCGAAGCCGTACACGCTGCTGCAAACAGCTGGTAACTGCAGTCGTTTTCCCCTCCACGCAATCCCATTCCTTCGCACATGCTCATTGGTCGAGCTCTCTCGAGTCACCTCTTGCGCAGACGTGTTTTCGTTTCCTTGCTCCATAGACTCCTGGGGCGGAGTACAAGTGAAGCAGAGTCCACTTGAATACATTTCATCCACCCTCGAATCCACGCGAACAAAGCCGAACGAACCCGAATGACATAAGGATGAATGACGAGTAAGAAATTGGTGAAAGGCAATCACAAAGGAGACATTGCCAGAACATGAATCTAGGGCTCGAGATAATTAACAAGTACTCCAACGCAAACATTATTCTCCGCTTGTTTCATCCGTTTTTGACTTTTTATGTTCTAATCTACTTCACCACTGAATTCCTGGTGAAATTCTAGCCCAAAACCATACCCAACATGCCCCCTTCCAATTTAAATAAATGAGGTTGGATCCAAGATGGCGGTCAGCAATATGGCGGACGTTGTAATGACTTGCACCAAAACGTTTCCCCCTAGGCCTGACATATTACTACCATGACCAATTGCTGCAATGTGCACTCCCTTTTATTTTATAAGGAGTTGTCACGGACTTTTGACTCACCCTGCACTTCCTTCTTTCTTCTATGAAAAGAGAAAGTCATTCAAAGAAGCTTTGAAAACAGAAACAATGTTTTTGTTCAAATTTGGTAAAACAAACACTTCAACCTCTCGGTTCTGTATGTTTGTGAATAGATGGCTCTCTCAGGAACATGCATAATAAATAATAAATAAATAGTTCAAAGTTACACATATTTCTAATGCGTTATAGTTAGAAAAATAAAGTACAAGAATTCGAATAAAGTTATGAAGTAACTGTATATTTTGCATTTGAATTTGAGAGGAGCGCATATGTTAATAACTTGATTATGCATACGTTTAGAGTTCATAGTTGTTTACATTACAAACGCTTATTACAATAGATATGAGTATAAGAATCGTCTCGTACAATGAGATCCATGAGTATTACCGTGCAAATTGTCCATGACTATGTTCATTAATTTTTCTCTCACATCCCATGTGTTTTTAAGCGATGGATCTCTATGTTCGCTGATGCAGAAGTTGTCAACAGCTTGTTTTGAGTTTTCTTTTCATTCTTGAAGCTCTTATTGGGTCAAATAAAGTGCATGAACATGATGATGGACAATTTGCAAGGTAATACTCATGGATCCCACTGTACTAATTTTGTCGAGGAGTGTGTTGTTTTCGAATTTCACGAATGAAAGACAGATTAGCATGCAATTTTAATACACAATCATTCGAAATTTCCAATAATATACGGTCGAACAAATCAGAAAATAATTTCTAGAAATAGGAATCGCGAAGGGGGGCTTTCTTCCAGATCCCAAAATTTCGTGATTAGCCAAAAATGACAGAAAAGCAACGCAAATAAAGTAAATCATCATACATGTGATAAAAGGGATGAGGAGACAGGTGAGTGGAGAAGGTTACATAATTTAGAACTCCATAATTTGTATTCATGTCAAGATATTATTAGAATAATTGAATCAAGAAGACGTAGGTGGGTACGAATGGGAGAGGAAGGTGGAAACCTGATGGTAAGAGACAGGCACGTATCCAAGGGAGGGCTAAGGGGTCTAGAGCCCCATCGAAAGTTTTCGGTTTACACTAGCTAAAATGAGCTTTTTGTTTCTTGTGGTGTTGAATAAAATAATGTGACGTTAATTTAAGGAGAGAAATAATTATCGAGGCAAGACGAAGAATGAGAATATTCTATAACCCTGTTATTGTTAATAGCTCGTATCCAAGGTAGGAATCAGGGGGCTCGAGCCCACCCGCCTTCAAAAAAAATTTAGTTTATGCTAGATAAAATTAGGTTTTTGGCTTCTTGAATAATGTGATGATACTTTGAGAGAGATAGTAATTATCGAAGCAAAACGGAGAATGTTCTATAACCCTGTTATTGTTAATAGCGCGTATCCAAGGTGGGGATAAGATGACTCCAGAACCACTCTCCCCAGGAAATGTTTCAGTTTACACTGATAAAATTAGGTTTTTGGGTTCTTGAATAATGTGACGATGATTTAAAGAGATAAATAATTATCGAGACAGACGGAGAATGTTCTAGCACGTAGCACGTATCCAAGTTGGGGATCAGGAGCTCGAGTCCCCCTCTTCAGGGAATTGTTTTCTGTTTACACAAGATAAAATTACGTGTGCTTTTGTCTTCTTGAATAATGTGACAATAATTTGAGAAGATAAATACTTATCATGCAAGACGGAGAATGTTCTATAACCCTGTTGTTGATAATACTGTATTCTACGTAAACTTTCCTTGCGCTTTCAGTGTTGTCGCAGCGAACTTGAGCACTATGTAGAGACTTGTCAGCATTTGGAAAGTGCACAACAATGGTAGCGCCACGTAGCACGTAGGGCGATTCGTTGAAATTTTTATTCTCCGGAAGGTGCGAGAGGGAACGTTCTTGAATAAGAGAAGGAGTCGAGCTACTGACAATAATTACGAATCGTTTTATCTGCGGAACGTTCTAGAATATAATGAGGATATAAATACGCGGCTTCAATTTCCCGGTTGATCTGTACAACAGAATCGGTTTAGACTTCAGAGGTAAGTGTGACAATTCATACAGTCGATTAGTGATCAGTCAGTGTCAATAGGTTGCTTTATAAGATCTAGTGATTCGAAAATAAAAAGGACTAAATACCGTAAGGTAACAAAGTCTACTACTAGTTCCAGTTCGGAGCCAAAGCTGAAGACATTGACGACAGCGGAACTTCCGGAGCCTCAGTGTAGTGCTACGAGTAGTTCGGGTCGAAAGACGAAGAGATCGAAGGTCTCTCTCAAGTGAATATTTCAGCAGTACGGGGTATTGGAGCGGTATATTAAATAAGAAATAAGCTGCACAGATCAACTAAAAATCAAAGTTTTGAGTGATTATTTAGTTTTGCCAGGACCAAATTTCGTGTATACGGTCCGAGAATTTCATGGTATAAAAAAATACTTTAGTTTAAGCCTACTGAGTTCGACACACACTCAACAGACAATTTTGAACTCTTGCGAGTGCTTAGGTGGTGTTTTTTGGTTTTGTAAGAGCTGCAAACATGGGACGATAAGACACATTAGTGGTGTTCAGGCTCGAATCAGAGAGAAATATTCGAGAACTGTCTGCGTCGAGTTCCCAGCACGCAGTTTGAATCTCGCATTGTCGAATGGATTGTGTATCCCGTGCATGTGTAACAGTTTCGTAAAAACACTTCTGGTACACAGATGGTTTGATGCCTGATGAGAAGAAATGGACAAACACACGTACTAAGATGGTTCCGCACACAATGCTAATGCATGAAAACAGAGGAGTTGAGTGGTAGAAAATGTTCCGATTTCACGTTTTCCCAGCCTTAAACAGTGGCGATGATTTAGAGGATAGTTGCTCCCCATTTTTTTTTTTGCCTCCACACTATCACACTATGGCCTACCCCCCATTTTGGAACCCAATTGCCACCACTGGCCTTAAACATACAATTGTGAGGTTCTATCTATACCCCTTTAAAAAATGGTGTTCAGCCCTACTCCTCCCCCCCCCCCCCGCCCCAAAAGGAATTCCTGGATAGGTGCCTGGTAAGAGACCTGCAGTAAGGCCAAGACGAAGATATAGAGAGATAACGTTGAGGTGGACATAAAAGAAACCGTTAAGGATGAATAAGATTGGATTGATCTTGCCCAGGATAGAGGCACATGGAGGCTTGTGTTGCTGCAGCCATAAATCTTTGGGTTTAAGAAGGCTACTTGTGAAATTAATATTCTAAAAGTGAAGAGGGATACCAAGTGTGAGCGTTTAGTTAAAATACATTGACCTACTTCCAGACATGCTGCACTTTAATTGCCCTGATGATTTTCCTTTTACGAAACTGTAAACACGCTGTGTGTGATTGGCTGCTGAAACAGTGACGTCACTTTGCACTAAGCATTACTTCCACACGGGCATAATGGGCCAGAAAAGCAGAGAATCATAGTTTTCAATTAGCGTAATGGGCGAGAGTCAAAACTCCCAAACAATTCCCTTCCCAGTTGTCCCATTGCTTCAATCAACGCATTTCTTCCATGGACTCCTTTCAACGCCGTCTCTCGTGGACGACATTTCCCAGAATGCTTGCGGTACCCAGCAGTCCTTGCTTTGTTCCCCTTAAGCTCGCAATTCAGCGGCAAGCTTCGGTTGTCCCTCGCGTGAGATCCCATGGGAGGGAGGAAGGGAAGCATTCAGGCCTGTCACGGGCCACACTTTATTACCACCGACACGAAAATCTCTCCCGCTTCTTTGCCTTTTGTTTATTCAATGCCGTTGCCATGACGACTCGTAATGTCTCCCGCCCCCGGGAGAGGAAGGGAGGGTAAAATGAGGCACAACTACATTTTATCACCTCATTTCTTCTTGTCTCGGTTCTTCTTTGACCGCAGAGGAATCTGGTGGCAAGAGGTTGTTTCAGATGATCCAGAAGCTGCTGTGAGGCATGGGAGTTAACATATTCAACGGGTTATTTATATAGGGTGGTGCATATTGTATCTACCAATTTCAAATGACAACGTAAAGATGGAGAGTGTTTGTAGTAACTTTGTATGGTTGTGTAATAAATAGGCATTTAATACAGTGCAGGGTGCGAAATCATTTAATACTGGGGGGGAGAAAGATCTTCATCTACAAAACCCCTCCCCCCACAAACATACATATAAATTATACGCTATACATATTTATAATGTTTTTAAAAGTAAAAATACATTACTAAATTAAATTACTAAATTAGTAATTAAAAATAGTATTATTATTAATTATACACAAAGAAATACATTTGTTACTTTTATGTATATCAGATATTATAATGTAGCAAACTATTTCCTTTACTAACTGGTAAAATATGTTAATAAATTATGAAATAGTTGAAGGGGTTTTATTATGTGTCAATTTTTATTTAGTTTTTGCTTTATGTTAATATAAATCAATTAGATATCATAGTTATTAATTTTTTGCATTCTTTTTTTACTTTTATTGTGCGTATTGATGTAGATTTGTTAATGATCTCTTGAGAGAAAAAGCATTGAACACTCACAATTACACTAATTTGTTTATGTTTTCGATATCATTCTTAGTACAGTATATTTGAAATTTAAAGTAATTGCTTATCTTTTGTTTGTTGTAACAAAAACTCTGCCCCTGGAATTTTTTGTCGGGGGGTATTTTTGAGGCCGAGATTGTTGGTGGGGGGGAAATCCCCCCGTCCCCTCCAGGGTTTTGCACCCTGATACAGTGTATAATATGGACAATACATACATCTAATCAGTGCACCTTGAAAATAACATCCTCTAAAAGTCCTTCTTCTGCTTGGATGCACTGTTCGAGGCGATGCGGGAAGGCTTTCATGACGCGTGTCTCAACATTAGCCGTGGCTCTCCACTGTCCTAACCCACCTCAGAATGCCGTGTCTCTCTGGAACAGGTGCATGGAGATCTTCATTGTTCCGCCACAGTGCCCAGTGCTTCTTTAGACAAAGGCTTCCACCGCAGTAATCCGCGTCTGAACCGGCCAACGCTCCATTGTATACTAATTGCCTGACTCCCAACTCTCCACGGATGTAGGTATGTCACAAATGCGCACGTGCATTCTGGCAGGGTTGCCAACTCAAATTGGTAGATGCAATATGAACCACCCTGTATAAACATGTAGGCTATGCCTGTAGAGAGTATGGATTGCAGGGAAAGGAATGTGCAATGGACCATATTAGTGGTGACGTCACGAGCAGACAAACAATTGAGCAAGATTGAGGGGAGAAAAGTCACAAGATGTTTGACTATGTTATAGCACTGGATTTTCCATCGCAGGGGATAGCGGCTGGTATATCTGTTTTACTACCTCCACGTGGCAGCATTTCCAGCGTCACTTCTTCAAAACTATACATGATATTTCCGTTCAGTCTCTCTTGTTGATCGATTGATTGATTTAGTTTATTTTTACTTCCCTCTGGCTAATCGCGAAGATGAGTATAAGGTATGAAACGGTGAAGTTGATGAAGGGACACTCACCATGCCCAGGTAGGGATTCAAACCCGCGACCCCTGGTTGTCTCTATTGTTCTTTTGTATACATATGAAGGTATGACATTACTAAAATCACAAAACGCCAGGGGTCCCGGGTTCGAATCCTGACCTGGTCATGGATGTTTGTGAGTGTCCTTTCATCAATTTCATCATATCATCACTCATCCCCATCTTCGCAAATTAGCCAAAAGTGGCACAAAAAAGCGAAGTAAAAGAAATCAAATCAAATCACAAAAGCCGACCTCAGTGGCATAGTGGTTAGTACAGCGCGCTACAATGTCAGGTGTCCCATGTTCGAATCTGGGTCTGGATTTCCGTTATTCTGCCACTTTTGGCTAATGGCAAAGGTGAGGATGAAGGGTGATAATGAAATGAATGAAAGGAAAGTCACTAATATACGTGGGTTCGAAATTTAATAGTAGCAACGCTGCTGTTTTTACTCCATGAAACGGAACCGGTGCTTCTCACTTATACCACATGTTAGTTTGATACCTAAGCTACCTCGCAGTAAATGGACTCTTCCTTCCAACACTAGGCGCATGCGCAGTGACAAGAGGAATAGAGTATCATTGAAGTTCGCGGTCTAAAGTTGAGTAGTCAGAACCCCCGAAACTAATGTGAAAGTTCTGGTGATTCTCGCCGTACCTCCAGGACAGGCCGTCAATGCGCAGTGTTACTGTTCATTTTTGGAACAAGACCTGCGTTGCGAAAGTGAGGGGACACTTTCTGCTGAATCCTCCCATCATTTTGCAGGACAATGCTCGGGCGCATGTAGCGCAACCTGTGGCTGATTTGTTACCTCGATGGGACTGGCAGATGCTCTACCAGTCCCTGTGACTTCGATTTGTTCCCTAAGATGAAGCTTCCGAACTGTTCCAGAGATTCTTCAGGCAAGAGACCGCTCTATTCAAGCCATCAACAAAGCAGACACTGCTACAGAAGTACTACGACTTCCACATCGCTGGCAACGGTTGTACACGATGCTGATGACTACATAGAAGGGCAGTGAAAGTTCCTCGTTTGTATCATTTGAGAATAAATAGTTGCCACTATTAAATTTCCAAGCCACGTATATGGACAACACAACACAACACGAACCCCATGAAGGATTATAATTGCCGTGAGTCAGATGCCAGAGCCTCGCAAGTCTGAAAAATGCAGGGTACTTATCCGATAAGGCCCGAACACCTCTCACTCGTTTATTTCCTTAACTTTAGCATTGATACTTACCTATTCTGCATTGCGGAAGATTCTTTAAGGTGTAGTTAAGTCTTTTTCCATAAAATAGTGTCAACGTTTCATATTACGAGTCATTATTTGTCTTCCTTGTTCCGCTTGGGTAACAGCCAATATGGCGTGCACTCGTCGTGGATCATCGCGCGTCGTGCTTGTGTTTTGTCGATTTGGAGTGGGGTATGCAGTGTTTCAACCTTCTTAACCGAAAAATACCTACTTTCGTGTTCATTATGTCATCACAAACCATTGACGGATAGCCCCAAAAACCATTCACGATAGTCCCAAAAACCATTCACGATAGCCCCAAAAACAATCCACGATAGCCCCACGAACCATTGACAGATAGCCCCAAAAACCATTCACGATAGCCCCAAAAACAATCCACGATAGCCCCACGAACCATTGACGGATAGCCCCAAAAACCATTCACGATAGCCCCAAAAACAATCCACGATAGCCCCACGAACCATTGACGGATAGACCCAAAAACCATTCACAATAGCCCCACGGACCATTTCCGGCAAGGTTAGGTTGGGTTGGGTTAGGTTAGGTAAACATAGTTTTAAAAAAATTAAAAATCTCGTAAAACAAAGGCACGTTTGGAAACACTGGCGAGACCGCGTGACTTTCGACGCTCGCACCATCTGCACGTACATAATGGAAACAACGGCCTAATGTTACAGAAGATGCAAGTTCCTTACGTGACAAGTGATTATTTCTTGTTCTGCAGCATTCTATGGTGAAGTTTTCAGTTTCCGTGAAAGAAAATACCTCGAAGAACTTCGACAATGCTACAGAAACTGATTTCAGTAAGTAGTTTCACCTGTAAATTTGAAGAAATCTGTTCGGGCGATATCGGATAGTTACTAAATGCAGTCCAGGGTGTACTACGTTGAAGGGAATTTGGTTTGCATATCTGAGCAAATAGTGGACTTAAACTTTAACAAAGGCGTCAGGGGCGTTTCGTCAGGCCCGTAGCTAGAATTGATCTCCAGGCGGGGGGAGGCTCACGGGTTATCGGGGGCTTTGTAAACGAAGTCCATATTTCAAAAGTTTAACAGTGTATAATGAATGTAAATTATGTGGGGGGAGGGGTCATTAAGTTACATAAAATTTTGAAATATCACACAGATACTACATTTTTCTATATCTTTTAAATTATCGCTTGAAGTGTTAATTGGCTGAAATCATCCCTCACTACACCATCCATACTAGGTTTGATGATAGATATTTATATTACATAAGAAAAAATGGACAATATTCAATCGTAGTGGCTAGCTTACATTCCACCCCCCCCCCCCCAAGACCGAAACAATAAAACTTCCCTTCGTTCTCAAAACTTGGGAGCTGTTGACGGAGGGAATTTGCATAATGACATCAAAGTCACAGATTTCTGTATAAATGGGAGGTCGCAACAGGGGCAGCGAAGGTACAGATAAAGAAGCTCTCCTGTAAAGGAACTTTCTGAAGTCTAGAGATGAGAATCTCCTAAATACTTGCCGCTACTTAGACTCTATCTTATAAACAAGATGATCGAATGTAATAGCTGCTGTTCATGCTATTATGTGAATTTATCTTTCACCAAAGTTATGAGCAAAAGAATTTCTGCTGTCTACATTTTCACTCTTCACTGCAAACAAATTACACAAATAGTTTTACCTAATGTCAAGGGGGCTGACGGCAGTTCCAGAGGGGCTCGGCCCCCTTGGCCTATGCCTGGCTACGGGCCTGCGTTTCGTTGAGATCGAGAAAGTGACGCCTTATTAGTAGGGCGTGAGAGGCAAATGCCCCACCTTTTTTAAGGGCCTTTCAATGCTAAGCCTTGTCTACCAAGAGCCAGTAAACTGCTCTTGCCCCCCAGTTTTGGCGCCCAATCACCGCCACTCAGTCGCGGCGATTAAGGGGGGCGAGGGGGGCAGTTGCTCCCCCACTTTTTGCCACTTTTGCCAACGTGCCAAACCATATATAGTAATGGAAATATAATGTCTTTGCCCCCCCGGTTTTGGAACCCAATCGCCGCCACTTCCGTCACTGCACACCGCTATATGCCTTTACGGCACGCGCAAAGTACAAGGGTGGACTTTACCTCCTTCATGGACACGCCCCTGATCCCCATCGCCGCGATTAATCCAAGAAGTAGAAAAGCGATGTAAAATAAGCGAAATTGGAAGAACGTTATTATTTTCCATAATTTTATGTATGTGTTAATATTGTTCCAACGAATTCAAAGTTGTTATATGACCTAGAACTGGATCCTAGAACTACGACCTAGAAAACTCAAAGATGGCCGTACAGTAATTATCTCCCCGAGCACGGAAACAGGGAGTGAAAAATGAGATACGTCCCTGTTGGTTCCTTGCCCCAGTGCAATGTCAACACAATTATCCTGGAAGCCGACAACCAGCTCTACAGGGAGGATGCTTAGTGCCATCTCTACCACGGAGCGTGAACCAAGAAATTAGAAATTGCAGGGGAAAGATGATATAATGCGGTGTCATGTTTTCTCTGGGTCGATCTTGTGGAGGTATAGTACGTACAAGTATAATTTTTCCACGTCAACGTGTATAAATATGCAGGTTGAACATTCTGGAAAAAATGTGGCTGTGCTGTTACTCCGATTCAGTTGCGGTACTTTATAAGATGCAAAGAACTGACACTCGAAATATAATTACGTAGGATATAGTACAAATGCATTGATTAGTTCAAAGTTTGACACTAATGAACCACACTTAGGCAACGCCTGCATTGATTACGCTGTAATTAACTTTTTCTTCTTTTTCTTCGTTTATCTTTTTTATCCACAATTATGATTATATGTTTTTCCAAAAACCTCCCTGGCCGGCCCCCGTGGCGGAGTGGTTAGCACAGCGCGCCACGACTCCAGTGATCCCGTGTTTGAATCCCATCCTGGTCATGAATGTTCCTTACTTATGTTTCATCAGTTTCAACATGTCATCCCTCATCCTCATTTTCGCGATTACGCAAAAGAGGCAGAAATGCGACATGAAAATGAATCTAATCAATCAATCAACTATCCTTTTAGGCTTTTTAAAAATTCATCTGGCTACTCAAAGCAGAAAATCCCTCAATATTCATTTTTATTGGACTTCCAGCTTCACATCTAGCAGTGCATGCCCTGCATACATTTTACATATTGTAGTGTATTGCATTTGTACTGTTTTGATACTTTCCGTCGCTTATCTGGTCGTTACGATGAGAAGGAGTGTTGCTTAGATGAACTTAATGAAGGGATACTCACAAAGATCACCCATGTCCAGTGACGGCGATTGGGTTCTAAAACTGGGGGGGGGGGGCAAGGACAGTTTACTTTCCCGTGGTAGATAAGGTTTAGCATAGTGCGGGAGCAAAAGTGGCAACAAGGGGGGGGGGGAATTGCCCCCTCGCCCCTTCTAATCGCCCCCACTGCCCATGCCCAGTTCGGGACTCGAAACCGGGAACTTCGGTGGCGAGATCAAAAGCCTATCACTTAACGAAATCAGCCATAGAACCGGTACATTTTAAATACATTAACATTTTCAACTTTATTACTAAATTCAAAACAAAATTCAAAGGCATTCATAAATATCACATTTGTATGTACACATTAACACGTTCATAATTTTTTTAAAATAACTATAATTCCATAATTACAAGTTTTTATTAATTTGCCTCAGGAATGTATATCTTAATTTGCTTATTTACCGTATTTCAAAATTTAAGAAATTTCCAAAAACGATTGTCATTCATTCCACTAGCCCGGATTTCAATTAAGGAGCGGAAAATAATTTGCCGTCTAAGCCATTAATATTACTGAGTTACCCTATCGAACAAACAGTCCCTATACTTGCATAATTTTGGGAGGACAAGTGACTGGAACTGTAGCAAAAACACTTTTCTGGTCCATGATCTGACTCACGGCTGGCCCAATCACCGGGAAGATTACGTCATCCTACTAGACGCGCATGCGCAGTAGCGTGTAAATCGAACCTACACTCTGTCTCGAGAATCTGTGAAGCAAAGCCGCGCAAAACGGCAGAAAAGGGGAGAAAGCGAGTGGGTGGAGCAAAGCAGGGCGCGCTGCTGCAAACAGCTGGTAGCTGCAGCCACACTTTTCCATCCATACACTCACGTATCCTCTCACACGTTCATTGGTGGAGCCCTATCGAATCACTACTTGCGCAGAATTGTTTCTGGTCCGCGGTCAAATCACCGGAGCGATTACGTCATCCTACATGACGCGCATGCGCAGTGTGCCAAACGGTCTGATTTTTTACCTGCGGATATTTGGAATTCCAGCTTGGGTGTGAAGACATTTCCGCAGCGGTTATCGCAAGATTTACATTCAAACCGGATAAACACATAATGCTACAGAAGCTTAGATCAGGTAAGCCTAGTACGTGACAAATAGTTCACTAACAGCCCGACAGGTGGCCTACGTGCTTCAGAATACGAGAGAATGCCTTTTCCTGAAAACGTGAAGCCTTTCCTGTCAGATACAATCTGACGCAAAAAATTCAAGATTTTCTCCCATCGCAGTCACTACACGTTCGATATCCTACGTGCAATAAGACTTGTATATTCGGAATCTGCTAGAGCCAGCGGGGGGGGGGCGTACGCTCCTGTCATCTTATCGAATAGACCCCCTCCTCTCCAACTCCCGGCTTCACGAGCTTTGATACGGCCCTGATGTTTGAAATCGAGACGTCACAAAGAAGTGGAAGCCCTTTTCCAGCTCCGAATGCTCCACGGGGGGGGGGGTTCTGGAAATGTTCCTCTCTCTCCCCCCTCCACACTCAGCAGGTATGAAAAAGATATTTTGCCGGCATGGAACTTATCAAAGAGAACTGCGAGGAATATTTCAAGGATTTTTCGCGAAAAAAGAAGGCGACGTGGTACTTCTTTTTTGTCCCCAGGAGGTTATTAGACCGTGGAGTTCCGAGCAAGAAATCAGTGCCGTTTTCTCTCGAAATGGTGTTGCAAGTTTAATATTAAAATCACGGTCGCGGCTATGCTGATTCTTAAAATACTCCTTGTGTATGGAGTACACGAAGCTTAAGAGATAATGGCCGTCCATTTCTCACGAGTATGAACAGGGTGTCGCTGAGAAACACAGGAAGACACCCCCCCCCCCCCGTGAAGAGGGTATCAGCACAGACAACTTGTCTTAGTAACATTTTGCTCGTTAACGCCTCGCTGCGACGCTACGAGCCCTCAAAAAACCGTTTTCTTTGTAAATGTTCTATACTTTAAGCCCAGATCCATCAGATTTTACATAAGGTCGCCATGTTGGAAAAATTGTCGCAGTCCTAGAAAACATCATTTTAACACCATTAAGCCTTGTTTCCATGATATGAAAAACTCAATATGCTGACCAAGGCAGACATTTAATTTATTATAAAACATAAACTAAACGTAACGTTTCAACCTTATAGCAAGGTCTTCTTCAGACTCTGCACCAAGTACAAATGTAACAAGGTACAAAAAAGGACGATATATATACACCAATATTACTCCCCTCCAGACTATTAGAAAGTTGTAGCTTAGGCACACACAGGAGTTGTACTACATAGAAATTTTTCAGCGAAAAATGCAGGCTCAACCAGGACTCGAACCCGGGTCTCTGGCATACCGTGCCATTGCTCTAACCACTTTTTTTTTTTTTAACAAAATTTTATTTTATCAGCATATATACAAAATATGTCTGTTTTCTTACATAAATTCTGTTAAAGTATTGTATAGAATTTTTAACATAGTAAGTATTATAGTAAGAGTCCCATTTTGGCTATCTGATACAAGATTTTTGGCGTAAACATGCATTTGTACCTGTAATATAAATATACATTTCTTCATATATTTAATACCTGTTTACACTTTCACACCACAAGTATACAATTTATTGTTTTCTAAACAACACTGAGGTAGTTTCCAAAATACTCATACATTATTGGATATTGTAACATTTTCCATCTGGTTCTTTTTAAATACTGTGTGAACAAAATGCTATTGCTCTCATACTTTTTACAAAATACATAATATATTGTATTAGCTATTAACCAAATTACTGCATTGTTTTTCTTTTCTGGAAAATATTTGAAATCTGGTCTTGTACACATCGACGGTTGAAAGTATTGGGGTGATGTTCGACATATTTGTCCTTGATATGTCGTTAGGCATTTCCAAATTTCCTGTACTCCATTACATGTTACTATTCTATGCTCAATGGTGTCTATCTCTCCACATATGTTGCATTTATCAGTTGTTAGTCTATTGATATTATGTAAGCGTTCATTAGTTGGTATAATATCATGTATTACATTGTACCAAACACTATACACTGATGTATCCAGAAATTTCTTATTTAAATTTTTCCAAATATTTTACCATCTGTTATTGGGAAAATGTTTTTCAATGCGGTGAGTTGGTATCTGTAACTGTTTGTGAAACAGTGTATACAAGTATTGAGAGAGTTTTACATCTTCACCTTTTGGCGGAAGCACCACATAACTGAATTCTTGCATCAAACTTCGGAGATATAACGGTCCTTTTTTCAATCTCCGTAGATCTGGCGGATTTTGGGGTGGAAATTTCTCCGTCCATAATTGTATCCATAATGATGTAATGGAATCTTCGAATCCATAGAGCGTATAGGATCTTGCCAGGAATAGGGATTTGCATTTGATCTCAATATTTGTGAGCTCCAATCCTCCTTTTAGTTTCATTTGCCATAGATTTGATAGTGGTATTCGAAAAAAATGTCCATACCACATAAACCAACCAATTGCTGAATTCATTATTCTGAGGTATTTTTGATTGATTGGGATCACTTGGGCCGTATAGTTTAATTTACTAAACATATATGTTTGCAAAAACCACACTCGTTGTATCATGTTCAACTGTCTGCTTCGCATTTTATAACATTGTATGCGAATGTCTCTCGCTATCTTTTGCCAATTGGATTCTAACATTTGTTCCTCGTCCCTGTGAAAAATTATTCCTAATATTTTAATTTCCTGTACATATGGTATCCCTATATCTGGATATTTTTGATCCCATGTGCCAAAGGGTAGCGCCTTTGATTTTTCCATATTTATTTTGGCCCCACTAGCACGGCAGTATATATGTATCGCTGCCATCATTTTTTCCATTTGCTCGTTTGTGGTGATACAAGCGGATAAATCATCTGCAAAAGCAAACACTTGGTTTTCCTTAAAGGCGTGTATCGCGTCGGGAGTAGTTTTCCTGATATATTGCAGCAAAGGATCCAGGGTTAAAGGAAACAAGAGCATACTTAGTGGACATCCTTGCCGAATTGATCTTGTTATATTTATTGGGGACGACAGGAATCCATTGACCATTATCCGAGATGTTGCCTGTTGATAGAAACATTTCAAAATATTAATAAATTTATCACTGAATCTATATGCCTTTAGCACCTCAAACAGGTAGTCATGCGACACTAAATCAAACGCTTTTTTGAAATCAAAAGCAAGCACACATGCATCAAGTTTCTGCACCAGATAATAGGATATCAGATCGCGAATCCCTCCAACTGCACTGAATATGTTATGCTTTTTGCCAATGCATGTTTGTTTCTCGCTGAGTACCCGTGGTAAAATTAACTTTAACCTATTTGCTAAGATCTTTGCCATTATTTTATAGTCACAATTTAGTAATGTTATTGGTCTGTAGTCGTCTACTTGTTTTGCATGTGTTTTTTTCGGTATCAATATGATGATGCCTTCATTTTGTAAAACTTTTCCATTTTTAAAGGCATCTTGTATGATTTTGATTAGTTCATATTTTATAATCTCAAAAAACTGCAAATAAAACTTGTAACCAATACCATCTTTTCCTGGTGCTCCTTTAAGATTGCATGTTTGTAACGCTTCATATACTTCTTCTATTGTTACTTCAGTATCTAAAAGTTGTCTATCCTCTTCTTGCAAACCATTAGTTAAAGAATTCAGTATTGTCTCTCTTGCTTCTGATTCCCCCTCCCCGGTTTGATAAAGCTCCCCATAATAGTCATAAAATGTTTGCATGATTCCTGGCTGACTCGCATGCGATTCTCCACCTGAATCCACAAGATTGTTTATCATGAGTGTTTTTTGTTGTTTTTGCATCTGTACATAGTGATACATCGAAGTTCTTTCATCTTGAATTAAATTCTTGGAATTGGTTCTTATTGTTATGCCTTCCATTTGTTGCCTCTGGAGTGTTAAGATTTTGGCTTTATACTGCTGTATGGCTTGGTAATTTTTGGTGACATCTCTCCCTTGACATGCCTCGTGTAAACACTGGTAATAAAAGTTGATCAATCCGTTTCTGTCTTTTGCATTTTCTTTTCCATACCAGCAGAAAAATGTTTTTAATTTTGGTTTTACACATCGAACCCACCAGTCATTATGATTACTGTAATACTTTTGTTGTTTACACCAGTCGGCCCATTTTTGTGCAAATATTTCATTGATATGTGGAAGCTCTAATAACTGTATATTTAGCTTCCAATATGAAGGACCCCTGACTAGTTTTGTTTCTTCCAGGTTAATTGCCATTTTTACTGCCATATGATCAGTAAAGGGCGCTGGCCATGCTTCTATGGATGTTATATTTTTTATTTGATCTGTATTTGTATATAACCTATCGATTCTCGATCCAGATTTATTATTAAAATATGTAAATATTATATCCTGTCTCTTCTGTAACCAAATATCTTTCAAATGCAATTCTTCAATTAATGTTGAAAGGGCTGGACTCTTTTGATAAGCTCCTAAACAATCGCTGGGATTTAATACCTGATTAAAATCACCCCCAAATATTATTTTAGATTCATTTAACGGTAGCAAATATAAAATGTCCTGATTATAAAATTGTTCACGTAACTGTCTATTTTGATTGCCTGATGGGGCATAAATATTCACAAAAGTATAGTTCTTACTTTGAAAGCTAATGCCTCTCCCATCTACTAACTTTTTTACATTAGTAATGGTTAGGCCGTTTCTAACAAGTGTTGCTGTCCCACGGCCATTGATACCAGTATTAACTATGGCTTCGTAACCATATATTGATGGAAAGTCACACATACAAACTTCCTGCAAAAACAATACGTCTATGGAGTGTACCCGTACAAATTCTTCTAACATTTTACATTTTACAGGCGAAAAGATTCCATTAATATTAATAGTACATATTCTAGTGGTATATACCATTAATAAATGAATAATATAGCACACAGTTAATAGTACTTTCCGATCGTCCCTCATAACGTTGGAAAAAAAAATGCAAACAACAAATGAAATATCAAATTAAATTTCCCTTTTTAGGGTTTACTTCTTCTGTTCATTACTCTATTCATACCTCCTACCTCTCTCACTGATCTCCTCTTCGCTACTGTGTTCTCGCTACCTTTCGAAGTATTTTTCGTCCGTTTTTTTGCACCCACCTGCTGAGATTTTTTCCACTTTGACACTGAAGTGGCACTTTCGTCACTTCCTTCTCCTGTATTAAATTCACTTTCCAGCTCACAGTCTTTTGATGGTCCCTTGTCCTCCTCTTTTGGGACGTTGTCCTTTGCAGCTGGGATGGGAGGAAGATCAACTGAGTTTCCTTCGTCCTGCATCTGGTCATCCTGCATTTCTTCACTTCCTTTTTCCTCTTGTTTGTCTAGGTGGGAAGTTCCCGGTTGTTTTGTGTCCATCGGTAATATTTTCTGGTTGTGTTCTTCCTTTGTGGTCTCCGTATTTACCGGTGGGAACATTTCCACCGGGCGGGTGTCACTTGGCACATTCTTTATCCCCTTAACTTTCATTTGTTCTTTTATCACATTTTGTAGACCTTCCGACCTGTTTTGATTATTATCTGGTTGGAACTGATTTGTCACGTTCGAGGAACTCCCCCTTTCCACTACTATATCACTATAATTTCTCTCTCGGTTTTTATTCACACGAAGCGTTGTTATCTGACGACTATCACATTGCCAGCTATCGTGTCCTTCTTTTCCACACACCCTGCACGTTCGCGGCTGTCCGTCGTATATCACATGGCATTGATGAGATTTTACTGTAATGAACGACGGAATCGGTTTTTTCAGTTCCATTTTTACTATTCTCACCCCGTTGTAAACTTGATATTTAAAGTTTTCAGACCACGTTTCTTGATCTATACATTCCACCTTCCCAAATTCCGTCATTTTTTCTTTCACACAGTCATCATCTAGTTCTAGTGGTAAGTTAAACACTCTTACCGCTTTTCTTTCCCTCCCCGCATCACTCAAAAGCACTTTTACAGTTTCACCATTATCATAACAAAAGTTTGTTTCCGGACCACATTTCTCTAATATTCGCGTCATTATAACATCTCTGATACATTTTACGAAAACACATCGAAAATGCGTAGGTATTTGTATTCCCAAGATCTCATCTACGTGGAGTTGAAATTGTCCATGAATAAAGTCATGAATTTCTCGCTCCGACGGCCTCGGTGCCCCGAACGGAAAACGTATCTGGATGGTATTTTGTCTAATAATATTCATCTTTTTACTATTCTAAAGTACTTTTCCAATTCTACTTACTCGCCAGCCAACTGCACCAAACGCCACAAGCAACACGCACAGGGCACTCCCGCTCGTTGTTTCCTGAAGGCAACTTTTCACTGACCTTCACGGAGCAACTAGTTTCCGCGTCCGCTCTCTCTGAAGGCTTCCACGGAACTACCACTGAGCTACCGAGCCGGCCTGGCCTCACCTGATCTTTCGCTATCGCTGTTTTACCTGCGTGGAATCGTCTCTGCCAGTGCTACTGCAACGGGATCTGTTGCCTTTGAAACACGGTAGACTTCGACGTTGCCTGGAAACTTGTTCTGGAACATTCTAGCAGATGGCTTTCCCTTGTCAACTGTACTTTCACCTAAAAGGCTAAACATATTTTCTTCCATCTAGAATGTGGTTGGACTCTTTATTTCACGCTCTTTTTCCTTCATTCTTCTTCCTTCTTTTCTCCTCTTTCTCTCTTGTCCTTTCCACTCTTTCTAACACCTTCTTCCATTCTTTGTTTTTCTTCAGTCCCCCATTGCAGTTCATTGTGTCTTCTTCACCTTTCTCCTTTATTTCCTTGGCCTCCTTCTAAGGGGAGTATTTTTTGCGTATATATATCGTCCTGTTTTGTTCCTTGTTACATTTGTACTTGGTGCAGAGTCTGAAGAAGACCTTGCTAGAAGGTTGAAACGTTACGTTTAGTTTATGTTTTATAATAAATTAAATTTCTGCCTTGGTCAGCATATTGAGTTTTTCAAAACATGATTTGCACTGTCCCTGGAATCTGTGGAACAAATCGGCGCATAACAGTAGAGATGGAGAGAAAGCGAGTGGGCGGAGCTAAGTAGTGCGCGCTGCTGCAAACGGCTAGTAGCTGCAGCCGCGTTTGCCCCTCCATTCACACACTGACTCTCTGCACACACCTGCAACAAAAAAACTTGGTTAGTTTTCCAACATTTTGGCACCACTTTCACATCTCTACCTTGCATATAGCGGATATGAATAAAGTTTGTAATCAGGGAAATACTTCTGGGACACCCGGTATTTTACTTCGCTTTCTTGTCACTTTTGGCTAAATGCGAAGATAATATGATGATTTAATGAGGAAGCATTCACAAAGAACACCCATGGTGGGATTCGAACCCGGGATCCCTGTCGTCGTAGCGCGCTGTGCTAAACACTCTGCCACGAAGGAGGGCCCTGTGGCCTTGTAATCAATGAGACCTGTGTTCCATCCTCGGTGGATTCGCATTGCACAGTGACTCGGGTCCTACTTTAGGTGGATTTTAATAACAAATTTTGAATACTGACTTCTACCACCGCCTTAAAGTTAGGCAACACACATACCGCCTTACAGGGAACCGAGCATTTCAGGATATTGGTATCTCAATTTTATTGCCGGTGACTGTACATTCCCGATTAGCCTATCTGTGCATAAAGTGGACTTAAAACAAACTTTGAAACTTTTATTAACTTCATATCAAGTACTTTTACGTTGGTAATGCAGTTTTTAGTTACCAAAGATGTGTTACTGATTAACTAGACTCTAACCGTAAGGGTATATATACGGATGCAGGTGTGTATATGTGTGTGTTTGTTTGTTCCGGCATAACTTTCGAACGCCTGGAGCGATTTCAACCAAACTTGGTACACATATGACTTGCAATCTGGAAAGAGATACTGTGGGGGTAAGACACCCCTGGCACCCCTAGGGGTGGGGGAGGGAACGGGTGACATGTAAGAATAATCGAGAACGACCGGTATTAGTGTGGAATACATAGTTTTCGGGGTCGCTAATATGAATAGTGACACTCCCAATGCCGTTCAACTTCAAGACACCACTGGCACCCCTAGAAGTGTGGATGGGAAGGAGGTGACATGTAAAAATAATAGAAGACGACCGATGTTAGTGTGGAATCCATAGTTTGCGGGGTCGCTAAGATGAATAGTGACACTACGAATGCAGTTCAACTCCAAGTTCATCACCTATCGGCATGGGAGTGAAAAATAATGTGCCAGAAATGAGCTACATTAGTGTCGAATTCATAGTTTTCGGAGTCGCTAAACTAATTGGTGACATTCACGATGACATTTGAGAGAGAGAGAGAGAGAGAGAGAGAGAGAGAGAGAGAGAGACACTTGCTTTCCCGACCAGACGGGCAATCATCTAGTATATATATATATATATATATATATAGATAGATAGATAGATAGATAGATAGATAGATAGATAGATAGATAGATAGATAGATATACACACACACACACACACACACACACACAGACGTAACTCCAAAAGGCTTAGGAGGTGTGGTAACCAACAACTCCTTGAACGCAAGAACACGCACACACATTCGCGCCCAATCTAACTAGCGTGCCCATGCCTTAAGTACGCACTTAAGTGCTTGCTTAAGTATTCACTTTGGATCGGGGAGGTTAATAATTGTGCTTTTCATCATCAGAGGTGGGATGGATTGTACGCGATATCTGGTCGCAGACGGGAAGCTGGTCTCCTAAGCAGTTAGCGAGAAATAATAGTCCTTACGTGACTTCCCAGCGACGATTAGCAACACTTACGTCACACAAGATCTGCGTGATGATCTTGCGGCCGACCGCGCTCGTTTCTGTGATCAGGGTTGCCAACTGGCATGTCTTGGACCTACGAGGTGGAGTCGATATCAGAGATGTTTATTCTGGCCGTGTTCGACGATTTCCTTACCGTCCTTCAAGAATGGCCTGGCAGATCAGTCTTGAAGCCTTGGACTAGAATCGAAAATCTTTGGAATTTCACTTCGACTTCCATAGAAGAAACCATGCAAATACATAGTGTCCCAACATAGTGTTTACAGTCTTTGAATGTTAATAATGGGAACACTAATAACAGGAAGTGTGAACTTTTTGTCACATACTTTAAAGTCATACATGTTCATTGGCAGCAATTCTTTGTCTGCAATGCCAAAGAACAAATCGACAAAAATCAAGCAACAGCAGATATGGTTTGTTCCGTGTCATCCAGTGACCATGGATTTGTATGGTACACACCGTTCTTCAGTTTCCCAGAGGTAGAAATCTAATGGTGTTAAATTAGGAGATCTGGGTGGTTATTTGACACTTCTTACATTCGTATCGTGCCCAAGGCGTTGGGTAAAAGTGACAAGTCTGCTGTTATCCTTAACCTAACAGGAAGCAGACAAAGGAATGCTTAATAAGAAATTACCCAAACGTTAGACGGCAGTCGATGAGTGTGCATGGTGAGGAGAGCGGGGGAGCTGAGGGACAGTTTTTTGAACAGTGAGGAGTGAGCGGAGTGAAATCTGACACGGAGGTCAGATATGTTACAATCGCCATTATTGAACGGACAATATGTGGGAATAATCGTCATCCAAACAGAAGGCAAGTAAGATCCTTTTCCTAACGATGTCCATATCGATTCAGTCGTGGAGAGTATAAAACCCATTTCTGGTACAATTCAATTCTTATGCCGTTCCTTGGAACGAGATCTCTCACACATCTCATTTTCAGGCCATGCGAGTAGTAACGTTCAGGAGATGATTGATGAACAGCTACGTCACCCAAGAGACAATTCTGGGTCTCTGGTTCGATCCCAACGTAGCATTAAAACTACGTTACGTGGTGGAGGCGCCGGGCAAAGGAAAAATTGCTCAACTCTGCCACTTTGGGTACACTAATGCCTACCACCTGGTGGGATGTGATGGAACTAATAACAACAGAATGCCTACACACGCTCACTGTAGATATTTCAGCTTGAAATACAAAACGTCCAGTCAAATTATCTTTAATAGTCTCTCTGTTATTAACATTCAAAGAGTGTAAACACTATTTTGGGACACTCTGTATATGAATCAGAATTCTATGAAATAACATAACATTTTAAAAAGTTCTTTAACTTATATTTCCACGCAATGGAAGAACTACAACAAACACCTGGCTAACTTCCGACTTCCACAATTTCAAACAAGTGAACAACAAGCGAACTAGTTTAGTAAAGGGGTGTGAATTTTCGCGTACTGCGCTGCAGGCTCGTTTAATCGACACTTTCGAACTACGCTAGATGACGTCACTATCGACACGATCATACTTCAAGCCTGTCTTTTGGATCTTTTGCTTTTTGGCGGTGGTGAAAATTGCCATTGAAAGTTTGCTATTGAAATCAATTTGTCGCCGTAGAGTTAGGCAACACACATAACGCTTTGCAGGGAAGCAAGTATTTCAGAATATTCATGTACCACTTTTGCCGGTGACTGTACGAATCCGCATTTTCATAATACCGGGTGGCCAGAATTAAAGTTACCCAACTCAGAGCCTTCTGTCGCCTGTTTGAGGCATCGTAGAACTCTGAAATTTGGTGAATCCACTATGCAGACCATGGGGAAGAGGATGACGATAAAAAAAAATAGTTCAATTTTCGGCCACCAGGTTCAAATGTGGCGCTGTACTTCCATGATGGGTTGTACAAATAATCACGTTAAGTGATTTAGCTGAGTTATTAATTAGAAAGACATTTGTTAGTGGCTGGAAGTTGCGAGAAAATAATCTATCGTTTCTTGCAAGATTGCAAGGTAAAGGCAAATCCATAACCAATTGGAGCAGTTTACGTCATTATTACAACCCATCATGGAAGTACAGCGCCACATTTCAACCTGGTGGCGGAGAATTTAACAATTTTTTTATCGCCATCCTCTTCCCCATGGTCTGCATAGTGGATTCAACAAATTTCAGAGTTCTACGATGCCTCAAACAGGCTACAGGGGGCTCTGAGTTGGGTAACTTTAATTCTGGCCACCCGGTATATACCGTATAACACCACCACCACGGCGTCTAGACCACTCGGTGTTGTGAGCAGCAAGCTTGGTGTGGGAGCGTATCTTGGGTAGCGTTAGCTCATCGACACTCGCTTATGCTTAACCTTTACTCGTATTATGGTCGATTTTATCGACCATCGAAAATAAGGTGCTACTCGTATTTTGGTCGATTTTTCGACCATGCAGCTGATTACAAAATTCCTGTTTTTTTATTATCTTGATACTCTTCTGTTATGTCGGAAACACTTACAGTGGGTTAAACGAAGCTTTGGCACGTCATGTGGATGCACTCCCCCCCCCCCCCCCGCAGACTACAAATTTACGTATGGAAGATGGCGCGAATTTTAAATTCGTACACTTATTTGACAAAAAATGTTATATCTCGTAGTTTATTTGACCAATCTACTTCGGGTAACTTTTGTTTTGCAGCTAAAACACCAGGGCATGCAACCGTGCAAAACTCAAAACGCCAAAGCCAATATGAGGCGTTGGATGGGCCTCGGCCCCCAACTTTCAATGAAAATATCATAAGAATGGGGAGTTTGGCCCCTCTTCTCCCGCCTTTTTGAGAAGAGGCGCAAACCTTAGCCTTTTTTTCAAAGAATTGTCCTTTCTCAACCGGATGAAAGTCATTTCATGTTCCTGGGTGCATTATATTATCAAATATGTGAAACAAACTCCCCATTTTTATGATTTTTTTCATTTAAAGTTGGGGGCCGCGGCCCACCCAACCCCTCTTATTAGCTTTGGCGTTTATGTTTCTACACGGTTGCATGCCCTGATGTTTTAGCTGCAAAACAAAAGTTACCCGAAGTACATTTGTCAAATAGTCTACGAGTTATACATTTTTTGTAAATGTACGAATATAAAATTCGCGCCAAAGGCCTCGGCGAAACCAGGGTTACATTCTGACGACCCCATCGGCAGAGTAAAGGTTAATCTTCATCTGGAGAGGTACCTAGATAAATGTTATTATATGCAGGTCTTAAATGAATGGCGACGCAGAAATCAGGTTTTAGGATCTTTAAGACTGAATCGGCAAGGACATAATTAGTGAAAGGTGTTACCTGTCTCGTACTTGAGAGATGATCAATAAGTCTCCAATGTTCAATCTCACCCACACCCACACACTCTCTTTAACTGTCTCCTGCTCTCTTATCACAGAGCTCTCATCTCCCTCTCGCAGGATAATATATATATATCAGTGGCAACCTAAGAATCCAGGTTGCCAACTCCAAGGAATCCAGGTTGCCAACCCCTAAGAATCCAGGTTGCCAACTCCAGAGAATCCAGGTTGCCAACTCCAAAGAATCCAGGTTGCCTACTTCAAAGAATCTAAGTTGCCAACCCCTAAGAATCCAGGTTGTAAACTCCTGAGAATCCAGGTTGCCAACTCCTAAGAATCCAGGTTGCCAACCCCTAAGAATCCAGGTTGCCAACTCCAAAGAATCCAGGTTGCCAACTCCTAAGAATCCAGGTTGCCAACTTCTAAGAATTCAGGTTGCCAACTCCTAAGAATTCAGGTTGCCAACCCTTAAGAATCCAGGTTGCCAACTCCAAGGAATCCAGGTTGCCAACCCTAAGAATCCACCAACTCCAAAGAATCCAAGTTGCCAACCCCTAAGAATCCAGGTTGCCAACCCCTAAGAATCCAGGTTGCCAACCCCTAAGATTCCAGGTTGCCAACTCCTAAGAATCCAGGTTGCCAACTTCTAAGAACCCAGGTTGCCAACTTCAGAATCGCCATTATCTTATTTTCCAAACCAGCTTAATTCACAGAGTTTCTAAGAGATTTATCTTTGGTATTTTACTTTCTAGGCTTCAGGCTTTGCAGATATCCTAGCTAGCGTGGAATATACGCCCCTGATTATCTTTCAAACCCCGAGCTTCTCTCCCCCAGTCCCGACCGTGGAATCCCTCTTACGTCAACAACCACGCTCTACACTCTTCACTCTCGCCCCTCCTTTTTCCCTACTTCCTTTCTACAACTCCTGCTACTTGAAATACATACTGCTGTACTCAACGCATTCTTTGAATATCCAGTCTTCTACAAAGGTCAAGGTAGCTCAGGACTGTGAGGTACACTACGATACTTAAAAAATGTCACTCAAAATTTTAAATTTACCAAAGTGTTTCTCTGCCCTCTGGGGAGGAAGGGGGTGTTGAATAGCAGATAATGAATCGTCTGGACATCTGAACAATTCTACTATAACGAGAACTAAAGCTTTAGTAGGTAGTGAATTAATAATTAGTCTAGAATTATTTACACCGGAAATGATCCTAAATGTGGGATATTGCTTTTTTATGCTAATCATAAACGTGTATATGTTAACGTGTATAGCACATACTTGATTTCTAGGAGGGAGTGGAATACAGGACAAGATATTTCGTATTTTTGAAACTTTCTACTCGCAAAAATCCGGGGCAATCCGGGGCATTTTAAGGTGGATTTGTATTTAAAACATTGTTTTTTTCTTCCTGAGTTCTTCACTGCTTTTCTAAAAATGTTGATTTTTCTCAAAATTTCGGAGGGGGCTGTAACTCCATCAGTCCTCTCTGCATACGCCGTGGTCCGGGCAATATTTTACCACCTTCGTGTGCAATCATTCCTTCTTTGAAGAAAACTGGGTCAAAATGGGAATAGAAGGGGGTAATCCATCGACATGTGCGCTTCCTCCCCTTTGGGATAGAGGGTGAGTTTCGCCACTCTACGGCATCGGAACAAAAGGCATTCCCCACCCCTCATCTCCAGCCCGATGCGAACATGCAAAACATTCCCACGCGAGGCGCTGCCGTCGAATTAGCAAAATCTCTTCGGGCTACGCGTTGACCCTCCCACGCACGAATTCACGCACACAAAGGGACGTGGACGCAGCTTTGGAATGCGTTTCCCGACGATCCCTCTCTCTCTCTCTCCTGCGGGAATCCCATCCCAACTTCCCAGGAATTGTCATCCTGGGAGAACGGCGTAAAAATAAATTCGGAAAAAATGTTATCTCCGGATTCGAACCAACCTTTTCCACACGTCATGCCAAATTTATATATATTTTTACGCAACGCCAATGCTTTGATATGATTGCGTTGACATGTGGTGTTGGTTTATGGTAAATTTTACACCTCGATTACCTTGAAATGGGCGATATTTTTTAGGGTGGAAATACAGACCTTATCTTGGTTTTGAATTATTTATATTTTTTGGTACAAGTTTATTACATGCGCACATGTTGAATACGGAGAAATAAAATTTTACCTCTTCGTTGGAAAATAACTGAAGCCCGTTGAGTACACGAATTCCATCTGGGTGAAAATATATATTTTGCTCGTATATTCAATAGATATTGCAATCATTATCTAAACATCTATATTGGTTATGAAATATCATGTACGTACTGTCAAACTTTATATATTTGCAGAGTGATTCAAAAGTCCCTTAAGGGGAGAAACTACAGTTAAGCACCAATTGTGCATTTATTTCAATATCGCCCGAATGGGAACCGCTACTAAAAGAAACCCTGGGTGTATCCAAGAGTATGAATTTCTCTCCATCTTGCAAGTGGAAGCGTTTTTCTATGTTGATTATTAAGCTGGACACGATGTTTGAAAAATATGAAGAATAAGAATTTTCGGAATCCGATGTATTCCTTATGCGGAATCAACTTCAACATCAAGTTACGGCTAATCAAATGGAAATTTCGACTTTTCCGCTGGTGAAATGCATCTTCAAACTGTCCTCTTCCCGTTGACATATTTTTGTATTCCATCGGAAGTTTTATATTCCCAAGAGAACAAATCAAATCATACTCCCATATGATCAATGCTTTCCTCCTTGCCTCCTGACAGTGTTACCAAACCTGATGCGCATAAAAGAACTAAATTTCACCATAAATGGAGTTAAAACTGACTTTCAAGGAGCTAGATTTACGAAGGCTGGATAAAGTGCCTCCTAGGGTAATGTTAGTTGTCAACATGGTGAGGGCACTGCTATTATCGTTACCTCCAAATTGATGACAATTTATTTTGTTTTCAACATCAAGATCCGACGGCATCGCCCATCTCAATAATTCATCGATGGTCGTATGAAATCGAAAATAAAGAACTCCCTGATAATAATATTATGTCAATTTCACGTCAAACACGGCGCTATAAAGAAGTAGCTGGGTAGATAAGAGGGAGTGGGTCGATGCAGCCAATATAACAATATCTATAATAATGACAAAAGTTGATCTTTGTGGACCGGAACCAGTGATGGCATGACAGTGGGGCATGGAGGTGGGCGTCCCAGTTCACAGCCGAACGAGTGCACCAAAGAGCCAGATCTGGCTCCAAGAGAGCTAAGTTGGCACACTGCCACGGACGGAAGAGCTTGGGAAGAGTTCCATGGAGATTGTATCGCATGCCCTTAACACCCCCTATAAAATGTAAAGGAGTTAGCCTGGGTACGAATGGTCATGATAGAAACAGGTTGCGCTTAGGGTAAACCATATTGGCGTGTTCCAAGCGGACGTCCGCCATATTGGTGACCGCCATAATGAATTTAACTCAAGATTTGTAAATTGGAAGGCGGTGATATGATATACACAAAAGTACTTTCCACTATCTTCTCTTGTGTGGATTTGTTTTAAAATTATGTTTCTATGTTTTGCAAAATTATTTCAATTAAAACTACTGCAGGAGGTCAACTGTTTGATTTATTGACTTGGTTTATTTTACTTCGGTTTTCTGCCACTTTTGGCTAATCGCCAAAATGAAGATGAGTGAAATGATGAAATTGATGAAGAGACTCTCACAAAAAGACTGAATTGTGAATTCTAACCTGGGACCACTGTTGTCGTAGCGTGCTGTGTCAACCACTCCGCCACGGAGGTGGGTTAAGTTAAGTGGTAGAGAAGGCTCCCACAGCCTTAACTTATTCGCTTTCCAAACTTTAAACAGATTACATGTAACTCTATGTCAGTGGTTCCCTGAGGCCATGGCTGGCTTTCAAGAGCCCCGCGAAATGTTCACTGAAATGATAGGGTAAGCATGCCAGTTATTGGCACTTTAAGAGGAACTAGTTGGAAAAAATTGAATTACACATATTGTATCAGTACATTTTTTTTGGTTTTCGGTATTTTATAAACTTTGACACCTGTTCTTAAGTGAAATCGATTGAGACATAGTAAAAACAGAAAGCAGTTATTTAATTATTTAATTTTTTATTCAGAACCTGATAATGTCTAGTTGTTGGCATACACTGACCAGTTATTGTCACATTTGTGCCCAGTTATTGGCGCTCCATATTTACAATGTGCTAAGCCTCTAACATTCACAGTTATTGTAGGCTACTTAGTAGCTAAGCCTATATTGTAGTTATAAAACAATTCAAACAGAAATATGGCTAATGAAAATTATGAAAGAACTGAGAGAAGTAAATCAGTGAAATGGTTTAAGTACCGAAAGTCTGTACCAATACTTGTCAGTCTGAATGCTTGTACTTGGCACAGGTGGCAACTACTGGTTGACATAAAGCTATCAAAGTCAGAACGCACGCATCGTCATTCTTATGTTTTAAGTAACACCATGGTAGTGTTAAAAGCATTAAAGGCCTAATTTCTTCCAAATTGCGAGTTATTGGTACTTTTGTCAAGTAAATGGGCATCATGCACATTAGCAATACCAATTATTGGTACCCTTGAAAGCGTGTAGCGATTAAACAATTTGTTGGCAGTGGGACGTCAATGCACTTTCTTTAGGGTCTAGCTAACCTTTGTCTAGCTAATCTTGAAAATCACAAAAGACTTCCAGATATACACGATTTCTAAACAAGAAATAATAAACGATATAGACACCGCTTGCAAATGTCATCAAAGGAAGACGGGGCAACAAGGCGGGAACAGGACAAATGTTCCCAGTTTCACACAGATCTTACGTAATTTCTACAAATATTCCTCAACGTGCCAAAAAAAACTGGGCTGTGCCAATTACAGGAAAGCTTACCCTATGATTGTTCCAAATATGTACTAATTTAGTACTTTTTACGTATAAAATGTCTGCATTTGAAATATGTGTTTATTTTTTTTAACTTAATGCAAGCAACCTAACCACATTAACTGACCGCTGCAAATGTTAGATAGACCAACATTCTGACTTGGGTGGTGCGGCAATATCTTGATACGCTGAGGACGCCGTGAAACGAAAAAGTTGGGAAACTTTGGAAATAATAAAAAAATGTCGCACGGAGTGATACCCGGCGAATAGGGTGGATGTTCTAACACTGAGATCCCATACTTGTCCAAAAAAACCTTGACTGAGAATGCCGTATGGACAGGAGCATTGTCCTGATGAAGAATTCATGCCTTGCTTTTCCACAAATCAGGTCGACGTCTTCTTACTCGCTCACGAAGGGTCGCCAGCACCTTAATGTAATAATGATGGTTGTTTTGCAATAGCTAGAATACTCAAGCGACGATCCTCTCGAATCAATTCACCGACATTTGCAATGTTTGATTCCGTTTTCGACGTGCAAGGCTGTCCAGGACGCGAGTCATCCGCGATCACTTCTCGTCCCTCTTTAAACCTTTGAAACCACTCGAACTCTTGCGTGCGTGATAAACACTCACCTTCGTATACTTCCTTCAACAAACCATAAGTTTCGGTGGCGGATTTTCCGAGTTTCATAAGAAACTTCACATTGATACGCTGTTCCACTTTCACACTTAACATTTTTTCCGACGGAGCACAGATGTACGGTTCACTTCGTCGACAAGTTACATCGGAACTGAGCGCCGCGTACCCTGCTAAATCACACAGTCGATAGGCAGGATATCACGTTATACACTCATGCACCGCTTGACTTTGACGCGCTTGCCGTTTGTCAACAGCAACATCCATCCGTTTTTTTTCAGCCACACCTTGTATATATACAGGGTGTCTCAAAAGTAATAGCGTAAACTGACACAAGTGAACGTACACGATAATAGAAGCCAAAAAAGTATCCGTAAACATGGGTCCGCAAACCAGCCGTTTTCGAGATAATTGCACATGTGTGGTTACAAGCCGCCACTGACTTCATTGTTTGTAAACGTCGTCCTACTTGGTAAAATGCTAATAATACAGTAAGAATTGGTCACAAGCATGTACAATTCTCTACTGATTGTATCCATCCTGTTTGATTACAACGCCACCTCTCGTAAATGTTCTGTTTTGTAAACAAAGAGGAAACCTCGGAACGCGCAAGGAGTAAAGCACTCGGTGTTTACAAAATGCAATCAATGACGGCTTGTAACCACACACTCGCACACATTATTGGCAGTTTACCAACTAGGACGGCGTTTACAAACAATGAAGTCAGTGGCGGCTTGTAATCACACATTCGCGACTATCTCGAAAACGGCTCGTTTGCAGACCCATGTTTACTGAGACTTTTCTGCTTCTATTATCGTGTACTTTCACCTGTGTCAGTTTGCGCTATTACTTATGAGACACCCTGTATGTATGTATGTATGTATGTATGTATGTATGTATGTATGTATGTATGTATGTGTATATATATATATATATATATATATATATATATAGTCTATGAAGACTATCACACAGAACAATGCTATTAAGGAAGTGGTATTTGAGGTACAAACCGCTGCCCTTGCTACCTACACGGCATAAAATGTGTGTGAAATCAGGCCGCGTTACGGACCACACGTAATTGAACTAATAAACACAGAGTACTACGCATTTCCGTTCCAGGATAATAGGCAGGAAACAAGATGTAATGGCGTGTGATTAAATTCTGATTGCCGACTCGTACTTTTGGCTATCAAACGTGCAAACACATCGCCCATCATACGAAACAAATGAAATGGATATGTCTTCTTTATGACGAATCTGGTTGTTGAACTCGTTCGTAAACAAAGTATTTGATGCGGTACAAAAATCAGACAGTCCACTTGGGAATCATATCAATTCATTACGTTGATCCCAGTCTCTATGGTGTCGTCTCGGAATTTATGCATTTCAGAAAATTACCGTCGAGTATGTCTCTGAACAACCAATACGAAATTTTAAGCCCCATTCTCTAAGATACTTACAGAGTTTTAGCACACTTTTACTAGGTGCGGAATTATATGGGGGGCTTATTTCGGAGTAGAATTATTATGATTGAAGGTGGAATATACAGGGTGGTCATAATTAAATATCCCCTACTCAGAGCCCTCTGGAGACTGTTCGAAGCAACGTTGAAATTTGGCACAGAGGATATGGAGACCATGGGGAAGCGAATCTTGATGAAAAATATTTAGTTCAAATTTTCACCACCAGATGGAAATGTGGCGCTGAAAAAATGACTGGAAGTTGGACACATAGTGTATATTTATATATTGTTTGTTCAGTACAGGCAATGTGAAAATGTAAATGGCCCTTTGAAAGCGTAAGACATCGTGATCAGTGGTCGCACGAAGCGTTTCCCGGGATGTTGATCACTGTGCACCAGATTTCAGCGCCACATTTACACCTGGTGGATAAAATTTTAACTAACCTTTCTTTGTCAGCATTCGCTTCCCCATAGTGTCCATAACCTCTGTACCAAGTTTCATCGTAATCCGTTGCTTGGAACGGGACCCAGAGGGCTCTTAGTAGGGGAACTTTATTTATCACCACCCGGTATAAGGTTGATTTATCCGGAATAGTCAACGAACGTGTTGACTTGTGACGTCACGTGAACTCCCGTCCTTTCCTGAGGAATGATATTATTGTTTTTTGGTAGCATATATACCTCAACGTGCATTAAATTGTTTTTGGAAAGTCTTAACTAGTGAAAAAGTTGAGAACAAAAAACTAATTCTAGCCCTCCACTTTTTCTTCGATTTTTCAACTGTTAATATTTTTATAAAACATTGAAAATAAAATATATTATTCCCGGGAATATTTCTGTATTACATTTGTTCAAAAAAATCCTAAAGGTAACGTAAATGGGGGCAAAAGTCACGTGGAAGGCCTATCAGTGCCCCTCGGAATGTGTGTTCCGACATGACACTGGTGTCTGAAATAGTGTACAATTGGTTGGTAATTATGGTATTTTTGTAATTATTATCATTACTATATAACTGGAAGTACCGGGTGTCCATAAAATTCCTTTACAACTTCAAAAAATCACTATAAATGCAAATGATGAGATATTTGAGTGAATTTTTTTATTGTACTCGTTTACTATTAAATTTTGTACTAATAGTCAATTTGTGTATTTCCGGTAACACTGTAAAGAAAGAGAGGTCCTCGAAAGAAAAATGGCTACTCCGCAAGAAAAGGCACAATGTGTGGCGTGGTTCATTGAAACAAAATCTGACACACATTCAGCGAAACTTCAGGACTAGGTATGGGAAACAATCACCAGCATGTCCATCAATTCGTGAATGGCACAGGAAATTCATGGAGACCGGTACAATTTTGGATAAAGCAAGAAGTGGAAGAAAACGAGTATCAGAGGAAGACATCGAACTTGTAAGAAAAGCCTTTGTTAATTCTCCAAACAAATCCATTCGCACTGCTGCCAGACAGTTACAGCCACCACGATCAACAGTGCATAAGGTCCTACACCACAACATGCGATTGTATGCGTATAAAGTGCAACTGTTGCATGACATCGAGCCCAATGATAAACCGAAACGCAAAACGTTTGCAGTGGACAAGCTTCATCGAAAATCGGAGGATGCAATGTTCCTCAACCGAGTGTTATACTGGTGAGGCAACATTTCATGTTTCCGGTAAACTGAACACGTACAATGCGAGAATCTGGGACTCAGAAAACCCCCATGCGACAATGGACCTCAAATGAGACAGTCCAAAGGTGACTGTGTGGTGTGGACTGATGTTCAATCGAATCATTGGTCCATTTTTCTTTGCGGAGCAAACAATTACTGCAAATGTTTACCTTGACCTTTTGACTGAATATGTGACACCACAACTGGCTGACCTTCGACCAACCGTCCTTTGCCAACAGGATGGTGCACCACCACATTGGGGATTAAATGTTCTTGACTTCTAGACCAAACATTTCCCGGTAGGTGGATTGGACGGGATGGCCCTATTCAATGGCCACCTCGTTCACCATACATAATGCCCGTAGATTTCTTTCTATGGGGCTACGTTAAAGACACTGTGTATCGAACAAATGTACGGAACATTACTGACCTCAAACAAAGGATCACTGATGCCATTGCCACAACTGATGAGGCTATGTTAGAGAGGACATGGCGCGAAATCGATTTTAGCCTTGACGTCCTTCGTGCAAGCAATGGTGCCCATATTGAGGTTTATTAAATTATGAAAAAAAAACTTCAATATATACTGCTACTATGTGACAAATTTCATTTAATTATCTCTTCATATGTCTTTGGAATAAAAGCTTGAAGTTGTAAAGAGACTTCATGGACACCCTGTATATAAACAAAAAAAACATTGATGCGGGATTAATATGTTTTTTCGAGGTTTGGTGAATGATAATATATGCGGGTGACACTCGTGCAACAATTGGTTCTTATCTTTTGTCAATAATGGTAATTTTTGTAACTATTATCACTATATAGGTTTATAAGTACACCTATATAAAGAACAAAGGAAGCAGCGATTCGATAAAAAATTGTTTTATTGAATTTTAGTGATAAAAAGTGTGTGTGCCTGTGAGCGCCCCCAACCCCATCTCAAGTAAGTAAGTTAGGATGATCCCGTAAGTACAACCTTGGTGACAATGAAGTTCGACCAGAAAGGAATACGTGATTAAATGCACAGAGGCATAGGCGGTGGAATGGGTGACCCGCAGAAGTGACGCATGTGTGTAAGAGGAGGCGTGTGAGCAGGCAAGAATCATGAACGAAAACGGGGAACTATACGCGTGACATTGAACTTCGACCAGGCACCAGACCCATACGGAAATTCCAGATAGTGGCGCATTCGACGGAAGCATGACACGATAAGGGAGTCCACCGTATATAAGCGCGTGCTGTGTACCGAGGAACCGCAGTGCATCATCACCATGGCCAGGGGTAAACCTATTGACAACACCGTGAGGAGAAGAGTGGTGGAGTTGCAACGGGATGGACTCAGTGAACGGGAAATAGGGCGCCAACTGAACTTACCCAAGTCAACCGTCCACTGCATCATCAAACACCACCAAAATACGGGCACTACAGAGCCAGGTAAGGCCCCCGGTCGAAAACGCCTGCTGAGCGTGCGTGACCTACGGATATTTAGGCGCTATATCGAGACGAACAATCATGTTTCTGTGGCCGAATTACGACTGTGGACTCGAGAACGCTTTCACATTGAAGTGTCAACCAGAACCATTCGCCGTTACCTACAGCGATTCGGTTACCGAGTGTACAAGGCGAAACGTAAACCCTTCCTTTCCATGTTGAACAAAGGCAATCGACTACGGTGGGCACGAATGTACCGGGGATGGACATTTAGGCAGTAGAACAGGGTTTTGTGGACGGACGAATCCATTTTCAATGTTGTGTACGGGAAAATACGGAAAACAGTCATTTGTCGGAAGGAGGAACAGAATGAAGCAAAATGTTATGCACGTCGGGTACAGAAACCTGCGTCAGTGATGGTATGGGGATGCATGACGGCATCTGGGGTTGGCCCACTACACGTCTGTGAGGGCATTGTGAATGCACACGCCTATACACGCATACTGGAGCGGCATCTTCCCACAGTGCGAAGCCACCTGTTCCACAGGCGGCGTCTCATCTTTCAACACGACAATGCCAGGCCTCATACAGCGCGGCTGACAAGAGAATGGTTGACTCGCCATCACGTGCGAACTCTGCCATGGCCACCATCGAGTACCGACCTCTCGCCCATTGAGAATGTGTGGCGTGTTCTTAAGCGACGTGTGCAACAGAGGGGACCCACGACAGTGGCTGCTCTTATCGCCTGCCTGCAGGAGGAATGGCACCGCATCGATGTGGAATACCTTGAACGACTCGTCCGCAGCATGCCCCTACGCATTTCCACAGTTATTCGCCGACGGCGCGGCGTCACACCATGGTAAACAGGATACCCTCTAACAGTGGTCGAACTTCAATGTCACGTGTAGATGGACGAAAATGTTTTATTTTGTGTGGACAGCATACATTGCTGCGTTGCAGCGGAAATTTATGTTTTCCTTTGTTCCATGTAGCCTGCTGAATAAAATATGTTCAGCATATGCATGTGTTCTCCTTCTTTCACAACGCACTCCTATATTTGTGACTGGTCGAACTTCATTGTCACTAAGGTTGTAACATTTCGTGTGTTCTCTTATGAAATATCACTGTTAATTCAGTGGCAATCATTCACGAGATTCTTCTGTCCTTTTGTCAATATCCAAAGTTATCAAATGCTACGGACTCTCAATACAATGAAGGAGTGAAACTTGAGAGCAAGACGACCAGTTCCAGCACCCCGACGCGATGAGCAAAAAACAGCATATTGCGATTCTCCCGTCACAACCTCAATGGGTAATTTCGACGATGGAGGTTTTTTTTTATTCAGAGAAGACTCAAATCTCCTTGCTCGACGTGATGGATGTGAAAAACTGAATATGTTGACCAAGACAGAAATTTATTTCATTATAACACATAAACTAAACGTAACGTTTCAATCTTCTAGCAAGGTCTTCATCAGACTCTGCACCAAGTACAAATGAATCAAGGTACAAAACAGGAAGATATATATATATATATATATATATATATATATATATAAAAATAGCACTCCCCTCCAGACACATGATTATTAGAAAGTTTTTTCTTCTGGAACTTTTTCCATCAGGTCAACTTTGTCAACTGTAGTTTCACCTGACAGGCGATTTAGCTAAACTGATAAGTGGTTGGACTCTTTATCTCACGTTATTTTTCCTTATCCTTTCTTTCTTCATTCCTCTTCCTTCTTCTCTCCGCTTTCGCTCTTGTCCTTTCCACTCTCTCTAACACCTTCTTCCATTCTTTGTTTAACTTCAGTCCCACATTCCAGTTCATTGTGTCTTCTTCACCTTTCTTCTCTATTTCCTTGGCCTCCTTCCATTTTCTCACTAGCATTCTCTTCTCCCTTCCTATCTGCTTAGCTTCATCCCACTCTATGTCATGTCCTGTTTCTCTCGTGTGTTTAAATATCGCATTTCTCTCTCTCTTAAGTCGTACATCATCCCTATGTTGTTTCAACCTGTCTTTCAGCCTCTTTTTCGTTTCTCCTATGTACACACTCTGACATCCTTTACACTTCACTTCGTAGATAATCCCTTCCTCTTCCTCTTCTCTGTTTTCCATTTTCTTGTTTGCATTCTTCGTTATTTTTAAGATGCTTTGCCCTTCCTACTGCCTTGGTCAGCATATTGAGTTTTTCATATCATGGAAACAAGGCTTAATGGTGTTAAGTGATGGATGTGTGTTGAGACGGCCTGGTGAGTACTTCTCGCCATGTGCAGTGCAGGAAATAGTTTTGCTTTTTAACTTCGCAGTTCTGTCTCTTTTAGCTAATCGCAACGATGAGGATGGATGTAGGTAACATGAAATAGAGCAAGGGACAATCACACAAATAGACAGCAGGAAACACAAATCCAACAGATAATTATACTGGCTGTGAGTCGAGACACCAGATCCTCGTTAGCCGTACTACGTTGAAGAAAGATTGACATTTAGGTGACTTTAGTGTTGGGCGATATATTATCTAGATATATCGCGATATCGACCAGGCGATATCAACTAGACCATATACAGGGTTAGCCTAAAAGAAGTAGACACTTTCAAAATTGTACAGAAAGAAGAGTTTTAATAATATGGCTGATTTACTTACATGGTTTTAAGAGTACGTCCTGAAGTTGGTAAGTTACGAGTGTTCTATGTGTGACCCTTTTGTAACACGACAGATATCAATGCGATAGCCCGGTTCTCCCAAAACACGTCGCAGCATATCCATGTGAACAGTCGCAGCAGCTGTTGTGATGTGTTATTTAAGATCGTCCACACTTGTAGGAAGGGAGGACCATACCGTGTTCTAAAACGATGCTGTACGACAGTAACAGAATTTGCTTTTGCACAAATTCAATCACGCAGAAAGCCTTCTCCACCTGGCTGGCGGCCATACTGCTCGACTTTACGTCAAGGGTGCTCACGTGATGCTGACGTCACGAAGACAAACGAAAAGCGGAGGTCGTAAAAACAACAGTACTAAATGCTTTCTGATGTAACAAACAAATTTCAATTTATAAAGCGTTTAAACTGTCTATTTCCTTTAGGCTAACCCTGTATAATCACGATATTTTAACAATATATATCGTGTCGCCTGTATATCGTCACGATATCTTAGCGATATATATCGTGTCGGCGGTATATCGTCACGATATTTTGACGATATATCGCCGATATCGCGATACGGAAAATATCGTATCGTATCGTCTGTGACGATATATCTCGATATCAAATTTCCGATATCGTCCATCTCTAGTTGCCTTCCGATAGGGTTATTCCCTTGCACCCCAGAAAAGTGGTTTGGCGATGCTGTGGGATAATATTAGTGATTGATTTATTGACTGATTTGGTTTATTTCACTTCGCTTTTCTGCCACTTTTGGCTTGTCGCGAAGTTGAGGATGAGTGGTGATAGATAAAATTGGCGAATGTACACTCACGAATAACAGCCAGGCCCAGGATTCGAACCAGGGGATTGTATTAGTATCGAGAACCAAATGTCAATCGCAACATCAAAACTGATCGCCTTGTCCAGAAATGTACTTTCCAGAACAGTGTTGCACAAGAAGAAGCTCTCAACTTCTCGCTTGTCTCATTGATTCTTATTCAACGTTCCCTGTTCAAAAATAAATAAATAATAACAATTACTTCCATTTACATCTTTTTAATAGTTCAGTCTGCGGGCAATACATATAAATGGTTTGCAGAACATTCACAAAATAAACGTTGGTACTACTCATCTAATCTTCCAAGATCAGTCATTATTTTTATACTGCGTCAACGTATAGGTCATGTTCGCACTAATGATCATTTAGCACGATTACATATTACAACAAAACAAGCCTGCATATGTGGAGAAATTAATCAACATGCGACACATCTTTTTTTACAATGTCCTAATTTCGACAGAGAACGACACGAATTATATAATGGTTTGCGTCACCATGGAATTCCATTCCCTGCATCGCTAATTGCCCTGCTTACAGTTCCTATTCCTCCCACCATGTGGCTTCTTTATGGATATGCAAGAAGATGTAATTGACGATCTAGCAAACAGCATATATACAGGGTGATTCTAACGAAAACCACAGATACCTCCCATGAAATAGAGACGAAAGTTCCCCTTCCACTTTGCCGAGATATGCCTCCGTGAGGAGCTAGACAACGCCGAAAACGTGTGAAAATGAACTTCACACCTCTGTACAGCCAGTACCAGTGAAGATAGAAAGGCGGAACAAACGAAGTCAAAAGGAACACCAAAGTCGCCCATCCGAAAAACACTAGGCGGCAGCTGCGCAACGCATGCGCATGGGGTTCCACAAAGGAAATAGGAGTGTCCCGCAAGACAAGTGAAGGGAAAGGGTAGCGATCGACAACGGTAGGGACAAAAGAAGCAATGAAGCATGAAGTAACAATTGCACAGCGGGAAACAAACACATGCAGCGCGTGGGGAGTCCACAAACACAGTGGGGAGACACCGCAGCAAGAACAAAGCACGGTTCAACAAAAGAGAAAGAGGACCGGACGGGGAATGGTACCTGTCAATGAGACAACAAATGCGGGACGAGGGATTCCCCGTAGCAGCACCGAGGGGATGTCACACAGAGGTCGTGCGCCAGCAGGACAAACACAGCAACTACGGGCACAGGAGGTTTATTGCCACGCAAAGGTGCACTTACAGATAGGAATAGTACGTAGTACGTAGTCGTACCCCGGACTGACGTTGTTACAAAAGTTGCTCAAATTGACGACCACCACATTCAATGCAGGCATTGCAGCGTCGCAGGAAATTCTGGCGAACCCTATCAAAAATCCCTGGCATGGTACACACCTCGGCCGATGCTGCAAGTATCCGCGCTACCAATGTTTCCTTGTCAGGCACCGGGGTCTCGTAGACGACTGTTTTCACATGGCCCCACAAGAAGAAATCCATTGGTGTGAGGTTAGGCGAACGGGCGGGCCAGGGGACAGGGCCCTCTCTGCCGATCCAGCGCTGTGGGTAGGTATGGTGCAAAAGGGTTCGCACTGTGCCATCAAAATGTGCAGGCGCTCCATCCAATTGAAACCACATACGATGTCGCACGTTGAGGGGTACATCTTCTAGCAGCTCTGGAAGGACTGATGCAAGAAAGGTGCGATAGAGGCGGCCATTTAAACGTGGTGGCAGCAGGTATGGACCGATAATCTGTTCATCGATGATACCTGCCCAGATATTCACTGCAAACTGGGTCTGATGGTGCACCTCGACTGCTGCATGTGGATTTTTATAATCCCACACATGGCTGTTTCGGCAATTAAAGATGCCCTCACGGGTGAATGTTGCCTCGTCCGTGAAAAGCACATGCCGCAAAAAACGGGGATCGTCGGTACAAAACTGCAACAGTCTTTGACAGAATTCCACACGTCGTGGGTAATCCCCAGCCTGCAACGCGTGGACTCGCTGTGGATGATAGGGATACAGCAGATCATCATGAAGGACACGCCACACTGTCGACTGTGATACTCCCACTGCACGTGCAATGCTACGGGTGCTAGTGGACGGTGTGTCGTCCACGCGAGCAAGTACGTCCTCCTCGACCGCCGCGGAGCGCACATGTCTTGGGTGACCGACATGATGGCTTGCAAGTAACACACCCGATTCACCAAGGGTACGGTGCACGTTCGAAAACAACCTGCTGTCGGGTTGTTGCCTCTCCGGATACCGTCCGCGATAAAGGCGTGCAGCTGCTCGGCCATTGCCATCTGCAAGGCCGTAGACAAAATGCATGTCCCTCAGTTCTACAAATGTGTAGCGTCCCATGGTACGGTGAGGATAGTGCCAATTATGGAATACTGTACTGCATCGCACAGGTGGCACACACACACACACACTGGTCACAACGGCTTCGAAACAACGTACTCAATTGTCGTACGTCAAGCACACCACCACCGCACCGGCTCTTTCACTGACACGCTCCCTGACGCTGCACTTCCAATCAGCCCACACGTCCGCACGGCGCTGTGGTACAATCAGCTGACGTTCCTGAGCCACCCGTGCCTGTGCTCTTCACTACCTAACCACTGCCGTCAGGTGGTGCCATGAACTCTGGGGGCCTTGTCATCGTGGAACACATGTAGCATCCTTCATTCTTGCCCCATTCACCCACAACACGTACTTCGTCCGTCTTGCTCGAGCCGACGGGGAGCACTACGTACGATCGTGTGGTGTTTGTGAACACCAATGTGGGGTAACCTAGCAGTTGAACAGACGTGCATACCCCCACGTAGCTTCATTACACGATTGTCCCACGCAGTTTATCTGTCCAGCCTTGCTCGGCCCGGTCTCACACCCACGCGGCAGTGTGCGGCTGCGGTGGTGTGAGGCCACGCTTGGTTTCGGAGCGGAAGGCTGCGGCCGAGGAGGGACTCGAGTTGTTCGGCTGGGGTTGCGCTCGGAAGCAAGCAGCCGCGTCAGGTCTGGGAACGGTGGACCTGGTGATCGGGATGGAAACATTCCGACCTCGTCCATTAGTGTCGTCCACCGTACGGAGTGGTGGGGTCCGTACGACACTCCAGCAGCCTTTAACCCGCTCCCACCCAGCGATGTGCCTCCGGCTTCATTTCTAAGAGGCTGATTGGGTCTCATCACGATGTTTGTTACAACGTCAGTACGGGATACGTGGTCCTATCTGTACGTGCACCTTTCATTAGCAATAACCTCCTGTGCCCGTAGTTGCTGTGTTTGTCCTGCTGGCGCACGACCTCTGTGTGACATCCCCTCGGTGCTGCTACGGGGAATCCCTCGTCCCGCATTTGTTGTCTCCTTGGCAGGTACCATTCCCCGTCCGGTCTTCTTTCTCTTTTGTTGCACCGTGCTTTGTCCTTGCTGCGGTGTCTCCCCACTGTGTTTTGGGGACTCCCCTTGCGCTGCACCGCCAGCGCCGCCATTTCTGCCCCGAACCATGTACGCGTCTGTTGTCTGTCGAGTGTCACGGACCACTTTGCTTGCATTCTCGGTGTGTTTTTACATCCTACGTCGTCCTCCCGTGGTTCTTCAACCCCGCACTACTTTTCTCGACTGCACTGCTTCAGTCATGGTGTTTGTTTCCCGCTGTGCAATTGTTACTTCATGCTTCATTGCTTCTTTTGTCCCTACCGTTGTCGATCGCTACCCTTTCCCTTCACTTGTCTTGCGGGACACTCCTATTTCCTTTGTGGAACCCCATGCGCATGCGTTGCGCAGCTGCCGCCTAGTGTTTTTCGGATGGGCGACTTTGGTGTTCCTTTTGACTTCGTTTGTTCCGCCTTTCTATCTTCACTGGTACTGGCTGTACAGAGGTGTGAAGTTCATTTTCACACGTTTTCGGCGTTGTCTAGCTCCTCACGGAGGCATATCTCGGCAAAGTGGAAGGGGAACTTTCGTCTCTATTTCATGGGAGGTATCTGTGGTTTTCGTTTGTACTATACCTTTAGAATCACCCTGTATATATATATATATATATATATATATATATATATGTGTGTGTGTGTGTGTGTGTGTGTGTGTGTGTGTGTGTGTGTGTGTGTGTGTGTAATTTTTTCGTCTCTCTCTTTTTTCTTGTGCATAGTGAACTAAATATATTTTGCCAAACATTCAGAAAGATGAATAACATCGACTAATAGTTGATAGGCTCAGAGAAAAGAAGAAGAAGAATAGTTCATTGTCTGTTTTCCATTGTTGATAAGCAATTACAGTTACATTTTTCTTATACCGTGCGTTCATTTCGATCTTCAGCCGAGAGATCGGGAGAAGCGGTGCGAGCGGCGCTGACGGAGATGCCGACATTTGCGGCCTGTAATGCCCGCTTACTTTTTTTATAGACATATGCAGACATTTATATAAATATTGCAAAACGAGCACTAACCTGTGTTATAAGAGTACGGTTTTAATTTTAGTAGCTTAGTGGGTGTATGTGCTGATGATTTTGACACGTCCATCTCACGGCGTAGAGGTTTGTTTGGAGAACTTTCTAACACTGCACCAATTTCATCGAGTTTTGCTTCGGTTAGAATCCGTCGTTTTTGCTTAGATGTCTTAAAATTTAACGATCCAGTTTCTCGTAATTTAAGGACAAGATGTCTAACCGTATCTCTATGTGGAGGTGAAACGCCTGGAAATTTCTGTACAAATTGCCTACACACGTCTCGACACGAGTCTGTTTTGACGCAAGTGTCATACATAAAAATTCTTTGTTCTGACGTGAACCTTCCGGCTGGCATTCCAATCGTCTCACTGACACACCACACATACACACTCCAATAACACAAACAAGTAACGGCAAGTAACCAAGAATAACACTCTTGCACACAGTATGAAATTAACACGCTCTTGGTTTACATCTGCTCGCCACTATATTCACAGCTCTGTCTTCATCTAGTCGCGAAGGAACAAAAAACTCGAGCTCGGAGATTTCGGATTGCAAGGAAGCTCACGAAAACCATTGACTTTTAACGGTTTCGTCTGCAGCGTAATCTTGATACAGTGTTGCACATTCGAAACCTCCAAACGATCCCCATCGACACAAAACTCTTTCAAGGATATAAACTTAAGCAGAACGTTACTGGTCAAAACTATGATTAAAATGTTTCATTATCTGTTGCTCTTAACATCGTTTCTAAAGCGTATTTATTAGTGTATATAAGAGCAGAACTTGGATGAATTACAGAATAACTTTTGCGTGTTAGTATAACAAAGGTTAGTGCTCCTTTTGCAATGTTTATATAAATGTCTGTATGTCCATTAAAATAAGCGGGCATTACAGGCCGCAAATGTCGGCATCTCCGTCAACGCCGCCCGCCACGCTTCTCCCGATCTCTCGGCTGAAGATCGAAATGAACGCACGGTACTTGCCCATTGTTGTTTTTCGATTATAGGGAAACAATTACATATGGCCTACATATTTATATTTTTTACTTTCCCATTGTAGATAAACAATCGTAGTTAGCACTTCTATCTTCTTTATTTGTCCATCGTACTGTACTTCTTCCATTGTCAACAAAAATTGCAGTTGCCTTTTTAATTTGTCCATTGCTTTTCTCTGCAAAAGCAATAGAGATGTGTTCAAAAACATATACTTCTAATGCTTTTGAGCAGTGAGTACGTGATGTGTTATTATTCTCGGTAGGTTTTTGAAATATATCATCCGCATGTACGCGAGGTTTCCATTAATTTATACAGAAGGATTTTTTTCAATCTTTCAATTAGTTCAGGAGCTCAAAAAAATGGCGAGGTGGAAATCCACACTTCTACCGTCATCCCAACCCAGCCCCCACGAGTTTCACCTCTGCGTCAGTTTGATCGGTGTGCCGACATACATACATGCGGGTCACAAAAGCGTGTAACGTGTCTGCAGTACGCTCAAAACAATTCATTTCACCTCTTTCCTCCAACGTTTCAATTTCACAAGAGCGCTTCGTCATCCCTTTATTTAAATTTTTTTTGTGGAGGAATTTTCCCGCGTGGTTGTCAATCGAAAACTCGATTGGGGGCTTTTGTCAAATGCATATCCCCCACCCTTCTGCCCAACCTCCGCCCCTGGTTCTGACAAACGCGAAGCGCGTAATTCAAGATGTAAATGTTTGGGATACATTGAAAATTGCCATGTTTTCCATATCAAGCAACAATCAATGCAATAACAATGGATCTCGCATCATCATTGGGTCGATTTATTTATCGTCGCTACGGCTTTAAAAATAATGAACAGGCTAAGGAACTTTATGGAAAATACCTTTACAGGGTGTCTAAAAAGTTGCGTACCTTACAATTTGATAATGGGTATATCCATGCTGTGTTTCCGGTTGCAAACCTACAGGATAATAATGCAGTTTTTAGTACTAGTAGCGCCAATCTTTGCGGATGTTTCTAGTGTTTTTCCTCAGCCACTCACAACGAATGCTGCTTTTAGATAGAACTTTCTTCCCCCTTTTTTTCTTTATTTCATTTTCTTTCCATGTTGAGAGAGTATGACAGTGTTTTAGCCAATGTTTTTAGATTTTTGAGAAGAGCAGGTCTTTTCCACTGTTTCTGAGGTAGTTTTAAGCTTACCTTATCTTTTTCAATGTGTTGTGTCTGTCCCACTCAGGTCAATTTACAACCTGCATTTTTAACGTTTTCCAAGCACTATTTACACCCCTTTTTTAATCTTGAGGTAAAGGTTTTAGATAAGGCAATATTTCCCGCATACACTGAAGGGTACAAAATGACCATCCGTGCCGATCCACCCAAAACAATCAAATCAATCAATTTCCATTGCCCTTTTGACTCATTGTTTCGGTTTAAACAATCATCAAGCATCCATCCACTACAATGCTGTATCTACATAATTAAGAAAGAATTTTTCTTTTACTTCTAGATGAGTGATTATCACAGCTTGTTACGACACCAGAGGCCCAGGTATCGAATCCCGGCCTGGGTATAGCTCTTCTTTGTGAATGTCCCTTCACCAATTTCATTATATCATCCTCTGTCAAAAATGGCAGAAGAACAAAGGCCAGAAACCAAATTATACAGGGTGTCATTTTAATGGCGCCCACGGACCACAGAATCATATAGAGGACATCAAAACAAACAACTTTTCTCAGCAACATTTTACTCGTTGGTACGTCGATTCGATGCTACATCCGTTCAAAAAAGACCGTTTTGCCGCCTGGATGCTGGCAACCCAACACAACATTTGGTCGTATCTGTGACGTCATTTCTTGCGGCGAGACAGCGCACGCTAGTGTTGCAAGGAACACACAAATTATGTGAAAATTGACAAACTACCAACCACATAATTAGGTGTAAAACAAAGCGAGAAACGCGTCCAGTAAACCGAACATCATAGCCTACAAGCCAGAAGATCAGCAGTCATCTCAGGGGAAGGAGGAAGTGAACCAACGATATGAAAAATGGTAAAAACGTATTCAAAATGAAGTGTCAATATCGGATTTTGTCTCAGCCTACATGTCAAATATCAACAACAATAAATTTTATTGGACGTACAGCTTACATGTGGCTGTTTACGCCCAGCTACATGTCCATTATATTTGCAAATCTCGCTGCAAGGTTGATATCTACAGGTTTGTATCCAGATGCCTTGTGGTACTTTTGTGCTGATAACGGAAGTATCTGAGGTTCACGTTGTTACATTACAGCTAAAAGACGTACAACCACAGTAACAATGTAATGATGAATCAATAGCGAATATACTGCCCTGTTCACAGTTGCAAACTATTACATGTGTATCCGTCGCGTAGATAAACACAATCGTCCAAGAGTTTGTTTTACTACTATTTATATCCCTGTATTTTCAACAATTTTGCCACATATATATATATATATATATATATATATATATATACCGGGTGGTCCATTTATAATATCGCATGCAGAATGCATCCAATCAAAAAATTGCACAGAATAAAACTTTGATACTATTGAGGGGGTAAGTCAATGCCGCAAAAATTTCGTCGCCGCCACCCACCCCTTAGGGGGGTGGGGGGTAAATTTGAAATTTCAAATGGAACATCCCCATTCGTTTTACATATTTGGATTCCGTGTTGAAAAAGAAGATTTTTTTTTTAAATATTTTGTAAAAAAATTGCAAACTTCGAACATTTATAAACATTTGGTAGTTTCAGATTCATTTTGTTCCCTTTATGTAATAACGGTTTTGGTTTCCGTTGAGAACATTGCATAAAAGAATTTTATTCAAAAAATGTGTGCAAAGAATTCGGCAAAATAAAATTGTTTGCAATTTATATTTTTGTGTAACAATAAATAATATTGATTTGTTCCAACTCTTTGGTTTGAAGGAACAATTTCATATGAACAACAAAATTAAGTATGTTACTACAAATCAGTTATCATTTGAGGTACACAAATAAATGTTTAAAGGTGCAAATATTCAAAATGATGACCGTTCTCTTCAATGCATTTCAAAACACGGTGTCTGAAGCTCCACACTGTTCGTCCCAAAATGCCAGGAGTGATAGAGGCACAAGCATCAATAATTCGTGCCGCATGTTTTCTGGCGTTGTTGGAACTTCGTGGTAACACTTTTCTTTAAGTAGTCCCCAAAGGCAGAAATCAGGCGACGTGAGATCGGGTGAACGAGCTGGCAAAGAAACGGGTCCTCCACGTCCTATCCATTGACCAGGAAACTTTGTGTCCAACATGGCTCAAGCCTGAATGGAGTAGTGAGTAGTGTATGAAATTGTTCCTTGAAACCAAAGAGTTGGAACAAATTAATATTATTTATTGTTACACAAAAACATAAATTGCAAACAATTTTCTTTTGCCGAATTCTTTGCACACATTTTTTTAATACAATTCGTTTATTCAATTTTTATCTACGGAAAACAAAACCGTTATTACATAAAGGGAACAAAATGAATCTGAAACTACCAAATGTTTATAAATGTTCGAAGTTTGTAATTTTTTTACAAAATTTTTCAAACAAAAAATTCTTCTTTTTCAACACGGAATCCAAATATGTAAAACGAATGGGGGTGTTCCATTTGAACACCCTAAGGGGTGGGTGGAGGCGACGAAATTTTTGCGTCATTGACTTACCCCCTCAATAGTATCAAAGTTTTATTCTGTGCAATTTTTCGATTGGATGCATTCTGCATGCGATATTCCATACTATCATTATAAATGGACCACCCGGTATATATAGGGCGTCTCAAAAATGTAATAGCGCAAACTGACACAGGTGAAGTACACGATAATAGAAGCAAAAAAGTCTCAGTAAACATGCGTCTGCAAACGAGCCGTTTTCGAGATAATCGCGAAAGTGTGATAACAAGCCGCCACTGACTTCATTGTTTGTAAACGTCGTCCTAGTTGGTAAAATACCAATAATACAGTATAAAACTCAGGAGATCTCATTGCTTCTATTGAACATTCTACTTACTTTAACAAGAAATACAGCACTACTTTACTAAAGCAAGAATCACGAACCTTCCGACCTTTTGTAAACAACCGTCTCACTTCGAGTAACGTATCACTCCGCGCCAGCTGTTCGTGAATGACGCGGCCATCATATGCTGCTCACTCGCAACCTTTAATTTTACGTAACATGGAAAAACGTATTCTTATTTTAACTGATAATCTACACATTGAAGTATAATACATTTTCTACAAGTGATTAAATACGTGTTCTTGTTCAAGAATGAACATATTTTTCTACGCCAAAAGTCCCATTTATCTGACACTGGGTTAACAGATCCCCCTCCCCCTCCTCTCGCAGTATGACAGCGCCAAAGTTATACAAGAGAGAGAGAGAGAGAGAGAGAGAGAGATTCGTTTCAGTAATTCAAGCCTTTTGGTTTTATTTCCACCAAATTATTGCTAAACATTGTTGACATGTGGAGTATTGTTTTCTCCTTTGTGCAACAAATATACCGCCAGTTTTAGCAGAAGCTAAACAAAGATAAGCCGGGGATTAAAAAGAGATTGTTTATCTTTCTCTCGGTTTCTCGTGCACTAGGAAACAAGAAGACGATAATAAGCACATTATTTACGCACGTCTCATGCAAGTAATGTATTTTCTTACCTTGATTCAGTACTTCCTTTTTGAACTTGAAGCATTTTCGGCGCTAGACATCATCCTGTCAGAGTACGGTCTGTCAAATTTGCTTGCCAGAAAGGAACTCAACCTGGCAAAAGAGGCGATTTAACGTCGACTGCTAAAATTGGGGAAATCGTCATCAATCATCACTGTCAACATCTTCTCCACAGTGGACAGGACGGCTCTTTGATTGAAAGAATACGAAAGTACCTCGCGTTGTATTGCGCTTATCTCAAAATCGGTGTACTTGTTTATACGAGCAACGACGTGTTTTTCCGCGGGACTCACAACTTGACCGGTCGTTTTCCTTTCTTTCACCACACCGAAAACACAAAGACGCAAACACACAATTACACTTGGACACCAACTTCACTGCTTGCTCAGGATAGCACCGACACAACGTCACATAAACGTTATGAACAACCTGCTTCTTGCCACTTTTCAAACGGCTGTATTTCCGAAAGACTACTCTGAAAACACGGGAGACCTTCCTGCACGCATGGAAGTCGCCATGTTCGAAACTGGCGCTATTTTCTTGCTGTTCACGTGATCGATTGTAATTTATACAATAATCACCTATTATTATTATAAACAGAAACCTTTAATGAAAATATATTTTAAAATGTATAATCCAATGTAATTTACACGTTTTTCTTCCATTAGCGTACTTTCATAGAACGGACTACATGATGCGGAAGAAATCCGTTATTAGGCTGTTGCCATCCACAATACTTCTCACTAAGTCAAGTACAGAAACGGAAGTGGTATGTCGATTGTCGGCATATGATAGTGTGATTTCACATTGGCAGGAGTCTATCTATAATACAGAGGTGTTCACCATCCGGATGGTGACATTATCACACTCCAGAATACTTTTGCGGGTGAAGGAGGGCAGGCCGTAGGGTGAGGGAGGTTGATTTAAAATGAACACCTCACAACAAGAGAGAAGAAAAATGTGACAATATTTAAAATTCACCCCCAAATATGCGTTTTATTTTATATGTAGCGTACAATAAAATGTGACTGCCTCAAAATATTTATGTATTCTACAGTCTTCTTTCCCCACTTTCATGCTTCTCTAAGTTGCCGTTTTAGTTTCCCTTGGTGTCTTTGCTGCATAATTATTAATTTAGTAAATTAAATCATATGTATTAGCTTACTTTCATTATCTATAATAATAAATCATAACACTTTCAAACATCAAATAAATTTAATGAAGAAACCCCGGTTTCAAAACGTAATTTATCTCATGTGTCACATTCTTCTAGCAAGGTTTTTTAGTAAAATATGAGAGAAAATTAATCCTTTGGTACGGAACCGTCTTACTTCTGGGGGATAAGATGTAAATTTTGTATTTGATTTTTTTAATTTAGCGTTGCTTTTCTTCCACTTTTGGCTAATCCCGACGATGAGAATGAGTGATCGCCAGATGAAATTGATGAAGGGATACTCACAAATAACACCCATGCCGGAATTCGAGCCAGGGAACTTCGGTGATGAGTCTGAAAATCGGCCACCAAGCCAGATGTACATTTTTTAATTTTTTTTAACATACATTCAATAACTTTCAACAGGTCATCACTCAGTGATACACTGCTTATTCCGCATCTGTTGACAAATGGAATGTTTTTACACCTTGTAGGCTATGTGGATTATTATTTTTCCATAAGTTTGCAACACTGTTAGGGTACACGTGCTTTTGTTTACAGAAGGTCTTAAGTTCTATGATTCTCACTTTAGTACGTATGTTCTACGTTACAATTACTCTACACTCGTACCTGTTAAAGGAGGTGTTAAAAGTGTCGTTCTTCCATCTGGATACAATACTGTACGCGATTCCGCATTGAGTTTCGAATTCTTTTGAACACCCCCGATTCATTTCGGAATTGGTCACAAGCATGTACAATTTTCTGTACTGATTGTATCCATCCTGCTTGATTACAACGCCACCTCTCGGAAATGTTCTGTTTTTTAAACAAAGAGCAAACTTCGGAACGCGCAAGGAGTAAAGCACTCTGTGTTTACAAAATGCAATCAGTGACGGCTTCTAACCACACATTCGCACACATTATTAGCATTTTACCAACTAGGACGACGTTTACAAACATTGAAGTCAGTGGCGGCTTGTAATCACACATTAGCGATTATCTCGAAACGGCTCGTTTGCAGACCCATGTTTACTGAGACTTTTTGCTCCTATTATCGTGTACTTTCACCTGTGTCAGTTTGCACTATTACTTTTGAGACACCCTATATACGAGGGTTGGGGAGTAAGTCATGGCAACCCAGTAATAATTCGACAATCGAAGGATGTATTAAAAATTTGTTATATACAACTGAAAGAGTATCAATTATGGATATTTTGTTGGTAGTAATCATCAAAGAAAACCCAAGCAACCCTGTGACATACACATGTGCACATGTTACAAAAACTTACCTTTAGGTTTTGTCATAATCAGATAAGTTTTTGTAACATGTGCACATGTGTATGTCACAGGGTTGCTTGGGTTTTCTTTCATGATTCCTACCAACAAAATATCCATAATTGACACTCTTTCAGTTGTATATAACAAATTTTTAATACATCCTTCGATTGTCGAATTATTACTGGGTTGCCATGACTTACTCCCAAACCCTCGTATATATATATTGTGTTTTGGAATTGCAACGTCTATTCGTTAGTGGCAACTGTGAACTAGTGTAGCGTGTATGCATACATTCAGAAAGACAATGCTGTGTTTCGAGGGTTTGTAGCGTCTAAATTAGAAGGTTACAAAAAAAAAATCATACTATGGAAAGTTGTTTTTTTTTTACCTTAATTACTTCTATATGTTGTGAAATCTTGTGCAGCGACAATCTGAATATGTAGCTTATACTATCTATTTCGAAACTCGAGACGACACACTGCCACGTGCTATCTCGTAGCGTTACCATCCCGACCCTTGCAGTTCTGAAGATATTTGACAAAACTGCAAGATATGGCAAATGCAATAGCATCCTCACTTTGAAGAAACCTCTAGGAAGAAAAATTCAAAAGTTATCTCATTGAAATTTCCCCTTGAGGGGGGGAAGAAAGCGGATAATTACCGCAAGAAAAAAAGGAGAAAGGATTTTAAAACTTAGTAATGGCTTTTTCCTGTGTGGAGGTTCTCTGAATCTCAGCAGCCTCTTTTTTCGAAGAAAGCTGACAACAAAAGAAAGAAGCGAAGGCTAAAACCCGAAAAACTAGAAAAAAAAGAGGACAGAGAAGACGCTAGAAGTTGAAGTGGATCTCAGACGAGCAAGATTTCATCCAACAACACTCGTTGCTGTTCTCACTGGAGCTTGCGAAATTCGAATTACAAAGTCTCAAGAGCTGTGTTAAGTTGTTCCTTTGTGCATGGATGACATACTTTACTCAATAGCGGTGGCGGATCAATTTGTGTTTACAGAAGGGGGAGGGAACAGAAATCTGCGATGAATCTCTATTGTTTTTCAAGTTTCATTCATGAACGTTCAAATGAATTTCCACAGATTCTTTGCGTTTCTTTGTGGTTCCGCAATGATTGGCGCAAGATATTTCCGACAGTTTTTTAACTTTGTACATTTGTAAGGATGCTCACAAGTCATTTCCCACTTTTCTTTGAATTTCTTTGCCTTTTTAAGGGTCTCAAAAGTAATTTCCGCAGGTTTTTTTGACTCTGTATTTTTGCCAGTGTGAGCAAAACCCATTAACTGCTTTCTTTTAGCTTGTTTATATGTTTACTAAGGACAGTTAGAAGAGATATCCCACAGATTTATTTTTTTTATTTTTGTATATACTCGGAAAAGCGATTTCACAAGTTTATTTGTGTTTTTCTAAAGACACAAGCTATCTTGGGTGGTTTTCGTAAATTTATTTATGTTTTCGTAAGGATCGACATAAGCGATTTCCTGCAGCCCCTATATTGACAAACAATTTCTCACGGCTTCTTTGTTTTTTGTAAGCATGGGCAAATGTGACTTCTCGGTGTGCATGAGGTTTGATTTTTTGTAAATATTTGCAAAAACAAATCCCCGTTTCTTTATATTTCTGTAAGCAAAGGCACAAGCCACATGATGCATGATTTCCTTAAGTTTCTTTGTATTGGATACAAGTGATTTCCGACGGTTTCCTTTTATTTTCTAAGGATAGGCATATGGTATATATCCTTTGTATTGCTCCCTTTTGCATATATATTTTTAAGAGAACATTTTACCCAGGTGTAACTTGAACAAAGACTGAGGAAAGAACAACATGGATTTAGAGCAGGAAGATCGTGTGCAGACCTAATAAATTGTGTCAAGGTCAGTGAAACAATCATTGGAATGGAATAGCCCCTTGTATCTAGCCTTCACTGATTCCGCTAAAGCATTTGATTCAGTAAATGGAAATAGAATATGGAAGAGACTTGCCAAGTTGGGCGCACCCAATAAGATAATATCTTTCATCCAGAAAATGTTTAAAAACTACTCCTGTTGTGTTCTGCACAAAAGGAAAACATCCGAACCTTTTCCTTGTCTAAGTGGTGTCTTCTGTCTTCACTCCTGTTCGTCTTAATTCTGGATGAGGTTATGGAAGCAGCAAGAAGAAATAGGAAAAGAGGAATTCAATGGGATATGACAGAAAGATTGGAAGATCTAAAGTTTGCAGATGATGTATGCCTATTATCCCATAGATTTACCCTGAGTAAATTACAGGACCTAAATAAGTCAGCAAGAGAAATAGGTCTACAGCTAAATATAAACAAAACAAAAGTTTAGGATCCACAATAAGGTTGAACTACAGATAAATATAAACAAAACAAAAGAAATCAGGATCCATAATAAGGTTGAACTTCAGATAAATATAAACAAAACAAAAGAAATTAGGATTCACAATAAGGTTGAACTTCAGATAAATATAAACAAAACAAAAGAAATTAGGATTCACAATAAGGTTGAACTTCAGATAAATATAAACAAAACAAAAGAAATCAGGATCCATAATAAGGTTGAACTATAGATAAATATAAACAAAACAAAAGAAATCAGGATCCATAATAAGGTTGAACTATAGATAAATATAAACAAAACAAAAGAAATCAGGATCCATAATAAGGTTGAACTTCAGATAAATATAAACAAAACAAAAGAAATTAGGATTCACAATAAGGTTGAACTTCAGATAAATATAAACAAAACAAAAGAAATCAGGATCCATAATAAGGTTGAACTATAGATAAATATAAACAAAACAAAAGAAATCAGGATCCATAATAAGGTTGAACTTCAGATAAATATAAACAAAACAAAAGAAATTAGGATTCACAATAAGGTTGAACTTCAGATAAATATAAACAAAACAAAAGAAATCAGGATCCATAATAAGGTTGAACTATAGATAAATATAAACAAAACAAAAGAAATCAGGATCCATAATAAGGTTGAACTATAGATAAATATAAACAAAACAAAAGAAATCAGGATCCATAATAAGGTTGAACTTCAGATAAACATAAACAAAACAAAAGAAATCAGGATTCACAATAAGGTTGAACTACAGATAAATATATAAAAAAAAAAATTAGGATTCACAATAAGGTTGAACTTCAGATAAATATAAACAAAACAAAAGAAATCAGGATCCATAATTAAGGTTGAACTATAGATAAATATAAACAAAACAAAAGAAATTAGGATCCATAATAAGGTTGAACTACAGATAAATATAAACAAAAGAAATTAGGATCCACAATAAGGTTGAACTTCAGATAAATATAAACAAAACAAAATAAATTAGTTTCCACAATAAGGTTGAACTACAGATACGTATAAACAAAACAAATGAAATTGGGATCCACAATAAGGTTGAAACTAAGTTAAAAGTTGGAGATGAGGACATACAAAAAGTTAAAAGAATTGTCTCTGTGGATAGTATTCTTTCCACGTCAGGTGGGTCGGAAGAAGATATGGATGCAAGAACAACTTTCTCAATGCTCTCATCGATATGGAGATCCAATCAAATAACAATCAAAACAGAAATCAGATTATTTAATACAAATGTAAAATCTGTTTTACTGCATGGACAGAAACTCAAAGTATAAGACATAAGCGTCAAGTGTACATAAATAGATGTTTGAGATTTATCGTAGGAAATAGATGGCCAGAAGTAATAACCAACCAGAAGATATGGAAAAGAACATATCAAGAAGAAGTGCAGAAAGAAATCAGATACAGGAAATGGAAATGGATAGGACACACCTTGAAACAAGACAACGAAAACAGCAAAACGTCGTTAGATTGGAACCTACAAGATGCAAAGAGAAAATGAAGACCCAGAAACACCTGGTGGAGTACAGTACAAAGAGAAGCAGAGAGACAAGAGAAGAGCTTAGACTGAAACCACAAGGTGCAAGGAGAAGAGGAAGACTCAGAAACAGCTGGAGGAGTACAGTACAAAGAGAAGCAGAGAGACAAGAGAAGAGACTGGAACCATAAGGTTCAAGGGGAGAGGAAAACCCAGAAACACCTGGAGTAGTACAGTACAAAGAGAAGCAGAGAGACAAGAGAAGAGCTTAGACTGAAACCACAAGGTGCAAGGAGAAGAGGAAGACTCAGAAACAGCTGGAGGAGTACAGTACAAAGAGAAGCAGAGAGAGAAGAGAAGAGCTTAGACTGGAACCAAAAGGTGCAAGGAGAAGAGGAAGACTCAGAAACAGCTGGAGGAGTACAGTACAAAGAGAAGCAGAGAGACAAGAGAAGAGCTTAGACTGGAACAAAAAGGTGCAAGGAGAAGAGGAAGACTCAGAAACAGCTGGAGGAGTACAGTACAAAGAGAAGCAGAGAGACAAGGGAAAAGCTGGATCGAGATCAAAGACAAGGCAAAACAACGAATCCGTTGGCGTGCATTTATCAAGGCCCTATGCCTCCCAAGAAGGGTGAACAGGACAGTAAGTAAGTAAGTAAGTAACTGATTTAATATGTGTTCGTTGTGTTTCTACTTCTAACGTAGTTCCTAGTGTTGCTTTACATACTTTACAGAATACAAAATCGCTTTTCAACTCGATTTTGATAATACTAGAATGTATTTTCTAGATGCTTGCGTTAATCGTGAAGATGGGAATGAATTATCAACGGATGAAATAAATTTATAAAATAATACAGTATTACATCCATGCCTTGAAAATATTTGAACCATAAAGCCCTGTGTTCGTAAGACTTTCCGCTGTATAAGTAAAAAGAAAAACAATTTTGAGTGGGTTTGTCCTTACGGAGTCAGACACACACACTGATGCATTTGTAGGAATGTCTGATTCCCACGCGGTAGACCCAGGATCGATTCCCGATGCGGCTGATCTTATGTTTCCTCTCCTCTGGATGTTCGCCCATATGCGGCTCTGGGAAGCAAAGTCTACTGGAACGTGGTGCTCATCACACCATCTCTGCTATGTTCTTATTCCGAGTCGTTTTCTGCCACAAGGATCTTGGTGGTGTCTAGGACATGTTTTGGTCGATCAACGCTTTAGACTATAGAGGTGAGACCCTTGTTAACCGAGCCTGGTGTATATGAATGAAGTTAGGCAACCCACATCAGACAACTATTTGCCCTATTGTATACAATGCAAGGATCCTGGCAGTTTAGGCAATGTGCAAATCTGATGTGTGTTTCGTGTTGCCTGCCAATATGGGGGGGGGTACACCCACCTTTCCTCACTATTTGATACCGTATTGTTCAGACCGTGTTCGAACCTTGCGGACCGTACGAACATGCTCGCGTGCATGTTGGTGCATTCAACACCAGAGTGACAGTTGGTGCGCAAACAATCTATTTTCCCTGGCGAAGATTTCCATAGGAGAACAGCGCAGGGCCATTGTCGGTGTATGCAAATCACGTTTGAACCCACACGTCGGCGCTTGTACAGTGCCACCCTGTTGATAGCCGTTATCCTCCCATGAGGAGAAAGGGGTGGGATATCGATGCGAGATTCGATATATCGATCGGGACGGGTGTTTACCTCCCCGAAGATGGATAGCGAAGACGAGTTTCGTTACGTAATAGTTCTGCTTTTGTTCGAGTAAGCGTTTGAAGTTCCTTTGCAGAATCCTAACATTTTTCTCCTCATCTTACGGGGCCAATTCCGGAGATTAAAGAGCATCTCTGCTTTCCCGATTGCTCAAGAATGATTTATACTCCATAGCAGAACGGAGAACTAGCTGCCCCTAAAAGATATGCAGCCACGATCAACAAGAACCAAAGAGGCTTCTGGGGGAAGGTACGGGCACCGGGACACGCAGATCCGGAAATACTCGCTTCCCTGCAAAGCGTTGTGTGTGTTGCCTAACTGTACGGCGATAAGTGAATTTTAATAGGAAATTCCAATGACAACTTCTACCGCCGCCGTAGAGTGAGGCAAGATTTTTATTGCCGGTGACTGTACGTAAAGAAACTTAATTGAGGTTTCGCCGACAAGAATTTTATTGCCGGTGACTGTACGTAAAGAAACTTAATTGAGGTTTCGCCAACAAGATTTTTATTTCCGGTGACTGTACGTAAAGAAACTTAATTGAGGTTTCGCCGGCAAAATTTTTATTACCGGTGACTGTACGTAAAGAAGCTTAATTGAAGTTTCGCCGGCAAGATTTTTTATTACCGGTGACTGTACGTAAAGAAGCTTAGTGGAGGTTCGCCGGCAAGATTTTTATTACCGGTGACTGTACGTAAAGAAGCTTAATTGAGGTTTCGCCAGCAATATTTTTATTGCCGGTGACTGTACGTAAAGAAGCTTAATTTAAGTTTCGCCGGCAAGATTTTTATTACCGGTGACTGTACGTAAAGAAGCTTAATTAAGGTTTCGCCGGCAAGATTTTTATTACCGGTGTCTGTACGTAAAGAAGCTTAATTGAAGTTTCGCCGGCAAGATTTTTTATTACCGGTGACTGTACGTAAAGAAGCTTAATTGAAGTTTCGCCGGCAAGATTTTTATTACCGGTGACTGTACGTAAAGAAGTTTAATTGAGGTTTCGCCAGCAAGATTTTTATTACCGGTGACTGTACGTAAAGAAGCTTAATTGAGGTTTCGCCGGCAATTTTTGTATTACCGGTGACTGTACGTAAAGAAGCTTAGTGGAGGTTTCACCGGCAAGATTTTTATTAACGGTGACTGTACGTAGAGAAGATTAATTGAGGTTTCGCCGGCAAGATTTTTAATACCGGTGACTGTACGTAAAGAAGTTTAATTGAGGTTTCGCCGGCAAGAAGGCTGCAAGGAACGCCTCCAGATGCAATCAAGTGGTCCCCATGCGCTGAGAATCGATCCCGTAACCTTGCGCGGGAAGTGTTCGATGCCCCCTTTTAGAATTTAAAATATTCAGCGACCGAAGAGATTTTGAGAAAGTTGGGAAGTTGGCGGAAGCGAGTCTAAAGTGGCCTCCGAGGTTCAAGGGGGGTGGGGGTGGAGGGAGTGTTTGCTTTCGTCCCTTTTGTGAACGGTTGAGCGGCTCGAGGAGTTGTCGGCACGGCCTGGCTGAAGGAGGCGTTTAATTTTGTGCAGTAGAGTGACACGGTGCTTAGGCCGCCCTCCTGGTCGGTCTGTAAATGCAATTAATGACGTCGCGTCGTCTCCCTGCCCCTTATATTCCTTCCTTGATGGCCGTCCTTCCGTATTGTAGCCTGTCTAGATCTTTTCCCAGAGTATCTCGACGTGAGGAAGTTTCTTCGCTCGATTGAATACTATTCAGCTGTATTCTTTTCCTGGAAAAGCCGCGCATAACAGTAGAGAAGGGGAGAAAGCGAGTTGGTGGAGCAAAGCAGTGTGCGCTGCTGCAATGGCTGGTAGCTGCAGTCACTTCCACTCTGACGAGTTCGAGTCACTACTTGCGCAGAGCCATGCTGTGCTAACCACTCTGCCACGGAGACCGGCATATGATACTTAGAAAGAGTTATAACGGGTGTCACACTCCAAAAGGGAACCCTTAAATTGTCACGTCATTGGGTAACTATTTCACCGAATGGTATCAAATTTGGACAGATTGCAGTTCAGCACATGAGAAAGTTGACGCAGCAACACTGTACGTCGTAAAGACTGCAGAAGTGGGTCAACAGGCATGTTCAGCGAGTCGTCGTGTTTCAGTGAAGCATAAGCGGAGGAAGTGGCTTGACGTGACTTTGTCGTTGTGCTTTTAACAATGTATCGGTATTCTCTTGAAGAGCGCGTGTTTATTGTCAAACTGACGCTCGGATGGTACCAACAAGACGGTGCAAGGTCACACACCTCGGGAGTGAGCATGGCTGAGGTGGAATCGTTTTTCCCTAACAGGGTCATTTCCAAAGGATTGTGGCCCCCAAAGTCACCGGATTTGACCCCGCCTGACTTTTTCCTATGGAGTAACCTTAAAGGAAAGGTCTTCAAGAACAAACCACGCACCCTCGATGAGCTACGGGAAAACATCCGCAATGAAATCCATGCAGTGACACCCGAGGTTCTGACAGCTATATTTACAAACTTGCAACGTCGTGTTCAACTGTGTTTACAAGTTGGTGGAGGTCATTTCCAACACCTTTTGTGATGTAATTTCTTTTCCCACAAATACAGGTAGATCATGTTCAAATTTCGTTTCCTTTACTATTCATTTCCATTTTTTACAAAACAAATTCAGGGTTCCCTTTCTAGTGGGACACCCGGTATATAAAGATAAGAATCTAACCTACACGATTCCTCTCTCTCTCACACACACACTCACACGCCCATATATTCCCGATACTCATTTGCGGATTTAAATATTAAATTTAATAATCGGTTTCAGTTTTCTGATTGTGCATATTAAATTTGTCCTCAGGGTAAATTTGAACCAACATACTAACTACGAGGGAAGGCCAGAAAATAAGGTTACCTAATTAATATCTATATTCTGTTCACAAGTGTAGTAGTCATTTCGAATATGTATTCTTCAAGATTCAAGTGTAACAGACATTGGAAACAGCTGCCATCTATCGATCAAAACAGAATTTTCATCTCAGCCAAGAAGCAGATCGATTGATATGTAAAATTAGATATTAATTAGGGAACGTTACTTTCTGACTTCCTCGTATTTATACTTAGTAAAGAAGGTTTTACTTGCATTTTAAAACAGATATTGAAGATGTGTTTCCGATTTCGAGGCGCTTCGAGCTCCGAAGGTTTTGAATAGAGTTATGAAGGGGGATGTGCCTGTTGAAATAAACATTGTGGTTTCGAAATTCCAGAGATTTAGTTAATTGGACGGGTTAAAGTTACAGTGGTGTAAGCAGTGATGTGCCGTAGACTATAAGTTTACGTCTACATGCGTTGTCTGCACGTAATCTACGCGTAGATTACATTGAGTTGTAGTTTACATAGACTACGTAAACAATATAAAGTGCATTAAAATTAATTTTCAAGGCTTTCATGAAAGGAAAGTTACATTTTCAACTATATTGGTTCCTAACGAAATAAAAAGAGTCCTCTTTACAACAAATTTCTCTTCTCTTCTATCATCAATTATGGAAGAAGATAAATAGTATGCAAAAAACAACAACAGATGGCAGTCGTGAGGCAAAAGTTGTCTTTCCCCATAAAACACTAGAATATTTCCTATATAATCCAGTCCCTGTAATAGAGTCCCGTAAAAATTTTAGTTATGATTTGTCTAACCAATGGAACCTAGTAGAATACATGTAGGGGAGTCAGAAAAACTTGGGTAGACATCACCATATTCTGGACCGGGTGTTTTAGACGCCATTTTCCAAAATGGCCGACAGCGACAATATTTTGCTTTTATTTCCGCTCCTGAAACCGTTAAAGTCATAATTTTGGTGTCTAAATATATGTTTTGAAGGGTGAGGAATCGAATACAATGGTTCCTGAAATTGTCTGATTGTTATTTATTTCAGAAAATCTTTTTTTTTTTCGATTTGTTTGTCCTGATCCAACAAAACTGCCAGTCAAATCAAGGATATCTCAGAGTAATCTTATTCAACGAAGTCACTACATACGAAAGGAATTACCATGTCAAAGGGTTCTACATTACAAGAGACCAGACAGCAAACCATGTTTTCATGAAAGTTTCAAAGTTATGGAAGACCTGCTCTGTAATGAAAGCACTGAAAAGGTACATGCTGAAACTGAATTTGCTATCACTTTAATTAAACATGGGATTCCTGAAGATACAACTGATGATCTAATTGTTCCAACATGATCTGGATGTCGTGCTTTGGTATCAACAGCTACACCACCTCTCATGCATGTGGGATTTCTTCCATTCATCCCCAGGCCAGTTACAGAACATGCTAGTTTTCTTAGCATTGAAAAGTTTGCAGAATGTTTGCTCACAGTTAAAACAATCAACCTTACCAGTATTTTCATATGACGGTGTATTCCATATCATTGCTGATATTATGATGAGTAGCCCTTCTGAGTTTCCTGACATCATTCCAATGATTGGAAACTTCCGTTGCGCAAAGGTCGTCCGGCACATTATTGGAAAATATCTGTGTGGCAGTGATGCAAAGGATGCACTTATTGAGTGAAAGTGTTTGGTGTTAAAACTGCAGAATCAATAATGAATGGAAGTCATTATGTCAGATCGCTCAAGGGCTTACTGATTCTTGAAGAAGCTATATTGAAGATGAAATGGTCAGCATTTTGGAAATTTAACCCCAAAGAAAAATATGCTATTAGCATTCAACAAGCCCAGAAATTGAAAATAAGTATTTCAACTAAGAATGTGAAAACAAGCTCAACAGAGTTTAATGAACTTTTAGCAACCTTAGCAGTTTTGTACAATGACTTTCAGAAATTTTCCAATGATTGTGCCACTAAGTTCGAAATGTGCCGATACTAGGATACATTCCATTACCTTGTAAACTTGTTGAAATTTCTCATAGCGTCTGACAGAGATGGCGATTGGAATAGCCACCTTGCAGCTATTCAGAACCTTCAACCTATATTCTGTGAATTTGACAGTATTAACTATTTAAGAAATGCATCATGGTATCTGGAAAAAATGCTGTTAGAGGAACAGCATCCTGAAGTGTATCAGGAATTTCAAGCAGACCATTTTGTAGTGAGGCAAACCAATCGATCATTTAGTGCTGTGTCACCGGTCATGAAATTGGAGCAAACTATCCAACGATCTCAAAAGGGCTCTAAAGGAATAATTGGACAAACAAAGCAACAAATGTGAGTCACTGAATGGGAGTTGGTATATCACGAGGTGCTAGGAATAAGCAACTGTTTCCGAGAAATACTTGGTGCTGATGATACCAGTTACAGTGAGGTAACTCTTCATCATGAATTATCAGGAAACTTGAGTTCCAAGATGTTAATGTTTGTGAATGCAGTATTTGAATTTATGAACAGTAGAGGCTATCCATATGAAACATCCAACCAGACCCAACTTCATAATTTTATCAGTGAACAATGTGTACCTAAAGAGGATGCTATCCGCCTGATGAAAGTGAGAGAGCATGGAGAAGAGAGTTATGAACTATTCAGAAGTGAACGTTTCGTTAAGAAAACTACAACACTTACTGGTGTCATCACGAAGGTAAGACTCCCAACAATGATGGGTGAAACCGTAGTGTCTGCTCCGAAATCGAAGACAACACTTTCTCCCCAAAATAATAATATTGTTGCAGCTGATACAAGTACACACATAGCTAAAGCACGAGGAGAAACAATGAAAGATATTTTGAAATATGATCTGATGCCAACTAATATGTTATTAGATGATAATGGCTACACAACCAAACCTGTAAAGTGTCTACTGTTGTCTGAACTGGAGAAAAAACTAGATCCAACGGATTACTGTTTTCAAGAACGTGAAGTCATGAATACTGCTGTCGTAGTTGATTTTATGTCACAAGTTAGCCAACTCAGAACTAAGTGTATGGGAACTTTTAAAAGCATATTTGATAAAGTCTGGACTAATGCAACTCAATACCACGGAACTAAAAGAGTGGATTTTGTATTTGACAGCTACATCGAGCAGTCATAAATGAAGGTGAAAGAGAAAGACGGAGACCTGCTGATCCAATTGAAATGATGACAATCGAATGAGACACACTAATTTCTATACAGATGGACAGATTCTGGTCTTCAAGAAAAACTAACAGCTGCTTCAATTGTCCGCTGCTACCGGTTTTATTGAACATGCAAAAATGACTAACTTCACTACAGTGATAAGTGGAACCATCACAGGAGACAATGATACCAGAGATGCCTTCATAGTTATGAACAAGGTACTTCGAACTTGCTCTGACCTTCAGACCTTTGTAGAAGAAGCAGATTCCAGAACGATACTTCATATATTCCATGCTGTTCAGTCAGGCATAACATACCTCATAGTATTATCTAAATACACTTATGAAGTTGTTCTCGTCCTTCGATATCTATTTGAACTATTCACGAAAGGATTGGAAGAAATGTGTATTAAAGTGGGAGTGGGTGACAAAGTACGTTATATGGCTCTACACACGCTGGGGAGAAAACTGGGAGCTACGCTTTGCAGCACTTTAATTAAGGCTCACATCGTTACAGGTAGTAATGTTACAAGCAAGATAGGAACAAAGCCATCTTCAGTGAAAGCATCACCAGAAACATTACTAATTAGATTTGCAGAAGAAAATACTCTGTCTGAAGAAGCACTTGATAAAGCAGAGTATAACATCCATCCTCAAAGTATAAGACATTTGATGAGCTTCGTTATTCATTACACAAACAGAAGCACATACCTGAGCTACCACCCTCATCTTTCTCAATAAGAAATGGACATTTGAGAAGTTTTTCTGTTCTGCAGGAATGCTTAAAACTTTCACGAAGCTACTTTCCTGATGGAACCCTCCAACCAACCGATTATGGATGGTGCAAAGATGCAAATAGCGTACTAAAGCCTGATATCTGCCTTCGTGAAATGGCTTCTGAGCTACTTCTACAGTGTACTCGTAAAGCATGTGCTACTAGTAGATGTAAATGTCGTATGAAATATTTACCATGCACTGAGTATTGCAAATGCGGCAAATAATGTAAAAGATAGGTAGGAGAAAAATAAGAAATTATCATAATATTATGCAGATTGTTGCAATAACTTGTAAAAAAATTTAAGTTCAGAGTTTTCATAATTATCATGTGTGCTTTATTCGAATATAATTTCTTGGTGTGTGCTTTATTTTATTATATATATTTTTCAAATCTTTTATGTTGTGTAAATGTAACTTTCCAAATAATCGTAGTCAGTTTCTGTTCATATTATCCTTTATATATGCAAAAAAACAGATTTTCTGAAATAAATAACAACCAGACAACTTCAGGAACCATTTTATTCGATTCTTCAACCTTCAAAACATATATTTAGACACCAAAATTATGACTCACGGTTTCAGGAGCGGAAATAAAAGCAAAATATTGTCGCTGTCGGCCATTTTTTAAAATGGCGTCTAAAACACCCGGTCCAGAATATGGTGATGTCTACCCAAGTTTTTTTGACTCTCCTACATGTATTCTACTAGATTACATTGGTTAGACAAATCATAACTAAAATTTTTACGGGACTCTATTACAGGGACAGGAGTATATATTAGGTTTCTTCCTTGGTGAGAAATTGTTCGAATTTAGAAGAAAGAGTATGAAAAGTTATCCTCACACATCAGCAACTGATACACAGTATAATTTTCTTTTAATTCCACGGCGCCCTTTACTAAGTTATCACCTTTCGCCATGTTGTTTACATAGATTACGTAATCTACGGGTATAAATAGTCTACGCGTAGAATGTAGACTATCGTTATTTACGCTTAGACGCACATCACTGGGTGTAAGTCACTTTTGAAAAAAAAAAAAAGACAGATACAGAAACCATATCGAGATAAGTCAATCTGTTAATAGAAAACGTGAAGTAAATCAGAGATTCATTCAACTGTCAACAGATGGCAGTAATGTCTCGTGATAAAGAAAACAGCTGTTGTGTTGATCAGCAAAGTGCTGTGAGTCAGACTGTTTTTTCTTTTTAAGAAATTGACTTACACCACTGTAACTTTAACCCGCCCAAGTATATAAAATAATATTTGCCATTAGATTAGCAGGTGAACAGTAGAATACATAATAACTTCGTTCTAACGCATTCGTAAAAAACTAATACCCAAAAACCTGCAGAGGCAATGGTGGTATCAGCGTCAAAAGTTGTGGAGTTGCAGTAAAATGTTGTATAAAAATCAATTTTGCACGGATTCAATCGCGATGTAAAAATTATAACTTTTTTGGCCATGTGTAAAAACGTTGTATAAAAAAGAGAAAAGGTAGAGAGGATTATTATGTTCACTTCGGGTCGAAGACTATTTGTAAGTTTGTCGTTCACCTCTTTTTTTCATGAGAAATTTAACTTGTTTTGCATGTCAAAGTAATAAAAGCATGGCAATGATAACGTTATAGACATTTTGCGTAATATAATAAGAACCTGAAAGTTAAAAATCCGAATCAGAAGGTGGATCCCTAATCTTATCGAGCTGCTGGTAGAACCAGAATGGAGGGAGATCAGGATTAGGGCTTGTGTCCCCGTGTGTGTGTATGCGTTCCTCGTTCCGAAATAAATACTTTGAACCATATTGATCCAGAGAAAGTAGTAAAAGTGTAAACAATGAGGGAATCAGATTGTTAGTGCTCGGCTGAATCTATTGCCCCTCAGTACACTCACAGTTTTATGAAAGCAGAAAGTTTCACTGATAAAGAGATATAATGTACTGGGTCAGCAAAGCAACACACTCGACCGTTTCATCAAATTCACGATATTGTGGCATTAGTCATATATCTCACGTGTCGGAAGACAAGTCGGGAGATAACGTGCCTTCAAGGTACAAACTGTCAAACAGCCAACTTGTCTAATCGTAATTGAAGTTCGTGATGTACAGGCTTCGGCAACAAAAGCAACATCAGTTGACGTGTTGGCTTTTCAAGTAAACAAAGGCGTATTGTTCATTGGACGAGTGAGTTTTTTTCCAGCGAGAACATATTGCTAATGAATTTACACACACGAACTTCTTTTATGGAAACCGGTTTAGCTGATGTACAGGTTAGATGCGAGACCAAGGGTCCTGAGTTCGAAACAAGCATGGTTATGTTTATTTCAGTGTGTTTTAAGTACACTTTATTCTGAGATAGGCTACTCGCGACTGGAACTAGAGTAATAAAGTGCGACCTGAATCACTGTGCAGCATGCATCTATCGGTGATTCAACCAGAGACACCTTGATTACGAGGGAACAGCGAAACCACTACTCCATCGGGGAGTGTCGTTGTGTGTAGTTGTGTTTTTTTCTTCTTCTTCCTCTTGCAGGTCTGGGTATAGATGACGCGTTTACTAGGTTAACGTTCAAGATCTGAAGAGAGCTGCCGCCACGAACGTGGGTGGGGACAAACAGCGGGCGAGTTGTTTTCGTCCAATCACACTCAACCTTCAACGTCATTCTGCTCGTCTACTCCACGTGGAGTCTCAGTCACATGACTGCGGATACGTTGTTGCCGTACTTTGCAACTTTAATGGGGAGACCGTGGGAAGGCGGAGGGACGAGGTGGCGTAGAGTAGATGTGTAGCAACGCTGTGGGTTGAATGTGATTGTTGGAGCTGGTGGGCGCGCTCCGTGGACTTTAAAGCCAGCCGGTTGTTAACGTCGACTATAATCAAAACTCGTTCTGCGACTACAAAAATTGATGATTCCATCCATTCAGTTCTTATTAGCCTATCTGAGCAAGGAGTGAGTTTATTTATTTACAGATACCTGGCAACACTTTTCCGCCGTTTTGGTCGTTCGCGGGGTTTGCAACACTGTCGCGGACTAATATCCTGGAAGTTATGCAATATTACAAGTTTCCGTTGATTTTGTACCAATATTATGTGATAAGTAGAGACCGGATTTATATGTAATTACATATTCTATTCCTTTCTAGATACATACCTTGAACAGGAAAGTATCAACGAATTGTATAACTGACATAACATTCAATAAGTTTTATATTACAGTATGCGCCAAAATATACAGTACTGAAATGAAAAGATGAACAAAAGTATAAGACATGTTACAATATAGTGACTGGTCTATATGCAACCCAAATAACAATCGTGCCTTTTGGGTTGCATAACTGTTAGGAAACCTAAGGTCAGGTTACGTTAAGGCATGTGGAGTGGACGATTGTCATTTGGGTTGCATATAGACCAGTCATCTTTTTCAAACTCGGCCCACCTTCACGACCGCTTCCGTATGAGCGGAAACAATGCTTAGCTATGAATACTTTTTCCTCCGTCGAGAGACTCATTTCCAACAACAACTGCACAACACAACTTCCTTTTCACTACTGCGAACACGTTCAGCTGGAGCTATGCCCGTCGACAAACGCAACCACGTGTTCGAGATGCGCGAGTTTCAGTACTGTATATTTTGGCGCATACCGTACATATTTTTCCATATTTGCTCATTAACTTTACGTAAAACAACATTTTTTTTTCCTATCTTAATCCTTTTTCCTACATTTTCCATCTCTGAAACATAAAGACCAAGAAAAAAATACGGGAACTTTTATTTATCCAAAGATCCGAAAGATGCTGGAGTTTATCTCCCTTCTGAAATTCGCACCTGTGACTTTTTTGTGACGTTGAAAGATCCTTTTCAACTTAGCCTACAAGAACATTTTATCTGAACGATGGCAGGGTAACAGCTGAACACATGGAGATGTCGTAGTAGTTTACTCTGTAACAGAACATAAGTAAGTCCTGTATTAATTAAGTCTTCTTCAATCTGTGCCTACATTTACATATTGTACAATAATTAGCGATGTTAAAAGTAATTAATAGTTACAACCGCCTTTCGGGGCCGAACTCTTACCAGAATCTGGGCCAATAAGAGCTTCTTAAAGCTTGGTGTAACAGTAACTCAACTCTCAGTAATCAAAATTCGACAACATAATTCATTCTATGAATACATTTTGTAACGAACCTGAGAGTTTAAGGTTTTATATTTGTAAGAATTTAAGATTTATAAAATGTTTGTTACTTCAAATAATGTGCACGTTGTCACAGACAACTATAGTTAGATTGATGCAGTTGTGTTTGGAACTTGTATATATGTTTATAAATACGTCATAATCTGTTCGTGTTGACGTCACTTTCTCATCTCAGCAGAGAAAGTGAACCCACCTGAATGCTTTTCACCTGACGACAGACTTGGGTAGAAAACAGGTGAAGGTGAGAAATCAACAGAAACGTGGTAACAGTTAATGGAATGCCCGAATAGTGTAATTGGTAATTATTTTCGTTTCATTCTGGTTATACTCGGAAATAATAATTAAGTACAGAGACTTTCGTGTATTTACGTTTGTTTTGTCCAACGTTAATTCTATATGCAAGTGTGTTTAGTGATTGTGATGTGATTTAATATGCTATAGAATTGTTCCTCTTCAGGCAGAAACGTAAGCGAATCTGTACCTTGCTTGTAAGTCCACATACGATAGGAAATATAAGTGATTATAAAACTGCGTTTAACTTTGAATACTGTGTTGTGCTTCTTTTCTACCCAGCAAGCCCTGATGATTTGCAAAGATTCTCATGTTCCCGACTAAAGGAGTAGCGGACTAACTTTCTGACGACTGGTGTACAACCGGGGGACGTTACAATTTATTCAAACCGATAAGTGACTTAATTACATGCAAGTAGTTTGGGTTCAACATTTACTGATGAAGACGCATTCAGTGGGAGAGCTCGCATGAGAGAGAGAGAGAGAGAGAGAGAGAGAGAGAGAAGTTCCTTTCTTGAAAGTGGTAATTTGAAAATTCAACTAATTCAACTTTCCTTGGAATGATCGACTAATCAATTCAAAACCTATCAATAGTTATGCACAAGAAAAATATAGATCAAAGCAATCATTTAACTGAAAACTGAGGATCCCATGGCTGCCGATAGACAAGGACGTTATCTTCCTGCACGTGCATCTCATCTGGTCCACCAATCAGCGCTATTCAATGACGTCACTATTGACGTCCGCTCACCGTTGCCAAATTTATTCCTTGCACTCCCACACTTCCAAAAATCAAAAAACATTATCCAGATGTGATCGAAATTAGTTTCTTAAATATATAAACATGTTGAGGGTTTATTTCAGTTTATAAATTTGATACAAATTTTAATTTCAACAACTTATGTCCTTAAAATTCTGTTGAATATGTTTAAATAAAATAAATATCCAGCAGAATTCTTAAATTGCTTGGATACTCGATTATTATTAATATTACATATTCTTTGATACCGCATATTTATCTACATGTTCTTTAGATAATACATATTTAGGTACATATTTTATCAATTATTGTTGCATATTTATGTACATATTTTATACTTTGATATTACATTAAAATCCAAGGTCTAGTGATAAGACATATATTGTTTAATTATATAACAGGTACTCTTATATTCTGATGTAAGGTTTGAATACAGGGTGATTCAAAAGTCTCTTCGACATTTTAATCAAAAAGCATTTTATTGACAAATTTGACAGTACTGTTGAAAAGTACTGTAGAATGGATGACAAACTCAGTACTTTCAATGTGGTGGCCCTGTAAGTCTAGGCAGAGTACCCACATATCTTGCGTATACCGGAACACATGCTCCAACATAGCTGATGTGATCTCTCTGTTGCTGTAGCTATTCGCTGTGTCAGTTGCTCTATGGTGTTGGTCTATACTTTGGTACACCCTTGGCTTAATGAAACCCAGACAAAAATGTCTAGGGGAGTCAGGTCTGAGATCGAGCAGCCCAAAGTCTTGGTGAGCCACGACCGATCCACTTATCGGGGAAGGTGTCAGCAAGGTAGTCCCGAACGATTCTGGCGAAATGGGGTGAAGCACCATCTTGACGAAAAAGAACAGTGTGTTTTATCCCATCCTGTAAATCATTCTTTGGCGATATAATGAAAATGTAAAGAGACTTTTGAATAACCCTGTATTTTGAAGCAAAAAACTGATAAATCGATGCTTATAGTTGGAGTGAAATACTCACCCACCAATATTAATCAATATTTTGAATTACTTATAATTGTTGCAATTTTCAATCATCGATAACGGTATCGGGAATCGGTAAGAGTATTGGTAGTATAGTTATAGGTATCAATTGAAAGTGATAAATAGGACCCGGACTTTATGTTATAACATATTTTTCATTTGGCTTCGGATCTAATATTGTGGTGAGATGTTTACATATCTGATGAAAATCAGCCGAAATAGACAAAGTTGACAAAGCATATTTTGACATATTTCACCAATTACGCATTTTTACAACATATTTCTTCAATTTTGTTGTAATAAGACATATTTCTGTATAATTTCGTAATTCTGTCGCACATAATCGGTTATTTTATATATTTTTTCTTCGTAGCTTTAGCACAACGGATAGTTCATATTGTCGAGATGGCAGGATATGGAAATTACGGAGGAGGAAAGGTGCCGTCTTTTCTTAGTACAGAACAATAATACCCCACTTTTTTTTTATCCCGCCGACAATTGATAGCCATGCAAACATTATTGAGGCGAAATGTTCTCTCTCATTGTTGCACAGTAAGTAAAGAAGTTTCGTTCTCATTTCTTTGCCTTTTTCGCTTTTCACAAATATCAGTCAAAAGTAAAAATAACATTCGGTACATTACAGCTCCTACTCTACTCTATCGGGTATGGGAGAACTTCGAGATTACTGTTGTGCATATTTTTGGCTTTACTGGGAATATTTCTGCATTTTTGTGACATATTTGTAATTTTTCATGGCATATTTTCCAATTTATATGACATAATTACATACATATTTTACAGTTTTATAGGACATAAAGTCCCGGGCCCTAGTAATAAATATAATATTATTGAATTGTGTGTGTATATCCAACTCATTGTAATAGTCTTCATAGTAACATCTAATAGTTTAACCCTGTAAGCAATGAATGCCACATACAGTCCCAGTCTCCAACGAGGTTCGATCTCGCGATTTCCATAGTGCGAGTATGTTACTTCAGCCGTTCGTCCAAGCGATGCCGTTTCTCTGGTCTCATAAGCGTTCCGAAGTGTTGCGCCTCTGCCATCCTATTTGTCCAAAAGCTTTTATCTGCTTCCTCCAACGCGAGTCCACTTAGAAGAGAGAAATCATATTATCCCCTTCGTAAAAGAAGAAGCATGTTATCCTCACTTTCATCTCTCCTTCTGTTGGACTGTTCGCAGCATCCGAAGCTGTCTTCCCTCCCCTTTCTCTCTCTCTCTCTCTCTCTCTCTCTCTCTCAGCTGCAGCTCTGGATGGAGAGCGATCATCACTTCCTTCTTTCTCCCTGTTTCTCCATTGCGACCAATTCCGTCTCTATGGCCTCTGCCGATATATCTTCTAGCCACCATGTGAAATATCCCTTGGATTCAAGTACATTGTGAGCATTTACACACCCAGAGTAGTTCCCGCATGGTTAGCTTCAAAGTTCCGCCTCTGTGGTAAGTTTCACAGACCTTTCGTATATGATTCTGAGTCAATGTGGTTCAATTTAGTCATTTCCCTATGGTTCGATTCAGAGCTATTTCCCTGTGGTTTCATTCTATTGTATTTTTGTTAATTGGCGTCGCTTTTCAGTCACTTTTCGCTTATTACGACAATGAGGATGAGTGAACAGATGAAGCTGATGAAAGGACACTCATATAAAACAACTATGCGCAGACCAGGATTCGAACCCGATACTTCGGTGGAGGGATCCAAAATCGACCACTTAACGCGCTCGGCACCGAGCCGGCCAATGATTTCATTCTAAGACATACTCCTGTGGTTCGATCCAGACTCATTTTCCTGTTGTTTGATCCATAGTCACTTTCCTGTGGTTCGATCCAGGGTTATTTTCCTGTGGTTCTATCCGGAGTTATTTTCCTGTGGTTCAATTCATAGTCATTTTCCTATGGTTCGATCCAGAGTTATTATCCTATGGTTGGTCCAGAGATATTTTCCTATGGTTCGATCAAAAGTCATTTTCCTGTCGTTCGATCCAGAGTCATTTTCCTGTAGTTCCATCCAGAATTATTTTCCTGTCGTTCGATCGAGAATTATTTTCCTGTGGTACGATAAAGAATTATTTTCCTGTGTTCGATCAAAAGTCATTTTCCTGTCGTTGGATCCAGAATCATTTTCCTATGGTTCCATCCAGAGTCACTTTCCTGTAGTTCCATCCAGAGTCATTTTCCTGTCGTTCGATCCAGAGTCATTTTCCTGTGGTTCCATCCAGAGTCATTTTCCTGTCGTTCGATCCAGAATTTTTTCCTGTGGTTCGATCCAGAATTATTTTCCTGTGGTTCGATCAAGAGTCATTTTCCTGTCGTTGGATCCAGAATCATTTTCCTGTGGTTCCATTCAGAGTCATTTTCCTGTCGTTCGATCCAGAGTCATTTTACTGTGGTTCCATCCAGAGTCATTTTCCTGTCGTTCGATCCAGAGTCATTTTCCTGTGCTTCCATCCAGAGTCATTTTCCTGTCGTTCGATCCAGATTCATTTTCCTGTGCTTCCATCCAGAGTCATTTTCCTGTCGTTCGATCCAGAGTCATTTTACTGTGGTTCCATCCATAGTCATTTTCCTGTCGTTCGATCCAGAGTCATTTTCCTGTGCTTCCATCCAGAGTCATTTTCCTGTCGTTCGATCCAGAGTCATTTTCCTGTGCTTCCATCCAGAGTCATTTTCCTGTCGTTCGATCCAGAGTAATTTTCCTGTGCTTCCATCCAGAGTCATTTTCCTGTCGTTCGATCCAGAGTCATTTTACTGTGGTTCCATCCAGAGTCATTTTCCTGTTGTTCGATCCAGAGTCATTTTCCTGTGCTTCTATCCAGAGTCATTTTCCTGTCGTTCGATCCAGAGTCATTTTCCTGTGCTTCCATCCAGAGTCATTTTCCTGTCGTTCGATCCAGAGTCATTTTACTGTGGTTCCATCCAGAGTCATTTTCCTGTCGTTCGATCCAGAGTCATTTTCCTGTGCTTCCAACCAGAGTCATTTTCCTGTCGTTCGATCCAGAGTCATTTTACTGTGGTTCCATCCAGAGTCATTTTCCTGTCGTTCGATCCAGAGTCATTTTACTGTGGTTCCATCCAGAGTCATTTTCCTGTCGTTCGATCCAGAGTCATTTTCCTGTGCTTCCATCCAGAGTCATTTTCCTGTCGTTCGATCCAGAATCATTTTCCTGTGGTTCAATCAAGAGTCAAAATGACTCTTGTGATTAGATTCATAGTCATTTCCCTACGGTTCGATTCAGAGGCACTTTCCTACTTCTTTCGTTTTTGCCACATTTACCCTTCCTTCCCTATGGTCTGATTCACATACAGGCCAAAAATACAAATAAGAGAATTGAAAGGGAAGAGTATTTTGTGGCACTAAAGCAGAGAAAAGTAAAATATTAGATAAATGTGTCTTAAGAGGTTAAATGAGCAATAACGAAAGGTGGGTTGTTATTAATAACACAGGGTCGACATCGGGGGTAACCTTATCATTAAAAGAGGATAATGTTCGTCGCGATTAATACAATAGGTTCAAGAGCGACGTTTAATAACATAAATAGATCTAAATTGAAAAAGCGAAAGGAGAAAAATTGCAGAATATATTTTATAAAGTAGTGAAAACAGGCAGTTGAATTGAAGAGACAACCAAGTTACTTGATATTAGTATTACTGTAATTACATTGTGAGACTGGTGTCGGCGTATTTGAAACGTACTCTTTAGGCAGATTTCTGGTTCGATACTCATGAAGGTATAGTACAGTACACAATGGTTCGAACCCCACTTTAAACTGTAGTCTCAATTAGTCTATCTCACTGGACTTTTAGCGTGTGGCCTTTATGCAGTATCCACAACTAAAGATTACATACAAACGGCTGAAAGGAACATTGAGATTTTAGGGCTTAAACTGGATGCTGGGATTTCTTTTAGAGTTAACGCAGTCTGCTGGACCAATGTAGGCTCTGCGGAGGGTGGGAGTAGATAAAAGCCTCAAACCCGATGCTTCTCGCTCAAGCAAGAAGATCACATTTCACAAAGAAGACCGCGCTCGGATAAATCCTCAAACATTTCGCATCACACTGTGGTGGAAAACAACCAGATATGCTCAGAGATATTAGTATCGAACCGCCATGGCTTGGGAGGTGAGTCTTCGTGGCGTCTTCTGCATCTGGATGAAGCTCTGCCTTTCAGCTGAAGTAGGGATACTGCTCAAGTTTGCTTCCTCCGAGGTAAAGTGTCTCCTCCTCTCTTCTTCTTTCTCTCTCTCTCTCTCTCTCTCTCTCTCTCTCTCTCTCTCTCTCTCTCTCTCTCTCTCTCTCTCGTTCTTGCGACTTCCACTTTCCCCTGCGCGGAAAACAGATTCTGAGAGTAAATCTTGTTTGCCTGACCTCCTTCGATCGGGAACTTCGGTACCTGCGGGATCAACCACTTCCGTCCGAGATGTTAAAACCGGAAGTACAGGGTGGAAGAAGAGGAAACGCTCGATATGAGAAGAAAGAGATGCAGAAGAGGTGATGTGGATGGTCTGACATGTTGAAACAGCCACTTTTTCCCTCAAGATGTGGAACTTTCTTTTGGTTTCGTGCTTATTGCATTGGACAATTGTCCTTCTCGCGCTTATTCTGCTGCCTTGTTCTTTTCGCGATTATTGTTTTCGCGCTAATTCCTGTTCTGGCCTCATGACTTTTTGCTTGCTCTGTTTTGTGTTTCTCGCACCATTTTTTATCGGCTACTGAATATCTTCTCTTTTCCTAATTCGCCGGTACCCGTGACGTAGTGTTATCACATCGCGCTACGACGCCAGGGGTCCCGGGTTCGAATCCCGGCCTGGGCTTGGATGTTTGTGAGTGTCCATTCATCAATTTCATCATATCATTACTCATCACCATCTTCGCAAATTAGCCAAAAGTGGCACAAAAAGCGAAGTAAAATAAAGCATCAATCAATCAATCTCTTCCTAATTCCTATTCGTCTTCGGGATTAAACCGACGTTGAGTGTAATATCGGCGATTTGCCATCTTCGTGTTCAATACTTTCGCGTTTATTTCCAGATTCAAATTTTGACTTTTCACTTAATCTCTTTCGCGAATATTTCTTACCGCTTTGTGTATGTATTAATTGATTGATAGAGTGAATTGGATATTTTACGTTGCTTTTCTGTCACTTTTGGCTAATCGCGACGATGATGATGAGTGATGATGGAATTGATGAACGGGCACTCACAAGGAGATGCTAAAACCGGAAGTACAGGGTAGCAGAAGAGGAAACGCTCGATATGAGAAGAAGAGATGCAGAAGAGGAGATGTTGAAACAGCCACTTTTTTTCGCAAGATGAGGGACTTTCTCTTGGTTTCGTGCTCCTGTAATCGATCAGGGATTCGAACTCCAGAACGTTACCGTCGAAGCGCGATGTGATAACCACTCTGCCACGGAGGTCGGCGGGGCATCTTGATTACAAGGAGACAGCGTTAACCACCACACTATCAGTGAAACCCTCTTCCCACGATGCAATATTGAGCGAGATGCAGACTTTACGAAAATATTCAGTCTTTACAGCGGTACCCATAAGTGGAGGAATGTGTCCCCTTTACAAACAAAACATTGACGTAATGTATGCATAAACACGTACCCCAACCAAATCTGCTCTTTTACATGTGTTACCCAGAGATCGCGTTTGAGGTTAGCTCTCGCGTGACCGTATCAACAGGTAAAAGCCGAAAAAATCATGCAAATTTATTCATCCTTTCGGCCATTTTCAGTCTGCCCTGTGTCACGAACAAGTCGAAGAAGAGATTACGTTGAAAAATTCCCGTTGGACAGAACCTGTAATAATAGGCCGTTATGGCGGAGCCAGTGGACATTCTATACGGCATAATTGCCAGGTTTTACTGCAGCTCGCTGCCGTATTTGCGAATTCATTTCTTTACCGCCACCTTGTTAGGGGCGGTAGACCTGCACAAATTTCCCTTTTTATCTCCTGTTGCGCCATTTCAAAATTGAGCAGTGCTATTTCTTAAAGATGTTCAAATTTGATGATTTAACGTAAAATTTCGGGAAAATCGAAAGAATAATTTCTGTACTTGGTTTCTCTTAGTTCACTTTGCTGACTTGTACCGTCACGGACATTTTTGAGTTGTAACGATAACAATGGAAATCTATCAAGCCAGAAGTGTCCGATACTATACCATAGAAAGGGTGTAGGTAAACTAGAAGAAAAGCAATTGGTTAATATTGCAGTTACGTATTCATAAACCGCTTGCATTTATCTATCCAAAATGGAATTCTGTTACTATTTCAAATATGAATTCATAGTCTAGTCTCATTTTATCAATGAAAAATGGAATTCAATCACAATTTCAACTATATGTTCATAATCCAGTTGCGTTTCATCTATGTAAAATGGAATCCAGTAACTATTTCATCTATGTATTCATAACATAGTCTTATTTCATCTATGTATTCATAACATAGTATTATTTCATCTATGTATTCATAACATAGTCTTATTTCATCTATGTGTTCATAACATAGTCTTATTTCATCTATGCAAAATGTAACCCAGTTACTATATCGACTATGTATTCATAGCCCAGTTGTGTTTCATCTATGCAATGAAATCCAGTAACTATTTCAACTATATATTCATGGGCCAGTTGTGTTTCATCTATGCAATGGAATTCAGTCACTATTTCAATTATGTATTCATAACATAGTCTTATTTCATCTATGAAAAATTGAATCTAGTTACTATTTTAACTATGTGTTCATAACTCAGTTGCCTTTGATCTATGCAAAATGCAATCCAGTAACTATTTCAACTATGTATTCATAACCCAGTTGTGTTTCATATATGCAATTGAAATCAGTCACTATTTCATCTATGTATTCATAACATAGTCTTATTTCATCTATAAAAAATGGAATCTAGTTACTACTTTAACTATGTGTTCATAACTCAGTTGTGTTTCATCTATGCAAAATGCAATTCAGTAACTATTTCAACTATGTATTCATGGCCCAGTTGTGTTTCATCTATGCAATTGAATTCAGTCACTATTTCATCTATGTATTCATAACATAGTCTTATTTCATCTATAAAAAATGGAATCTAGTTACTACTTTAACTATGTGTTCATAACTCAGTTGTGTTTCATCTATGCAATGGAATTCAGTCACTATTTCATCTATGTTTTCATAACATAGCCTTATTTCATCTATGAAAAATTTAATCTAGTTACTATTTTAACTATGTGTTCACAACTCAGTTGCATTTCTTGTATGCAAAATGCAATCCAGTAACTATTTCAACTATATATTCATGGCCCAGTTGTGTTTCATCTATGCAATGGAATTCAGTCACTATTTCATTTATGTATTCATAACATAGTCTTATTCCATCTATGAAAAATTGAATCTAGTTACTATCTTAACTATGTGTTGATAACTCAGTTGCCTTTCATCTATGCAAAATGCAATCCAGTTAGTATATCAACTATGCAACTGTGAACTCGGTTATCTCGAAAAGAGACCTGGCCCGTGGCCTACCGCTGGAACCATATGCAAGATTAAAAGAGACCTCCCCCTTCATTATTAAAAATGTTTAAAAGTCCGTCCGTTTAGAAACAATGCATTACACTTCCATAACCGCCTCCACCGCACGGTCACTGCACACACGCACACGGATATAGCACAAATTGTTTTTCCAAGAGATGCCCACACAACCTGACCGCGGGCCAAAATAAACAGAACGATGTGGGGAAAGTGGCGGAGCTTGCACGAACAGCATGTTTCACGCCAAAATAACCACGACCGCAAAATGCAGTACACAGGCATGTGCTTGTTTTGTGCATTCAGGTCCACAGAGCACGTTTCGTCACAGCGCAGGGGACGATTTGTAATGTGCGACGGTCACGTCTCATCAAATGGATAGGTACTCTGGGTGATTGTGATTGTTTAGTGACGCGTGTTTGTACCACCTGCCTGACCGCGACGACGGGATTGTGGAAAAAGACATGATTAAAAAGTATAATTCGTAGATGCCTACTTTTAGGGTAGAAGGCCCTATCGCGCGCCTCCTCGGAATGTATCCCAAGGGAAGAGTATCTTTCCCACCTCCCCCTCCCCACACCCAATATTCACTCTCAGTTTAGAATCGTGTTTCCAATGGATAGAAAGAAATGCTGAAATATGAAAACAAGTGGTTAGCTTTTCTAAATCAGCTTTCCACAGTATATACAGTATGGCTGGAAAATAAATACAGTAAAACCTCGTTAAGCCGCCCGATAAGCCGGACTTTGCTTAATCCGGACAGGCAAAAGGAAAAAAAATACAAAAAAATACAGTAGACTCGCGATTAACCGAGGCTCCGGGTTAACCGACGGAATGGTTGGAAAACATCGCGCTTCACAACGCAGCCCCCTGTTTGTTTATGGAGTCAAGTCACCGTCCGCGCTGCACATGTTCGTTACATTGTCGGTGTATCCGATTGTTACGGTGGTGTTTAAGTCTGTGTAGGCCTATTCTAAGAGGAAAAAGTAATCTCGTTTATGTTGTACTAGTAATAAATAATTACTATACAGTTTTAAGTGTTGTTTCGTCATTTACGACCTATTAGCACATTATCTCCGTATTATACGAGTTTGTTCGTATCCGAGGTAATATTGGTCCCAATTAGCTCGGATAATCATGAGTCTCCTGTAGCAGAATGCAAGGTTTTAAATGTGGCTAGAAGTCAACAAGAGAACTTCTCAAAGAAGAGGCAGGCAGTCAAGCACTGATGAAATTCTGTTTCCCGCAGACTTTGTACTATACTGTATAGTCTATTTAGGCCTATGCCCTTTAAATACACCATAATAAATGTGTTTTGTTGCTATAAACGGAGTTTTAATGCACTTTCTACTGTTCTTTTAGGTTATTTCAGTTAATCCGGACTTTCGTTAAACCGGTTAACTTATCCCCCCATTAGTCCGGATTAACGAGGTTTTACTGTATACCGAATGTTACCAACTGTGTACAATGTTGCCAAGTTTCGGTATAGTTCTTTTCCGGCTATACTGTTTCAAAACATATGGTAAGGTTTCTTCTCTAAATCAGTCTTGTGTGGGGGTGGGGGTGGGTGTGTGTGTGGGGGGGGTGTCAAACACTTGATCTTTCCACTCGGAAGATAGTCTCAATTAGGTTAGTCATACACGAGGTTGATTGGAAGGGAATATCATCAGGGGGAAGATGATAAATTCATCTCAAGGTATTGCTCGTATTTCTGAACTCCTTGAGTTCCACGTCTGAGAGTATAGTGTATAATGAACTACTGTCGTCTTGTGTTCAATGGGTCCCGGTTTTGATTTCCGGTGGGCCACAGTCCCATGGTAATCACTAGGACTAGTATTTTCATGACTTCGCATTTTTTTTTTTTTTTTTGGTAGGCGTGATGTATTCCCTAAACATATAGAAATTCATATTATGAAGAAACTAATTACATTAACGTGCCATTTAAGAGCATATTTTGTCATATTTGGCCATTTCTACGTGATATAGCATATTTTGATGGATTTTCGGTTATACTCAGCATATTTTCGCTTTTTCAAGAACTATAGTCATTTTCGAAGTGGATTCGTGCTTACTCCCATGTTCACTCGAGGACTGAAGCAAAATCTTTTTCATTTTCATTTGAAAATTTACAGAAAGTATTTATTGTGCATTGTAATTCAGGGTCCATAAATTGAACTAAAAATACTACATATGTGAAAATATCTCAGCATATGTTAGATAGCCTATTGAGGTTTGAATGAACTCTTGAATTCTGGATCCACAGATCAGGGCCCAAGATCCTTATCGATAGGAATTTCAAATCGAGAATTGTCATCACTTTTTCCTCTAACCTATGTTTATAAATTCCGAACGGAAGTTTTGACTAAGGTTTTCCTCTAAGACATATTTCTTTTCCCTTTAAATTTCAATAAAAATTTTCCTCTAACTTTTGTTAATTACAAAGCGAATTACTGACAGAAAAAGTTTTAAAACACTAAACTTATTAGGTATAACACGAACAAGTGGAAATGATATTAAAGAGGAAATAAAAATCAGGCTTAATTCAGGAAATGCATGTTACTTTTCTCTTCATAAACTTTTGTCTTCTCGTTTAATATCTAAGAAACTAACTAACTCTCTAGCCTTCTTAAACCCGAAGGTTCATGTCTGCAGCAACACAGGCCTTCCATCTGTCCCTATCCTATCCTCTTTTCCATCTCTACCGATCTCCTTTAAGTCTATCTCAACGTTGTCCCTCCATCTTTGTCTTGGCCTTCCTACAGGTCTCTTACCATCAGGTTTCCCAACAAGACACCTCCTTCCTCTCCCATTCGTGCCACATGGCCTGCCCACTTCAGTCTTCTTGATTTAATTATTCTAATAATATCTGGACATGAATACAAATTATGTAGTTCTAAATTATGTAACCTTCTCCACCCACCTCTCTCCTCATCCCTTTTAGGTCCAAAGATTTTCCTAAGGATCTTATTTTCAGATACTCTCAATTTATGTTCCTCTTTCAATGTAAAAGACCAAATTTCACATCCATATAATACTACAGGCAAAATTACTGTTTTGTATATTTTAACTTTTAGTTTGTTAGATATTAAAGGAGAAGACAAAAGTTTATGAAGAGAGAAGTAACAAGCATTTCCAGAATTAAGCCTACTTTTTATTTCCCCTTTAATATAATTTTCACTTGTTAATATTACTCCTAAGTATTTGAATTTGGAAACTGGTTCAAACGAGTTGTTATCTAAGAAACTAAAAGTTAAAATATACAAAACAGTAATTTCGCCTGTATTATTATATGGATGCCAAACTTGGTCCCTTACATTGAAAGAGGAACATAAATTGAGAGTATTTGAAAATAAGATCCTTAGGAAAATGTTTGGACCTAAAAGGGATGAGGAGTCAGGTGAGTGGAGAAGGTTACATAATTTAGAACTACATAATTTGTATTCATGTCCAGATATTATTAGAATGATTAAATAAAGAAGACTTGGGTGAGCAGGCCATGTGGTACAACTGGGAGAGGAAAGAGGATTCTTGTTGGGAAACCCTATGGTAAGAGACCTGTAGGAAGGCCAAGACGAAGATGGAGAGATAACGTTGAGATGGACCTAAGGGAAATCGGTAGGGATGGAAAAGAGTATATAGATCTTGCTCAGGATAGGGACAGATGGAAGACCTGTGTTGCTGCAGCCATGAACCTTCGGGTTTAAGAAGGCTAGAGAGTTAGTTAGTTAAACTAAAGTTTAGTGCAAACTAAATTTGAAAGGTAAATTATTCCTAACAGGGGTGATAAAAGTAACGTTTGTTTGTCATTGATGCTTGGTCTCGTGTGAGGAGAAATGCCTCCCCACTTTTTGTTCTTATAATTTATAAAACTTACTTTTTCTTCGTCGAAACACTGGTTAGCAAGATTTTCCATGTTGAATACCAACGACTCCTAAGAATTTAGAAAAGGACATTCATGCGAAACTAATCAATTCCACCTCACGCACGTGTTTTATTTTCACACGACAGCGACACACGCACCCACACGCACGCACTGCGCCCTGTACAAAGGATCGAACGCCGATTCTAAGCGACCCCGAATCCCACAACACTACTTGCTCACCGATGCGTAGGGTCCGCGAAATGGCCCCAAATAGCTGGGCGGTCGGATCGGAAAATCGCCTGCCTATTCGAGCTTCAATTGTGGAGAATTGGTTGTAGTGTGGAGTGGTGGTGATCAATGTTTGGTTTCAAAAGGGTTAGGTTCGAATGGACGATTATAGCGAGAGGTTATTGGTAGAACGTTGTGTTCAAACCCACAGAATTAAATTTCTTGTATTTTTTTGTTTCTTTTTCTTCTTCTGACCTTGTGTGTGTGTGTGTGTGTGTGTGTGTGTGTGAGTTTTGCAAGTTTTGCTTCGCCATAATGGGGATGGGTGGATGAAGATGCGATAAAATTGATGAAGCTATAGCATACGTAGCGACAGAGGCTGGATTCTAGGGGTAATGCAAAGATTATTATCACGTTATTTAACGTTGATAAAATTTATTAAACAATTTATCTTCTTCTTCGCTCTTTTCTTCCCTTTCACTCTCTTTGTGGTCTTTCATTCTCTCTCTCTCTGTCTCTCTTTCTCTCTTTCTCTCTCTCTCTCTCCCTCTCTCTTTATTGTTTCTCTTACTTTTCCCTCTGCATAGTCTCTTTCTTTCAATGTTTGTTACTCCAATTATCTTACTCCCCCTTTTCCTCTTTGTTGCCTCTAATTCCCTCTCTCTCTCTCTCATTCCTTCATTGGTTTATCACTTCTTTATTCCTCTATGTTCACTTTCTTTCTTTCGTTTTTTTCTTACTTTCTATCATTCTTTTCATTTTTTGTTCTAACACATCCTTTCTTTTACTCCTGTTGTAACACTTACTTTCTTTCTTTTTCTCTTTGTTTTATCTTTTTCTTCCTTTCTTTGTTGTATCACTTTCTATCTTTCCTTCTATGCTGTATTAATTTATTTATTTCTTTTTGTCCTTGTTGTATCACATTTTTTCCTTTCCGTATTTGTTGTATTGCTTTCTTTACCCTCTTTGTTGTATTACTTTCTTTCTTTGTTATATTTATTTCATTCTTTCTTTGTTGTATTACTTGCTTTCTTTCTTTCCTCTTTTTGTATCACTTTGTCTCTTTTCGTCTTTGTTGTATTGCTTTCTCTCTTTGTTGTATTATTTTCTCTCTTTGTTGTATTACTTTCTTTCTTTGTTATATTACTTTCTATTTTTCTTTGTTATATTACTTTCTTTCTCTCTTTGTTGTATCACTTTCTTTTGTTCCTCCTCGGTTGTATCATTCCCTTCCTTCCTTCATTTCTTTCTTTGTTGTATCACTTTCTTTCTATCCCTCTTTGCTGAATCACTATATTTTTATTTCCTTCTTTGTCGTACCACTTTCTTTATTTCCTTCTTCGTTGCCTCTAATTCCCCTATCCTTTACCCTCTCTCTTTTTCTCTCTCTCTCTCTAATCCATCCAGTGAAGGCACGATTAATTCCACTTCAAACTCTAAGATTCAATTCTCATTATAATGTAAAACACAATTTGACGAGCTGGTAGCAGTCATAGTTCTTTTATCGTCACCTGCACTTACCAGTGCCCAATCTAAGAGCCACAAATTTCCAAGCCATAACATGCCTGCTCGATTCTAGCTGTAAACACTATTTTCAAAGTTTGAGTACTCGGTTTTTAAAACAACCTGTATATTTGACTTCAATCTAAATTCAGCTCTCCGAATTCCATGAACCTTTAATCGTACCCAGCAGAATGCAATGATCCCTTAACAAGATGCAGCTAATATTATTACATTAATGAAAAGGATATACACTAATTCCTCTGCTTCAATGGTTACCCCAGCCTGGGATCCAAACGCTGTATAAACACAAGTCTGGCTCGGTTTGTATTTATCAGGACTTGCAATCGGAAGCTTCTATAAGCTGCAGGGGTTGCCTCTCGCCTAGCTTATAACTCGAGTAAATCCCGCCCCGGTCTGTTCCTTTGAGGTCCCGCAATGTTATTCAGGTCTCAAAACGTTTCGCTTTCCAAAATGGGCCAATGGAAATTCAACGATGCTGGGAGCAACTAAGGAGTCTGTCCTCTGCAGAGTGCTCTGTAAGGGAAACTGTAGTTAAGGGAGAGTTGCGTATCCTTTACCCCCTCCCCAAATCCCTAAAAAGATGAATAGTAGAGAGGGGCAATACTATCCGAACAGTGTATACGGGCATGCAATAGGATAATTAAATGGTAGTATATATATACGTGTGTGTGTGTGTGTGTGTGTGTATGTGTGTGTGTGTGCGCGCGCGCGCGCGAACTACATTTTTTATATTAAACTAATTATTCTACTGATAGTTAAGCAATATTTTCTTACAGTTTCTGTGCAATGGAATATGAAACTTGACACTGCTGATAAAATATAACTACGCTTAAAATACTTCCCCGAAATTTGTAGCTATAAGTGAACAATTTTGTGTCATGGGTGGAACAGACGAAACACTACCTCTTCACTTAATAAGAAATTTATATTAGTTTCTGTGAATTGTCAAATGAAAAATAAATTATTTAAGACAAAGAAAGAAGGTAATTGACCATTGAATATTCTAGTGGAGTTAAAGGGAAAATGCAACAGTTAAGGAGAATATAATTGTTTTTGGTGTCACGGGTGGGACACAACAGAAAACACAAGTAAATCAAATAGTTAAAATAAACCAACAATGCGTAAAATACCTTTCACTTTCTAACTAAATTATGTAAAATACTTGAATTTTTATGCAAATGACAATTTTAGATTTGTCACTCACAGGATAGAATAATGTTGCAACATTGCATTTAATTTTAAAAATTGAGATTCAGGGGCACTTTCACATGGAATGCCCCATATTGCCACGTGCCTTGTGTTCACTACTTAAATTAATATACCACGGCTGTAATATCTTCAGGGTAATAGGTTCTTTCTTTGAGAATGTAAATCAAAAAGCAGATATTTATGCCAAGAGATATAAGAAACGAGGATCTATATTCTGAAAATCTTCACAGTTTACAGATATTATATACGAGGATTATATACTCGTAATGTCTACAAATATTAAATTCTTCTTAGATGGAAGACAAATTGACTTCTTCTTCTTTCTTCTTCTAGTAACCTTGCTGCCTTCTTTTTCTTTCTTCCAAGGATGGAAAATTGGCCACTTTCTTCTTCCTTCTTCTACTTCTTCGGAAGAATGGATCATCTACTTATTATTTATTCTAATTACAGCAATCATCTATTTCATCTATATCATCTGAAGACTGGATCATCTGCTTCTTATTTCGTCTATCTCTTCGGAAGGATGGATCATCTACTTCTTATTTCTTCTATTTACAGCAATCATCTATTTCTTCTAACTCTTTTTCCTGCACGCTTCCCCCTTTTCTCTGGCATCAGGACCTGAACAAAAGCTCAAAATATATTCAGGAGCGACAAATCTGGATATAGCGCCACCTCTTGTATCAAACCAACAAAGGAAAACCCAGCATCGCTAAAGAAAAGCGCTACCTGTGGCCCAGTGCGTCTAAAATAGCTAGCGCAACCTTAGTGCTTTGGGACTGCTAAAGATAACTATAGCACAACCAAGGACAAATCAACCAAAATCTAGCGATATACTCCTCGCCAGAGGTACCTGAAAAAACAAAATCGATGAAAGACCGAAAGACACGGTTTTGAAATGACATCCCGACTTCCTTACTTTGCTATACATTCAATCTATGTGTATATTGAATTGAATTGAATTGAATTGACTTTATTGCTGGGCGAGGTTCAGCTGTTGCTGGTCTACCACCTAACCCCAAAAAGTACAGATTAAAATTAAAATAAAATAAAATTCAAGATTACAAAGAAAATGAACAAGAAAGTACAATAAAATACAAATGGAATAAAATCTTATACAACAGAACAGATAAAAAATAAAAATTAAAATTAAATTCAGATTACAAAGAAATTGATCAAGAAAGTACAATAAAATACAATAGGAATAAAATCATATACATTGGAACAATATTGGCAGTGAATTAGGTAATAAAGTAACTGAAGTCGACAAAGTTGATAGTAAGAAAAAAAAATTCTGGCAACTCACAGTATTTATCATTATTCATAAGTTGATTTACCCTGCTTCTGATCGTTGATCAGTGATTCACGGAGCATATCGCGAAAACGTCTGAAGTTTTGATTTTTGGTTAGATTTGGTAGTGCATTCCAGGCTTTGGGTGCTGCGTAGCTGAAAGAGGCCTGATAAGCTGAAGTTCTGCAAACGAGGTAAGCTGAAACTGGCAGCGTTTCTGGTTGAATGCGAGTGAATTTTGCTTCTGAAGTTTAATTTCGAAAAGAGGTAGTTTGAGCTCTTGCTATTAATTATGTTGTGCAGTGTACAAAACAAGTGCAGTTTTCTCCGTCGTGCCATGGAAAGGATTCCGTGCTCATTAAGGACAGGGAGAATATGTTCACACTTTTTTGTTCTATATACATATCTAATGCATGCGTTTTGAACTTTCTGTATTTTTATTGCAAGCTTTTTTGTTATTCTTAGCCCGTAAACAACATCGCAATAGTCAAATAGGGGGAAGATAAGAGACTGCACTAGGTTTAATTTTATCTTAGGAGAGAGGAAGTCTACCAGAAGATAGAGGCTTTTTAATATCGAATACGCCTTGCCACATTGTTGTATCACCTGCTCAGATCAATCGAGCCGCTGGTTCATGATCAGTCCTAGATTTTTTAATGTTTCAGAAAATTTAATACGCTGTGTGTGAAGAATTATTTCGCATTTATTGATGTTAATATGTTTCAAGAGACTGCCTGTTCCGATAATTGTAAATATTGATTTGTTTGAATTTATTACTAACCCATTTGAAGCGCACCAATCGCTTATGTTCTTTAAATCTTGGTTTAAAAGTGCGACCGCGTCCTGCAATTTTGATATGCGTGTGGATATATACAATTGAGTGTCGTCAGCATAACAGTGAACGTTGCATATTTTCACAGACTTGACTAAATCAGCGGCCGAGAGCGTGAATAGCAGCGGACCAAGGATCGAGCCCTGAGGCACCCCAGCTCGTATTAATCATTATAATTTCCTTTTCAATTTATGTTTCCTATCTTTTGTAAACAATATTTTAATCGGTATTCATTTATCTTTTGTTTGTTGTAATCAATACAATCATATTTTGTCTCCTCCGTTTTCGTTAATCCACTTTCTTTCCAATTTTCTGTCGCGCTGCCACCTGTTGTCACTTCCGCTAACTAGTTCATTCCATGTAAATGATTGTGTTCGGCTAACTAGGCACGTAACAATATGTGTGTGTGGTTTATATATATATATATATATATATATATACCATTAATTTAATGACCTTACAATCAGCACTAAGTTCAAAACCTAACGTTCTACTTAAATAATTTAAATTGAATGAAATATGGGTGAACAAAAAACAATTAAAAAATTTAATGGAAACAGATGACAAAACAATAATAAATATTCACGAATATTACCTCCCCAACAAGAAAATATACCAGAATAATATATTCCACGTTGAGTATAAGAATATAAATATAATGTATAGGCAGCACTTAAAAAAGAAAGAAGTGCAACCCCTATAAAATTAAAATAGAACCACCCAATAATTCTATAATCTCCCCCAATAAGTTAATAGAAATTGGTGCCGCTATGTTAGTAATTCTTATATATATATATAATTTTGTATAATATTTTATACATTTTACTTAAAATAATTTGTAATACATAGTTTATGTTGTTATTTTTATCAAGCAGAGTTGAATATTTGAAATTACATGTTTCTCTACTGAACACAGTATCATTCTTAACCTTTGTAATTCTTTTACTTGTACGATTATTATTTTGGTAACACACTGCTGGAATTTTCTCTTTCCCAAAGTAGTAGCAGTAGTACGTCTTAAAATATGTTCTTCAGACACTTAAGACATAACTAAAATATCCTTAAATATGCTAAACTTTTTTTTTCAAATTTCAGAAATGCAAACTATGAATTTTTAAATATAAACTATATTATTTTCAATGAGTTTTTCCTTGTTCCCTCATTTCAAAATTTGTATGATGTAAATATCACAAACCAATGGATAAAAAGAAATATGAAAGGACACACAAAATGTCGATGCTTCGTAGTGCTGTGAGGGAAAGTGGGGGGGGGGGGGAGGAAACCACAATCCTGCCTAGGGCGCCAAAATATCTAACTACGGGGCCGATTATACTACACAGAGCGATTATAAAGCACTCCAATCAATCTTCCTCCATTTTGAAAAAAAGCAAGAATTAATGGAATTGGAGGTAAAAGTCAATTTGGGCGCATTAATGGAATCTCACCACTAAATTACTTTAAATATCGTAGAATTACGAAGCAAAAGCAATTTTAGAACTTTTTCGCACATGTTAAACAAATTCAACACGCCCCCTGGGGTGCTAGCTTGTTCAGCCAGTATGAAATTAAATTACTAACGCTAATTTTGAAGATACAATTAAACTTGTTAATGTTACGTTATCATATGTAAATTTTTTGACGTGCTTGAAACCGGAAATTTGTTTAGCTGATATACTTGATATGCTAAATCAATACGTGCATAAGGGTTCATTAAATAAACCTTTGATACTCAGTGAGGGAATTATGGGTGAACGAAATTTTATCTGCTTTACTTTGTATGGTTGCGTACACTCTGTATCGGCAATATGTGGAGCAGAACCGCGCATAACGGTAGAGAAGTGGAGAAAGCGAATGAGTGGAGCAAAGCTGTCGAAACGGCTGGTAGCTGCAGCCGTGTTTTCCCCTCTCACACGTTCAGAAGATGAGCACCTGCGGATGATTTGTTTTAGTTCACCTGCTCTACATATTCCCGGTACAGGGTGTGTGTTGATTATTTCCTTAAAATCTGTCTGTGGAGGATTAGAGCTTAGCTTCATTACAAATCCAAATTTTAACTTAACAGACCTCTGTGCTGAGTGGGATCGAATCCCGGTCTGGGTATGGTTTTTTTGTGAGCGTTCTTTCATCACTTTCATCATATCACACCTAAAGTTGCATAAAAGCGACGCTAAATAACAAATGTCAAATCAACTAAATTCTTATTTGATGGACCTCTCGGTGGAGGCATATAGTGATTCGGATTACACTTTAAACTATAGGCCCAGTTCCGATTAGCCGTTTTCTGTATCAGCGGCGTATTCTCCATGTTTATTGTCTCATATTTTTCTATACATTTAGAACCAACTTGTCTCATATTTTTCTATACATTTAGCCTTACTGTGCATACAGGACAGGCAAAAGAAGAAAGAAAAGCAGAATGCAAGGTTTCAAATGTGGCTAGAAGTCAACAAGAGAACTTCCCAAAGAAGAGGCAGTCAACCACTGATGAAATTCTTTTTCCCGCAGACTTTGTACTGTACTCTATATACCTATGCACTTTAAATACACCGTAATGAACGTGCTTTGTTATTATAAACGGAGTTTTAATGCACTTTCTACTGTTATTTAGGTTTAATACGAAGTTTCGTTAAACCGGTCAACTAATCCCCCCATTAGTCCGGATTAACGAGGTTTTACTGTATATTATCCAATGTATATGTGTGTGTATATATATATGACCACAATCCCACCACTCATTCACTGACATAAATGTTCTCCATGAAGGAACCTCCGGAAGTATCAAATGCTTCATTACGACCCCCCCCCCCCCCCCAACGAAATTGTCTAAAATAACGATAAAATTTTTAAAATATCACTCACTATCCTTTTTATGGGTGAAAATACAATTTCTGACGTCTTTAGTAAACTCCGTTTCCAGGGACTAAAAATCCGACTTTCTTCAATTATGTTCGAGATCAACAATAAGCAGATGATTCAATTTCAAGTTAGAAAGCGTGAATCAAGCAAGAGGACATCTACATAAAATTCAGTACATACAACATAGTAATCAATACGAAAATAGCTACATCGTGGCTGTTTTCATGGAATGTTTAGAGATGCAACGTCCATATTTGTCGTTGGTCATGGAAACGGACGTTGCTATGGAACTTAGCGAAAGGTTAATTTGAACCCTGAAAACTACGGTGAGTGATACGTACATTCTCGTATTTCAAAGTATGGGCCTATTGAATTCGCTTTATGTAAAACATCTACATCTAACTACAGTAGAACCCCGTTTATCTGGACTAATGGGGGGGATAAGTTGACTGGTTTAACGAAACTGCGGATTAACTGAATTATCCTAAAATAACAGTAGAAAGTGCATTAAAACTCCGTTTATAGCAACAAAACATGTTTATTATGGTGTATTTAAAGGGCATAGGCCTAAATACACTATACAGTACAGTGCAAAGTCTGCGGGAAATAGAATTCTATCATTGGTTGACTGCCTTTTCTTTGGGAAGTTCTCTTGTTGACTTCTAGTCACATATAAAACCTTGCATTCTGCTTCCTTTTTGCCTTTTGTTTGTCCGGATTAAGCTAAGTCCGGGTTATCGGGTCCGGATAAACGAGATTTTACTGTATTGTGAAACGGAGAGTACTTAACCAGTTTATTATAAAGAAATAGACAATAATATTTTGAGCATTTTTACAATATTAGAGAAAGTGCACATACAGCGTTGCGTTGTAAACTTCTCAATGAAACGAACATCCTCACTTGATTTCCTTTCTTCACTACTACATACCGACATTTGCAAAGTCTTTACAAGCATTGATGAACCGCATCTCTAACATGAGAGCGCCAAGACGTGGCCGAAGATCACATCGAAAGTGCGCGAGTATTATACAAGGGGTTAGCCACGCTTTATAAATGAAATATGTTTGTTACATCAGAAAGCATTTAGAGGAGGAGAAGGTCTAAATATGGGCGAAGGTTTAAATATGGTTTTTGAGTTATCAGTGCTCCCGGGTGCTGCAGCCTGGCGGAGGCTAAGGGAACTGGTTATCTATCAAGGACAAAGGTTGCGGCGCCAATTCGCAAGAGAAAGTGGTGGTTAACTTCGGCCTTGGACGCTGTTATAGAATTACGACCTCCGAAAACTTTTTGCAAGTATGTTTTAACTCAACGTTTTCTGAATTCTCATCTGCTTTGTATAGGTTATGATATTAGCGGTACATAAAACAAATGTGTGCTTTTATAATGTCATGATTTGTTTGTGAAATACGTACCACAGAGAGCGAAAATAAATTGAAGAAGAAAAATAGCGTGATGGTCTAAATATGGGCTATGATATGAGGTCTAATATTGAGATCACATTTTCAACAAAAAATTGGATGTTTTTCTTATTTTCGATTTTTCCAATTCCGCGTGATTTTCAAAACAACAGATTATTCATAAATATGAATTTTATAATGTTTTAGCAATAAATGACTGTTTTTTTTATTCTAATTGTTTTTTGTTATATTGCCACTAGTAGCCCATATTTAGACCACAATTTTGAAATACATCATTTTACCATTTTTTGGATTTTTTTTAAAAGAAAAATTGGAGACCTTCTATACTTTAGCATGCTATTACATTTAAGTATATATTTCATAGATATGCATTTTAAAGGCAGGTGCTTGATATATTAATATTTTTCCTTCGAAAATGACAACATAAAAAGGGGCGCCCATATTTAGACCTTTTCCTCTACTGTCGTATAGAGAAAGTCTTCAAGTTTAAGAACCTCAGCTTTTCGTTTGTGTTCGTGACGTCAGAATCACGTGAGCAGCCTTGACGTAAAGTCGAGCAATATGCCCACTAGCCAGGTGGAGAAGACTTTCTGCGTGATTGAATTTGCGATTACAAATTCTGTTATTGTTGTGCAGCATCGTTTTAGAACACGGAATGGTAAACAACCACCCACAAGGTAGTCAGTCTACGATTGGAGCAAAACATTTGAGGAAACTGGTTGTCTGTGCAAGGGGGAAAATCCTGGGAGAGGAGAACCGGACTATAGCATTGATATCTGTCGTGTTACAAAAGGGTTACACATAGAATACTTGTAACTTACCAATGTAAACTTAAGGATGTACTCTTCAAACCATGTAGGTATTTCAGCCCTATTATTAAATTTCTGTAAAACTTTGAAAGTATCTATTTCTTTTAGGCTAACCCTGTATAGTGTGTGTGTGTGTGTGTGTGTGTGTGTGTACACGCGCTTTGCAGACACTAAAAACAATTATATTATTCGAATTGTTAATATTTTGGAAAGTGTTAGTGTGCTGTATGTACGTACTGAAGCAAGCGTCTTGAAATGAATTCGTCCAAACAGGTCAAACGATCAGGTTCTCAATATTTGACAGGTATTAGTGAAGCGGAGATTTACCATCGTGTGAATAATGTGTGTAGGAATGAGTGTCTGGCATGGAGTACGGTATTCAGATGGTTTATTGGCAAGAGTGTGTCAAATTTTGAGGCAACGCTTCCGCTGGGAGATGATCGAGGACCCATCTTATAGGCCCGACCTGTCACCACTCAAAAAGCTCTATACGGCCGCCGGTTTGCTATCCATGCTGATGTCAGGGACACTGTTGTAGACTCGTTCCGTGAGCCAACCACAGATGTTCCTCGCTCACGATATCCACAAATATTTGCCTCAATATACGAGGTGTGGCTAGAGAAAACCGAATTGATGTTGCTGTCGACAAACGGCAAGCGCGTCAAAGTCAAGCGATGCATGAGTGTATAACGTGATATCTTGCCTATCGACTGTGTGATTGCCCAGGATGCGCGGCGCGATGTTAAGTGTGAAAGTGGAACAGCGTATCAATGTGAAGTTTCTTATGAAACTCGGAAAATCCGCCACAGAAACTTATGTTTTGTTGAAGGAAGTGTACGGAAATGAGTGTTTATCACGCTCTCAATTGTTTGAGTGGATTCAAAGGTTAAAAGAGGGACGAGAAGTGATCGCGGACGACTCGCATCCTGGACGGCCTTGCACGTCAAAACCGTAATCAAACATTGCAAATGTCGGTGAATTATTCGAATTGGGTACCGGAAGGTCAAACTGTCAACCAACATTATTTCATTACTGTGCTGACGACCCTTCGTGAGCGAGTAAGAAGACGGCGACCTGATTTGTGGAAAAGCAAGTCATGGATTCTTCATCAGGACAATGCTCATGTCCACACGGCATTGTCAGTCAAGGCTATTTTGGTAAAGTGTGGAATCCCAGTGTTACAACATCCATCCTATTCACCGGATCTTGCTCCGTGCGACTTTTTTTTATTATTTCCAAAGGTGAAATCAGCACTGAAAGGAACCAGATTTACGACCGTAGAACCTGTGAAAACAAAAGCGACGGTAGTCATGAACATGGTTTCAGAAAATGATTTCCAGCACTGCTTCCTGCAATGGAAGATTCGTATGGAGCGGTGTATCGATAGAGCAGGGGAGTACTTTGAAGAGGATATCGTTCGTATTGTACAAAATAACCAATAAAAGATTCTGTAGCAACAGTCCGGTTTTTTTCTAGCCACACCTCGTACATAAATATTGTCATATTCCAACAACAGGTGCAAGGTGCAGACGGATTTCGTTGATTATGTTGTCTGGGTCACATCCTTCTTCCAACTAACCCTTCAATTATTGAATGTATGAAGGGAACACGCATAAGAGCCAAGAGTGAAGGAATGGGTCGCATTGCATCAACTTGCTTCGTTGTTCTAAACTACAGACGAAGGTTTCAATTTCTGGTTAACTTTAGTCGATTCTAGCGAGATGATGAGGATGGGTGGTGATATTAAATTGATGAAGAGACACTTACAATTACCCATATCCAGGCCGGGATTCGAACCCGGGACCCTTGGTGTCGTAGCATGCTGTGCTCACCATTCCGCCATGGAAGCCAGCAGCATGGGGTATGGAGATTTACTTATTTATTTATTTATTTCCCTTCAACAGAGATAAGTCTCCAATTACAGAAATGTAATATCAAAATATTACATTTTCATTTACAACTTGTATGTACGCACGTACACATTCTCCCACCTTCCTCCTTTACACACACACATATTCTCAAACATAGACAGATAATACAATATATATATATATATATATATATATATATATATAGACATCTTGGTGACAGAACAGGTTTACTACTTAACTGTGACAACAGAAATTTTCAGATATTTACACATTTCAACTGAATTACACAAAACAAGTATCACAAACACTGGTACAATATATCATTACAACAAACTTCAATATGACAAATCCAATTCTCATAATAAATACATTATTAAGAGATAATGGTTCCTGTCATACCGAAATCCAAGTCCACCAAATGATTTGATATCTTGTTGTATTGAAGTGTCATTTTTTGTAGTGGAGAACCTTTATACATTTCTGTTCTTGGGATTTTGTATGAGAGTAAACGTCTATTACGTAAATGACCCTGTCTCACATTAAACCATATTCTCTCTAGTATATAACTACAATCAAAATGTCCATTTATTATTGTATACAGAAACATTTGTTGTTATACACCACAAGTACATATCATTTCCCCCAGGTGGACACTTACAAGGTACACCAATACCCTGACCGAAATTCGAATCCAAACTCCTCGTATTCTTATTCCTGTTTCTCGTTAGTTCTCTCGTACTTGTATCTGTCTCGAATTACAACACCTTAAACTCTCTAGCCTTCTTAAACCCGAAGGTTTATGGCTGCAGCAACACAAGCCTTCCATCTGTCCCTACCTGGGCATGGTCAATCCAATCTTTTCCATCCTTACCAATTTCCTCCAGGTCAATGTCAACGTTATCCCTCATTCTTCGTCTTGGCCTTTCTCTTACCATCAGGTTTCCCAACAAGAATCCTGTAAACTCTTCTTTCCTCTCCCATTCGTGCCACATGGCCTGCCCACCTAAGTCTTTTTGATTTAATTGTTCTAATAATATCTTGACATGTACAAATTATGCAGTCCTAAATTGCGTGACCTCCTTGCAACACCTTAAGTTTGAATATAAAGTCTCCCCTTTTTTTTAACTTTTTCGTTGCTTTCAAACGTTGCATCCAGTCCTAGCCTCCTTCTCAATTTCCTCGCACCCTGCCATGAATAAACACCTCACGAAATGTCCATGTGCTTCCTTATGCCTTAGTAAAGCACGTAGTTGCGCGTGAAATCGTCCCGCATAGCGTTTTCGGATAGGTACTTGGGCGGAGTGGCTCACGATTTTCGGTTCGGTTCGGTTACGTTTTATGGCCGAACCATAAGAAGCTCTTAAAAGTCCGGGATATACTAAAAATACGGGCAGTGGATTCACAAGAGCTGTGCGGAAGAATCAATGTCAGGTTCAGTGCACGTATAAGGTAGTGCTGCGTCGAGAAATAGATCCAACTGGAGCATACAGTATTTAATGGCGAAGCTAGTTATCTAGCCTATAATAGGGCCTCCCGATGGCGCAGTGGTAGCGACGTCGCCTTGTTATCAAGAGGTCCTGGGTTCGATACACAGTGGAGGCACAAGTGATTCGGATCCCACTTTAACCCTAGCAGGACCAAGGTTTGATCTGTTACATGCTGGACTAAGGGTGGCATTTTGTGCCACTTTACTATTCCGCTACATTTGTTAGTTATTTTGCTCTACTAGTATGTTTTGCTTAATATGTCATAGTTTGTATATTTTTAATGTTTGTTAAGTATTTTTTTTTATTTTGAAAGATAAGTAAGTCATATTTTGTATATTTTAATGTATGTTAAGTATTTTTTATTTGGAAATGTACATCTGCATATTTATTATTAACAATAATAGAATAAAACATTATAACACATTTCAGTTCTACATTGTCAGTAGATTACAGTTCGTCAGCATTACTCACTATTATGAGAAATTACACAGTTGTCACAGATCTGAACTTTCATGCAGTGTCTTCCACAGACACATTTACCACAGTCATTGCATGAAATTGTAGTTCGTGAGAGTTTGTTTCTTCTTTCTCCATTGGAAATGCAAATGTAACACCTATTTCCTTTTCTCGAAGCAGTTGCATAAGTAGATATATCTATGGGATTGTCAACCGTTGACCTAATTTTCCTTTGAAGAACGTTTTCCATTGCCGTACCTGTATTTGCATTCAATCCCTCAATGTTCCTTGCTCTATCTGCTACATGTGGCTCAATCAACTTCAGTTTAAAAATTAAAATGGATACAATTTTCTCTTGAATTTTAGCAAATATGAAAATACACGTCTGAATTGACAATAAACAGGATTTTTAAGTCAATTGCTCGAGGTAGTTTCGATTACCAACACAAAAACTTCAAAAGTGGTACTTTATGCCACACCTTGGTCCTGCTAGGGTTAAATTGTAGGTCCAGTCTAGATTAGCCTTACTGTTCATAAAGTGGACTTAAAACACCAAATCTATAGAGCGTCTCAACATTAGAAGTCAGTATGGGTTAAATGAAGCGCGGCGTTGCCAGATCAACAAACGGAGTCGCATCGAGTCGCTCTTAATCTATTGGCCAGAAAGAAACAGTAGACGCTGATCGGAAGGCTGGTAACTTCAGTCGCTTTTCCCCACTCCACGCAATTCTGTTCCTCTCACATCTTCATTGGTGGAGCCGTCTCACGTCACTACTTGTTTTCGTTTGCCTGCTCCACAGTTAGCTGGGACGGAGTATAGAGGAAGAGGAACTAAGCGACCGTTGCTATGCAATAGTCTGTGCAAACAAGTTGGAATGTAGTTTCGTTTACATGTAATGTTGTACGTTGTTATGAGTTTGGGAATGTCTAGTTGATCTTGATAATGCATGTGTGTTTGCATCGCACAGCAGGTTCGAATCTCAATGGTGTAAAAAATAAGCAATCTAAAAATAATGATAAAGGAAAGTGAGGCAACACATAATGTCCAACTACACTAGTGTCCAAAATTAAAGCAACAAACAGAAATCCTTTCCTCGTGTGATTTTTTTGTTGATAAATTTGCCAAGTTTAACCTGTTGCTATCGTGATTTTTTTGTTGATAAGGGGTGTCCATAGGGGGGTTTTATGGCGCAGGTTGCGCCATCGAGATTTGGGGGGGGGGATTTTTTCCCTTCAAATAATATGAAATTCAACATTTATATCTTTTCCAAAATATATGTAAAAATTTTATACTTTAAATGCACCATATTTAATCCATTAGATGAAGAAATGAAAGTGTTTAGGGCATTATCGAATGAGGGGGGGGGGTATCGAACTCCTATATATTAGGCCTTAATTGAGACGTGGGTTCTGAGGGGGATTCTGAATTAAACTTTGGGAGGACAGTATCCAACTCTAGGTCTTAGATTATGGTGAGTACTTTAGTTAGAGGGGGATTGAGCATTAAATTGAGTGGGGTATCCAATTCTTGTGTATTACTATTGTCTTAGACTGTTGCGGAAATTCTGGTGTGGAGACTGAGAATTAATTTTTTGGAGGAGGCAATATCCACTCTTCAATATTAACACTAAGTCTAAAATTGTCTAAAGAGTACGTCTAAATCTTAAACCAGTTGTCTATGACATCATAGATATTACTATCACCTGATCGTATTATGTAGTCAAATGGACACACGGGAAAGAATTTCCGTTTGTTGCTTTAATTTTGGACATCAGTATAAATTTGCATACCGACAAATTACTATTACAACTAACACGCAGAGAATTAACATCCATTTCTTTCATTACATGGTGTTTTACTGTTGGCCACAGTGTGGTGCTCATTTACGAAGCACCGACTTCAAAGAGCAAAGGATTTTTTTTGTTCTCTTACAGTACTTCTATGTTTCTTTGTACTTCTCATTTCTGGAATCCTTTGATTTTGAGATTTCGTCTTTCTTGTTACGTATTTTAATTCTGGGAGCTACGTAGGAAGCTATAATCAATTGACCTCCTGAGGAAAATTAAAAATTAAAAAAAAAATCCTTTTATTTGTAAATCCCGAATCCCGCGGAAGAGAAAGCGAATCTCGTAATTGGATGCCTGTCATTGTCTGTAGGCTTTGAGATGCAAGCTCTCGGAAAGGATTGCGTGGGCAGCATCGCGCTGTGGATATAAAGTGGCTGCTACGCTTTTATGGCAGGATTCTGGATAGCCGGGGGCACATTAAAACGCGAAAGCGGAAAATTCAGTAGAAATTCTTACCTGGACTGGTTTATGTGTACTTTACGCGGACCAGAATCACATCATTTTACGCCTGAGATTAGCAAGTATAATTCTTTACTACGTATTAAATATCTTATTTATTTCATACCAGGGGTTTCAGAAGTGGCGTGACTTAAAGTTAAATTGGTTACTATCGTTACTTGGTACATTTTTCCAGTGTTACGAGTATAAGGAGAAATTTAGTCAACATTTTCTAAATATTGTACTTTAACATTTACTTCCCTCTGTTTCAAAAAGGGCTAAATTGATTGATTGATTGGTTTAGTATTTAAGTCCACTTTATTCACAGTAAGGCTAATCGGGACTGGACCTAACTCTCTCTCTCTCTTTCTCTCTCTCTCTCTCTCTCTCTCTCTCTCTCTCTCCTTTTTCTTTTTCTCTTTCTTTCTTTAAATCTTTCTTTCCTTCTTTCTTTTCTTCTTTCTTTCTATATTTCTTTCTCTCTTTCTTTTCTTCTTTCTCTTTTCTTCTTTCTTTCTCTCTCTCTCTCTTCTTCTTCTTCCTCTCTCTCTCTCTCTTCTCCTCTTAATAATAAGAAAGAAGGAAAGAAAGAAGGAAAGTAACAAAGAGAGAGAGAGAGAGAGAGACAGACAGGCAGAGAGAGAGAGAGAGAGAGAGAGACAGAGAGAGAGAGATAGAGAAATAGAGAGAGACAGAGAGAGAGAGAGAGAGAGAGACAGAGAGAGAGAGAGAACAGAGGTAAACAATCGAGTCTTAATTTACTAAATATTGTAGACAAGCAGTTGTTTTCATGATCGGAGCAAACTTCCGACGATACGACGCCAGAGGCATCTCGACTGTAATAAATCCTCACTTGATCAAATTATGCACTTTGGTGTTTCTTTCACGACATACAAAAATGCACCCAAATGTATCAAATGTGAATCTGATTCTCTGAAGAAGCCATAAAACACACTTTAGTTCATCAATCGATGCATTCCGGTGCATCAATTAATGATGCATTTAGTTTTCTGAGTGTAGTGACAACAAGTTTAAATTATACCAATCGGTTGAAGCAGACCAAGGGAATAACGTCCCCGGTGGAGCTAACCAGAAATCATATGTTTTTAAAACGACGAAAGAGGATGCTTATAACCGCTACAGGGTAATCTCATCTTAAAGGTAAAGATAGACGCACAGCAAACTGGGCTGGTATGTGGCTTCAAGGCGCACCGTATCAGAGTACGACGGACCGCAAATCTCGAAGACCCCAAATCACGGGTACGTCGGCTTCGGTCTCTCGGACTGCATCTCAAAGGAGCCCGCTGAGTTGACATTTTCTGATGTTGGTTAGAGCCAGGCTCAGAGCTAATGGAAAAACCAGGATTTCTTCTTTTTTCCTCTTTCTCTCTTCTTGGGAATCGGGAACGGAGATCACGTGATCGATAGCCTATCGCTGTTTCGCAAAGCTAAGAGATAAGTCCCGGAACCTCCGGTTCTGGTAATTTTCCGTCTGAATTCAGACCGGAATTTGATACGCATGAGTACCAGGCCAATTATTCAGAAATCTTGAGTTAAAGAGCACCTTTAGTAGCCCTGAAGTCTTGTAATAGTTATTTAACAAAGAGCTCGATTTTAATTTGAAAAGTTGGTCAGGATGCACTATTCATATGTGGAGACCATTACTATTGTACTGCCATATTTATTACACTACTAGCTGATTTCCCGCCGTTGCCCGGGTATTTATTTATTACAATCTTCTATTACACAGTAAAATAGTGAATTCTTACTATAGTGTAAAATGAACTTGGAGTTGAACGGCATTGGGAGTGTCACTATTCATCTCAGCGACCCCGAAAACTATGAATTCCACACTAATATCGGTCGTTTTCGATTATTTTTACATGTCACCCCTTTTCCACCCCCACCCCTTAGGGTACCAGGGGTGTCTTGGAGTTGAACGACATTGGGAGTGTCACTATTCATCCTAGTGACTCCAAAAACTATGAATTCCACACTAATATCGGTCGTTTTCGATTATTTTTACATGTCATCCCCTCCCCAGCCCCACCCTTAGGGGTGACAGGGATGTCTTACCCCCACAGTATTTCTTTACACATTGCAAGTGATACGTGTACCAAGTTTGGTTGAAATCTCTCCAGGCGTTCGAGAGTTATGCCGGAACAAACACACACACATACATACACACATACATCCATTTTTATATACCATAGAGATTATTGTTCTTTATCCAATGAGCAGGTTTTTCACTTCGATCTCTAGGCTGCGTACCTTATACTTTATATCTACCACAACGACTAGACGGAGATCCCGCGTTCGAATCCTGGCCTTGGCATGGGTGTAATTTGTAATTCTCTTCATCATTTCTATCATATCATCATCACTCACCCTTATCTTCGCGATTAGCCAACAGTGTCAGAAACGTGAAGCAAAATAAAGCAAATCAATGTAAACCAAGTTGATGCATAAATGGTAAGTTATGGCGATTTCTGCAGCAGGCCCGTTTTATAAATCAGAAACCCTTGTCCACAATTACAAAGTTTAAAGTTGAAACTGCAGTTAAATTGTGTGTATGTTGACTCCCTACGGAGTTACTAATTTTCCTATGTTAACATTGAAGCCTTGCTTATTTTCTTTGTTTGTTTCAATTGTTGTTTTAAGTCCAATTTGTGCACAGATAGGTTAATCGGTACTGAACCTACACTCAGAGACCTAAATGCATCATGTCGATTGATGCACTGAAGTGTGTTTTATGGCTTCTTCAAAGAATCAGATTAACATTTGATGCATTTGTGTGTATTTTCGTATGTCGTGAAAGACACCAAAGTGCATCATTTGATTCAAGTGAGGATTTATTTCAGTCAAGATGCACTTCAATGCATCAGTTGATGCATTTTGATGCACCAGAATGCATCTTTTTTGATGGTGCACTTAAACGTTTCGTCTGAGTTACATAAACTCTGTAGCTGAGACCAAACGTTTAAGTGCATCATCCAAAAAGATGCAGGAAGGTGCATCAAGGAACATCAACTGATGCATTGAAGTGCATCTCGACTGAAATAAATCGTCACTTGAATCAAATGATGCACTTTGGTGTTTCTTTCACGACATACGAAAATACACCCAAATGCATCAAAAGTTAATCTGATTCTTTGAAGAAGACTGAAACACACTTTAGTGCATCAATCGATGCATTTTGGTGCATCAATCGATATGATGAATTTGGTTTTCTGTGTGTAGAGTTTAAAGTTTGATCCGACGGGCATAGAACCCGGACCCCTTGATTACAAAGCGATGGAGTTACCACTAAGGCATCGAAAGGTCCGCATGTTTTCTTTGATGGCCAACATAAATATTCCTGTTGACTCAGAGGTCATGATTGTGTCATTTGTTATGTGATGAGTTCCAATCTTGACACAAATTTAATTCAATTCTCTCCTCGCAAAAGCTCCTTGTGTGTTTCTATACTGTATTAAAAATGTACAAATCACGCGCAAAAATGAAATTAAAGACCTCGGAGTGACCTTCGACCAAGCTCAAATTCAATAAGCATATTGAAACTGTTTTAACGACGCATTCAGAAACTTAGGTTTTATAATCCGGTCAAGCCACGACTTCACGAAAATAGAACCAGTGAAAATACTTTACTATTCCCTCGTACGTCAAAACTAGGATATGCGTCAGTAATCTGGAATCCCACTCAAATAGACTTAATTCATAAACTAGAACGTATTCAGTCAAAGTTTCTTAGATATCTCAAATTCAAAGCCTGTGGAGAATATCCAGCATTCGATGCATACGATAATCTAGTCTCAGAGACCAACTTCAGCAAACTAGCACTCCGACGACAAGTAAATGACCTGCTCTTTCTGTATAAAGTAATTAACGACATAATAGACGATTCCAACTTATTATCAGAGGTATCGTTTAATGTTCCCAGTTCCAAAACACGCCCGAAGCACAAAATCTTTCATTGCCAGAGAGCGAAAACATCAATTCTTTCTGCCTCTCCGGTGTGGAGAGCGTGCAACTCTTTCAACACAATTTCATGTGTAAATAACACGATTGATATTTTTGCAATGAGTTTGTACAATTTTAAAAATACTATTACTGGAACACTGAATCTATTGTAGTAATGTTATGTAATTAGAGCACTATACTTGGGCTCAGCCTGTTGAGCTCTATCAATAAATAATAGCTAAATAATACAAGCATTAGCCTACTTTACGTTGCTTCTTACGATGTTCCGAAGAAATACAAGACGGATTTTTGCACGCTGACTTGATTCCCTGCACGCTCACAAGAAGAAGACAATGAGAGAACCCCCGAAGAATGCCCAGTAGGGTGGAACGAAAAGAAATATATTTTTTAAGAAAGAAATTCTAAGAGTGCGAGAAAGTTGCCTTTCGATGTAAAAAAGACAAAACCAAAATTTGATGGTGATCGGAGAATGTCTTAAGGTGCCGCAAGTACGATAAAGTTTCACAAATTTGATTTTTTTCTCTATTTCAACCTTTTTCTCTAGTTTCTTATTTTCCCAAATTACAAAGTTCGTGCTTTTTATGCCTTTTTATTAATAGAACAAACCTATTTGGGGGGGTGTAAATTTATGGTGAGGATAAAAAATAATTATTAAAATATTAAATTTAAAACCCCCCAAAAAATGTATGTTCTATTAATAGAAAGGCATAAAAAGTACGAACTTTTTGATTTGGGCTTTTATAGCGCAAAAAAGAAACTAGAGAACAGGTTGAAATAGAGCAAAAACATTCAAATTTATGAAACTTTATCGTACTTGCGGCACCTTAAGACATGCTTCGATTACCATCAAATTTCATTTTGGTCGTTTTTACATCAAATTGCAACTTCTCCACACTATTAGAATTATTTTTTCTAATTTTATTTTCGTTCCACCATAATGCCCAGCTTCCACCCGCATATATTCGAGGGTATGCTCTTATGTCCCGTTGCCTAAAAAGACCAGGACGTTATTTGCGTGAATGTCGGTTCCCACGTTTTTCTCTTCTTTATTGTTTATATTTTACAGGTTGTCCCGATTCTACAGGTGTCTTGTGCAGACATTCTGCAGGATCAAGTGCCAAGGCTGATCGGCAGTTCTGGACAGCCCCGGTTTACAAACATATATTACAATAAGTATATACATGGATAAGCATTCTGGCATTATATGAGTTATAACACCATTAAGCCTTGTTTCATGATATTAAAAGAATAGCGAAGAATGCAAACAAGAAAAAGGAAAACAGAGAAGAGGAAGAGGAAGGGATTATCTACGAAGTGAAGTGTAAAGAATGTCAGAGTGTGTATATAGGAGAAACGAAAAAAGAGGCTGAAAGACAGGTTCAAGCAACATAGGGATGATGTACGACTTAGGAGAGAGAGAAATGCAATATTTAAACACACGAGAGAAACAGGACATGATATAGAGTGGGATGAGGCTGAGCAGATAGGAAGAGAGAAGAGAATACTAGTGAGAGAATGGAAGGAGGCCAATGAAATAGAGAGGAAAGGAGAAGAAGATACAATGAACTGGAATGGCGGACTGAAGATAAGCAAAGAATGGAAGAAGATGTTAAAAAGAGTGGAAAGGACAAGAGCGAAAGAGAAGAGAAGATTGAAGAGGAATGAAGAAAGAAAGGATAAGGAAAAAGAACGTGAGATAAAGAGTCCAAACCAACTTACCAGTTTAGCTAAATCGCCTGTCAGGTGAAAGTAGAGTTGACAAGGGATGGTTACCTAATGGAAAAAGTTCCAGAAAAAACAACTTTCTAATAATCTTGTGTCTGGAGGGGAGTGATTTTTGTGTATATATGTCTTCCTGTTTTGTACCTTGTTTCATTTGTACTTGGTGCAGAGTCTGAAGAAGACCTTGCTATAAGGTTGAAACGTTACGTTTAGTTTATGTTTTTAAAACAAAATAAATTTCTGCCTTGGTCAGCATATTGTGTTTTTCATTATATGAGTGTGTAATAATGTATATAAAGGAAACTAGAATAAATAAAGTTATGTAGAAAGGAAAGTAGGAATAGATTATATTATAAGTGGCTGGGTATAATTAAGAGGAGCAGGTATATTGTAATGACTTCAATAAGAAATAACTATTCTGGAAGCTCCAGGAAGGGTAGGTCCTAGGATGCTTCAGAATAGGTATGTGGGTTAAGGTGTAGGTGGAAGAAAGTAATTATTGTTGAGAGAGTGTTGAAGTTAATGGTTCTGTGTGTATATAATGTTGCCTAGTGAAAATGTAAAATTTAAGTTAATGGAGAGTTGTGGGTACTTGTCTGGGTGATTCCAATGGGTCCAGGGTTCGAATCCTTTGAAGATAGTCTCTGTGGGTTTCTCCCGGGAGCCTCGGAGGTCTGGTACGTCTCCTCGCTTCTGCCTCCTGCTTTCCGGTCGAAATTGTGTACAGCTGACCGCTCAGGAGAAGAACCCTGACGGAAGTGAAGTGACGTAGCAGCAGGCGAATCCACTATTAGGGTCGGGGGTGTGCACCCTGAGTGAAAAACACATGTGGGCTTGGTGTAACCGGTGCAGCGACGCAAGTCGTTTAGGGGTACCAGAAGTTCTCTTTTACTGGACAAATCCTGTTTTTCGGATACTAAAAGTGCTCCGGGCGGGTTTTTAGGAAAATTTGGAAATATCCGATTTTTTGTGGTATAGACAACTGCTTAACTTCAAGATTAGTAACAAAATGTTGTTAATATTGCTTCCGTTCTCAATTTCAAAGTAAAGAAATATTTCACTATCAGTTGCAAGCGCAAAGAAAAATTGTTGGATCTTTGCATCTCTTCTGTTGTCACCGCCGCGCCACGTGAGGTTTTGATTTCAAAGCATTTGTGACATCTACCGCGGCTCTTGGTGAGCAGCAAGTTTCTGACAATAGGTAAGAGTATGCAATTCGCCGCTGCTTACTTTGATTTGAGTTTCATGACAGAATTCAGAAATAAACAGTATTTTTTAACTGCTGTACTCTTCGTTGGTACATGGCAGTGGAGAAGTGAAGTGAAGTGTCGATCAGCGATCTGAACCATGCCAAAATGCAAATGTGTTTTAGTGACGTCTTACAAAAACTGTTTCCTGACTTTAGGCGTGGAAAAAAAACTCCGAGGCAGAATGTCAATTTATGTTATTCTTTCAAAGTAAGAGACCAAGCTTCACAACCGTATAATATTAGGAGCATATTGAAAAAATATTAGAATATTAAGACATTGCCTACAATGAGGCCTATTATTAGTTATACGGAAAAGGTGTAAAATTATTTTACAGGGGTGTGTGATCTATAAGCCCACCAAAACACCAGTATGCACAAAACGTGTGTCTTCGCCTAAAGTTAACAACATTTTGCAATCTAAAAATGCCTTCTTTTTTAAAGTTTGTCATCTGGTAATCCTAAAGTCGTTGCCGTATATTCTTTTTAAAATTCTTTGAAATACGGCCGCGGTGGCTCAGTCGGTAACGCGTCTGACTACCATGCTCAAGGTCCAGGGTTCGATCCCCGGCCGGTTCAAATCCGGGAACTTTTCTAACGTTGGAAGCGGCCCCGGCGCCCACCCAGCGTCGAATGACATGGGTACCTGGGGGAAACCCTGGGAGGTAAAGGCGGTCAGGGGAGTGATGCTGATCACATCACCCTCACTCATGACCGGTTCGACAAAGTGTGGGGCGTTACTCCCGCACCCCCTATACGCCTTCATGGCGTGGTGCTATGCACAGGGGAGCACTTTACCTTTTTTTTACAGTCTAAATAATGCATAGGATAAGCAATACAAAAGTATTCTGGCCACTGAAAGAAAAGCAGCAAAGTGTTGCTGCGGATACTCGCTCTGCGTGATTGACGCAAATCAACTCTCACGCACTTCGAAAAGCCGCACCGGAATGCTTTCTGCTACCCCTAAAATCTGCAAATGGACCGATCCTTTCCTTCACACCCGCTCCCCGTCTCCCCTCGTTTGGGGATCTTCTCGTGAGCGGTGAGCTGTACCTTCCTCTAGAGGCTCCTGGCAGTGGTTTTTCATCTTCTACTTCTTGGCGTTCTACTACTTGCTCTTGGCCTTCTTCCTGGGCCCCGGGAATTGGGTTATGTACTGTGAGTATCTCCGATCGGCGTGGTTGTCGTTGTGGCTGTGGCTGCGGGATAAACGCTCACAACAATAAGGAATAAATTAATGAACACATAAAACAGAAGAATATCGCAATAAAATAAGAAAAACTAAATATGCTGACCAAGGCAGTAATTTATTTTTTTAAAAACATAAACTAAACGTAACGTTTCAACTTTCTAGCAAGGTCTTCATCAGACTCTATATCAAGTACAAAAGTAACAAGATACACAAAAGGGCATTATATATACACAACCATTACTCCCTCCAGACTATTAGAAAGTTGTTAGGAACTTTCTAGCAGGTGGCTTTCACTTGCCAACTGAACTTTCACCTAAAAGGCTAAACATAATTACTTTCATATAGAATGTGTTGGACTCTTTATCTCACGCTCTTTTTCCTTCATTTTTCTTCCTTCTCCTCTCCTCTTTCTCTCTTGTCCTTTCCACTCTTTCCAACACCTTCTTCCATTCTTTGTTTAACTTCAGTCCCCCATTCCAGTTCATTATGTCTTCTTCACCTTTCTTCTGTATTTCCTTGGCTTCCTTCCATTTTCTCACTAGCATTCTCTTCTCCCTTCCTATCTGCTTAGCCTCATCCCACTCTATGTCATGTCCTGTTTCTCTCGTGTGTGTAAATATTGCATTTCTCTCTCTCTTAAGTCGTACATCATCCCTATTTTGTGTCAACCTGTCTTTCAGCCTTTTTTCCCCGTTTCTCCTATGTACACACTCTGACATTCTTTACACTTCACTTCGTAGATAATCCCTTCCTCTTCGTCTTCTCTTTTTTCCTTTTTTTTGCTTGCATTCTTCGCTAAATAAGAACTAAAACAGAACACCGCGCGAATCGCAAGCACAAGCCAAAAAGTGCGCTTTCACCCTGGGAACAAAATCAAGTCAAAATCCAGGGAAAACTGTCACAACATTGCATCATATATTTTGACCTTCATGCCCCAGCAGACAACAGATAATACAAACTGTCTCTGCATTCTGTCCCAGTAATCTATGGCGCAAAAGCTAGTCTCTATGACTCGAGAAGGCTCAACCAGTCAACGCGTGAGAGGGAAAGTGAATTCATGGAGGGGAAAACGCCGCTGCAGCTACCAGCCTTTTGCAGCAGCGCGCTCTGCTTTACTTCCACTCGTTTTCTTTCCTTCTCTACCGTTCCGTACCGCCTTGCTACATACAGTCCCGAGACAAAGTGTAGAAGCAACACCTTTCTCTTCCTCTGCAGAAACCGCCACGTCGGCTTACGAACCGGGATGACGTATTTCCGGTCCGAATCTGCCTCATTTGAATAAGGTTGCTGTACTGTGTACAACTTTCAGATCTTCGGATTGCTCTTATCACGCTAGAATTGAAAGATAATACCGTACATGTTGCCTTAATGTCTTCATGAGCCTGTATATTAAAAGATATTTCAGGATAGCGAATGAAACAGTTTTATTGACGATGCGAGGGAAAATTGAAGGTCAAAAGTAGACGTGATTATAGAGTAGGCTGTATCTTCGTGCACAATTGCGCTACCATTGCCGTACTTGATACTTTTAAACACATGGTTGTCTTTCGTGCCAGACGGCAGTGTGTTTGTTTTTCAGGCTGTTTAAATACATTAAATACATAGTCCGTCATTTGCATTTCGTCTCTCCCTCTCTCTCTCTCTCTCTCTTTCTCTCTCTCTCTTTCTTTCTCTTTCTCTTTCTCTCTCTCTCCCTCTTAACTCTTTCTTCCTCTCTTGCGTTCTCTATCTTTATTTTCTTCATTCTCTTTCTCTATCTCTTTATCTCTCTCGTCTTTTCTCTATTTCTCAATCCATCTTCATTTTTCCCTTCTTCTTATTTGTTCCTACTCTGTTCTTATCAGGTCCTTTATCTCCCTCACTCTCTTATCTAGTACTTTATCTTTTCCTCCCTCTCTTTCTATGCTATATCTCTTACGTTCTCTCATTTTCTTATTTTCATATTCTCTATGTCGTCGTCCCCTTATCCTCCTTGTCCTCTTTGTCCTATTCTCTGTCTTCTTTCTCTTATTCTCCTTCTCCATCTATGTCCTCTTTCTCTTATTCTCTCTGTCTTCTATCTCTTATTCACTCTCTGTCTTCTCTATCTTATTCTCATCTCTGTCCTCTTCCCTTATTCTCCCTCTCTGTCTTCTTTCACTTATTCTCCCTCTCTGATTTCTTTCTCTTATTCTCATTCTCTCTCCTCCTTCTCTTTTATTCTCCCTCTCTGTCCTCCTTCTCTTATTCTCTCTCTGTCCTCTTTCTCTTATTCTCTCTCTCTGCCTCTTTCTCTTATTCTCCCTCTCTGTCCTCTTTCTATTATTCTCCCTCTCTGTCCTCCTTCTCTTATTCTCTCTCTGTCCTCTTTCTCTTATTCTCCCTCTCTGTCCTCTTTCTCTTATTCTTCCTCTCTGTTCTCATTCTCTTATTCTTCCCCTCTGTCCTCTTTCTCTTATTATCTCTCTGCCTTTTTCTCTTATTCTCCCTCTCTGTTCTCTTTCTCATATTCTCCCTCTCTTTCTCTTATTCTCCCTCTCTTTCCTCTTTCTCTTATTCACTCTCTGTCTTCTTTCTCTTATTCTCCCTCTCCGTTCTCCCTCCCTGTTCTCTTTATCTTATTCACTCTCTGTCTTCTTTCTCTTATTCTCCCTCTCTGTCCTCTTGTTTCTCGTCCCCTATTTTCTATATTCACTACCTTTCTCTCTCTCTCTCTCTCTCTCTCTCTCTCTCTCTCTCTCTCTCTCTCTCTCTCTCTCTCTCTCTCTTCTCCGTTCCTTCCGCCAAGACAGAAGCTCCTGGCGTGCATGTTGACTCCACCGATGAGTGGGCGGGGTTTGCAAACTGTCCTGTTTCTCGTCTCGCCTGCGTGTCGGTTGCAATTACCGTCAAGGGCTCTCCCCGTCACGTGACTACGATGGAGCAACATGTATTTAAACGCTTGAAATGAACCGTGTGTAAACGATTCTTCGGCTATTTCCAGTCAACTGTTTATTCGACTCCCTGCCATTCCTCCATGGCAGGAGATGATCATTTCTGTGAAGGAGCGCCAGTCTGGCTTGGAAGAGATGGCTCCACCTATCACTCAAATGACGTGCGAGCACAAAACCCAACAGATTCAAAGCTCTACGATCATACACATTCTTTTAGGAGGGCAAAAGTCCTAAAACAATAAGGTTATTGAGTATGTTTGAAGTGCACGAAATTCATGTGGCCACTTGAAAAAACCTCTATGTGTAGAAAATGATATTGAAGTGTTGTTGCTAGATCTATATTCTCGCTTCATTTTCTCTCTATTCCTCTGTCCCTATATCTCTAATTTTCTTCTCTATCTCTAAGTCTTCTTCTTTTACTCCCCTCCTTTGTATCTCTTTCCTCATCTTTGTCTTTCTCCTTTCTCTTTCTTCGTATTTCCCCTTGTTTCTATCTCTTTCTCTAACTTTATTTTTCTGCCTTTTCTCTATTCTTTCCCCTCCTCTTTTTCTCGCGTTCTCTCTCCACATCTTTCTTCGGGTTTTTCTCCTCTATTATTAATATATATCTCTCTCTCTAGTGACAACCACATTTTAAAGTATATTTAGTGAGAGCCGCAGATCATTTTATTTTTAAAAGATATATAAAATTTTTAACACTCTTAACTTCTAAGAAATCCATAATTTTTACAAGGACTTGTCACTCCGCTCACATTTTCCTCTCCGCCCCCCTCACAACACTACAGTACCGCTCCGCGCTCTGCAGTCCATACGTGCATACGATAGCGCTCTTTCACAAATACGGTGGGTTTGTCAAGCCTGAATTATTCTCTTTCTCTGTCTTCTTTCTCTTATTCTCCCTCTCTGTTCTCTTTCTCTTATTCTCCCTCTCTGTTCTCTTTCTCTAATTCTCCCTCTCTTTATCCTTTCTCTTATTCTCCCTCTCTGTCCTCTTTCTCTTATTCACTCTGTCTTCTTTCTCTTATTCTCCGTCCCTGTCCTCTTTCTCATATTCACTGTCTTCTTTCTCTTATTTCCCTCTCTGCCCTCTTTCTCTTATTCACTCTGTCTTCTTTCTCTTATTCTCCCTCTCTGTTTTCTTTCTCTTATTCTCCCTCTCTGTTCTCTTTCTCTTATTCACTCTGTCTTCTTTCTCTTATTCTCCCTCTCTGTCCTCTTTCTCTTATTCACTCTGTCTTATTTCTCTTATTCTCCCTCCCTGTCCTCTTTCTCATATTCACTCCGTCTTCTTTCTCTTATTTCCCTCTCTGCCCTCTTTCTCTTATTCACTCTGTCTTCTTTCTCTTATTCTCCCTCTCTGTTTTCTTTCTCTTATTCACTCTGTCTTCTTTCTCTTATTCTCCCTCTCTGTCCTCTTTCTCATATTCACTCTGTCTTCTTTCTATTATTCTCCCTCTCTATTTTCTTTCTCTTATTCACTCTGTCTTCTCTCTCTTATTCTCCCTCTCTGCCCTCTTTCTCTTATTCACTCTGTCCTTTTTCTCTTATTCTCCCTCTCTGTCCTCTTTCTCTTATTCTCTCTCTGTCCTCTTTCTCTTATTCACTCTGTCTTCTTTCTCTTATTCTCCCTCTCTGTCCTCTTTCTCTTATTCACTCTGTCTTCTTTCTCTTATTCTTCCTCTCTGTCCTCCTTCTCTTATTCACTCTCTGTCTTCTTTCTATTATTCTCCCTCTCTATTTTCTTTCTCTTATTCACTCTGTCTTCTCTCTCTTATTCTCCCTCTCTGTCCTCTTTCTCTTATTCACTCTTTGTCTTCTTTCTCTTATTCTCCATATCTATTCTCTTTCTCTTATTCACTGTCTTCTTTCTCTTATTCTCCCTCTCTGTCCTCTTTCTCTTATTCACTCTGTCTTCTTTCTCTTATTCTCCCTCTCTGAAGGTACATTATTAAAAGGTTAATGAAAAGACAGAAGTTAAAATTAAGAGTCATTCCATGCGAAATCAACACAGCCTTTGACCTGACCATCTCCGATTTTCATGAAATTTGGGGAATTGAAACTATGCATGGAACTTAGTAACTATGGAAATTTTTAGTTTCGTGCGTCTTGTAATTGTTAAATTATTCAAGGTCAAAGTTAGCATAAATTGCCCTTTTTGAGCCCGCTTAGCTATACTAAATCTGCTGTAACTCCGCCCCTATTTTGCCTAGGAAGCTCAAATAAAGTTTATTGTACAGGGAATTGAATAAGCTTTCCAGTGATATATAACAAGCCTACCTTTGGATAAAAATATAATTTTGTCACGTGACCTTGACTTTTGACCTTGAATATCTCAAAACATGTCATCACCAAAAATCATGAAAAAAATATATTTGGTCCCTCATACCATACTCTAAAACATACCAAAAAATCATTCTGGGACTGCAATGGGATCAGAAGATACAAAATAATATGTGTAACTATGTGACTGATAAAAGCCCCATTACATGAACTATGAAGAGTCAAATGTCCCTTAACACTCCCTACAAAATATGAAGGAGTTATCCTGGGTATAATTGGTCATGAAAGAAATAGGTTAGGCACAGGGAGATTTCTAGCCGTGTGTGTCAAGCGCAGGTCCGGCACATTGTTGACCGCCATATTGAATTCAACGCAAAAATTTCAAAGGAAAGGGGGTGATGTGATATATCAAATGAGGCTAGAATGTCACGAGAAATGAAGTGACGAAGGATTTTCCAACGTATCTTACGCCAGCAAAAAGTTATACACATATCTTTCACTTACGATATATGCACATTATAATGTTGTCAATGTTCCTGTGAGCACACTCGTTGACGTCTCTCACACTCGCATAGAACATTTGGTAATGTAGCATGTGCAACAACATCGCAAGCAGCAACTATGCCTTCTCTCAGATGGTCAATATCAGGAACTTTTAGTGCATGCGGCATTCTCTTCAATTGTTTCTGAAGGTAAAAGTTCTCCTAAGATGTTAGATCTGGGGAATGTGCAGCCTTTTAATAGATCCCCGTGTGCCCATCAATCTACCTAGAAAATTACCATGAAGAAATTGCGAAAATGTCCACATAGTGTGGTCACACTCTGTCCTGTTTCAAAACTCTCGAAAAATGCCATATCCCGTAAGCAAGGGTGAAAAAACCTGTTCACTTAACAAATCCAAGAAGCCCTCACCATTTAAGGTTCCGTTGTTGAATATGGACCAACCATTTCCGTTCGCTATACACTATACCACATCATTAGCTTACCAGCAACAACCATTCGGCTGAGCAAATCACAGGTATTGCATATTATTTTTATTAACTTCACCGTGAACATAAAAATTAGCCTCGTCACTGAAGAATTTTTCATTCCAAAGGAAGTGTCACGTAATTGTTTGAGATACTTTTCCCAATATCCTTCACTATTCAATTATTTGGTGAATGTAGCTGATTAAAATCATATGCAATGGTGCGTATACTTCTTTCTCTCCCAAGATGTGAGCGTAATCTCGATGAGTTCGTAACACGTTAGGAGCATTCCAATGCTTTGTTTTTAACACCTCGAAAAGGAGAAAATGGTTACAAGCATGCAGTAATAAATTTTTGCTGGTTAATCACTTCATTTCTCGTGAAATTCTAGCCTCATTTGATATATCACATCACCCCCTTTCCATTGAAATTTTTGCGTTGAATTCAATATGGCGGTCAACAATATGCCAGATCTGCGCTTGACACATACATAGTTACACATATTATTTTGTATCTTCTGATCCCATTGCAGTCCCAGAATGATTTTTTGGTATGTTTTAGAGTATGGTATGAGGGACCAAATATATTTTTTTTCACGATTTTTGGTGATGACATGTTTTGAGATATTCAAGGTCAAAAGTCAAGGTCACGTGACAAAATTATATTTTTATCCAAAGGTAGGCTTGTTATATATCACTGGAAAGCTTATTCAATTCCCTGTACAATAAGCTTTATTTGAGCTTCCTAGGCGAAATAGGGGCGGAGTTACAGCACATTTGGTATAGCTAAGCGGGCTCAAAAAAGGCAATTTCTGCAAACTTTGACCTTGAATAATTTAACAATTACAAGACGCACGAGACTAAAAAATTTCATAGTTACTAAGTTCTATGCATAGTTTCAACTCCCCAAATTTCATGAAAATCGGAGATGGTCAGGTTAAAAATTGCACATATCTGTGTTGATTTGGCATGGAATGACTCTTAAGATATAAATTGCCCTGACCCAGTGTGCATCCTCCCATGCCTGGCTAACAACTGACTTCTGGCAACCTTTTACATCATTTCTTATGTTATAACCTATATCTTGTCACCTTCCAGTGGTCCGTGGGGCCCGTGCATACCAAATAATTTGTCATGTTGTTCTTATATTATTTTATATTTGTTATAATTATTCGTGATGGATGGCTTATTGAAATTAGATTAAAAAATAAATAAGGGTGTGTTGTTGGTGTGCATAAGTATCATGATACAGGGAAAGGATGTTTTATATATTTTTTGTAAATTTACGTTTTACTCAAGTCAGAGCTCACCCAAAGTTTTTCAAAAGTAGGCCCTGACACCCCCCCTACATTAAAAGAAGCCACACCATGTGGTAAAGATACGTGCCAAAATTGTAAACATTACCTTTGGAGAAATATGGGCATGTGTAGTTATGCTTAATCAAAAACGGTTACTGTTTCTCATTATTGATTCATCTCGGCGTTTTTACTCTGATGACCAACTGAATAGCATTACGTGGCAACAAGTAAGTATTTGGTAGTATTTAAAAGCACTGTGAAAACTAATGTGTAATGTGAGGAATGCAAGTGCTCGTAGAAGTTCATTTGCTCCAGCGTTATGGAGGATGCTGCAGGAGGAAACATCTTTAGCATCCCGAAAATGGCCATTTCGCAGCTTCATTCGGCAATCTCTAGGGACCTAATTTGCATAATCATCCCCGCTGTCCTGGATGGGGCTATTCCTTTGTAAATGTTATCTCTCGCTAAAGTTTCTCTATTTCCGTCATCTTACAGCACTTGTTGACGTCCGCACCTCCTTTCTCAGGATCTCAGGGTCACCTAAAATCAGTGTTGCCACAGTGTGAGGTCAGAATTTCTCTTTCCAAGGTGCAAAATTTCCCTTTTTGGAAAATATTTGATTTGATTTTTTGTTATGAAGCGTCACTTTTCTGCTACTTTTAGCTAAACGTGACGATGAAGATGAGTTATGATATGACGAAGAGAAGCTCACAAAGAACACCCATGCCTTGGCCGAGATTCGAACATGGAACTCCTAGTGTCCTAGCGCTCTGTACTAACCACTAAGCCACGGAGGTGGGTCTTTCACATAAAGAAATCGCATAATAATAATCATATTAAAAATAACTTGAATGATTAATTGGGTATATTTTACTACGCTTATCTACCACTTTTTGGCTAATTGCAAAGATGGGGATGAGTGATGAAATGATGAAACTGATCAAGAGAGGTTCACAAAGAGCATCCATGTCCAGGTCGGGATTCGAACCAGGGACTCCTGACGTCCTAGCGCGCTGTTCAAAACACTACCCCATGGACGTTGGATAATGATGATGATGATGATTAGTATTCTCGTTCGTCCATGTTTATACCTAGGTATGTACGAAAAAGATTTAACAATTAATCACATACATGCCAGCGTGATTGTTTCTGGGTCAGATGCCCCAGGTTCGAATCTTGACCAGGGATGAATGTACGATGAATAAATGAATGCACAATTGAAGACTAGAAGTGGTAAACGTTGTAAGTGCCAAACGCGAAAGTGTTGGGAAATCGCATCGTTCAGCACATCAGCCTATAAGAACGTTCACACTAGTGACCTCTTTACGCGCCCTTTGAACTACTTAGAGAGCTACCAGCCACATTTCAATTTTACCACATTCTAAAGCATGGCACATTTCACAGTTTAACGTAGAAAACGGTGCTTGAATTATTGTGGCACTTACAGCGTTTACCAATTTTAGTCTTTAATTCACTCCTTGTGAACAAAATGAAGAAACCAGAAATATTAATATATATATATATATAAATTATAAATTATATGTATATGTTGTATATATACTTACTTTCGTATATTTTGAAGGGAAATTTCTATTTTTGGCTCAAAATTCGGACCGAATTTTGAGCCAAAAATTGAAATTTCCCTAGAAAATAAAAAAATTTCATCCAAAAAAATAAAATGACCCTCCAACTGCATGATTTCCCTTCAAAAAAGGGAAATTTCCCTCCATGTGGCAACACTGACGCAACTAGCTCTGGCGGGTTCTGTTGCTGCCGGCTACACCTATTATACTTGTAGATGTGGACGTTGAGTCACGTGATTCTCTTTTTCCCTTTTCGCAGGTCGCCGCGGAAGCATGAGCTGGAGAGCCCACTGGGATCACGTTCATTACCCGCGCACAACGCCAAAGCCTCCAGAGCCATCTTTTGAGAGCAAAGGGAACTACTCGCTGACGAACATTACTGTCCAGCTTGGAGGAACGGCGTTCCTGCACTGCCGGGTATTGAATCTCGGAGAACGGGCGGTAAGTTTTCGAGGAACGGTTCTCTGATTCTTTTCAGTCTCCGTGGGGTAGAGGTTAGGGTTCTTTGGTTTCAGTTTTGAGTAAAGGGGCTGTTACATGTAACCACTTCCCAATATGTTTCTCTCTATGTATAATAGTGCTACACGAACATTGGTGATTCAATGTTAACTTCGAGACTAAAATCCAGATTCAATCCTAGAGAAAAGGGTGGGGAAGCAGTAGAATTCCTATTCGTCTAGCCGAATCCCGTTACACTTCATTTCCTCTTTTTCTAGTGTGTTTGAATATGGCATTCCTGTCTCTCTTCAATCTCACATCATCCATGTGTTGCTTTTACTTGTCTTTAAGTCTCTTCTTTGTTTCCCCTTTATATACACTTTCACACCCTATACACTCCACCTCGCTGATAACCCTTTCCTCTTCTTCCTCTCTCATTTCATCCTTCTTCTTGATGGCTATACTTAAAACAGTGCGTCCTCCCTTCCTCTACCTTGGTCAAAAACTTAGTGTTTTTAATATGGAAACAAGTTTTAATTATATTACAATTAAAGCAAGGGTTTTCGATAAGTGGATATTCCCCGCATTCATTGAAGAGTGCAAACTGGCCCGATGTGCCGACACACCCAAAATGTTTAATTCAATCAATCAATTCCGCGTTTGAATCTCCCGGCCTGGGCATGAGTGTTCTTTGTGAGTGTCCTCTCATCAATTTCATCATGTTTTCACACATCCTCGTCGCCACGATTAGTCAAAAGTGGAACAAAAGCGACGCTAAATAACAAAAATAAAATCAAACAATGCAAGATCCCCATTTCCAAATCTTTTACTTGCATATATTTCTATTGTGGATATTATCCATTCCTTTCTATCCCGCTAGGTTAATCGCGACAGCGAGAACAAACTATGAATTTATGAATAGATGAGGAGACACAGGACACAACTCGCCTACATAGCGGAATGACTAGCGTGCTACGAAGCCAAAGATTCAATGTTTGAACCCTAGGTAAGGAATGGATGCATAATTCTATTTGACTCGTCAACTTTAATCATACATCCTCATCTCCGCGGTTAATTCAGGCGGTAGAAAAATAATGTCAGATAACCGACATATACAAATTGAATGAAAAGACGAAAACGCACAAAGGCTTTGCCCAGGTTTTGAACCCAGAACTCCTTCTTCGAGGCACGTTGATGCTTTCCTGTTCTATGCGTCTCACCTGAAGTTAGTTCTAACAATAGTTTCTAAAAGTAACATCGTTTAAGTACACGTCGCCCTACGTCGTGGAGTGGTTAGCACAGCGTGCTACGTCAGGGGTCCCGGGTTCGAATCCAAACATGGGCATGGGTGTTCTTTGTGAGTGTCCATTCAACGATTTCATCATATAATTTATCCTCATCTTCGCTATTAGCCAAAAGTGTCAGTAAAATAAAGCAAAATCAATCCTTTACGTACACAGAGGATAGGTCGAGATCCGTAAATGTTCGTTTACCGGTACCTACCATATGTATATGTGTCGTACATCTATTGCCTAGTAACAAGAGCTACGAATACATAAATTGGCCATTTGCACTTTAGATGTTCCGACATAACACCCATCAATAACCAATTAGAATCTAATGTCCTCTCTTTTCCTAGATTTTGAAGGTAAATATCTTAACTGCGTAAAGCTAATAGTTTCTTGTACGTAAAATAGAGACGGAATCTGTGAGGTACACCAAAGAAGTTTATATTACTATTTTGTAGGAAAATTAGCAGAATTTTGAGAAACAACGTTTTTTTTTTTTGTTTTTTTTTTTACAGAGACATATGTAATGATGTTCTAGACAACATACTGTGCTTCGAGTTTGAGAAGAATTTTAGTGAATAACGACAATAATAATAATAATAATAATAATAATATTCGCAGAAAAAGAGGAAATGTTGTTCCACACAACATGCATGGATAATCGGACTGAACTTCTTCCGGATTATTGGTAAAATGACTGCTAAAGGAACTCAATTATACAGAATTTTTAACAATTAACAAGAAAATCAAAGATTCCACAAAAAAATCATTATTTTGTAAAATTTGCGTACGTAGGATCGTATACCGGAGATTTCAAATTCGAATCCCCATTCTTCAATTCTTACCATATTCATACTTGTTTTCGCTATCAGCATTTAGAAACTCGAAGCGCCGCGACTCTATGCAACCTGCACAGTGGCAGCGTCGTTTGAGTTGCATAACTCGCAGGATGTGGCGCTTTATTAAACAGCAATAACGAAACAATTCACAGACGCGAATCCGTATTCAAAGTGAGACCAGCTGCTGGAAGAAGGTTATTGCTGTGAACGAACGGAGAGGGGATGGCGTAAGGGAGAGTGAGAGAGGAGGGGAGAGGAGATAACAGAGAGAAATGCATCAGAATCGAATTCGATTTCAGAAGTAAATATTCCCCAATGATGAACGCATTTCGGATGAAGAGAACGCAGTTCTGTGTTTACGTACGAGCCTTGAACTTTGTATTTGTAAGCGTTACCTTGCGTAAACCAACGCCCTAGTCTATTTTCAATTCAGTGCACAGAGAAATTGTAATCGGCCATGTATCCATAACTAAAACTTGCATTCCATCTGAAAGCATCCAAAACGCTAAATCGAAAAAATAGTGCAATGTAAAAATCATATTTTTTTGTTTTCTTGTTTGGTTATGGAAGCGTATTCGAAAGGTTGTGGGTTCATACCTCATTGTCGGCCAATCTGACTACGCTTTGCTTTTGTATTTATCAGCTAAATGTGATTGCTGGTACAGTACCTTCAACAAAAGCATATTTCGTCTTTCTGTGCAGTTGGAAGCAAAATTAAATTAACAATTCTCGAGTTGTTATGTTTTAAGGCTTGGTCGTACAGATAATGGACAAATTGTGTGTTGGTGTGTAATATTGCTTCTTTATAACTTCTTGTAACGTTCAAAGCTCTTTGTTTTAGTAAAATCACAATGTAAAGTAATTTAGTTTGCTGTTTTAAGTCCACTTTATGTACAAAGGTTAATCGGGAGCGGGCCTACAGTTTAAAGTGGAATCTGAACCACTATGGGCCTCCACCGAGTTGCCACTATGATGGCTTTACAAGTTTGTATATCAATATGTGCTTCTGTATTAACCCCGGTTTGAAACCTGTAGTTGTGTATTGTACACAGTTCCGTTCTTAAACCTTACTGATGCGAACAATTCTGTTGATCTCATGTTGTGTGCTGTCCATTTTCTGTTTGTGATTATCCCTTCATTCATCACCATCCATTCACATCTTCGTGATTAGCCAAAAGTGGCAGACAAGCGAAGTAAAATGAATTAATCAGTGTCTCCCCCCTCTCTCTCTATCTTATTCATTATCCTTTCTCTTCTTTCTCTATTTCTTCCTCTTTCTCTCTTCCTTCTATCTCCTCTTGTCTCCCTTTCCATATTCTACATCTCTTCCCTTCATACTTTTTATTTCTTCTCACCCTCTCTTCTCTCTTCTTCATTTGTCTATCATCTTCTCTTCCGTCTTTTTTCTCCCTCTCTCATTTTCCCCTTTCTGGTTTCTACTTCCCTTTCACCCTCCCCCTTCCTCTATCTCCCTGTCCCTCTGTCTTTGTGTCTCTCCTCCCTCTCTCCACTTCCCTTTCTCCCTCTCTTTTCTCTGTTCCCTTTCTCTCTTCAATATTAGCTAAGAACCGCAGATTCGATGTTTTATCAAATTCGGATTAAAATATTTGAACCTTTCTTAATTGGGGCAGTTTATACCCGTTTGTCAGTTGATTAACTGGTTAATTAAGCTATTGCTGGGAGGGAATTCGCAACCTCAAAATGGAGCAATAATTTTTGGTGAATCCCGTTGACTGGTCTGGTCTCTAGCGTCGATTGAATAATTGAAAATCCAATTTTCAGTTTAAACGTTCAAAGGTGGAGCTCTGGTTCGTTTCCATTATTAAATGCTCATGAATATTTTTGGGGTAATATAGTTTATGCCGTTAACCTAGTAACTCTATTTTTATTTTGTACATTCGAGTGTTTGGGTGATTGATTGTCAGGTAGGCTATCCAGGTATTAAAGTCTTATAAGGTGCACTATTTGAATTTGAATTAAATTTTTTGGGGTGCGTCAGCACTGAGGCTATCTTGCACCCGTCACACTATACGGGGTCCAGCCCCTTATCATAACAAAAATAAAAGCGTGTCTGAAAACTAAAATTTCCTTACATCGGTTAGAAGCTGAGGCTAAAAAGGACGCTCAGCACGAATAAGGACAAAACACAGGACGACACAGAATTATACTGGCCATGGGGTCAGTCGCCAGAGCCTCGTTAGTCTGCAGTCCAGGGTGTACTACGTGGAAATGAGGTTGACCATTGGGTGAACTACCCCACGGTGCACTATGACATGAGTAAAACCAGAATTTCCACGCACTCAAAAACTGTCAAAATAGTCAGGCAAAAGGGCAACTAAAACGTTTGGAAAAGGACCATTGAAAACTAAAAACACATAAGGCCTAAAATTCATCTTTGAAATCTTAATACCTCCACAACAATAACAAAATGATTGTATATTTTTCTTCATTATCTTCTAAAATTAAGCAGATTAACTGACTGATTTGTCTCATTTTTACTTCCCTTTCTGACACTTTTGGCTAATCGCGAACAAGAGGATGATAGTGATATGATGAAATTGATGAAAGGACTATGCCAAACACAAGCGGGCAGGATACAACACAGAGGATTATACTAGCTGAGAGTCCGAACGCCAGAGTCACGTTAGTATGCAAAATACAGTCCAGGGAAGTCAACATGAAAGAGATGGCGTAGTGGTAAAGTCGTCGCCTTGTAAGCAAGGGGTCCCGGGTTCGATACCCGTTGGAGGCACATGGCACAGTGGTTCGGAACGCACTTCAAACTGTAGATTCAGTCCTATTAGCCTTTCTGTGCATACAGTGGACTTTTAAGAAAATCAAACCGTTACACCCCAAAAATAAACATCTCGAAAAATCTATAAGAAGAAAATGTCTATGAACTTAGAGAGTGAAGGGGTGCTTCTACGAGTGGAGTTAATTATTAGGTCATTGCAATTAACGAACTAGCCTTATCTTGCAACCTCAAGACCTAACCGAATGAAACGTAAGGGGAAAGTAGTGGCGGATGGGCTCTCTCATGAACCAGAGTGATTACTTTCTTCTGTTGTATTTTCAGATTCTAGTGCTTACGCGTTAAAAACGTTTTAAAAACTTTCAAATACACATATTTCAAGTATCTGCCTCAAACAAGTAAACACTACTGTGTCAGGCCCGTAGCCAGAATTGATCTCGGGGGGGGGGGGGCTCACGGGTTATCAGGGCGGGCTTTGTAAATCAAGTCAATTTTTCAAAAGTTTAACAGTGTTAAATGAAGATAAATTATGTGTGTGGTGGGGAGGGGGTCATTTAGTTACATAAAGTTTAGAAATATCACACAAATGCTACATTCTTTCTATATCTTTTAAAATATCACTTAAAGTGTTAATTGGCTGCTACTGAAATCATCCCTTACTACACACCACATACTACGTTTCATGATACGATCACACAAGAAAAGATGGACAATATTCAATCATAGTGCCTACTGTACATTCCACTCCCAGACCGAAACAATAAAACTCCCCTTCGTTCCCAAAACTTAGGAGCTGTTAACCTTTGACGCAGATGCGGAGTGAATTTGCATAATAACATGAAAGTCACAGATTTCTGTATAAATGGGAGATCGGAGCATAGGCAACGAAGGTACATATAGAAACTTTCTGAAGTCTAGAGAGGAGAATCTCCTAAATACTTGCCACTACTTAAGACTTCTTATAAACAACATGAACGTGTAGCTTCTGTTCATGCACTCTTAATTTATCTTTCACCAAAGTTGTGAGCAAAATAATTTCTGCTGTCTGCATTTTCACTTTTCACTGCAAACAAATTACACAAAATAGTTTTACCTAATGTCAAGGGAGGGGACTGACGGTAGTTCCAGGGGGGCTGAGCACCCCTTGGCCCCTGCCTGGCTACAGGCCTGTACTGTGTACTGACCTCTTCAATTGCTGTGCTTCTACTTTTTCAATTAGGATTATCTTTAGAAATGGAACGAAAAAAGTTCAAAGAATATAAGTTACGCAGGTAGAAGGAAGGTTCGAAATTCATAGATTTGAAAACTGAATCGAATGATCTAGGTCTTATTGAGGACTGACTTTAATCTCGTAATATTTCCTTGCGAGCTATAACTTTTAGATCTCTCCTCAGGGAATAATAACAGGACGTCCTTATCTCAGACATAAAGTTAACTTTCAGTAAACTAATGTTATTATTAGACCATGCTGGTGGATGTGATATTAAAAGGCTAATTTACATCATATGGGTACTTGGAACGACCTGATCTGATAGACGCTGATGAGGGTGTCGTGGGTAGTTTTGTCTTCGTTGATGGGAAGGGTAATAAAGGCTTTGTCGGGTGTTCAAAGGAGTTTTAGTTCAGCTGTGGATGCTGGGGAGAGATCCTGGTTGGTTAAGCATCACTTTGGAAGTTTTGTCGGGGTAGCGGCGGGGGACCGACCGTGAAAACAGGCGGTCCTGGGAGAGATCCTCCGGAGATCCATCTCGCAAACTTTTAGCATCCTCTCCAACAAGATTTGGGAGCTGAAGTTCTCAGCATGCAGGTAGATACTTGCCTAAAGCTTCCAACAAGTATTCCCGAAGCTGGGTGGAAGATGGTGAGAAGACTTCGTTCATTGTGTTTTTCTTATTCGTACTGCAGAATGAAAACTTGTAGTATCGCGCTAGTCCCGAGCACTGCCTCACTGCAAAGGCTTGACTGTGTTTCTAAGTTCATGTCAGACTAATCTGGACTGAACTATAGTTTAAACTGAATTCTGTACCACTGAAATCCAATCCGTGAATCTTTGATTACAATCAGTGATGTGCTGTAGACTATAAGTTTACGTCTACATGCGTTGTCTACACATAATCTACGCGTAGATTACATTGGCTTGTAGTTTACATAAACTACGTAGACAATCTAAAGTGCATTAAAATTAATTTTCAAGGGTTTCATGAAAGGAAAGTGACATTTTCAACTATAGTGGTTCCTAACGAAATGAAAAGAATCCTATTTAGAACAAAATTTCTCTACTCTTCTATTAGCAACTATGGGAGAAGATAAATAGTATGCAAAAAACAACAACAGATGGCAGTCGTGAGGCAAGAGTGGTCATTTTCCCATAAAACACTAGAATATTTTCTATATTAGGTTTCTTCCTAGGTGAGAAATTGTTCGAATTTGGAAGAAAGCGTATGGAAAGATCTCCTCACACATCAGCAACTGATACGCAGTATAATTTTATTTTAATTTCACGACGTCCTTTGCTAAGTTATCACCTTTCGCCATGTTATTTACATAGATTACGTAATCTACGTGTATAAAATAGTCTACGTGTAAAATGTAGACTTTTTTGTTTACGCGTATACGCACATCACTGATTACAATGCTCAACTACTGACCACAAAAGGGTTCACACAGTATCATAAATCCAATTATGTTCTTCTCTGACAATTAGACATAACGTTGTGTTAATAGTTTGAGTGTTTGTTTAAGTCCATTTTATGCACAGATAGACTAATCGGGACTGAAACTTTAGTCCATACCATGAGGTAGATGATATGTAATTTCTTTGTGCGAGCCGTTGGCTGTACGCGCTACATGATGATTCACATTGGTTGTTCATTTGACACACGTATGAATAGTATGAGAAAACAAAACACATATAAATTGCACAATGCTGGTTCCACAGAACACGTACTACAAGCTAGGAACACTTTGTGCGGTTTCTTCGTTCTTTTCGTTGTCCGCTATCGCCTTTTCTCGTCTTTCCCTCACTTCCCACAAGTACCTCTCCACTCGTTGCACTATCTCACTTATGATTCCTCTTCTATCTTCTACCACTTTAATTATTTCCCTTTATGTTACGTTCTTAACCCACTTATCTCGCAAATCACGCGTAGCGAGGCAGACAGAGAGCAGATGGTCATCAGTCTCTCCCTCCCCGCACAGAGAGTATATCGTTTCCCAGGCTTCATCCTTCATTTTTACTTGTTTCCAACCCCCCAGTCTGAACCATGCTATCCCTCCCCTTTCTTTTTTGCCTAACAAATTTATGTATCGTGCTTTCCCCCATTCCCTTGATTTCAAATTATCCCATAGCCGGAGTTCTGGAGGGCCCGGGGGCTTGCCCCCCCAATACTAAAAAAAAAGATTACGTTCAGTTACTACTTTTTTGTTATGAAGCCATACCGCAAATCTTGACGTTTGGCATGATGGCGTGTGTGGTAATTGCGCCGCAATACCGGGTAGTTCTATCATTAGGAAAAGTAATCCTTATGCAATGTACGTTCATTGCTTGGCTCATAAAGTCAATTTAGTGCTTGTTGCAGAGTGCAAGGGCAATGATTTAAGCTGCAACTTTTTTAATGTCATGCAGTGTTTGTACCAATACTTTAACTATCCTGACACCCATGCTGAAGTCAAATAAGTGCAAAAAGAGCTAAATATAATTAGCCCTGGATCTCATGAACTCCATAAGTTTAGCGACACTCGCTGATCTTGCAGAGCTATTTCAGTTTTAATTGTCAAGAGAAATTATCCTACGCTTGTTGCTGTACTCATTGCGACAGCCTCAGATTTAGGACATTCTAAAAAACCTGAAGCCAAGGGTCTGCTTTCAGCTATAAAATTGTTGGATTTCATTGTATGTTTATCAGTATTTTCTGAATATGTCCCCCTCATAAGTGTTTTATCCCAGTCCCTCCAGAAAGCTGATACCTAAATAGCTCAAAGTTCCAGTGTAGCCAACGGAGTGATTAAGGAGCTTGAGTCCCTGCGCAACGAAAACACTTGGGACAGAAAATGGAATGGAATAAAGGGTGTTGACAAAGAATTAGGTCTAAACATTTTTGAAGGTGGAGATGAGATGAAAGAAAGTACAAATCCAAACGGCCTAGACTGATATCAAACAAATTAGATGCTTATCTGGTTTGTTCTTCAGTTGGCCAGAGAACCAGAGAAGAGACATCTGCTGAAACACTTTCTACATTTCCAAGTGAAGAAAACTGTAAGAAAAAATACAAGTGTGATTTTTTTTTTATCCATTGCTGGATATTTTGATTGGCGAACTGAAAATAAGATTTAGTGGTGAAACTTTGGAAGTTTCTGAAGCCAGTGAAAGATTTATTCGTCTGGATGAAGAAGGAGCTGCACGTTTCATTGAGATTTACTCCATTCCTGGTATTGACACAACAATGTTGAAGGCAGAAATGATCATTTTAAGAAATGTAATGGAAAGTTCAGGTTTGAGTTTGATAAGTGCACCTTTGAGGAATGTTGTTCCAAAGATAGTGGACACAGTTTTGAGCAAATATACAGAAACATACAAAACTTTTGGCATTCTTCTGAAAATTGCTCTTACCCTGCCGCCATCAAATAGTGCCACTTGTGAGAGGAAATTTTCTGCTATGAGGCGAATCCACAACTGGCTGCGTTGCGCAATGGGTCTAGAGAGATTGGACAATTTAATGATCTTATACTCTGAATCAGATGTTGTTAAAAAATTAACTTAGACGATTTGATTGATGTGTGCAGTTTGAAGAAAGAAAAACGTAAAACGACTTTGTGTTGAGTCCACAGTTACTGTTGAGGCATCAAAAGAACTTTCAATTTAATTTTTCTAACATTTCTGAAGTTTACTATTGTACCGTAACTTTTTTAAAGTAATACGAGTGTTGTATCAATAAAAAAATAATGAAATGCAAATGCAATAATCGTACGGTTTTGCTTCTTTTAAAACTGACAACCAATATACTAATTAATATTTAAAAACATTTAGTGTTTTTAATATGGATACAAGACTTAATTATATTATAATTAATATTTGTTTACTTAAGCGAGGAAATTTAACATTTTCAAATCTAAAAGGCCTAAAACTCAGTGTTTTAAGATGTTTTTTTTTTCATTTCCGGGGGAAGGCCTCCGGACCCCTTATAAACTAGGGGATATTCAATAACCCTCAGGTACATCATATGCTTCTCCCAGAGTCTGGCCCCCCAAAAGCAAAAGTTCAAAGTCCGCCCATGAATGATCCCTTAGTGAAGTCTTCGTCTGACAGTCCGATAGTCTCTCTCTGATTTGATTTTTAACTAATGTATCTACCCTCCCTCCCGCTTCCCACACCCACCCCATCCCAATAGAGTTCAGCATGAAACTTTAGTCTGAAGTAGGATCCGAACAACTATGTGGATCCACCGGGTATGCAACCCGGAACCCCTTGATTACAAGGCCACAACGTCACCATTGGGAAAACCCTTTCGTGTTAATACATCAAAAGAAGAGTGTTTTAGAACCACTGCTACACGTCACTGCAAAAATGAGAATCGCCTTTTTTTACATTATTCTGCCTACATTCTCATGTGAAGATTGTACAGTGCTTTCATTTGATTACTGTGTCGGAACGCGTGGCTTTGTAGTGCCTGCAATCTCTCCGGTTGCCGGGAAAATCGCATGCATTTCTTTCGCCACGTTAGGCAAGTAGTGATCTTACGAGCGACCCCTGAAGACGGGTGCCATGCATTTCCGATCGTATGTTCACATTTTTTTTTTGTTCCTTGTTCTGTTAGGGATCACCTCTGAAGTTTGTCCCCATTTCCAAATCACCCTGTACATGAAGACTTACATGGGATTTATTTATATCTTAATATATTTATATTATTAAAACAAATAAAAAATGATGGAGCATGAATAATCATTCCTTTTATTTTACTCTCTTTATCTATGCCATATACTAGAAATATTTTTTCTTATTAAACAATGACTTCTGCCTTGCTCGACTATCCCGATACCAAATGAATGCAGCAATCCACCCACAGCACTGAAGTCTTCGCTTGCAATTATACATTATACATTGCAATAAAGCGTGGGTGTTCTAAATTAACATGCACCGAAGCCTAGCTTCCTTGCCATACGCGATTCCATGAAAATCCTTTCACCTTAGCATCCAGAGAGGACATATAGTTGAAAAGAGAGTTGCCAAATGTAGCTCTTCCCCCTCGTTACAAATATCAAGTTAAGTGTCGTAAAGTAACTGTAAAAGTATACTGATAACGTTACTCCTACTGCAACAGTAACAGTTACAGCTATTTACTTTTAAACGTAGCTAGCTACAGTTATAACACTGTTATTGGGACTCAATTGTAAATTACCAATTGCAATAAAGCGTGAATATTCTAAATTTAGCATGTACCGTAACCTAGTTTGCTTTTCTTAGGCGATTCCACGATTTGTTTCCTTAGCATCCAGAGAAGGCACATGTCGAAAACAGAGTTGACAAATTTAATTCTTCCCATGCATTACCTATTTTCAAGTTAAACATTTTATTGTCGTAAAGTAACTTTTGTAACGTTACTTCTATTGGAAAAAGTAGTTATTGTTACTTACTTTTAAAAGTAGCTAGTTAAAGTTATAATTCCTCCAGATGCAACTGCACTACAAGTAACTAGTAACTTCCCAGTAGCCGTCAGGTGACTGCAACGGCGCCTCCTATTGGCTGTGGTTCTGGGATCAGATATTGCTGGAAGCATCTGCTTTGCTACTTTCTGATGGTATACTCACATTCACATAAAGGAGAACAATTCGTATCGTACCCAAGGTATTGGGTAAAAAGTATAAAGTCTTAGCATAGCAGGAAGCAGAGAAACGAATGCGGAATAAGCGGTTAGGAAAACGTGAGGTTATTGACTTGAGAGACGAGGAGGCTTGGAATTTTGGAATTGACAGGGAGTGTGATCAGTTGGCGAGAATACGAGAGAGAGTAAGGTCTGCTGATTGCGAGAGAGAAGCGAAGTGGAGAACGATTATTGGACAATGGTGTGTGATGAGATTGATGTCTGACAGGGAGGCCAGACAAGTGATATTTGAGAGGACAAGTGTGGGAATAATTTTCAGCTAATTGTAAGGCAAGTAATATCCTTTTCTATCAAATCTAACTTAAGTTAATTTCTATCGCCATTCCTTTGAAGGTAACCTCTCGCATTTATCACATTGAGGCCGAGCGAGTGATATTGGTAAAGTGCTCCCCTGTGCTTAGCACCACGCCATGAAGGCGTGTAGAGGGTAACGCCCAACACTTTCTTGATCCGGTCATGAGTGGGGGTGATGTGATCAGCATCACGACCCTGACCGCCTTTACCCCCCAGGGTTTCCCCCAGGTACCCATGTCATTCGACGCTGGGTGGGTGCTGGGGCCGCTTGCAACGTTAGAAAAGTTCCCGGATTTGAACTGGCCGGGGATCGAACCCGGGACCTTGAGCATGGTCAGACGCGTTACCGACTGAGCCACCGCGGCCATATATTTGAAATATGTACGATTTTATATGAACGGTGGGGAACTTTACAATATAATGCATTGTTTATATGCTAGATATGAAAAATACAACAAACAGATTTCGATTTCGAAATGTAGAAAACAGCGGCGATGGCACTGTGTCTCGGACCACGTATCAGCCGGAGAAAAGCCACTCGGTAGGTCTTTGCCGCCAAACGGTTCTCGCGCCAAGAGTTTAGTTGTGTGTAAAAGAGAGAGAGAGAGAGAGAGAGAGTTGGTCCTTTTTGGTAGTCAGTCCCATATTTTGTTATCTTTTCCTGCATGTGATATTCAATTTTTAGGAAAGCTGAAGCAAAGAGGGGTTATGATCCCCAGCGACCCCCCTTTCGGACCGCATAGAGTGAGAGGGAAGAGAGAGAGAGAGAGATGTAAAAAGGAATGTAATTTCCTCTTGAAATGTCCCGCAGGATCGAACCCTCTTCCCACCATGGAAGCAACGTTCCCGGCATCTGTTTCCGCAGAGAGGGCGCTGTAAGCGAGCGGGAACGTAATTTATTTCCCGAAACCTCCAATAGAAGTGGCCAATTCTGTTCGCCCATTGATCCTTCCCGGCAAAAGGACCGGTGTGGGATTGCAGAATCTCCCGGTTATGTTTTACGATACTGCCGGTGGAATCCGTGTCTATTTGGTCCAGCCTTTTTTTCCCGCCATGAGAAATGGCGCCAAAAGTCGTTGCGGTGCAACTGCCTGGTGATCACGTGACCCTAAATAGTCCCGCCGGCTTGATCCAACTTGGCGTAAAGGATGGCTGGTCTTGTGATGACATTTGGAGCGATGGGTACCCAGAAAGGGGGGGGGGGGGTCTCTCACTTAACTATCGCTGCAGTATTGGACAATTGCTTGCTTATGATTCGTTACTTTTCTCCTCCCTCTTTTCGTTTATTTATTTATTGAGAAAATTTCAGATACAGAACGTAGACATTTTACACTGAAATCAGTAACAATGAAAATAACAAAAATAAAAATAGCAAAATAAGACAAAATATTAATATAAATAAGTCAAGATAGCACAATTAAATATTATTTAGCAACATATCTTCTGATGGTTGACCAAGAGGCATATTCTGTGGAAAATACATCAGCACTTGATGGGAGGTCGTTATATTGAGTGGGAAGTCTGTGGAAGAGCGATCTGTTTTGAATTTCCAGTCTAGGCTTTTTTGTGTAAAATAGATTTGTGTTGCGTGTTGAGCGCATGGGCACTCGAAAGTGGAATTCCTGGAGGAGCGTGTTGCAACGGATTTTGCCATTGACGATTTTGTAAAGATACCTAAAATCGTTCAAACGGCGCTGATAGGGAGTCTGTAGGTTTAGAAAGGCCAGGAGATGTGGTGTTGGAAAGTTGCGTAATGAGGGAACCCTGTAACGAACTATAGCCAGGAAAAAGTTAAGAACAGAATTAGTCTTTCTTCTACGCTTTGCCTTGTTACATATTATTTTCCCCTTGCTTAATCTCTCTTCCGGTTTGTTGTTTATTTCTTTTAGATTTTCTGTCCACTTCTGTTTTGTCTTCTCCTCTCTATGGATGGGCGATGTCGGAAATTTGATATCGCGATATATCGTCAACAAAATATCGTTACAGACGATGCGATACGATGTTTTTTCCGTATCGTAATAAGGGCGATGTATCATCCTCAAGAAATATATCGCCAAAACATCGTGACGATATATCGCTAAAATATCGTGACGATATATCGCTAAAGTATCGTAACGATATATCGCCGACACGATTAATATCCTCAAAATATCGTGACGATATATCGTCTAGTTGATATCGCCTGGTCGATATTTTTTCAATATAGCGATATATCGTCTAGACGATATATCGCCCAACACTATTCCTCTCTCTCTCTCTCTCTCTCTCTCTCTCTCTTTCTTTCTCTCTCTCTCTTTCTCTCTCTCTTTCTTTCTCCCTCCCTCCCTCCCTCCCTCTCTCTCTCTCTCTCTCTCTCTCTCTCTCTCTCTTTCTTTCTCTCTCTCTCTTTCTCTCTCTCTTTCTTTCTCCCTCCCTCCCTCCCTCTCTCTCTCTCTCTCTCTCTCTCTATCTCTCTCTCTCTCTCTCTCTCTCTCTCTCTCCCTATCTATGTTGGTTATGTGCCTCCCCGATAGCGTAGTATTAACGTCGAGGCCTTGTAATCGAGAGGTCCCAGGTTCGACACCTGATGAAGGCACATGGTGGTTCGGATACCACTTTAATCTGTAGGACGTATCTCAATTAGCCTTTCTGTGCATAAAGTCTACTTTAAGGAAACTCTATGTTGATTATTCCTTTTATTGTCTTTGCTCTTCTTTCTTATCTTTTCTCCTTTATAATCGTCTTTCTCTCTATGATAACGTTCACTGGTGTACAAAATTACGATACATAGGAAAATACACAATGCTGAAACAACAAACATGCACGCGTATTTCTGCATGCGATGTAGCACAAAATGGCACACAGTTGCCGTCAAATGGAACAAAAGGTTGATGCAATGCCACTCTGAGAGAGAGATGGTGTTCTTGTTCCCATACATCGATACACAACGACTGACCGAGCAGTCATTGGAACCAGGACAATACGTTTCACTTGTGTATCAGTGGTGGTTCAAGATCTGTCTTTCACTACAGTCAGCCATGGCACGTAGGGATGGCTTTTTACGGTGGAGAACGAAAGGAAGCCTCGAGAAAGAAAGTCTCAAGAGGAGGTGACGAAGTGGCTAAATGTGAATCGTTTCCTTGTGTTACGACTATGGCACCATCATTCTACGTACGTTAGAGACCGCCCCCATGAAGACGATTGTGAACAGTTTACGAATATACCCCTTGTCCAAGTGCAGTAGCAAGCGCACTTTGTAGTTCAGTTGCATTTTTGTCACGTGTTACGACGAACTGTTAACACTTACATGGACGTCCGCAGGATTTTTTCCAGGGAGGGGCAAGGAAGGTATTTTTCAGGGGGGGCAAACAAGGCACATTTCCTCCAACAAAAGTGTTGTTCCCTAACAATTTTTTTATGAAGTTCATGCAATAATTTACACATATTATTGTGGCTAAAATGAAATTATATGTGTGAAATACATAATTTTTGGTTGACTTTCAATTTTCCAGGCGGAGCCACGGTCCCCCCCTTGCCCCCCATCCGGACCCCCATGACTACGCAACATTTGTGCCTTGTTGTAGCCACCGAACATTTGCTGTCGTTCCACAATCGGGCAATGACACTTCATGACTACGGCTTGCTATATCTGGCCTGCTTACATCCTGCCTAGGTTCTCCACGTCAGAATTGCAGTAAATCCTGTTCCAGTGGCAATTTTTCCGCTTTGACACCCACTCTTTCCACGGCAGACTGTTGGAGCTCAACACATCTCACTTCTTACCACAAGCGGTGAGTCATGCATTCTGATGCCAGATATTCGAAATCCGAGTGTCCTTAATCTTATCTTTCTACTTCCCCGGCCGGTCCCCGTGGCGGAGTTGTTAGCACAGCGCGCTACGATGACAGGGGTCCCGTGTTCGAATCCCATCCTGGTCATGAATGTTCCTTATGTATCCTTTCATCAGTTTCAACATGACACCACTCAGTATCATCGTCGAAATTAGCCAAAAGTGGCACAAATTAACAAATAAATAACAAAAATTAATTCAAATCTACTTCTCGATTCGATCTCAGTCAAGTGTAGCTCATTTTATTGCTGAAAACAAAAAATTGCCACGATATTTTCCATGCTCTCTCAATTGTTTTGAGCTTTGTATTCTTTGCTATAATTTTTAGCACAAGTGTATTTTAGGATGGACCGTAAATAGGACACTAGACGATTGTTCAATATATGGACGCGTAAGTAGAAGTGGTGACCAAAACATTACCAGGTCTACAGCTTAAAGTGGGTTCCGAACCACTATTCCACGTACAGGGATATAAATTGTAATTTTCACGAACGGAACGCTTTACTACAAGGTTCGCCCATAAAAGAACAGAAATTTTTATTTTAGGAAAGTAAACAAGTAATTAGCTTCAGATGACTTTATCACCTTCAAAATAATCACCAGAGGAAAAAGTACACTTTCACCAGCGTTTTTACAGGTCTTAGAATCACTGTTGATAGTCATTGACAGTGCGTGTTCGCAAAATACGCGTAACATTTAATGTAATGTCCGCGACGTCGTCAAATCTTAGCCCTTTCATAGCCATCTTAAGTTTTGGAAAAAGGAAAAAATCAGCAGGCGATAAGTCCGGAGAATATGGAGGATTATTGATCATTGTCACTGAATGCTTAGCAAGGTGTTGTTGTACAGACAATGCGGCATGAGGCCGAGCATTATCGTGTAACAGAAACCATTGGCCAGAATCACAGCGGTCCTTCCTAACCCGCTTCATCCTGTTTCTAAGTCCAAAAGCACTTCCTTGTAATACCACTGATTGATTTCGTTGCCGATATGAAGCATGTCTGACAGTTGCTGCGTGTTAAACGTCTATCACCTCTTACCAGTGCACGAACTTTCTCCACATTGTCGTCATTCCTTGACGTTGAAGGGCGTCCTGATCTTGGTTCAGTTTCACGTCCACCTTTGAAACGATTGTTCCAGTCATGCACCTGGGTTCGTGATAATGCCGCATCACCATGCACTGCCCGTATCATCTGTAACGTTTTGGTAAAACAGTTACCCACATTTGTAACAAAACTTCATGCTGTAACCTTGTTCCATCTTGGTGCGCGTATTTTGTACGACGCTGCACACGCACGCTTGCTCCGATACCGACTGCCTGTAACAAGTTGAAACATGCACTGACGGGAAGTTTAGATATAGCTCTTTGCAGTGTTGCCAGAATACGGTACCTTTTTATTTGGTTTGTTTCCTTTTTCTTGACAGTTCGGTTTCTTTATGGGCGGACCTTGTATGTTTAACATACTGTTGTGTTTTGTTGCCTCCGGTGACTAGAGCGACGAGATAACGACTAGTGAAATGATGCGCTGTGTTACAATTAATAACAGTTAATATTAAAATATTTACATAAGCATCAAAGAAGAAAAAATACATTGCACACGAGTCTTCTAGAATTTTATTCCGTTTTTAAAATTTAAACAGGCGGAAATCGTGAATGGTAATCAAAAGGAGATAAATTTGAATTAAATGTACTGTCACGAACACTTCTGGGTTGTAATGATACGATTGACTTCGAATGGGATCGTTAAAAGCCAGAAGTGTCCGTGACTGTACATATCCTCAATACTCTGTTATAATAATACTTATTAAGAAGTCAATTAGTGAAACTGAAAGATATTTTCATATTGTTAATTTGCTTATGGTTAGGGACTGGATTTATTGTTTGAATGACTTGAATTTTTACTGTTGGGTTAATCTGTCAGAATAATCGAATACAAGACACGACAATAAAAATATGTAAAAATGAAAACCACAAGCCACAATATAGACGCCACAATAATTTGCTCTCGCTGCAACAACCATCTACACGTCGTTCCTGTGCGCTCCAGTCCATTTCGAGCCCTGACCATGTACACAACCGGGATATGAACTCGAAACCCCTTAATAACAAAGCGAAAGCGTTAGCCGCTATGCTATCAGAAGGGTCGATACACAACCACACTTGCACAGCAAGGGACGTTTTGCAGCTTCGTTACCAACACCAGCGCCACGAAGCCACATAGTGCATATTCAAAAGGTCTTTGAAACAGATATCCACGAACACGAAAAGAAAACTTGTTAACATTTCATGGGGGAAGGTAATCTTCAGAATTCGCTTTCAAGCCATTAAATTATTGATCATTTACAGCGGAAGTAAGCGATATAGCGCAAAAAAAATCAATGCAGAACCCGGAAATTTGTTCCGGCTCTTTCAAGTCTTGCTGCTAAAACTCTTCTAGCGAATTAATGAATTAAAGGTGCGAAAGCACAGGATTTACCTCTCTGAGAACTTCATCAATTATAAATGTCTGCGTTTCCTTTCGTTTCTTACGGCTGCGATTTTCATTTAATAGGCCCTTAACGCCTCTTTTCCAAGTCGCTGGCTGCCCCGGACCGTAGTTTGTAGTCTGTGGCGGTGTTGCAACGACGTTACAAGCAGGAAGATGACTCAAATGAATTGCAAAGTAGTTGAACGACATTCAACAGATGGCAGTGCTCCTGTTTTAGTGTATAACTGCAGATAATAGTAACATCTGTGGTATGTTATTCCAAGGACACGAGGATGTATTAGAACTATTTAGAATTTATGCTATAATTATAATTTCTACTGTTCACGTGTGAAATATTAGCAATGGCGTAGCAACATATCGCGAGGCCCTGGTAGAGAAATAGAACGTTCTTTGAATTTGAGATATCAATGTAAATGCAAAATTGCCATGATCGTGTGAATCAATTTTAAATTTTTAGATAAAGTATTATCAAATTTAAATAATAATAATTATTGATTAAAATTATACGTATTTATAATAATTTCACTCACCCTAAAATTGTCTTTCTCTCTTTTTCCCGTAGTTGAATTCGCTCACAAATTCTGAATAGTACAGTGGGATCCATGAGTATTACCGTGCAAATTGTCCATGACTATTTTCATTATTTTTTCTCTCTCATCCTATGGATCCCACTGTACAGTTATTTTCTATGGATATTTTTGCCAGTCTTGACAATAGTTGTGACGTGGTCTTTCGGGGGTCAGTTTTTATCAACTTCAACCTGGAAAAGTTTCTTTTAACTGATGCAGTAGTTACAGGAAAAGTCCAAATCTTTATTTTTCAGCCCCCGCACACTTCTTTCACATATGTTTGAACGAACTACCGCAACAAGCATTTGAAATTGTTCAAATATTCCGTAACAGTCAACATCCCAATTATCACAAACAGAATAAAAAGCCGGACACCGTGTCGGAGTGGTTATCACAAGGCGCTACGACGCCAGGTCCCGGGTTCGAATCCCGCCCTGGGGGTTGGTGTTCTTTGTGAGTTTCCCTTCATCAATTTCATTTCATCACTCATCCTCATCTTCGCGATTAGTCAAAAAGAAGGAAAGAAAACCAACGAAATGGTTTTTCGACAGAACCGGTTTCAATATAAACAAATCTTGAAATGATAGTTATTTCCTCAATACATGCGAAATTCTTAGTGCAATCACCTAATATAGCAAAGTACTTAGCTAATTTGACTTTTAAAATATAGTCATTTTGACTTTGTTGAACATTAATTCTATCAGTTAGTTATAGATTTCAGGACTTACATAATAATTGTGAATCTCATTTTGTTGTATACATTTGAAATGTTCTTGTAGTTTAAATATGTTAAATATTTATTCAAATTATAACGTTTAACTAGAATTGAAAGCCGGATAGAAACATAATGTTGTAATTTTATTGCCCACCTTTTTCATCTATCACTTCTATTTATTACATTTTTTTGTAGCAGTCCCATGGGAAGCGGGGCCTCTGGCAGTCCCCTTGGTACACCTCTGAATATTAGTTTCTACTCTTATTTATGTTCGATATTGCTTATATATAAAATTCTGTTTGTTTGACATTAGTAGGGCTATGATTTTGATGCCCTTCAAATTACCAAAAAATGACCTTTAAGAAATGCATTTATGACCTATTACATGCAAGAAAATGCCCTATAAACTTAGAAAAATGTCCTAAAATTTCTGAAAGATTTGTAAAACACATTTATAAACTACCAACAGAAATTCAAATTACAAATTAACGTTACAGTATCTATCACATGTTAATTGCGTATGGTAGTACAAGGAAGAAAGTTCACTTTTTACCATCTTTTACACTTTAAGTACTGAGTTGCAGTACACAATGAAAACCATATGAAAATTTTTAAAAGTGAATGATTGTCGGTTTTCGCACAAGAGAGCCTTGTACACGGAAAAACTTTTCTCGACTTCCACCGACACAAGAGGAGCATACTTAATACGAACAATAGCACTTGCTGTTAAGTCACTTTCAATTCCATGAGTGCAAATTGCTTCCCTAACAAAATGTCCGATACAGAGCACAAAACTTTGTACCCCTTGATTTTTAACAATAATCCGTCTGGCGACAATATATTTACTGATAGAGGGGGAAATGACATTGTTTGAGCTGAATTGTTACACAACAGCTTGTGTCAACAATACTGTACAGAATTTCTTTGTTTCTTCAAACACAGTCCTTCAGAACTGCGCTGAAGGCAATGAGACGAGAGTCGGGAACCTCTCTCCTTCAAAGGGTTACATTTGCATGTAAAATGCCCCTTCTTTACCAAAATGTAGCAAAATACATAAAATGACTTTTAAAAGGCCGAAAAATGACTTAAACGTTTTAAAAAGTTTAAAAAATGACCATTACTCCAAAAAGGGTCAAAAATTGGAAAAAAAAAAGTCCTAACAAAGGCATCCCAATTAATTCAGTTACTTGTAAAACACATTTCTATCTACTTATGCAATGTTTCTGCCTTACCAAAAAAATATGCATTTGCCTTAAAATCCCAGCCCTAGTCATTAACTACTGGATGATATCTAACGCCGAGGTAACTGGTAACTTGATCTAACGATTAGATTAAGTTACCTCGCTAGTTTAAGCTGCTTTGGTGGTTGTGAAGCACGTTCAGTAGTCGACTCACGACCTCGTCACCAATAGTTCCGAGCCACTAGGGCTGGTTTGAGATTGTGCGTGGAAAATACAAATTAAACACTCACTGCTAGCTTTGATTGATTGATTTGCTTTATTTTTCCTCGCTCTTTGTGCCACATTTTGGCTAATTTGAGAAGATGGGGATGAGGGATGATATGATGAAATTGATGAATGGACACTCACAAACATCCATGCCCAGGCCGGGATTCGATCCCGGGACCCCTGGCGTCGTAGCGCGATGTGTTAACCACTCTTCCACGGGAGGCCGGCTCACTATCTTAGCTATTTGGCTACTTGTTGGGGAGCAAGAAAGTTTAAGTAACTTTGTCTCATTCTCTCCCAACGGGTCGCCAGGTGCCTGAGCTTGCACATTGTTGAGTTTTTCTGAAGAATTTGCCCTACTCGAACTTAAGGATTTTGAAATCTAAAAGATTTGTATCATAATAATCCTGGCCATTCTCTGCCCGAATTTGATCACAGTCCAGTACCCACTTTCAGCGCAGACCAACAGATGTCTCCAGTGAAACAGTGAAACGGTTCTTTGTATGGATGCATTACTCATTGGGCTATCTTCACAATGTATACGTTCTGTGATCACCAAGATTACTCGCGTTTAGCATTACGATCAAGATCAGTTAAGTTAACCACGAGCAGGACGAAGGAACCAGCAAACAATTAAGAACGATCGATATTTTTCTTTTTTACCCAAGCGCTATCTTAATTGATTTTCTTCTTGCTCTGTTATTCTCTGCTTCCCCCAGTCCATTCTGTAAATGGAAAGGCGTGAGAACAAGCAGAAGGAAGCCCGTCTTCGCGCTATTCCTTTCACTGTCAACGCATTTGTTTGTCCCTTACTGAGCGCCAGAGAGAGATTACTGCGGTTTTATACAGAGCTGAGGAAAGCGAAACTACCCTGAGGGAGCATATAGTGTAGAACTCTGTCCTAAAGTGCATTGAGCTGCTGCTGATGCTGATGCTGATGCTGATGCTGGTGCTGATGCTAATGATGATGATGATGCTGCTGGTGGTGGTGCTGATGCTGCTGCTAATGATGATGATGATGCTGCTGGTGGTGGTGGTGATGCTGATGCTAATGATGATGATGATGCTGCTGGTGGTGGTGGTGATGCTGATGCTAATGATGATGATGATGATGCTGGTGGTGGTGATGCTGATGCTAATGATGATGATGATGATGCTGATGCTGATGCTGATGCTAATGATGATGATGATGATGATGATGCTGGTGCTGATGCTAATGATGATGATTATGATGCTGGTGGTGGTGCTGATGCTGCTGCTAATGATGATGATGATTGCTGGTGGTGGTGGTGATTCTGATGCTAATGATGATGATGATGCTGGTGCTGGTTGTTATTCTGATGCTAATGATGATGATGCTGGTGGTGGTGCTGATGCTAATGATGATGATGATGATGATGCTGGTGGTGATGATGATGCTAATGATGATGATGCTGGTGGTGGTGTTGATGCTAATGATGATGATGATGCTGGTGGTGCTGGTGGTGATGCTGCTGCTAATGATGATGCTCCTGCTGGTGGTGGTGCTGATGCTGATGCTAATGATGATGCTGATGGTGGTGGTGCTGATGCTGCTGCTAATGATGATGATGATGATGCTGGTGGTGGTGGTGATGCTGATGCTTAAAAAATAAAAGGAGGTCAAATTTCGTCCGTCAGCCATGTATTTTAACATAGAGGCCAACGAACTAAAAATCGCCGATATACGCTATGAATATCAATAGGGCTGAGCCAATACCACTTTCAACCGATCCCGATCCCGATACTCATACCGATTCCCACCCATACCGATACTTAAAAATTTGAACAATTAAATGTTGTTTAAAATATTGATCAATGTCAGCGTGTAAATATTCTTCTCCAACCATATGCATCAAATTACCAAGATATTTGCTTTAGAATATTTAAAAATTACATCAGAATACTAAAATAGAAGATATGTAATCACGAAATCCAGTGTTTCGTGCAAAACTGGTGCAAAATAAAAATGAAGTTTGGATTTTGCGTAATTTCCAGGATAATTAGACTCCGCGAAACTGTCGCCATTTTTGTGTCCTCCGTGAAAGACCAAAATGCCGGAAAAGTATCGGCTGGTATCGGTAGATGAATCCCAACCGATACCGATACATCGGCATTGGTATCGGCTCAGCCCTAATTATCAATATATTTGTACGAGTAGATAACATTGAGCACCTGAAAAATGTCAAAATGTAATCATATTATTTATTGACTTAAAAAACATACGATTGTGTAAAATATACAAATTATAAAACATTTGGCTTGAATTTGGAATACGTACATACAAACTTGTTAATATGCTAAGAGTATGACTTTACGAAACAAACTAAAATCCGTGCATGTAGCCTAACTATAGTATGTCTAATAAATTCAAGATTCAGGATGTGTTAAAACAAGATCGCCATGGCTTCTAACTTTAACTTTAGAATATACAGTTAGGAAGATGGAAAAACTAAGGATGAACTAGAAGGAAATAAAGTAGCATATGTTCGCATATGCAGATGGCGTTAATATTACTAACGAATGATATGAATACATTCAATGATAACGCTGAAATAGAAGTAGCAACTACTTCTATTTCTGAGTACTAGTAGCTACTTTTAGAAGTAGCAAATGAGATAGGTTCGAAAGTTAGCACAGAGGAAACTAAATACATGCTTACAGATCGAAACCAAGTGTTTGGTAACAATCAAAACCTAATTATAAATGACAACTCATTCGAATAAGTTTCTACATTCAAATACATGGGGATAATATTAAAAATAATATTATCAGGCAGCTATGAATTGATGCCAGAGGCATTCTACAATACATGCAATATGCAGATGATATTAACATCATGGGTAGATCACTAAGAAGAGTAAAGGAAGTCTTTAAGGACCTGAATGAGGAAGGCAACAAAGTTGGACTAAAAATAAACGAGAATAAGGCAAAAATACTAATCCAGTCAAGGAAATGAAGAAACTGTGAACAGAACATGGTAATAGAAAACTTTAACATCGAAATGACCAACAACTTCTCATACCTAGGTACAAACCTGAAAGAAAAATGAAGAAATAGCAGAAATACAAGCACATATTCAAACAGCAAACAAGGCCTACTTCTCGATATTACCTTTAATCAGATGTAGAGATGTGAATTGGAGAGCTCGAGTGATGCTGTACAAAACACTCATTCATAGTACAGCGTGAGCACAAAAACACTCCCTGGTTTCAAGATGTCATAAAATTAATAGAATATTTTGATAAAATTGATATCCAAAGCTCAGTTTACTCAAAATATTTTAATATATTTCTTTTCAGAATCGCTAGTTGTGAATTCGGTAGCTAGAGGGCAGTAACATCGAAAATGGCGTTAACTCCGCAGCAAAGAAGCTGGTGCGTGTTAGAATTTGCCAAAACAAGCAGTGTTGTGAGAGTGCAGCGTGCATTTAAACGGAAGTTTAATGTTGATCCACCTACACACAAATCCATTCTGCAGTGGCATAAAACATTTGTTGAGAGAGGATGCATTTGTGATCAAAGAAAAGAACATTCTGGCCGACCGTCCATCTCTGAGGAATTGTGGAGCGTGTGCGAGAAGCCTTTGTACGCAGTCCCAGAAAATCAACACGTCAAGCCAGCAGGCAGTTGCAGGTGCCACAAACTACCGTAAGCAAGATTTTACGGAAGCGTTTGCGTTTTCACCCGTACCGGCTGCAATTGGTTCAAAAGTTATATCCACAAGACAAGGTAAAGTGACGTGAGTTTTGTGAGTCTATCCACACTTTAATGGAGGACGATGAAACCTTTCTGACAAAGATCATTTTTAGTGATGAGGCGACCTTCCACTTGAGTGGAAAAGTGAACAGGCATAATATTAGGATCTGGGGAAGCGAGCATCCGCATGCCACTCTTGATGTGGAACGTGACTCACCCAAGGTGAATGTTTTTTGTGCAGTGTCACAGCGTCGAGTGTACGGTCCGTTATTCTTTGAGGGGCCAACAATCACAGGTGAAAGCTACTTAACAATGCTACGTGACTGGATAATTCCTCAACTTGCTGCAGAGAGAGGTGACTACATTCTGCAACAAGATGGAGCGCCCTCACACTGGCATCAATCTGTACGCAGCTTTCTGAATGACAACCTCCCACACCGTTGGATAGGACGAGCTGGACCCAATGATCAAAATCTATGCAAGTGGCCGCCACGATCACCGGACATGACAGTTTGTGACTTTTTCCTTTGGGGGTTCGTGAAGGACCAGGTCTATGTACCTCCACTACCCACAACCTTGAATCATCTTCAGGAACGCATCAGTACAGCTGTCAACTTCATCACACCGGATACGCTTGAGAAGGTGTGGTTGGAGCTGGATCATCGTCTCGATGTTTCCAGCGTAACAGGTGGCGCGCACATTGAGCATTTGTAATTCCAATGAACACCACGAAAACTTTATGAGTTTTTACAACTACTGTGAACATTTCTGTAGAATACTACTTTTGGAATTAAAGTAATACCCTTTCAAAACCAGGGAGTGCTTTTGTGCTCACGCTGTATTGTAGTGTATGGATGTGAAGCATGGACTCTTACGGAACAAGCTGCTAACAAACTCGACTCATTTGAGCGTAAAATCCTCCGAAGGATCTTTGGCCCTAATCAGTCACAAGGAGGGTGGAGAATTAGATATAATGACGAAATTTACAAACTTTATAAGGAAGTACCTCTCTCCATATACATAAGAATAAAGAGACTAAACTGGGCTGGCCCATGTAGCTAGAATGGATGAGCACCGGATCCCGAAGAAGATGCTAGGAGGGAACGGGAGGAAGAAGACCTGCAGGAAAACCAAGGATCAGATGGGAGGAGAGTATCCAGAAGGACGCAGACTCCATCCTTCACATCAGGAACTGGAGAAGAGCATCCCAAGAGAGGACGTTCTGGAGGAGAAGTTGGGGGAAACGAGCCGAAGCGCCATAGGTAGCAGGTAATATTAAAAAATGTAAACTATATTACTTCGCTTTTCTGCCACTTCTGGCTAATCGCAAAGATGAGGATGAGTGATGGTATGATGAAATTGATGAAGGGACACTCGCAAAGAGCATCTATGCTCAGGCCGTAATCCGAAACCGGTACACTCTGCCATAAAGGTCAGCATATTAAGATTTTTATTATCAAATTCTAGACTAAATGATGCACTGCAATTTCTGTGCTCTTGGTTTATTTTTGATCCGAGAATGTAGTCTAGTCAGAGATTTAAAATGACAAAAATTATAAATATTGATTGATTTAGTATATTTTATATTTCATTTCTAGCTAATCACGACGATGAAGATGAGTGATGATATAATGAAATTGATGGTGGACAGTCACAAAGAACAAATGCCCATTCCCGCGACCCCTCGCTGCGCTAACCACTCCGCCACAGACGTCGGCAAATATATACATCAAACGTAACGTCATATATATTAGCGTTGTACACGAATGGAGATCGATACATATCACACGGCGCTCAGATTTCACCATGACGATTCACCGCAATAATGTATTGGATTATTGTTGTTCTCCAACAATGACCGGCTCACAGAAGACCGCAATGCACAAACCGAAAAGGAAACCGACAACTGCTGCGACCTGCGATCTTCCGCTTTTATTGCCCGAGCATTTGACGTCACTTGGTCCGCTGCCAGCGATGTTGATTGTGGAGGAATGCGAGAGTGGATACTTTTTTGCCCTCCGCTTTGCTAAATGAAACCCAAGTAATTTGACACCGATTTCGATCGCCTCAACACATTCATAGCAGAGAGAATTATAATTTAATAAGCCAATCACGCCATTTTTATCAACGTGGGATTTACATGCGGGAGAAAGCGTGCCAAAGCATCGTAAATGAGGAACCAATTTAAATAAACAAAGAGCCAGCTTATCTGACGTCCTGGTTTTTCAATGGCGGATCCAGGGAAGGAATTTGGATGAGGAATTCCAATCAGACACCTCCTGCAATATATTCAAATCAAAGCAGCGTTGCCAAATGTACAGTCCTCACGGTACATATCCGATAATATCATGTCCTACACAGTGATGTATGTCTACGCGTAAACAACGATAGTCTACATTGTACACGTAGACTATTTTATACACGTAGATTAGGTAATCTATGTAAACAACATGGCGAAAGGTGATAACTTAACAAAGGGCGCCGTGGAATTAGAAGAAAATTATACTGCGTATCAGTTGCTGATGTGTGAGAAGAACTTTCCATACTCTTTCTTCCAAATTCGAATAATTTCTCACCTAGAAAGAAACCTAATGTAGGAAATATTCTAGTGTTTTATGGGAAAAATACTACTTTTGGCTCACGACTGCCATCTGTTGTTGTTTTTTGCATACTATTTATCTTCTTCCATAGTTCATGATAGAAGAGAAGATACATTTTGTTGTAAATAGGATTCTTCTCATTTCGTTAGGAACCAATATAGTTGAAAATGTCACTTTCCTTTCATGAAACCCTTGAAAATTAATTTTAATGCACTTTAGATTGTCTACGTAGTCTATGTAAACTACAACCCAATGTAATCTACGCGTAGATTACGTGTAGACAACGCATGTAGACGTAAACTTATAGTCTATGGCACATCACTGGTCCTACATGGTCCACAACTTTGATTGTATGCTAAATGTGCAGTTATGGAGAGAATTGTAGATACGTGTAAGAGAATGTATGATGAGTAGGGTTGCCAGACGTCCCGTATATAAGGGACTGTCCTCCTTTTTAAAAATGTTCTCGGGACGCCCATTTATCCGGTATTTAGCTAAAGAAAATAATAAGTGAATGAGAATAAGTCATGTTCTGAATTTTATAGTAATGCATTGGGGAAAAAATGTCCTCTTAAAGGACGCCAAGAGTTCACTCAAATATTAATATAATCAAATTAAGAATGCTTTAAACAGCAATTGATTTTGTAATATTTAAAAATGTTATAAAAATAAATTTAACTATATCCACGCCTATATAATCAGTATGTCCCGTTTTTCTATTTTAGAAATCTGGCAACTTTAATGATGAGCAAACTGTGAGCCAGAACGCGAAAATTCTGATTCTAGTATTATGGACGAGAAGCAGGAATTATTATCAACTTTAAAAATGTGAATAAATGAAGTTCTTTAAAACACAAAATTATTTTAAACACTGCTAGATATTTTGGCGCGCTAGGCAGTATTGTGATTTTCACCGACATTTTTTGTGCGTTCATTTATATTTTATATTTTCTTTTTTATGCCATATTTACATCCTACAAATTTTGAAATGAGGAAACAAGAAAAACTCAATAATAATGATATAGGTTAATTAAAGATTCCTAGTTTGCATTTCTGATTTTCTTAAAAAAATGTTACCGTATTTAAGTATATTTCAGTCATGTTTTAGTGCCTGAGAAACATTTTTAGAACGTACTATTAGTACTACTTTAGGAAACTGAAAATTCCAAGAGTGTGAAACCAGAATATATCTCTGGCGAGTGTAAATTTCTCCTCCAAATACTCGTTCTTGTTATATTTTTTAAGAAAGCTTTGAATAGAAGCATTTCGTGACAAAGAAACCAATTCATTATTGTTTCACAACGTTCGACAATTGTTTGTGTCGAAACACAAACTGCAACAATGAAAAAAGAAAACAAATAAATAGAAAACGTACTCTGCAAATTAAGAGTTATTGTTTCCCCATCGTATTTCTCTTGAAATTCCTGCCCATTTTGATATCTTACATGACCACCTTTCCATTTATGAAAATGAAATTGACTCCAAGATGGCGGCCATGTAGATTGCATGGCATGTATGGTTTTCCCTTTCGCCCATATCATTCTTGGGCACATTGAATTGGTATGTGCCAGTCCCTTTGTCTTTTATAGGCGTGGTTCCACATTTTTGCCCCACCTTATATACGCACACGCCACGTATTAGAAGCATGGAGGTTTTTAGTAAATTATATTAATCGCCTCAACTTTTAGCAGCCAATTGGCCCTGTTTGCTTTGCAAAATCTGCCCGACGATAAAAAAATGTGTTTCCTCTTTAGAATATTTCCAGCCGCATAGTGGTTCCGATCCCACTTTAAACTGTAGGTCCAGTCCCGATTAGCATTACTGTGCATCAAGTGGTCTTGAAACACCAACTCAATCAATCAATCTTTAGAATGTTTTCAATATTTAAAAAAATAAGTTTATATTTTTAGGTTCACTGTGAAAATGTATACAAAATCTTACGTATTGACCGAATAATAGGAGCCGACCTCAAATAAGGTTTACGGAGTGATAAGATTCGTTGTTTAATTTAATATCCTCTAAATTGAGGACGTTTAGAGCACAGAAACGCCCCTCCCCCACTAAGAAGTCGGCACATATCGAACTTAATATCAAATTATTAAATGTTACATTGTATAATTGATTATATATTATTTCTTTTATTTATTTATAATTTTTTTATTATTTAATGCATTTCCAGTGTTGTATAAAATATATACTGTTCGCGACATTAAAATTAACATATTTCTATTTATATTGCATTCTGTCTGATGACTTTGCACACAAATGGCAAACTGAATCTTGAAACTTTAACCTTTACACACCAGTGAACTGGCTGAAAGAGTATGTTAATTCTACCATTGTATACAACAGTATTTAGGATGATAGATACTGAATGAAGCGTCCCTTTGTAATTCTAACAGGCCGGTTGAATTCCATTTACTTGCTCATCCAGCGATTCCATTTCGTATGAAATGCTGCTTTCGAGATTAAACGCATTAAATTTTTAATATCCTTCCGCGCTAGCTTTGGTTAGGGGCTCCACCTAGTAGCACATTTGTGAGTTGTGTTCTCTTGCCACACTTATCGATTTCCCCACTGGATGCTAAAACTATTTACATGCTAATGCAGACTCTAAAGGGGGGATCTATGAACAAGGAATAGATCCATTTAAATTCGGAATGAACTGCCTAATGTGGAGAAGCATTTTTTTTGTATCCTTCCGCGCCCCCAAATAGAATCGATTGTAGTTCTCGTGAGCTTCGTCACAAAGACAGAGGAATTCACGGTTTGCAAATTGAATAAAAAAGCACTTTTTTTCTCTCTGTCCCTTTCTTTCTCTCGTTCCGAACCAGTGGCTGTGAAATCGCAATATGAAGCCTAGTCAAAACAAAACGTTTAAAGGTCGTGGCAGCTTTCCCGCCAACATTATTCAACGATACAGAGCTGGCACGGTGAGGAAGAGAATGGTGGAATTTCAAAGACCTTCACTTCATTCCCTTTGTGTTTCGACTATGCTAAGTATCCCGGTTCTTTCTTTTCATAAGCGCGCACGTTCGTAAATTTTCCACTAATGTTGCTCTTGCTTCGGAAATCGTGTTCGCAATTTCCACCCACAAGGCTAACGTGTGGTGCCCTCTGTCGTCATCAGGGTTGCCAGGTGCAGAGAAATTTTCCGTCGGTGTAGGATAATTTGAATGAACTTGCCTCGTTATTGTTTAACTCCACTTTATGCACGGTAAGGGTAATCGGGACTGGACCCCTTGATTGCAAGGCGACAATGTTACGGGGAGGCCCCGAATGAATGGAATTTTCTCGTTCCTTTTCCAAAGCATTTGCTACTTACTGCTTAAATGTCATGTCAGCGTTACGTCTGGCCCGTGTACGTTTCTCTGTAAGGATGCAGTGGTATAAGTGGAGTGTAAGGTTGGTTGATTCATTTGGTTTATTATATTAGTTTTTTTTGCCACCTTTGGCTAATCGCGAAGATAAGGATAATTGATGATATGATCAAATTGATGAATGGACACTCACAAAAACACCAATTCCCACGCTGGGATACGAACCCGAGACCCTTGACTTTGTAGCGTGCTAACCTCTTCGCCACGCAAATGTGAACTTTTCTTCCTCGCAGTACACAAAGGACTGTATTTTGAACACTAACGAGGTTTTGGCGTCTGGATTCACATGAAGCAAATCAATCAAGTGGTGGTTATAACTATATATTCACTGCAAGAATGTACATAAATTGCAAGGAATTGTAAACTTTGCCAATTCTGGCCCTATAGTGCCGTAGATACTAGTTGTGTGTTGTTTGTAATGTGTCTTAGATTTGTCAGTATGTTGATTTTAGTAGTACCTTTTCTTTGGTATAAAATCGAAGTGAATATAAACGAAATTGATTCTGAAACTTTAGTAGACTCTGAAGGTATCAGTTCAACATATGCATGTCACATGTCTACTCTGTAATTGCGATTATTCCCCTTTCTGTCCTCTTTCTCTTATTCTCCCTCTCTGCCCTCTTTCTCTTATTCTTCCTCTCTGCCCTCTTTCTCTTATTCTCCCTCTCTGCCCTCTTTCTCTTATTCTCTCTCTGTCCTCTTTCTCTTATTCTCCCTCTCTGCCCTCTTTCTCTTATTCTCCCTCTCTGTCCTCTTTCTCTTATTCTCCCTCTCTGCCCTCTTTCTCTTATTCTCCCTCTCTGTCCTCTTCCTCATATTCTCCCTCTCTGCCCTCTTTCTCTTATTCTCCCTCTCTGCCCTCTTTCTCTTATTCTCCCTCTCTGTCCTCTTTCTCTTATTCTCCCTCTCTGTCCTCTTTCTCTTAATCTCCCTCTCTGCCCTCTTTCTCTTATTCTTCCTCTCTGCCCTCTTTCTCTTATTCTCCCTCTCTGCCCTCTTTCTCTTATTCTCTGTCTGTCCTCTTTCTCTTATTCTCCCTTTCTGCCCTCTTTCTCTTATTCTCCCTCTCTGCCGGACCCTGTGGCCGAGTGGTTAGCACATGGCGCTGGGACGGCAAGGATCCCGGGTTCGAATCCCGCTCGGGCTTGGTTGTCTGTGAATGTTCATTCATCAATTTCATCATTTCATCACTCATCCCCATCTTCGCAAATTCGCCAAGAGGTACGAAACGCGAAGAAAAAAAACCTAAATCAATCATTCAATTATTCTCCCTCTCTGTCCTCTTTCTCTTATTCTCCCTCTCTCTCCTCTCTCAGTTATTCTCCCTCTCTCCTCTTTCTCTTATTCTCCCTCTCTGTTCTCTTTCTTATTCTCCCTCTCTGTCCTCTTTTTCTTATAACTCTGTCCCCTTCCTTATTCTCCCTCTCTGTCCTCTTTGTCTTATTAAGTCTGTCCTCTTTCTCTTATTCACTCTCTCCCTTCTTTCTCTTATTCTCCCTCTCTGTTTTCTTTCTCTTATTCTCCCTCTCTGTCTTCTTTCTCTTATTCTCCCTCTCTGTCTTATTTCTCTTATTCACCCTCTGTCTTCTTTCTCTTATTCTCCCTCTCTGTCCTCTTCCTCATATTCTCCCTCTCTGTCCTCTTTCTCTTATTCTCCCTCTCTGACTTCTTTCTCTTATTCACCCTCTGTCTTCTTTTTCTTATTCTCCCTCTCTGTCCTCTTCCTCATATTCTCCCTCTCTGTCCTCTTTCTCTTATTCTCCCTCTCTGCCCTCTTTCTCTTATTCTCCCTACATATAGTTTTCTTATTCTCTATCTATCGTGTTCATACTAGAAAATGCATAATTTCTCATTTATACAACAGAGCAGTGGTTCCCAAACTTTTTCGTTTCGCGGCGCCCTTAGTGTTTCAAGATTTCTCCGCGGCACCCAAGTCAGAAAGTAGGCCTATTTATCACTTGCAACGCTCAGTTAGTGTGGTCAGATTGCTTCCTTAAGTTAAAAAATTAACACGTATTTCAAATTCAGAAACATTTTACGTGTAAAAAGTACTAAAACTACGTGTAAACTAACAAGTAAGTGTCGCTTCAGTGAAAATATTGGAACATTTCGCGCCAAGGGCGCCGCTTCGCACACTTCGGTAACCACTGCAACAGAGATTAATACACGCAATACAAATATTTGTTAGTGACGTTCCCAGTTAGAACCCTTGCTTGAGCATAGACAGTAACGGCGATTGGGTGCCAAAACTCGCGGGCAAAGAGAGTTTACTTTCTCTTGGTGGACAGTGCTTAGCGTTGAGAGGACATAGTGCGGAGACAAAAGTGAAAAAAGGTAGCGACAACTACCCCCAGCGCGTCTCTATTTGCCGCCACTGTAAATAGATGTTTCATCAACTTCAGCTAATTATCATTCATCCTCAGCTTCGCGATTTGTCCAAAAGCTGGAAAAATCGACATAAAATAAAAAACGTAACAGTACGACATATCTAATCAAAGTAAGATGAATACTGGACTTAGTTTTTTTTTGCTTTTTAATGGCTTCTGCTGTACAGGAAATTTCAATAAATAAATAAATATGTTTAAAGGAAATGGCATGCGCAGACAAGGCTTTTATAGGCCATAACTACCACTCTATTTGGACCAAGGTCGGCAAATAGAGTAAACGAAGGCAAGAAATAAAATTGACACTTTTCTACGGTAATTCTACGGTAATTCTACGGTAATACATGATATATATACAATTAAGAATAATGCTAAAATATTTATGAAAACTGCTAAAGAGATAGGCTTACAGGCCGAAACCAAATTTTAGGTAATAATCAAAATCTAATTATTGATATCAACTCCTTTGAACCAGTTTCCAAATTCAAATACTTAGGAGTAATATTAACAAATGAAAATTATATTAAAGAGGAAATAAAAAGTAGGCTTAATTCAGCAAATGCATTTTACTTCTCTCTTCATAAACTTTTGTCTTCTCGTTTAATATCTAAGAAACTAAAAGTTAAAATATACAAAACAGTAATTTTGCCTGTATTATTATATGGATGTGAAACTTGGTCCCTTACATTGAAAGAGGAACATAAATTGAGAGTATTTGAAAATAAGATCCTTAAGAAAATATTTGGACCTAAAAGGGATGAGAAGACAGGTGAGTGGAGAAGGTTACATAATTTACAACTACATAATTTGTATTCATGTCCAGATATTATTAGAATGATTAAATCATGAAGACTTAGGTGGGCAGGCCATGTGGCACGAATGGGAGAGGAAAGAGGAGTTTACAGGATTCTTGTTGGGAAACATGATGGTAAGAGACCTGTAGGAAGACCAAGACGAAGATTTAGGGACAACGTTGAGATAGACCTAAAGGAAATCGGTATGGATGGAAAAAGAGTATATAGATCTTGCTCAAGATAGGGACAGATGGAAGGCCTGTGTTGCTGCAGCCATGAACCTTCTGGTTTAAGAAGGCTAGAGAGTGTGAGTGAATTCTTGAACATGCCACTGTTAAGATTGTTCATTGATTTACTTAGCTTTTCTTCAACTTGTGGATGATCACGAAGATGAGGATGAATGATGATAAGATGAAACTGGTGAAAGGACTGTCACAAACTTTTGAACAGGACAAGCCCCACGGAGGATTGTACTGGCTGTTAATCTAGATGCCAGAGCCTCGTTAGGCTGCAAGACTCAGTCTAAAGTGCAGTACATGGAAGAGAGGTTGATATTTAGTATCGAAAAATTTACCCCTTACACCTCGCCGCAGTTAAGAGGTGGAAGTGTTAATGGGAAAACCTTTTCTTATATGCGCATGCGCAGACTTGTGTCAAAAGCAATTTTGAAAAATTGTTGTTGCGATTTTTTTTTATCGATTAGTGATTTTTTACGAAAAGGTTGGCAACTCTGCAGAAAGCGTTGGCGCAATACGTTTGTCAACTACTACAAACCCGGATCATCTTTTGGAAAAATAGGAAAGATTTTTTATTCTGCATCTCATCTGTGGAGCATGTCTTCCCAACTTTCCCAAAGGGTCGTTTCAAGACTGTGAAAAAAAAATGAACTTCTCCTGGTAAGCAGAGGAGAAAGAATAACTTTTCTGCATCGATTTTTGCCCCCCCTTCCCCCCTGCGCTCCCCCTTTATGTAAGCTGAATGCATTAAAGTTTGCTCGAACTCGCTGGAACACTTTTGCAGCTGTGTACAATAAATTTTACAGATTTCCTAACTATTTGCGTCCCTTATACTTCCCTATTTTATATTCCTTCCCTTTTATGCTGTTTGCGTAAGTTCCGAAGCGCAAGCTATTTGTCAAATGTGAAACATGGGTTCCCGGCTCATACTATTCGCACACATACACACAAACACCATTATCCATGTTTCTTTTCGGATCGACAACAATGGAACTCTTTCTTGATCTGATTTACAGCGGCGTGTCGAACTAGGGGTGGTAGAGGTTATACCTCCCCTTGCCTCAGCTTTGAATCAAAGTGAGCAACGCCTCTTTGTTCCATTTATCAGTAAAAAACTGGCCATCTGTGCAATGTTTTCCCCTTATTTTCAACACTTCGTGTCCTTATCTTTCTTTCTTCACCAACAATGGGGCATTTTAATGAAAAGATAGCACTTTGTAGCTAAACATTGAGACATACTGAGTACTTACAAGATTCCCGAGTATGTTTACTGTTTATGTAATATATGTATTGGCCACGTTCTTGCTATTTTCAAAGTATTCTAATGCAGTTTATTTTACATCGCTCTTCTGCCGCTTTTGGATAATCGCGACGATAAATATGGATGGTGAGACCGATATAGGGATAAACACATATGGGCACAAAGCTTTGTAGCATATTACAGCAGTGTGTGCAAGTAATAGTAATTTAATTTTTTCCTCCTTCCTAACAGATATCCTGGATTCGACGCCGTGACTGGCACATTCTCACGTCAGGAATGGTCACATTCACAAACGATGAAAGATTCCAAGTTTTACACTCTGACGACGGGAACGATTGGACACTACAAATCAAATATGTTCAGAAAAGGGACAGCGGAACGTATGAGTGCCAGGTATGTACTGAGGTTTTTTTTATTCATAGCAGAACGAAAGCATTTCTTTTAACATTCTTGCTAGCATAAATGATATGTATTATGTATGTATGTATACAAATACAAATGTATACACACACACACATACACAGCACATAGTTTCACCCCAAGTGTCCAGCTACAAACAAAATTGCTTTCACTTGTACATCTTTGTGAAATTTGAAATTAGAAACGTTTAATAAACATACCACCACATATTTCCTCTATTATTTATTTATTACAAGTTTCAGATACAGCACTTGTAATGGTCATTTTACACATAAAACTATAATAATTTAACAAAAAAATGGGTATAGGCAGTGCTCGAAAAATCTTCTTCAGAGCTAGGCGCCAGCTCTGAAAATCAGGCGCCAGGAAACCACCTACTAGCAATGGTGCATACTATAAGAAACTGAGCCGGCCACTGTGGCAGAGTGGTTAGCACATCGCGCTACGATCCCAGGGTCCCAGGTTTGAATCCCGGACTGAGCTTGGATGTTTGTGAGAGTTCATTCATCATCATCACTCATCCCCATCTCCACAAATAAGTCAAAAGTGTCAAGAAAGAAAGCAAAGTAAAATAAATCAAACCAATCAAAAATCAATAAGAAGCTGAGCATCACTGTATTTAAAATATCGCTAAATCATGTGAGAAAGAGGGAAATGGGGGCGGGTTGGAGGACAAAGAGTAAGTTGTTATTTATTCCATGAAATGTTCACAAAGTTGATAAAAAAATCATTTGCTAACTTACGCTGTACTGCAATTTTAACTTGGAGTTTTCAGAATTTCGTACATGCAAACTTGAAAAATGGAAATGTTACAGCAAGAAATCAGTCGGCAGGCTGAAATTTTTAGTCGCCATGGCGACCTGCCGACCGGGATTCTTCGAGCCCTGGGTATAGGTAATGACATGACATAAACAAGGAAACAAACAAAATATTTACAGATGCATTGCTAGTGACAATCGGAAAGTCTTTTCTGGGGAGAAAATTTCAATGTTTGCGGGTAGTTTATTAAAACTTGGGAAGCCTGTGGAACAGAGAGCGCTGTACAAGAGAAAACCTAGTCGAACAGTTGAGCATTTCAAGTCGACCGAAAAGGCACTCTGAAATTGAATTCTGCAAGTAGAAATTCTTATCTTAATTTTCCATTTATGATTTCAGTATCTGTAAAGGAGGCCTAAGAGGCACATTGCACTTTTAGTTGTAGCTGCGATGTGTTTTTTAAAGTTGAGTTTCTCATCTACGATAACACCTCGATCTTGTTGGGTCGCAACTTTAGTAATATAATTGCTAGTGGAAGCACTAGTGTCATTTCAATTAACTCAATTTTAATTTTGGCTGTTCTTTGTATCTGCAGCCATAAATCATCCGTAATTTAATTTACCACATTGTAACATCTCGTATGCTGAACAGTTTAATTTCAAATCTCGGTTCAACAGGTTTATTGACTGATATCTTTAACGGAAGGTACCAAATGATTATTTTATTTCAAATGTATTAAGCGCCAAGATGCTACGCAACTCACACAACACTAATGCGAGTTGGGTTGCATAAGACCTAGGATGTAGCGCTATCTGAAGAGAATAAGGAAAGATGGAAATGAAGTGAAATAAATGAAGAGACGGTCTTTAATCGAATTCAATTTCAGAAGCAATATCCCACAATGATAAACGAGTTATAGGTGAAAAGAAAAATCAATTTAGTGTATTTTTATGTACTAACTTTGAACTTTGGAAATGTTCCCTTCTGAAAAACAACCCCTCTCCTATTTTCACTCAGTAATAACACTCATCTTTATTAAAACAGGAGTGTTTCTGTCTGTCGGCTCATTCATACAGCCAACCTTTGTCAAATAAAAAAGCATTCACGAGTAAAGAAACGTGAAAATATTGCAGTCATGGCTTACGTGGGCAGGGCATGTAGCAAACAACTCAATAATTGACTGACAGCAATTATGAAAGTGTATATTAGTTGTTGTATTACAATAATTTTAAAAATTAAATAACAGGTAAGTATTGATTGTTCCCAGATCGAATTTAAAATATTACTGTTAACTGTTATTTTTATGAGCATAATATACACTACGAAATACTTCGAACAGATTGAATATAATGTGCGAAGCCGATATCTGAAAATTTCCCTGGAATTTTGATATTTTTTCAATTTTTTTCCATTTCACATAAAATATTACCTGAATTTTCTTGCACCAAGAAAAATATCTCGTCGTGTGGCAACAGACAATGGTGGACATTTATGGTGTCATGGTTCGAAAGATGGTGAAAGATCCAGAAACGTTAATAAGCGGTCTGTGTTTAGTACTTCAGGATATAACTTACACACCTAAAAACCTTTTCTTACACATACAGGATAATGTATAATAACCTTTTTATGAAGCCTGCTCCATTCACCATTTTTCGAATCGTTATTGAGCCGGAACTAATTCTTATTAAGAAATCTATTTTGCATAACTTTCAACAAAACAAGCAGAAAATTGTTTCTGGATGTAAGAGTATAATCTTAGTCTTTCGCTAATTTGTGTGTCTGAATGCTAACTTCTTATTTTCAATAACATATAGAAATGGATAATCTCCTACTTAAATAATGATGAAACTTACTTTATTCTAGCGGTAGTGACATCTAGCGAAACATTTTAGTAATCATAATTGAGTATGGGTGTTTTAAGTCCATTTTATGCACAGCTAGGCTGGACCTACAGTTCAAAGTGGGATCGGATACACTGTGTGCCTCCACCGGGTATCGAACCCGGAACTCCTCGATTACAAGGCAACGACGTTACCACTACGCCATCGGAGAGGCTCTTTACTAATCACAGAAAACGGTGTTGCTTCTTCATATAATGTAGTGCTAATAATTTATCTCGTGTTATTAATTACTTCGATCAGGGGTGTAAGAGACGACAGTTCCGAAAAGGCTCCAGAAAATCTCTTATCCGTGTAGTTCACCCTGTATAGTGAATTCGTGCAGGCCTACGAGGCTCTGCCGTCTGTACCCAAAGCAGCCAGTATAATACTCTCTGGGTTTGTGTGTTGTCCTGTATTTTGTACTTACATGTGCTAAGTGTCTCTTTACAGCTTCAGCTTTTATCAGAGAGATGGCGAGTTTAGTTCAGACGACAGTCTAGTTATATAACTTGTTTAAGTATTGGTTTTTGGCAGGGTTGTTAAAGGTCCAGGAATTTTAAATAAATTCAATTCCGGTCCAGGAGAGAAACTCGGCAAGCGTAAATGGGTTCTGGACCGTAAAGAACCTTTTTATCTGTAAAGTATTTCAATTCGGTCCAGGGACCTTTTTCTCCGGATCAATGTACTAGTAAATACGGTCCAGGGACATTTTTCCGGATGAATTAAATACGGTCCAGTAACTTTTTCCGGATCAATTTAAATAAGGTCCAGGAACCTTTTTTCCGGATCAATTTAAATAAGGTCCAGGAACTTTTTTCCGGATCAATTTAAATCCGGTCCAGGAACCTTTTTAGGACCAATTTAAATCCGGTCCAGTAACTTTTTTCCGGATCAATTTAAATACGGTCCAGGAACCTTTTTTCCGGATCAATTTAAATAAGGTCCAGGAACCTTTTTCCGGATCAATTTAAATAAGGTCCAGGAACTTTTTTCCGGATCAATTTAAATCCGGTCCAGGAACCTTTTTCGGATCAATTTAAATCCGGTCCAGGAACCTTTTTTCCGGATCAATTTAAATCCGGTCCAGGAACCTTTTTCCGGATGAATTAAATCCGGTCCAGGAACTTTTTCCGGATCAATTTAAATCCGGTCCAGGAACCTTTTTCCCGGATCAATTCAAATACCGTCCAGGAATCTTTTCTCATTGGAACAATACGCAACTTGGACCGAGTTTAAATTGTGCGAGAGAAAATGGTCCTGTTGCGGAACCCAACAGAACCCATTAGAAGTCATGGATTCCTGGACCTTCAACAACCCTGGTTCTAAAACCAACTGAGATGGAATGTTTTCAAACGGACATGTTTTATTTTATTTTCACAGTTCAAGATTTTGTTGTTACCTGAATTATGTGACTCGCGCAGATAGCAAATGTTTTGGCGCACCTATTCAATTACACATCTTCAGTTATCTTGGTTAGTGGGAAATGATGGTGTGTTTGCGTCACCCTGTAACAACGTAACGAGAAAATAAAAAATGTATAACATGGAGCGTCACGGTATGAATGAGACAATTCAACGCGTGTGATTTTGCAACTCTCTCCCTTCATGGACATATTGAGCGGGGATCGGCACCCTTTCCCCATTGTTGACATCATTTTCCTAAAGGGAATAGGACAAAATAATAATTTTGCTCCATTTTCCTATCTGTAATTGCACCCAAAATTATTTCTTTCCGTTCGAACCCACCCCCTCCCCTCACCCCTCGATGGTGAACACAAGATAGTTCAAAAATTTTAAATGAAAAATGGACCGAGTAAAACCTTGCCGCTAATTTTTTTTTTCACGACGTCCACGCTTTTGAGAACAATTTTCTTGATTAAGTGTGTTCTTGTCTTTAAGGGGTAAACACAAGCAATGCATGGAATCAGAATCGAGGTTTTATCCAGAATTTTTCATTGGAGAGGGAGTGTAAGTTTGTATGTAGGTATACGGATAAATTTAGAGTCAAATTGACCATAAATTTCGAATTTGTAGAGAATTTAGAGAGGTGTTGTGAAGATTTTGCGTGTCTTATGTAATGTTAGGATCCCGCACGGTAGTCGTGCGGTCTAAGAAACAAGGCTTGGGCTACTGCTACGAGACTCGCGCAGGTTCGAGTCTCCTGAGGGAAGTTAACAACTTTTCTCCTGAGATTTCGGTAAATGTATGGGACCGGTGGCCATCCACCGTCGTGAGGAATTTGGGGAGCTGCAAACGAGTAGCGTAACCCGGTTATGGAAACCTACAACAGCGACTGGTGGTTCTGGCCATCAATGGCTGTTGCACCACTGGTTATGTATTTACTATGTGATCTTAGGTATGTATCAATAACTGCATGTAATTCAAATACAACTGTCGTGTTAGAGAGGTCGAAGGTTCAAATCCCACATGCGGTCATCTTCACTGACGGTTTCCGAGTTCTCCTTAGCCAGTGAATGCTGGAACGGTACGTTTAAAAAATGTCTGCTTTCCACATCCTTGTCGAGGGACGGCGCTACAAGGGGGGCTATGGGGAGCTGATGCCCCCCCAAACCAGGCCTCAGCCCACCTGAAGCCCCCCCTAGAATTTTGTAGTACGGTAAACGCATTTCGACCGAAAACGTATAAAGTAAAGTTTACATTTTCCATTATAAATCTTCCATTGGGGCAAGTATAATGTTAAAGTAGATTTTCTATAGTAAAACGATGTGTTTAAAATCAAGGGCCCACTGATCATTTTGTACTAAGGAATTGGCCAATCATGAGTCGCCAAACTTGCTACGAAGTCTGTCTGCTGCCTGACTGGTAGGTGGACGTATTCAGTGGCTGTGAGATTGTCCTTTGATTGTTGTTGCCATATACAGCTAAATGTGCTCAATTATTAGCCTCTGTAAATCGAATCACTATATTTCGGAATAGGTCTAACAGGTGTGACAAATGAATTCTTATAAGTAGGACGATGTTCAAAATCTAAAGAAGCGTCTTGTTTCTTTTCTGTTCGTTAGTTCCTCATTCGAGTACTGACAATTGCGATGTTCTCTCATTGGTCTCATCGTTATATTTATCCTTATCGTTGCAAATATTTGAGGAGGAGAAATACCAAGGTAAAGAATCAAAGAAGACACAAACTACCTAATTCCTAAATGCTAAGCATTGGAAAGATTAGAATTGGCCTCCCAGCCCCTATATTCTAGCGATAAAATTGCTGCCTTGATATGAAGGGGTTCCGGGTTCGAGCCCCGGTGGAGGTAACATTTCATTAAATTGTTTGGATTCCTCTAGAAGGGATGCCCCGATGGAGTAATGGCAACGCCTTCACCTTGTAATCAAGGTGTCCAGAGTTCGACAGCCGACGTGAAGGCACATTACACAGTGTTTCAGATCCCACTTTAAACTGTAGGTCCAGTCCCGATTAATCTATCTGTGCATGAAGTGCACTTCAAAAATCAATCCAATTCCATTAGAAGCTGCCGCTCTCGTCCCGATTAACCTCTGTGCATATAATGGGCCTTAATGCAATTCCAATCAAGTAAACATTGCAATACGGTGCTAAGATCAGCACGCTTGGGCAATTTTATTACTCGCAGCCCTAGTCCTACATGTTAATTAATTTTAATTTGTGAGGTTAGAAAATAATTTCTGCAGTACCACCATATACTTGCCAAACTTGATTCCGTGCAGGAGAATCAATCTTTGAAGCCCATCTAAAACTATTGATCCAATTCTGATCAGTATTTATGCATAATATATTCTGAAATAAAATTTTAATCTTCAGCAGTTATTTTCATTCTAATCAAGATGCTCAGCGTCCATATTTGTCCATATATTTGTCTCCTAGTGGAGGTGAATTTGTAGTGAAAATATTTTTGTTCCTTGAGAGTGGATGGTATTTCTCGCATCCTCCCCATTTTTAGCCCTAACTTCTGAATTCCAGTCGTTCAACAAGAAAACAGAAGATATTTCATCATGAAAGAAAAAAATGGTATCATTAACATGATTTCTATTCAATGGTGATGTTGTTTAATTGATGCCTACTTTATTAAGTTAGTGCCGTTTTTCTGAAGCACGAAAAACTACAATCTTTCGCCGCTGCCTACTGTTGTGATTTCGACAGTTTAGAGCTATGGTACACTATGAGGCAGAAATGATCTAAAATGAAGACCCTTCAGCAGGTGCTTGCAATGGTTGAAACATTCAAAAGTGCCTTTTACAAACATATAAGCTTCGTGTTATTGAAATGTGCATACCCGCATCAACGACTGTTTGTGTCAAATCAAGTGTTACCTTCGAATTGGTAATGAGAGGTTGTGTGCTTTATCTAAAGTGCAGAAGGTTTAACCTGGCACAGTTCGCGCCAAACCGTAGATTTCCTTCTGCTAGCCAACTTTCCCGCGCGTCACGTGAGTGTTTTCAACCATTGGCAGAAGCCTTGGAGACAGCACGTGCTTTGCCCTCTACCTACCAGCGGTCGCCGCTTCCTTGGCGTGTCCTTTGTTGCCACGTTGTCAAGGACGTGAATGTTCTGGTGGTGGAGACGTCTGTGCTTGCACCCCAAAATTACCGCTCGCAGCCCGCCCTGTCGCTACGTTTGCTCGCTTGCGCCGAAATCATTGGCAACAACGTCCTGTAGACGACAGAGAAGGTTTTGGCGGGAGCCGTGCTAGGTTAAACCTTTTGCACTGTAATCTGTCCTTTGTGAAAGAACTTGCTTATCTAGAGCCTCCCCAATGGCGCAGTAGTTGCATCTCCGCCTTGTAATTCAAGGCGTCGCGGGTTCGATATCCGGTGGAGACACATAGTGGTTCAGATCCCACTTTAAACTGTAGATCCAGTAATGATTAGCCTATCTGTGCATAAAGTGCACTTAAAACTCAATATAATAAAAGAACTTGCAAAATCTTTCGATTTAAACAAGGCTGTAAGGCTCATGAAAACAGATGTATCTTATCGTAGAGTTTTGCTGTGGTTCTTTTCTTATTTGAGCAACAAAATACTTACACTTTTTACATAGAAAGTATGTTACGTGTAGTATTTATGCGTGTATCCAGCGAGTTGATAATAAGTGTAGTTTTTATGGTGTATTTTGTTTACTGTTGATATTATCTGTGTTATTGTCTGTGATATTATTCTCTCGATAATGACTTATGAAAAGAAAACAATACAATTATTGCATTTTATTTGACATAAAACTACAGATTCATCCTGTGTATATGTTTCCATGAGCATAAGTTGTTTAAGGCATTTACTCAAAATTGTATTTGTTTTCCAGGTGACCACTGGAATAGGACTTCTTTCATTATTCGTCAATATACACGTTGTCGTTCCAGAGGCATTTATACTTGGTAATGGTGAATACCACGTCGATAAGGGTAGCACCATTAACCTCGTCTGCATTATCGAAAAGGTAAGAGATGCAATTTAATGATCCCGTGAATAAATTTAATTTTATAGTTGGTTAAAATATATATTTGTCATCTGTAGTGTTGAATAATATGTATAGAGTCGGAAGAAGAATACGTATGGTGCAGTGGTGTACTCGGGGAAGGGTGGGTGTATACTAAACAGGAAATATTGCACTCCATTTAGAGAAAAATCTCAATATGCTGACCAAGGCAGTAATTCATTTTATTATAAAACATAAACTAAACGTAACGTTTCAACCTTCTAGCAAGGTCTTCTTCAGACTCTGCACCAAGTACAAATGTAACAAGGTTCAAAAACAGGACGATATATATACACAAACATTGCTCCCTTCCAGACTATTAGAAAGTTGTTCTGGAACATTCTAGCAGGTGGCTTTCCCGTGGCAACTGTACTTTCACCTAAAAGGCTAAACATATTTACTTCCATCTAGAATGTGGTTGGACTCTTTATCTCACGCTCTTTTTCCTTCATTCTTCTTCCTTCTCCTCTCCTCTTTCTCTCTTGTCCTTTCCACTCTGTCTAACACCTTCTTCCATTCTTTGTTTAACTTCAGTCCCCCATTCTAGTTCATTGTGTCTTCTTCACCTTTCTTCTCTATTTCCTTGGCCTCCTTCCATTTTCTCACTAGCATTATCTTCTCCCTTCCTATCTGCTTAGCCTCATCCCACTCTATGCCATGTCCTGTTTCTCTCGTGTGTTTAAATATCGCATTTCTCTCTCTCTTAAGTCGTACATCATCCCTATGTTGTTTCAACCTGTCTTTCAGCCTCATTTTCGTTTCTCCTATGTACACACTCTGACATTCTTTACATTTCACTTCGTAGATCATCCCTTCCTCTTCTCTGTTTTCCTATTTCTTGTTTGCATTCTTCGCTATTCCTAAGATGCTTCTCCCTCCCTTCCTGTAAGTTTTAATGCCCACTTTCCTAAGCACTTTGCATATCTTTTCTGTGGTCTTCCCCATACTCCTTATTCCAAACCTCCGCACAGTGACTCACAAATGTGTAACATGAAATTCATACATATCATTCCCAACCGCATAATTCGCCAGCATTTATCATATTTGCTTTGGCTACATACAAAGGAAAAAATGTAATTCCATAAAAATCCTTCCAATAATCACAACCCTCTATGAAATTTCAGGGTAAACTACTAAAGTTAGTAAAGAAGTGGTAAAGTAGACACCATAAATATCTACACACAATTTTTACCAGTTCTTGGCATGCATATGCTTTCATAATTCACGATATGTGCGACTTACTCACTTATATATATTAATTCGTATTTTCAATGAATTAAAAATACAAAACGTTGTCACTTACGTGAAATGAGTATCTAACAGTTGTTTCCGAAACGTCGTTGCACAAAATAGATACTCATTTCACGTAAGTAACAAAGTTTTGTATTTTTAATTCATTGAAAATACAAATTAATATGCATATGCGGTACTATTATAGTATTAGGGAAACACCTATAAATCATATATTTCGCACTTTTTTACATTGCTAACGTACTATTCTGCATTGCGGTACATTTCCTAAGGTGAAATAATGAATTTCTAACGAAAATAATGTCTATTTCTTACATTAACGAGTACTTACTGTTGTTCCTTATTTCCCACAAACCATCCACGGGTAGCCTCCAAAACCATTGATGTTAGCCCAAAAATTCACGATAGCCTCACGAACCATCACGGGGACGAGGTATGCCTACTAGGTTAGGTTCCATTAGCACTCCTTTCGTTCAATTTAGCATATACGGACAACATCGGCTTGTAGCAGCAGCAATATCGCGTATTGTGCTCTCGTGCAGAAAGCAAATGGCGGCAGCAGCAATAGCACGTCGGAAATAGATTTTCGTAGAAAACCACACGCATTCGCATTAAAATGAATCAAAACTACATTCCCGAACATCAACAACGCTACAGAAAATGATTGTCGTAAGTACTTTCTCCTGTAAATTTGAATAAATCCGTCTCCGGCATAGTAAAGTGTTAACCAGAAAGCAAATGGCGGCAGCAGAAACAGCGTGTCGGACAGAGATTTTCGCAGAAAAAGACATGTTTTCGCATTAAAATGGATCAAAACTAGATTCACGAACTTCCACAACGCTACATAAAATGATTTCCGTAAGTACTTTCTCCTGTAAATTTGAAAAAATCCGTTTCCCTTATACTATAATGTTACCGCATATGCTTATTGGTTAAATGAATATTCTCTACAACTTTGGAGTGTTCAAGAAGGCAATCTTGTTAATCATAAGAGCCTCACACCTGCGTATTTGAAAGTCAAGCTGTCAGACTTCAGCTCCTATTTTCACTTGAAAACTTCAAAAATTATTTAGTAAAATAATACATATTATGAAAGTAGTATGGGCAGTACTATTGTGTCGTTTGTCAAGTGAAGAAATAGGCAGGCAAATCTGCACAGCAGATGAAAATGAAATCGTACTATTATAAATTTCAGATGTTAGAGATTCCCATGATCTGAACTTATTGCACACATGTTTTTAACATATTCTTACATGTGATATAAAACTCACTGCTCACCTCAAGTGTGGCCACTTTATAAATTGATTTTAATTTATTTAATTTTTTCTTTCGAAATATTGATGTATTAATGTTCGCTGTGTTTCATAATCCAGTAATATGCTTTATAATTTTATTGAATGATGCTGTAAACACAGTGTAAGAAAAATTATTGCATTACACATGAATGTTAAATGTGCATGCCGCTAATTTTAATTTATTCTACAAATTCAATGCCTTCTATATAAAAATGTAGCATAAATGTTATGTAGATATATTTTCTAATATAAAAATTATTATTGGCATGAAAAAAATGTTATGCAAATGTTAAGAATTGCACGTAACCATCGTTTCCGATACAAGCATAACACCTTGAAGGGTTCTGTGGCAGTGTGGTCAGCTAAACGTGTCATGAAGTCATAGATGCAAGGGTCGAATCATGATCAGGCATGGATGTTTGTGTTGGTCACATTCTACTCACCTGCATCATCGTGATTAGTTCGATGAGTACAAATGAAGGGATGTCCGTTTTTGCACTTTTTTGAGTGCTCGTTCTGTTGGTGGTTCTGGGTACTATTTGACGGAATATTCCATACGTGCCGAAATATCCATGTAAAAAGCGGCGAACTGGGAAAGTACAAGGAATGTCCCAACATTAAAGCGCCGTTTTCTCGAAAAGGCATTTTTGTGACATTCCTTCTTCTTTCCCTTACCCTTCAAATGTGAAGTGAATTAACCGACATGGTAATAGATATCATAACACATTGGATACAAACATTTTGTATATATGTTAAAAAATGCATCCATAGTTTCTGCTATGTTTTGGGGGAAAGAAAGTGTAAATTTGAATAAATATATTACCTGCATTTTATGCTAATGTTGTATAAATGTTCAGAAATATATATAGCTATAATTTCAAATACAAAACATGATCATCCAAGGCACTTTAGGTCCAGTCTCGATTAGCCTTAATGTGCTTAAAGTGGACTTAAAACAATAATTCAACAAAACATGATTGACAGGGCTAAATGTTACACAAATTTACTAACAGGTATCAAAAGTATCTCCAGTTGAAAACATGGCGAACAACAAATTCTTACAACACTCTATTGTGGCTACCGTAAATGATAAACAAGTGAAATTTCTTTTTGAAATATTCTACAAGGGGTTTCAAAATGATTGATCAGATTTCAAATTGTTGTGTATATATTGGAGTGCACAAGGTCAGAGTGATACATCAATCTGAAGAAAAACTCATCACATTTCACATAATACTTCATAAGTGTTTTATGTGACCTTATTTTGTCACATGCGAGTTTTCCATTAAATTGGCATAACACTTGCCACATGACCAGGGAGTAGACAAATACTGAACACCCGGTCGCCATGCTAGGTGAATTTTCATATTCAGGTCTAAAAAATACTTTTTGAATATTTCATGTTCCCTTATGGAAATTTTCATTGCCTTTTCTTCAAAAATAATGAGTACAGTATATATATATATATATATATATATATATATATATATATATTAATTTGTTATTTTTGTTTTTTCTGTATCTGTATCATTAAGCCAGATTAATAAACATGCCATTACAAATTTTTGCACTGTTGCTAGCTGATTTTTGCGATATGTTAGAGTCGTTCATATACATATTAGAATGTATTGCATAGTAATTGATACTGTTACCACTAGAGCCATGTACACCCATTGCAAAATGACTTCGGACCTCATAACAAAAGCACCAAAAATTACATGTTTATCACAGGCCAGAGGCTGTCCCGAGTTATTGACTTGTTGATAAAAGCAAGAGACTTGGTAGGATTAATTGTTCTACCATTAAAGATATTTTCAGTTGAGTAGCCAATCGATATCTGCGCTCCGACGGCCGCCATCTTGAAAATAATCCGCCATATTTGATATTTTTTGATTTCATATATCTTCTTGGAAATGGTGTCTCCTATCAACGTCCGGTTTTCTCAGAAATGTTCCAAATAGTGTAAACTTTCATAATAAATCTATTTTTGAAAAATAAGAAATACAAGTTTTTCAGAAAGTCTTAACTGATAAGTCTCGAAACAAACAATGGCATATTTTGTAAGATTAGTTAGTGTTTATTAGAAGTCTTTAGACGAACTGAATCCCTATTTTTTCTAGATTTATAAATTTACCTTAAATAACATTTTAAGAGAAACACAATTTACAAACAAGTGAACATAATTTTTTTAAAAAAGGATCATTGTTAAGACTTTCAACTCGCAGTTATTCCCATAAAATGTTTTGTAGATTTTTCTGAAAATCTTTCTAATTTTTCAAAAATAGATTTATTGATTTATTATGAAAGTTTACACTATTTGGAACATTTCTGAGAAGACCGGACATTGATAGGAGACACCATTTCCAAGAAGATATATGAAATCAAAAAATATAAAATATGGCGGATTATTTTCAAGATGGCGGCCGTCGATTGGCTACTCGACTGAAAATAATTAATCCTACCAAGTCTCTTGCTTTTATCAACAAGTTACTGATTCAGGACTTAGCCTCTGGCCTTTGATAAAGATGTAATTTTTTTGTGCTTTTGTTATGAGGTCCGAAGTCATTTTGCAGCGGGTGTATATGGAGTTCCCTGGTGCAAAAATTAATTACTTTTAATCCAATCCTGTATTAATTAATAAGTTAGATGTTTTAAGGTTACGTTTATCTTAGTTGAATTCATGGGTTTTCTTACCACATATTTGAAAAAAAAATGCTACCTCCTGAGCACTCAAATTATTTTTAGTTTTGTCTACCCATGTATATGATCACGTGAAGTCAGATGAAATCATTTTGAAGCACACTATACTTTTTTTTTCTTAAATTAATATCTTAATTTTGCAGGAAAGACACACGGAATTATTATATATTTGTGTAAGAAGTTATGCAAATGTTAAGACATGCATGTAACCATATTTCTCCTGACAAACGTAACATAATATCTGGATACACCTCTTTCGTTGCAGAGCCCAACGCCCCCACAGTATGTATTCTGGTACCACTATGACCGGATGATCAACTACGACAATCACCGGGGCATAGAGGTTTCCACGGAGCCCGGGGCGAAGACCCACAGTCGACTAACGATACAAAATGCCCAGTACTCGGATTCCGGCAACTACAGCTGCATAGCAGCGAATGCCGAGCCTGCTTCCATATATGTGTTCGTGTCGGAAGGTGAGGCCACTTTAAACCAAGGGATCTAATTATTTGTCTAGGATTAAGTCTTTGGCTACTTTGCCTAATAGAAATGTGTAAACGAAAGTATATATCGTGAGGGGATATATTGCAGGGATCGTCCCAACATTATAGAAGATGGTCTCGTTTTTGCCTCATCTCAAATATCTTGAAGTAAATATGAGGGTGGATCGAATAAAAATGGAACAGGGGCCACAATTAAATCAACAACGTTTGTTTCAAATGTAATCTCCAAAGTTACACAAGCACTTGTCCCACTGTTTCACCAAGCGGTGAATACCCTGCTCGCAGAACTCCTTTGGCAGAAATCCGAACCAGTTGCGAACATTCTCCATGACTTCATTTTCCGAGTGGAAGCGCCGACCCTTCAATGCCTTTTTCAATGGACCAAAGATATGGAAGTCGCATGGTGATAGATCAGGACTATATGGTGGGTGTTTCAACACTGTTCACCGACCGTCTACGCATATCATGTGCTCACGTGTGACTATCTAGGGCGAGTCCATTATGCAGTAGGGGTTTCCTTCCTTACCTCCTGCTCGACCTCTACACAGGGTTGTCACCACACACATACATAAATATAACCCAATACATCCAGTTCCGTTTTAATTTGATGTAACTTAATACATATGTAGAACTTACATATTATTTTGTTGTATAAAATATTAAAACAAACTAGAAACATAAGTTTGTGCATACTAACAGCTCGATGGGCATATCCTTGATATGTCAGAATAACTAGTGTACCAGATACAATTTTGATTAAGTTGCTATGATACTGTACGTGGCAAAATATGCCCTAAGACCCCAAGAAATCTAGGTTCTAGAATTGAACAAGTCCCATATGTTTGTTTGTGATGAAAAGCAAAGAATATGGAGACATAGAGGGTGTGTGTGCGGGGGGGGGGGGGGGAGGAATAGAGGTTCTACATGATTTTTTTTTAAATAATTGATATGGCATCTTGAATGCCAAGACGAAGAATAGGATTAGATCCTCAAGATGGGTAATCTCAGCGAGGATTGGTCTTGTACTTAAATTGAACACAGTATCGAACGGATATTGTCTTTAATACTGTTTATCTTGAAATATATGTTTAATCTAGAACTATTATAATACTCCCTCCATTCCATAATATGGTATAGACACAGGATGAATGCGCTGATTTATTATGCATGCGCATCCGAGTAGTGGTCGGATATGATTGTGTGTTCAGTACTGAAGCGATCCTTCAGATGTTCACTGTGCAGAGCGTACTACAAGCCATGCAAAGGAGGCAGATACGGAGTATGGACGTCAGTCAAGTGGGCACCCGTTGTGGCATTCCAGGACGAGGAAACACACCAGTAACCGAGGCAAATGTGAGTAGAAACACCAAAGCAAAACAATCAACAGCCGAATGTCATAGTGCCATTCTACAATTCCTACTCCAATTCAAGGAAAATGGAATAAATAATGTGGAATAAAATGCATCATTTTGAGTATGAAATTGTAAACCACATTGTAGCCTATACCTAACCCTCTAATGGTTTACTATGTAACATATCTATACCATATTGTGGAACAATCTTCAAATTTAACATTTCTATACCATATTGTGGAACAACATAAAAAGCATGTTTCTATACCATATTATGGAACAGAGGGAGTATGTGTTATCAGGGTGGCTACTCACCGTGAATTCCGTGAATTATTGGCTCTGGGAATTATACGTGTGAATTTTTCTTTTTAGACATGAAAAATTTCAATTTATCCAAATCCTATTGAATTTATTTATATTTATAAATGCCCTGAGTTTCACAGTTTAGCTTGTACTTTTATCAAGGCAGGAAAAGATAAGATAAGATAAGATTTATTTCCATCCACTTGATCATATGAGTACAAATAGCACTATGATATGAGATAGGTCAATTACATGTATAATTTTGAGTACAAAGGAATTAACACATACTTAAGCATATTAAAAAGTAAAAAAAGCTGCATGCAAAATAAAACATAATTCTATTAATCCTTTCACTTTGCTAGTGTCCTTTGCAGAACAATCTATCTGACAGATGGAAAATTATTGCAATATATCTTGAAGTTGATTAGGTAAATTTGAGTTTGAAATTCTTGTATGATTAAAAAATTTTCGTAGATTAGTATACACCGTAATATTTGTGACATATGTTCGAGTATGAGTATATGAAATGGCAAATGTAAAATCGGCACCTTGAATTAAATACTTTAAATATATATCCCGTTTAATTGAATAGAATTTGAATTTTTTGATACATTGAAATCACACAGACCCATTACATTGTTAATGTCTTTGTTTATATGTGTGGGTGGTGGAGGTGGTAATACATAAGGCCGAAATGCAGAAAACATCTGCTTGTACCCTTGAATTTTTGGAAAGTTCACCTTGAAAACTGGGAATTTATACTTGAATTTTATCATGGTTCTGGAATAGCCACCCTGTATAAGGAATGGTTACATTGTGTTTTGAAATGTAGTACAGTTTGGTCCAAAAAATATCCCCACCCAAAGGTTCTATTTAAAGCATATGAGAATGAAAACTAACCTAATTTTAACCAATAATTTTGAAGTTTACTAATAGAGAACTAACTATACTGTGTCTTGGGAATCCGTGGAGCAAGACCATGGGGTAGTGAAGGGGAGAAAGCGAGTGGGCAGAACAAAGCAGTGCATGCTGATGCAAACGGATGGTAGATGCAGCCGTGTTTTCCCCTCCATGCTCTCGCTTCCACCCTAATGCGTTAATTGGTCGAGTCTGTACTTGTCCAGATGCATGTACACATGCAAGAAAATTACTCTGGGGTGTTGAAATAAAATTGTTTAGCAGAAATAGAAAGAAGCACAACCATCTACAGCATTGCCATCAAACATATACGTAATAAAATACAATTCAATTCTTGTGTATGTATGATGTAATTCACGTCGATTATCTGTGTGAAAGGATGTCAATAATAGGCATTCTTATCTACAGTCACCAGTTAATTGATACTTGTTTCTAAAATAAATACTATTGGCGTTCCTATTGCAACTGTCCCCGGTGTGGAGCAGTTTGTTGCAATATTTTAAATAAAATTAACTTTTCAAATGTTACTTAACAAAATTAGTATATTAACCAATTTCTACAGTCCCTATAGTAACGAATAACAAACAAAATAACATCAAAATTGAACAGAGTAGCACAACAGAATTTTCTTCATTCTTTTCAGATTATGCTCCAAACTAAATAACAAAATATAATTGTAAAATGTCTTTGAATTAAAGAACTGTTGCAATAGCCTCCTCCTCCGGTTGAAAACCTTGACATCATACTTTGATGTAGAAATACTTATATTTTCCAAACGTAACATTTTCAATGTATCATCTTCACTTCCTCTTCTACTACTTCTTTGGCAGCAATCTCATTCCTTTCACATCTTCTTTACAGCCATCTTCAGTAGATTTCTTCTTTACTGCAATCTCATTACCATTACTATTTCATAACCATCTTATGTCCATTTAAAAAGGTTTTATTCTTAACGAGTGCACTTCTTCCGTTTGAAACTATATGTGCAAATGAAGCCCTTCAATAAAAATGCGAACCACATTACATTCAACTTACATTATATATATATTCCTTCTTATCATTCTTCCAGAGAGACACTTTGTATACTTCTCCCTTTGTTATTCGTGTCAACACTCTTCCTCAATACATTGACATACACCATACTGATGAGAATAGAAGCCAAACATAAGTTCTTACATAAAAGATAATATGATGATCAACAGAACAGAGATAATAAATTCATGCTGGTTTACACATGATAATAAAATACATAACGCAAACAACTGAACTCGTTTTTGCACAAAATTACAACAAATTCAACCCTTATGTACAATTAAAACATAAATCAGTATTTCTTAACAACTCCTTTCTTTTCTCCTCCGAACAATTAAAAAGTTTAATGTTTTCTAGGTTTTGTCTACCTTTTGTTCCCTTTCCATCTAGAGAAACTACAGTCACACAATTGTTTCTTACTTCTATTACCAAGAATGGGCCAATAAACAAATCATACAATTTGTAGATAGTTTTGTTTAAAGCAGAGCTCTTAGCATGATTTTTAATCATGACTAAATCTCCTTTGACAATATTTTTAGTACCAGAGCTTGTTTGAACACCTTTAGAATTTCTTCGATGTTTAAGTTTTTCTTTTAGCTCCAAGTATTTTGCCTTCCAGCATAATTCTTCAATATTCTCAGGCCAATCGACAATATTAGTTATATTATCTTTAACTTGATCGTGTAAAAATAGTTCCGCAGGTGTAAAACCAATAGATTCAGAATATGAATTGTTCAACAATTTGACAACGTTTGTCAAACATTTAGCCCAAGATTTATGATTATCCTTGCAAAATAACCTCAGTAAACGCACAATCTCTTTATTGTAGCGTTCAATTGGATTAGCGTGTGGTGAATATGGCGAAGTAAAAATATGCTTGATGTTCTTGGAGGTAATAAAACTTCGCCACTCCTTAGATTTAAATTGTGAACCATTATCACTTAATATAATTAGACATGCAGGATAATGATGAAAATACGATTGGTTTAGTTTATTGATAATTTCCATAGATGAAGCTTTACGCAAAGGATAAACCATAATAAACTTACTTGCAAGATCCACTATACTTAGTATATATTGATAACCTTGAGAAGCTGGTAACGGACCAATCAAATCTAATGAAAGGAATTGATGTATTTTAGGAGTTAATATGTGAAGATCTTCTCGTGTGATACGTTGCACTCTCTGCTTTGACTTGGCACATTCAAGACAATTTCTCAGATATAATTTAATGCTGGCTTTCATGTTTGGCCAAAAGAAAAATTTTGAACACTTTCTGAAGGTTTTTGAATAACCAAAATGTCCACATAAATCATGATGTACAGTACCTTTTCCACAGCTTTTTTAGGTACAAATATTCTCCAGTGTTCAGACGCAATAGATTTATAGAATAAGATATCTTCATGCATTCTAAAATGTCCTCTGATTTCGAACTTAGAATCTCCTTTGTTTATCGCAATTCTTAACTTTTGACACTGCTCATCGTTCTGTTGAGATTGTACCCAATATTGTGGAGTATCTTGAGATAGGAGATCGATATTTGTATTATTAACGTAGAGTTTCGATGTGAATAAATCTCCCTGTGCCCTTGCAGGATATCTGCTTAAGGCATCAGCCACAATATTGGTAGAACCTTGGATATGTTCAACAGTAAAATCAAAACTTTGAAGTTTTAATGCCCAGCGGTTTAGTCTTGGGTTTAAACTTCTAGCCGACTGCAGCCATGAAAGTGACTGATGGTCACAATGAATAACAAATGTTCTTCCACTAAGATAAACACTAAACTTTTCTACTGAAAAGAGGATAGCAAGACATTCAATCTCATGAGTTGAATAAGTTAATTCTGTACCACGCAATACTCTACTAACATATTGTATTACTAACGTTTCATCTTCATCTGATAACTGCCATAAAACTCCTCCAATTCCAACTTTGCTTCCATCAGTGTTAAGATGGAAAATTTTACTAAAATCCGGTTGAGCTAATACATCAGGAGATGTAACTAGTTGTTTCAAATCATTAAAAGCTTGGTGATGATTCTCCTTCCAGTCCCACTTGTTATTTGATTTTAGTAAATCATACAAAGGAGCAGCTATCATTGCAAATTTGTGAACAAATTTTCTCCTCCAATTTACTATTCCTAAAAATTTCCTTAGAGCCTTCTTGTTTTGAGGAACTGGAAAATCCATGATTGCTTGGTTCCTTTCAGGATCAATATGAATGGTTTCTCCAGAAATCACATGGCCTAGGAAATGTATTTCAGTTTGGAAGAACTTGCATTTCGATAATTTAATAGACATATTAGCTGTCTTCAGCGTTGATAAAACATAACGTAAATGTTCTAAGTGGTTTTGAATTGATGGAGAGAAAATTAAAATATCATCAATATAAACAATCAGGAAAGAATGTGTATGATTGCCAAATATTTTATGCATTCTATCAACGAACACACTCACGGCACTTTTGATTCCAAAAGGCAAAAAATGGAACTCCATCAAAATACCTCTATAAGAAAATGCCGTAAACTTAAACGACCTTGGTGTCAAAGGAATCTGAAAATAACCGCAACTAAGGTCAATAGATGTGAAGTATTTTGCTCCCTTCAATCTTTGTAGTAATTCCGAGATAGGCTCTACCTGTGTCATCGGAGAAATTACGTGTTGGTTTAATTTACGGAAGTCGACCACTGGTCTCCATAAACCTCCCGCCTTTGGGACTATGTGGAGTGGATTCCTATAGGGAGATGTGCTTTCTTGTATAACGCCCCACTGTTGCCATTTTTGTAACTCTCTTTCCATATCATCCCGTCTAGCATAAGGAACAGGGTAAGTGGGTGCTATTATTGGCATATCAGTATCCAATTGTATATCGTAAGCTTCCACATTTGCTTTTTTAGGTCTGTCAGAAAATAAAACTTGGTATTCGAGAAGAAGATGAAATAACTGATCCAAACAATCAGATGGAAGAGTATTGTTCATGTACGCTGCATGCCGAATATCTTCCTCCGAAGCGATGTCAGATGTTCCTTCAATTTGTGAAGTGGTTGAAATTGGTAATTTGCAAGAACGTACTATTCCCTTCATTGACGGAAGACTTTCTTCAGATTGCACTAAAAACGGAGTAATTATTTCCTGACCTAATGAATTCGAAAGCATGACGGTTGCGTTGCTGTAATTTATAATCGCCTTATATTGCCACAAAAACGGCAAACCCAAAATTAAATCAGCGTGTAACTGTTTGACAATATACAGTCCCATGTGGAAAAACTCATTTGCTATTTGAACTGTTACATATTTAAAACCAATTACCTTTATACGTTGATCTCCTGCAAAGCAAGCCAATTGTATTCCTTCTAATTGTTCCAATTTTGCTCCTGGTATAATTGAACTTAGAATTGTCCAGATTTTATAATCTAATAGATTACACTGACTTCCAGTATCAATTAAACAATTTAAAGACAGATCCGCAATTTTACCTTGTATTTCTGGATTCTCAATTTTTGGTATTGGAGTACCGTTTTCTGACATAATCCACTCTGGTTCAGAATCGTACCATTCTAATAAAAATGCTACAGATAAAACTTTATCTCTGGTAACGCCTAAAGATTTAATTTTATTATAATCCTTCAGACATTCCTTAACATGTACTAAATAAGGGTTATTAACTCTACCATCCAGCTCCTTTGCATTTATTTGTGGCAAGGTAAATCGGAGCATATCACCCTGCCTTAGTTGTTTAAGTAGTTAGAAGAATGTGAACTTGTGGTAGTAGTAGCAGTCGGAGTTAGGTGTTCCATATTTGCAGAATTACGCTGCAAGTTGGTGCTGCCTACTGTAACACTATTTTCCTGTGAACTATGAGATGCATTACCATACTCTATTGGTTGTTCATTGTAATTTCCAGTTCTACTATATCTTCTGTTATCAGATGTTGGGGTATTGCCAAGTCTGAAATTCGAATTATTTACGTTATTATTAATTCTTTCAGACCTTACAAACTGCCTTCTTGAGGGATTGCATTCAAATCTTCTGGGAGATGGGCGATGATTTACATTGATTCCTGCATTTTCGGTCTGTGTTGTAGAATCATAAGAATTCCGCTCCACATTTACTTGCCTGACGAAGTATTTTGGTCTGTCGAAACTTCTCTTCTTATTAGCCTTGTCATCAGAATCTGTATTATCACCGGGCAAAGATAAACTTTTATTCTTTTCGCTCGAATACAAATCAATAGTCCTTAATTTCTGCGTCAGTTGCTTAAGATCTGTAATGTTATGGCAGCCCACATTCTTTGAAATTGACTCAGGTAGCTGTTTCAAAATCATCCGTATTACTTCAACTTTGTTTGGAGTTTCCACAAGGTTACAATAAGCAGAGTACGTTTTTAAAGCGTATGCTTCCAATGACAAACCTGAAGCTGGGTTGTATTTTCTTGATCGTAACAATGTCAACTGACTTTCTAATAACTCATTAGATGCAAACTGATCAAGAAATTTATGTACAAAGTCCTCATAAGAAATGAAACTCTTCTTTTCACTGTTGAACCAGTAAGCGCCTACATTATAAAAACACTTACGAATTATACATAATTTATACTTGGGAGGAACACCAATTATGTTTAACATTGTAGTTAGTTGTTCGATAAATTCTCTAGCAGACTGTCTTGAAACATCTCCTCCAAAACGTGGCAATTGACTGAGTTCACTAACTCGTGAAAATCTATTAGAGCATGTATCAGACTGATTATAAGAATTCCATGTAGAATCATTATTCAGCCACATCGGGTTATAAGTACAGTTTGTTCTAGTACAAGGACTATGATTTACATGTAAGTCATCAGGAAACTGATCATGGATTAAGGAATGACATGTACTTTGACGTTGGCAACCACATACTGAAGTTTCAAGACCTGTGAAATTGTCTTTATTATCACAAGCAAAATAAGTTCTAGAAGGTATGGAATTTCTGTTAGATGTAGAACAAATTTGTTTTGATGTGTCTGTAGCACATAAAGAACTAGGTGCATTATTTTCAGTATCAGAAGTATGTACCAGTAGCGGCTCGTGCCTAAAATAACAGGTGAAGAAGTATATTTATAGGCAATGAAAACAAATAGTAAGTGCCAGTGCCCCCCCCCCCCCAATTTAAAACGCCTTTTTTGTCTTCATCCGTCCATCTGGAAAATGGTGTCTGCAACAAATTACACACTAAGTCATTTACTGGGTTCATTGTAGAAACCACAGCTCAACACATGAACACAACACACGATAGGAAACGCGAAACACACACGCGGAACAAGATCTCGCGAGAACGCGAAGATTTTGCCACAAGCACTGGATGCGATGTTTTCTCCGACGAGAGAACTGATTCACGTAGAGGGCGACACCATGTTCAAGGCCAACGCTAGGTGACGTCACCGTTGCCATGACAACCGGCTAAGTCTTCCGCAACCTAGCGGTGTTTGCTCTTGGGTTGGGACGAACTCAATACGTGCGTAGCGCCGAGCGGCGTGTTATTTGAGTATTATCGTGTGCGTTCTGCTGGGAAATAGTTTAATTTAATAAGCAAATGAAAAATGTCAATATTAATTTGAAAATTAGGTGAAAACATCTGCACTTGTTGCACTTGGCCAGCCGCCACTGGTATGTACGTGCTTATTATCATACAGTAAAGAGTTGTTCAATGAAGAAAGACATGAATGGTTATTGAGTGAACATGTACAATGAATTTTGTCAACAGTAGGATTGCTATTACTAAATTCAGTATTATCTAAAACACAATGCCGCAATGCATATGTATTCTTGCCTTGTGAAGTGGAAGCTTTAGCAAATTTATTTCTACTTTTATTGTGAGCAGATTTGCCCTTGCACAATTTGGTTACATTTTCCTTTACAGAATTCACTTCAGCATCAGATGTATCATAGCCAGAAGAACCTGTATGAAATGTTTCGCATTTATTGTGTTCACTAAAAACAACGTGCTTTATTTTAGAATTTAATCTTGTATCAGTTTGGCATGCTATGTGCCTATGTTCATTAATAAGTGCATCAACATTACTTAGTTCTTTATCTGGTTGTAGAACGTCTCTAACCATACTAGTACAAATAACATCGCTTTGCTCTAAGTTAATGCATTTCTCATTTAAATCCTTAAGCATAGAATCAAATTCTTGCAACTTTACCTGCGTAGTATTCATATTTGTTTGTAGTGTACTTATAGAAGTTTCATGTTGGCACAACTGGTTTGATACGTATTGTTTTAACTCATCATCATGATGGTCTAGTTTTGATTCAAGATCACTGACTTTCGAATTTAATAAAGTTACTTCATCATTTATACGTTCATTTAGTAACCTATTAGCTGATTGACAAGAATCAGAAACCTGCTGCAACTTATTTTCTACATGTTGGAGTCCTTCGTTCAGTTTTTCAGTACTTTGCTGCAACCTAACCAATTTTGTGCCCCAAACTTCAGTTTGTTTGTAAACTTTCGCGCAGCGTTTCAGCGTTCTGATCAAGTCTATCTTGTAACCTATTCTCCAAAGCTTCAGTGTTCTGAAGTAACCTATTCTCCAGCGTTTCGGTATTCTGGAGCAACTTCTCTTGCAACCTATTCTCCAGAGCTTCAGTATTCTGAAGTAACCTATTTTCCAGAGCTTCAGTGTTCTGAAGTAACCTATTCTCCAGCGTTTCGGTATTCTGGAGTAACTTGTCTTGCAACCTATTCTCCAGAGCTTCAGTATTCTGGAGCAACTTCTCTTGCAACCTATTCTCCAGAGCTTCAGTATTCTGAAGTAACCTATTTTCCAGCGTTTCGGTATTCTGGAGCAACTTGTCTTGCAACCTATTCTCATGTTGGGCCAAACTCAAGTGAAAAGCAGATAAAATTTGGTCAATATTGGGATTTACTGTATCCAAGTATGATTTTAGAGTGAATGGATTGAATTCTGGCTTGCATGCCTTACAGTAATAGTCTTCTTTCATAGAGCTGAATATTACCCAGTGAATAACTGTAAGACCCCTACAATTTACGTGTTCCCATTTCTTGCATGACGTGCGTTCAATCATGCGAGTGTCAGAAAATCTGTCCTTACAACACAGTAAATCCTCCATTTGCTTACCAGAATTGTCCTCTTTGTTGCTTACTTCAGCAACATCACTGAGATCCGGTTGAAGGCACACACTACTTCGAAGCACGTAAGGCACTTCTCTTTTCTTCATTGTAGCATTATCAGTTCAGTTCTTATCAACTTACAATTTTCGAATCCTGGCTCTAGGTCGCCAATTTATTGCAACTGTCCCCGGTGTGGAGCAGTTTGTTGCAATATTTTAAATAAAATTAACTTTTCAAATGTTACTTAACAAAATTAGTATATTAACCAATTTCTACAGTCCCTATAGTAACGAATAACAAACAAAATAACATCAAAATTGAACAGAGTAGCACAACAGAATTTTCTTCATTCTTTTCAGATTATGCTCCAAACTAAATAACAAAATATAATTGTAAAATGTCTTTGAATTAAAGAACTGTTGCACTATGACATTGAAACAGATTTACGTTGAAATAAATGAAGAAATAAACAAATATTGTAAGTGGGGATATTTTTTTTGGACCAAACTGTTTAAACATTTTGCCTTATAAATGGCATAGAGTATGTTCCAGAAAACAATATATTCTCTACGTCCAAGAAATACTAATTCATGTACAGTCACCTACATAAAACACGATACTTAGATCCTAAAATATTCACTTTCACATAGTACACCCTGTTAACTGCATTGTTGCAGGCCAACGAAATCTGGACCTACGGCGAGTATAATCCTCTGTAGGCTGTGTATTATCTGGTCTATGGTCCTTTTATGTGCCGAGTGCCCCTTCACAATCTCAGCTTTTAGCCTTGGTAAGGGTACTTTATCCTCAGACAGACATTGGTTTTAGTTACAATAAGGGGCTGGACCCTGTATAATGCATAGTGTTAATGTGTGTTGCCTAACTGTATGGAGATGAGTGAACTTCTATAGCAAGTCCTCAGTTATTGCCATAGAGTTAGGGTGTGTGTGTAAGGGGGTGCCCTCCCATGGAGGCACCCAAAAGTCAACCTCACTTCCACATAGTACACCCTGGGCTGCATTTTGCAGACAAACGAGGCTCTGGCGAGTGGCACTATGACCAGTATAATTTTGTGTGTGTTGTCCTGTTTTTTGTCCTTATGTGTGCCGAGTGCCCGTTTACAGCCTCAGCTTTTAACGGAAGTAAGAATATTTTAGTATTTTATTTATGCAACGCTAGTTGTTATACGTAATGATAAGGGGCTGGACCCCGTATAATGTGACGGGTGCAAAATAGCCTAAGTGCTGACGAACCCAAATTTTTAAAATCAAAAAATAGAGTTAGGGAATGCCATGCAGTCACCTGCACTTTTATTGCAGATGAATGTACGACATTTTTATTTTAAGGGCCAATTGTATAAAGCAGTTGATCCTTGATTAGCCAGTAAAATTGATCTGCAGTCACACTTTGATTTTGTGTTGTATAAAAGTTGAACTGAGATTAAGTACCTGCGGTCAAAGTTAACCTGCGAATTTTCTCCGATCAGCAGACATTGACCGTAGTTCAGCTGGTGTAACATGGCTGTACTAATGAATATTTGCTTGTAAAATGTGTTGCAAGTGAACGTATGTGGCAAGATGGGGAAATTACTTCATATATCCTGTTCCCATAATAATAAACGAGAAGCATGCACAATGAGGTGAACAATGATAAATATTTCTTCAATTTTTCTTTTTTTCCATATATTGTGTGTCATTGTTATTTGCTGTTTGAAATACCGTGTATTTTTTCTTTGCTTAAAATTTGCCTTAAATGACTGCAAGAGCATATTGTTTAATTTCACGATCAGTGAGAGATGAATTGAGAGCAATCAAGTGTTGATACAAACAGAAAATATGACCTGCTTACGTTTTCTTTTTTCACATCATTGTGAAACTTGCGTTGGGATGAAGAGGGACCACAAAAATATTACCATTTTGCTTTACTGCATCCAGCCAAGTGTCATTGCAATTCTATTTTGTCCGCAGAATGGAACAGAGCATGTAACTTTGGCTGTAGTGTATACAGTATATATCTACTGCTTTATGAACTGAGCACATTGCATTTTATTTGGTAAAGCTTTCTCTCCTCCTGATATATAAACAACACATATATTCTTTTATTTCGAATATTATTTGTTTTGGGCATAATTTACATCTGAGAGGACAAACGCCAGTGTTGTTTCAATATTTCTTTCATTCAGGAAAATTCAAACTCATTTTACATTTCAGTTAATTGCAAGGAAAATTCTGAATGCTACTTACAAGAACCAATAGTCCACTGTAACACATTATCGTGTAGTCACAAAATAAATATAATATACACCTACCCACATGAACAATAGCACCAAATCCAAGTATAAGGAAGTTGTTACATCTCTTTTTAGCATTAAAGAGAAATACATTTTTTTTAAAAAAAAATTCTATTTATGCAAGCATATTTTCTCCCCTTTGCAACCGAGAACCGATAGTTGCTTTCGTTGTCAATGACAAATCATCCACATGGAACTTGCACAAGCAAGTATATGATCTAATTTACGTGATTTTACTAAATTTCCAACATGTTCAAATATTTACTACGTCCAGCACCTCAGATTTATTCTTATTCAAATATTGAATACATGCATTTTCCGCAACCGACTTTAAAATGTTTGCTGTTCAGTGTTGGGACAATTGGCAACATCACAGGCACACTAGTGACATGTCTGGATTTGCCACATTGCCAAACGTATTTCTTTGACCTAAGATCGACAAATCGACAGTTAGCTTTATACAACATGATAGATGCTTGAACTTAGTTCATTCCCAGAGCGTAGATCAAATCTGATCTCCAGTTAGTGATGTTTATACAACCGGCCCTAAGAAGCATATTCTGTAGGTTAGTGGTGTAGTTAAATCAAGTAATAATGTGAGCTTGTTGTGCAAGTGTCATTACACTGAGTGACACAATGTAAACTTGATGTTTTATTGTTCTATATAATGTAATAATTGAACCATTGTGGTGTACCATAGTCATGTGTTCTTCAGCTGGAGTTGCCTGTTTAACCACAGGTATCTGTGTACAATGCTAAAACAACAAATGAAGAAGCAGTAAGTAAGTACTTTAATTCATGAATGACCATGGTCATGTTGACTAGATTTGTGTGAAGAGCATTGCATGATAATTGCCATGTTGCTTGTTAGTTGGGTACAGGAGTAAGTTCATAGTATTTTCTTCTCTTGAACCTTGTCGAGTGTGAATGTTTGTCAAGCAACATGTTAAACTGAGCTGTTGCCAAAAAACATGTTACATTTGAGCAGACGGGCAGGTAGTTTGTTCTAGGCCAGGATAACCCTCCCATTAAACCTATCACCCCCTGTAACTAAATGAACAGTTCCATTTGTAATACAAAATATTTCCCAGATGTAAACTTGTTCATGAAGCAAGTAAATTTTCGTAGTTTCGAAGATCAGTTGCTGGCATTACATCGAACTACTGTGAAATTGACAGTATATAATTAAATTATTATCAAGAAATACTTCATTCTTTTGTGGCTAAAAAATGAGTAAAAGGTAAAATAATACGAACACCTGTGAAATTAGAGAAAATCTTTATTAATATGGAGTTGGACCACCTTGTGACTGAAGTACACTTTGTATGCAACGTGGGATGGACGCATAGAGGTCATGCACAATGTTTAAGGGAATATGGAGCCATTCCTCCTCCAGAGCAGTCTCCAATTCCGAAAGTGTGGCTGGAGGCAGACTTCGAGCACGCAGTTTGGACTCCAAATATCCCCACAAATGTTCTATAATGTTCAAGTCAGGAGACTGTGGGGGGCCATTTAAGATGTCATACTTCATCGTCATGTTCTTCGAACCATGTTTGGACAGAACCAGCAGTGTGGATAGGAGCGTTGTCGTCTTGAAAAAGAGGCCGCTCCCCAGGAAATAAAGTCTGGACAAAAGGATGGAGATGATCCCCCAGAATGCTCCGATAGTGATTGGCTTTGATCTTCCCATGCAGAAAAACAAGTGGTCCCACACCGTGCCAAGATATCGCACTCCACACCATAATGGACCCACCTCCAGGCTTCACAGTCGGCAAGAGGCAGTCAGGATGAAACGCATCTCGGGGCATTCTCCACACATAAATGTGCCCGGTGATCTGAAATAATGTGAATGTTGATTCATCAGACCTGATGACTTGTTGCCACTGCTGTGGGGACCAACTTCTGTAAGCTCTGCACCATTGGCGTCGCTTGACAGAATTAAGTGATGTCACCAACAGCTTACGAATTGCCACTCTGCCATGAATGTTTGCAGCATGGAGTTCCCTTTTGACAGTTTTGGTTGAAATGGGGTCCTGAAGATGCCTGTTCATTTCAGATGTTATCTCGGATAACGATTGCTTGTGCTTTCGGGCCACTATGCACTTCAACAGCCTCCTATCCCGAGCAGCAAGCTTTGTCTTTCGTCCACTATTGTGCTTTGAAGATGCCATCTTACCTTGTGTTGCGTACGCTGTCATAACGGCTGATACTGTGCTCCTTACACACCCCAAAAGGTTTGCGGTTTCCGTCACCATGGCTCCAGCTGAACGTGCTCCAACAATCTTGCCTCTTTGGAACTCTTGTCAGGTCTGACATTGCAGCGTCTCTTGAGAGCGTACGATAGACGAGTGCACCACCAATGACTGCTGTTGACAGACTAATACCCTTCACGGCCACTAGGTGGCAGACTTCAATGCCAGGTGGTGCTGCTGTACTGGCGATGTGAAATGTGACATACTTTTTCACAGGTGTTCGTATTATTTTGTCCCCCATCTGTATATATTTAATGCAAGGCTTATATTCTCGTTATTCACATATTAGAATTTTCGGAAGTTCTTCTCCATTAAATATTGGAGGAATTGAAAACAGGTGCCTTTTTTGTTTAACAAGACCTATGGACTAACACGTTTTCTCAAAGTGCAAAAATAATGGATGTAAAATAAAAAATAAAAATTGGGCAATCATCAGAACAGTGAATGCTCGGGACAAGATTAGTGTGAGAAAATAAATTCTTTATCATCATTAAACATAATAATACAACTACTGCTATTATTTCTATTGTTGTTATAAATTTGCGATTTTCAGCTCCAAAATGAGAGAAGTTTCCTAGCCTTTCTCCAAAGCATACTGTTTAATTAATGCACTATATAAGGCACTAACACTTATTACAAGAGATAGCCAATGGCATGTCCTGTAGCATATCAATCTGCAGGATGGCATAGTGGCAACATCAAGCCTTGTAATCAAGGGGGTTCCAGGTTCAAAACCCAGTGGAGGCATATAGTGGTTTAGATCCACTTTAAGCTGTAGTCCCAGTCCTGATTAGCCTTTCTGTGCACAAAGTGGACTTAAAAACTCAACTCAACTGAGGCATCTCATTATAGATAATCAAGTTTTGCTACTATACTAAATGAATGGCAAACCTAAAATAGGAGCCGCGGTGATCGAGTCATTAAGACTGCCACATGGAACACACAAGTTTGATTCTTGGGATTGTTTTTCAGACAATATCCCTGCAAAAGATGCTCTAGGTTTCAGCCAGTCTCTATTATAATGGCTATCTTGGGAGTAGCCTTAAGGGGGAGTAAATGAAGCTGGAGCGTGGTGATGATCACATCCGTCTCCACAATAGCCGCGATCGTCAGTGTGTGGAGCTCCCATCTCAACTCTGTGCACTTGTTGCAATGTGCAGGAAAAGGTAGACACTTTACCTTTTTAAAAACAAAATGTGAAGGTAACAAAGAGATTACAAATTTCAGATAAACTGTTTGATAAAATCCAGAAAGACTTGTATGACAGCAGTTATCTTTTTAAAACAAGCTTATTTTTTTTTAACACAGCATTTATGTCGAAGATGAATGATGAGGCTTTGAAATAGATTATGTAGCAAAGACACATTCATACCTTACTCAGGATTCGAACCTAAAACCTCTGGGCCAAAGCAGAGAGTTTGTCATTTTGACAAGTTGTACAGAAATATATTATAGGTGCCGATAGAATATATTCTAAATTTCAAAGATTGTATGAACTTATTTCTATTCCCAACTGTGAGGGTTGTACAATCAGTAAGGTACCAAGACCACATTTACATATTGATTGCCTTATTACTTGAACAACCCTCGTACACGTAACACTGACTGAGTACATCCCATGTGAAGGGATGCATGAATAGTTCTTGGCTTTTCTAATATTAACTTTTTCAGGTGACAAAATAGCGGCGATTCAAAGGCGGAAAACTTCTTCGGTGGGACGAATTGCGAAACTGTCGCTGTGGACTTTGTTGGTGCTATCAGTGTTCATCATGAGGTGAAAGCAGACTGCCATGGTAAAACTATTGTTATTGCTCAACAAAGCAGCCCTCAGGGAAAAAACTCTTCACTAAAAAAATTACATCATGTTCTTCTCAAGATCAGTTACATCATCATTATCAAGAAATGTTGACAGTGATCAGAAAGTGTGTTGACTGTTGAACGAACATACAGTTGGTCTGTGGTTGATTTACGGGTTATAAAAATCATGTACAATTACACTGTTTATAAGTCCAAACTTTTTAAATTCTTGTTTTCTATAAACTGTTCATTTATATATGAAAAAGAGACAATTATAATGATAGCTCATTGACTGCATTACTGTTGGTTCAGATATGTAATTCTAACCCTGTAATGTTCTTTTTTAAAAGATTAATACAGAGTTTATGATATTTTACCAAATCGGCATTTCCTTCTTTCAAAACCTGTGTCAAAGAGTGTGTAGTTAGTTGAAAACAACTTTTTTTACTAAGAATATATATATTGTTATTTTATCATTACATGAGATATAAACTTCATTCTTTATTTAGCTTATTTCTAACATTTGTGTAAAAAGCTATTCACCCAAAGCAAATAATGTCAAATTAACGCAAAATTAAAGATTTCTAAAACAAAAATTACCTCCAGCTGATGACAAAAGGAAGTTCCTAATTATTATTGTTATGTAAATTATTATTATGCATTAATTTGCACAGAAACTGTCAATGCAAAACTTATTCACCACAATTAAAACCTATTTCAGTGGAATTAAACTTTATATTATGCAACAAATGGAACGCAAAGTATTTGGTTAGTTTAATTCCAATGCTTGAAAATCAATTTTAATTTTACTATACAAATAAAGCGTCTGACTACCATGCTCAAGGTCCCGGGTTCGATCCCCGGCCGGTTCAAATCCGGGAACTTTTCTAACGGTGAAAGCGGTCCCGGCACCCACCCAGCGTCGAATAACATGGGTACCTGGGGGAAACCCTGGGGGGTAAAGGCGGTCAGGGGCGTGATGCTGATCACATCACCCCCACTCACGACCGGATCAAGAAAGTGTGGGGCGTTACCCCCACACCCCCTATACGCCTTCATGGCGTGATGCTATGCACAGGGGAGCACTTTACCTTTACCTTTTTATACAAATAAAGCTCATTTCATTTTAGAACTTGACAACTTTTCAATTTATAGGTTCAAATCCCAGTCTGGGCATAATGTTCATAATGTTCATCAATTTCATATAACCCATTCTGATCTTCACTATTAGCCAAAAGTGAAAGAAAAGCAAATCAATAAATTTACTGTCTACAGCTGAAGAAAAAACTGTTTCATGAAAAAGTGCCTTTATACAGTGACACCTTGATTTGCATTCCCAGACACATTTTCCCCATCATACCTTCAATCTTCAGGGTACCAAGAGAGGAAAAAGCTACATAATTTTCCTGGATTTTAAGTTTTTAATGTAAAATCGGGGTTACACTGTACTGACTCGTGCCTTTTGGAGCACATAATCTGGATTATAATACAACAAAATGTCTTGCATTCCTTCAAAAAAATATCAGGAAACAGTGGCCACAAAGAGCTCTCCATGTTTCAAGAAAGACCTTTTGCGGGACTTTTATTTTCGTGGTGTTTGTTTTCGGTTCCTGTTTCCTGATTTTAATGCACGTGACCTTTGAGAGAACACCCAAAAAGCTCGCTTTCACGTAGTACACTTCGGTAACTGCAGTCTTGCAAGCCAATGAGGGCCTGGTGTGTGGACCTACAGTTTGGGTACAAATAGCCCAAGTGCTTATGCACCCACAATTTTGACTTCAATTAATTCAATTCAATAATGCACATAAAACTATGTGCTTTAGTGCACAAGGCATATTTTCACATTAGATGTAGTTCATTGGTAAAACCACCTCAGAGGTACGAGCTTGAAAAAATCGAAAGCACAAAACGACAAATGAAATTGCGGTAAACGTTTTCAACAGCACAAAAATTACTACAAGTTGTTAGACAATTTATTCATAGAAGATATCATCGTACGTAAGACATAAATAACAATCACGCAGACTACACTTTATTAATGCCATAAAACTGGCAACAATGCACTTTTTTATAAATATAACAATCTTGATCACTACCAGCAAAAAGGCAAGCTATACTCATTTATACCCTTCATGGAAAATATATATAACACATACAAAAACTGAGAAAAAAAATAATAAAAAGTTTGTACCCTGAGTATATAAATCACTCTAGCATGTTACAGAATTTTTTCTTCATTACTTCTCTTCGTTTTGTGGCGTGAATCAGCTTTTTGCCAATTTAATAACTTCCTCTCAGAGGACATCAATAGGATTCACTTGAACATAGCAAATTAACTTCATTGTCTTCCCTAGTGGGTCACAAGACAATTTCCCTTGCATGCATCTATTTTGAAAATCAAACATTTTCAGTTATAGATATAGTACCATCATCAGAAGCTGTGTGTGCACGTTAGTGAAATCTCTAATTTGCCTTCTTGAAGATTGTTTCTATTTCATGTTAGAATGTCGCCATGTAGAGAAAATAGAAATGGGATAAATTTACATTAACAAGCAAAACTAGCAAGCTACGTTGTATACACGGAAATCAATAATGCTGAGTATTTAAAGTTTAGTGTCAAGTGAAAAGTACTGGTGTAAGAAATAGTGTGGTAAATAATGAAAAGTTAATAATTTAACATTTGGTTAGTTTATACAGTGGAACACAGATTTGCACTCCCAGACTTTTTCATTTTATGTTTCTTCACTTTGGTCCTTGGTCAAAATAAAACCAAGGGTTCACTCCATATGAATAAAGGTATGTACATATTTTTTACATCAACTTTAAATATTCAGCCCTTATTTTGCTCATACATTGCCGTAACATATTTTTATTTATTAGTGTAAATTTCCCAAAGAATTATTTTTCTACAGATTCCGTTTTGATACCAAACAGATTGGATGCAAAATAATCGTGTATTATTTTGTATATAAAAAGTGGCTATGTAAACATTAAGAAATTTTTATATAGAAGCAATTCTTATTAAAGAAGACCAAAAAGAGATTTCATTTAAAAAAATATGGTAGTTCTCAGTGTTACTTTATGTTTTTGCTTGGTTCAAAACCAGAAAACTCTAATTATACGCATCAATTTACCACGATGTTTGCTTTAAATATTTGAGAATTACATCAGAATATTACATGTTACATTATCACAAAATTCAGTTTTTTTCACACAAAACTGGTGCAAAACAAAAATAAATTTAGAATTTTGCATGATTTCCAGGATAATTTGACTCCTCAAAAATGTCTTACAGCATTTTCTTAGGAGTCCGTGAAAGATCACAATGCCGGAAAAGTATCGGTAAATAAATTCCAACCGATACTTTCTGATACTGATGCCACTGATATCGGCCAATAACGATACATCTGCATCGGTTCGGCTCGCCACTAGTTATTCCACATCTGTACATCCCTATTACAAATGTGAATAAATATGTATTTTCCAGTACTAGGAGTGAGACAGTATCTTGTGTCAGATGGTAAGAATGGCTTGAGGCTTGTGTCAAAACATGAGGTGATGATAAATTTCATGAGCCATAGTAAGTGTGGATTTCATAATATTACTATTAATTGAACTGATAGCTTTCATTTGCCCATCCTTGTTTGACCTTAATGGGGTTTTAACATAACCTCTCTTATACAGTACTACATAATGCTGAAAATGTTTGAGGATTTCTAAATAAGATACACATAACGAACATTCTGTGCATTTCTTTGGCTTACACCATTTCATGAACGGATATGACATATTTTCTCTGCAGTGAACGAGTACTACACCCTCCTGTTGTATAACCTTCACAGCCTGCAGTGAGAATTATGCAAAAAAAAATAGTATCAACAATGCTATAAGCGCTAACCCAACTCTCAACTGATATATATAAGCTTTCCACCATTAGAAGGCAAGATAAACAGACTAGAAAAAACATAAAGCAGGATTTCACTACAATTTTTGTAACTTTTTTACCATATAATTTCAGTGTCATTACAATAAATAATATACTGATAGTATAGGTTACTCACCACGGCAGAGAAAATAATATGTATGTACATTCATTATCTTTGGTATATTCTGCATAGAGGAGATTGATCACGCTGGACTTGTTACCTGAAAAAGAAGAAAGATAACCAGAAACCTTATTTTTCTTTCTGAAAACCAGAAAAAAGCAAAATCTGACTAATATCTCACTGTATTTCTCCAAGTTAACCAGGAACTGATTTTCTATGTGTAAGTACCAACACCTGAATGCTAGAATTACAAATTATAGCTTGTTTTGTTCAGTACAAACTAGGTTATAAGCCAAAAAAAAACAATTTTCATTTATCAAGTTGAAGAAGAACATGAAAGTAAAAAAATGCACTTTTTTTTTTTACAAAATTTGAAACTTGTCGGGGCCCCAAGTAGCCAAAGCTAGGATGTGAGGGTTCAAAACGATACCTGCATATTGCATTAAATGTTCCATTCTCATTACAAGAATTGTGCATGTACTGGTGGTGCTCTTGGAGAAAAATGTATTTTCTAATGTAAAAGGCATGTTTGTTTTTGATGGAAAATTTAAAATCCTTTATATAGCCAGAATGAATTGAAACTTTACTAATTGCTAATGAGATCCTCAAGGCTCATGTACCACTCTCTGAACATTGCCTGAATTAAAGTATGTTCCCAAAGTTGAATGCCACATCCAGCCTTAGTTCCGAAATGTGACATTTGTGTCGCATCCGGCATTTAAGGGCTAAATGCACTATAAGTAGAAATTATATTCAATAATTTCAAACACTTCTTGTCAGCAGTTTGTAAACACAGTACACATACTGGCTGTAAGTTCTTACCTTTGTTAGTAAATTGCTTCAAAATGCCTGCTGGAAAGTTGAGGCCGATGCCAAAAGGTTAATGGCTGCAAACTCCTGGATGTCTTCCGACACTGTCACTGTCACCTGCTGAGTTTCCTCCGGGAGACTGGAGTTGGCAACCCCTGTTACAACCATCTCTCTCCCGACATCCAACGACTGGTCAGCATGAAGTAGGACAGTGTATTTTGCTGCACAAAATAATTGAATACTTAGTTTCTTTTCAAATAATAATATGATAAATATCAGAACTCAAAACAACTTATATTAATCTTTACATACAACAACATATCCAAATTTCATCTGGTTATTCAAAATTGTGAAGTTCTTTGTGATACTGCTGCAAGTTTTAAAGATCCAAAGTTCATTTTAAGTCTGCTTTGTGCTAAGATAGGCTTATTGAAACTAGACTGAAAGTTTCAAGTGGAATAATAAAGCACGGTGCAATTTGTCTTTTTGAACCCAGAACCCCTTCATTACAAGGTGGCAATGCTGAGTTGACAGCAGAGTTGATTTCCAACCATACATAACGTTTTACAGCAGATTAGAACACTTATAAATATTACAGAGTAAGCACTTCATTCAAACTGTGTTCTATTTTAAAATGTTCATAAGCTCACAGAATATTAAATGTAATAAGAATTTTTCCATATTAAGATTTCATAAATTTGTAACAATGCACTACAGTCATGATCACTGAACATTCTTATTTACATTTTGATACATATGCTTTTAAAGGATTTACATATCTTAGAATCAGTAACAATTGATTGTGGAATTTCATTATTTTCATTTGTTGTTCATGTAGCAATACAAGATAAAAAGTTATGCTTGCTGTTTTGTTCATATTATTATTAAAATGTTATGTGAACTGTATTTAGTTATTTATTGAGAAAATTCCAGATACAGCACAGGTGCCCATTTTACACTGAAATTGTCAACAATGAAAATGCAATAATAATAATAATTATTATTATTATAATAATAAGCAAAAAATATTAAAAAATAATAATTAAAAGTAACAAAATAACACAAAGAGAATAGCAAATTGACAAAAAAATAAGTAAAAGATGGCACTATTTGATATCATTTACAAACATTTCTTCTAACAGAGGACCAAAAGGCAAACTTAAGAGGAAAATATATTGATTCTTGATGCAACATGACAAGGTGCTGTATCTGGCTCACGAAATGTTCATGCCACAATAAATTAAACATTATTTATTTTCAAAATCCATTTTCATCACAAAATTGATGCCAAATTAATGAAAATTACACATTTTGCCCACCCTGCAAGATACACAGATTCTGGAAAACTATCAGCCATCAGAGATTTAATATGAATTAATCGGTATTGTACGCCCTACTATCCAAGCATCTTATAGACTGAACTTGTACAGAATGAGGACCTGAACAGTTCACGAAACACACACATAACGTAGTCTTGTTATACCTGGTTCTTGGGACGAGGCACACTGAGAATCCTGCACTTGGTTCCTAATTGAATTAACAAGTTGTTCTGTCATGTCGTCCTTTGCAGATCGTTCATGGCTCTTTATATGCTTGTAACATGCAGACATCTCTGCAAAGCCTGAAAGAAAAAGAAAAATGAATCATCAAACTGAAAAGGAAAAGTGCCAAATTATTGAAAAAAGACAAAAATCGGTGTTAAAATTGCACACTGCAATACATATAATAAATGAAATTGTATTTTTATTTTGTTTATATTTAGCCAGATTTGGCTAACTGCAATGATAAGGTTCAGTGGCATTATGATGAAATTATGAAGATTTCTCTTTATTGATTTGGGTTATTTTAGTTTGCTTTTTAGCCACTTTTGGCTAATCATGAACATGAATGAACATATGGAGAAATTGATGAAGGAACACTCACAAAGAGCACCCACGCCAGGATTTGCACATGGTAACTTCAGTGGCAAGATCAAAAGTCGACCAGCCACCACATTGGCTACATAATAATTGATTATTTTCTTGTAGTTTACGGTTATTACAAGCATAAGAAAACAAGTTTTTCTTTGTGACGTTTCAGGAGAACACACGCTCCCTTCATCAGACATTTATTTTTACAGTGCTCAAATAAAGTTTTGCATATTCAGGGTTTGTGATCATTTTATTGTACTAGATACATGGAATCATATTCGAGAGTACAGGGGAGACATACAAACAGAAAGAAAACAGTGCATCCATGCAGAAGAAACAAAATCACACCAGAATCACAAGATGGAAAATGTGGGATGCGAAACACAGAAGAAAGGCAGTGCAATACCGTGTACCTACGGCTCGCAGGCATGCTTGGGATCAACAGATGGGAGTTCAGTACCGTGTATAGCCACCTCGAGCCCAAAGGCATGCTTGAACACGACGGGGCATGCTAAGGATAAGAGCCTTCAATTTTTCCTGAGGAAGACTGCCCCACTCTTGAATGGCAGCCTGCCGCATTTGCACCTTGTTCACAGGAAGATTTTCGCGGCTGACAATTGCTTGCTTCAGGTGTCCCCATGCATGTTCCACACAGTTCATGTCTGGAGAATACGCCGGCCACACCATGCGTCGAATGCCATGCATATCAAGGAACTCTTGAACCACTCTGGCTCAATGTGGTCGAGCGTTATCATCCACCAGCGTGAAGCCATCCCCCACAGTTGTAGAGAAACCTGGTACCACGGATTCGAGAATAGCATTTCTGTACATCAGACCAGTCATGTGACCCTGGAGAGGAATCAGGGGCGTACGTCAACCAAACATGATTCCACTCCAAAACATGATGAAGCCTCCCTGATGCTCATGACATTGCTGGATGAAGGGCTTGTTCAATCTCTCATCTGATGATCTCCAAACACTTATGCTTTTGCTTAACGGGTGCAAACTGATGGTGACCTCATCTGTAAGGAGCGTGTGCTCCCACTGTTCCTGACTCCATGCGCTGTGCATTGTTGCCCACCTTACACGTTCTCTCTTATGGTGTGGTTTCAGAGGAACCTTGGGTATGGGTATTCTTGACGTCAATCCTTCCTCATGAAGTCGATTCCGCACTGTCTGATTGAAAATATTCGCTCCTGAGGCCCTCCGCAGATCCTGGCACAAACTGTTAGCATTTGCAGTGGGTCTACGACGTGCTGGAATCACCATGTACCGATCTTCCCTGCATCTTGTTTTGCATCCTTGGTCAATCAGCAACTGATTGTGTCTCACTGAACTTTTTCCACACTCGAGAGACATCACTTTGGTTCACTCCAACACAGGAAGCGACGTCCACTTGGCGATATCCCTCTTGCAGCAGCGTTACATTTCGAATGCGGTCCATAGCAGAAATGGTTTTCCACCCGCTCTCTGTGCAGTTTCCAACTCACAAGAGCGGATAAGACATGGACAATGCCTTCCATCGGGCTGTTTTCAAATCTGCTCAGAGGTCATGTGGCAACTACTGCCCTCTATCTGCTGAACATCAAACTCACTTGGGGCATTATGTCAGTTTCTATCTCGGGCATTGCTCACATAATGAACATTGTATACCTTTTGGGGATATCGCGACTCAAACCGCATGCAATCATAATATGCAAAACTTTTTTTGAGCACCATATTTTGACTAAAGATGCAGTTATAACAATGGTTAGCAATTTTTTAAATAAAAAGAATCCCTTATATAATGGATGTTGTCAATGTTACATTGTTGTAATATAGCAATCTAACTGTGAAAAGAAGCAGTCTGTTTTATTTTGATTTCAGATAAAAAATTTTGATCACATTATTTCTTATTTAAAATTATGAATCCCAAATATCATCACGTAATTCAAACTCATCATTGTTTTCACAAAGTTTCTTGATGTTTTCTGTTACATTAAATTTTAAAGATGGTGGCTTACTCCATTTGTGAAAAAGAAAACTCCACACTGGATCTATGTTACCATTTTCATTATTTATATAATAATAATCTTTTAATAATCCGTCGCGCAACAGCCCATGAAGGGCCTAGGCGTACCTACCGACTGCCGGTCTCCCTCCCACGCTTTCCTTCGTCACCTCTAAGCGTGGAGATCTTCAACCAGTATTGGAATAGTCGGGAGGTCAGCCCAACGTATCCCCAGCCGTTATAGTAGGTCTCCGTGACCAGATTACGCTCACTCACTCGGAGCTCCCCAATTTCCTCACGATGGTTGGTTGCCACCGGCCCTATACGTAGGCCGAATAAATTCCGACCAGAGCCGGATTCGAACCTACGCCGTCCCGCAGCGAATGATCTCAAGACGAGTGAACGCCTTAACCTGCTCGGCTTAATTAATAATAATAATAATAAATGTAAACTACAAGAAAAAAATTCTACAATGCAAGCAATGCGTACATACAAGAAAAACTATAATAATTGTTGCTGAGACAATATTGAATTGTATAATTTGAGATAATGGAACTTGTAGAAGAATTGGTAAATATAGTTTTACTAGATTTTTTTTTTTTAAATAAACAACTTAAATAGAACAATGTTGCTGTACGTACATAGATCCAGCCGACACTTGACGTAATGCATACCTTCTGAAGATTGAAGTTTCCTTCATTTGGTGGTATGGCTGTTGTATGTATTTCATATTTTTAACTTGATGGGTTTCCATGTGGCTACATAATTAGCTTCTCACGTTTGTGCAAGTGGTTTGGGTGAGGATTCTAAACTCAATGTGTTTGCCCAGCATTGTATGTAAAAAAATATATATATATTGTTACCATTTTTATGACATTTGGCCTTAAGGTGACACCGTATGGTGAACTGAGGAAAACAAATGGTTTTGCTTGGAATTTTATATTGATTATTTTCACTACTAACAGACCAAAGGTTGAAAAAGGGCATTGTAACATTATTCACCATACTAACAACGTATATCTAAAACTAAAATAATTCCAAGCAAGCGTAAAGTATATTTTTTTACCTTTTCCACAGTATTTACATTCATAAGGCTTCAGTCCATAATGCCTGTTCATATGTTCATTAAGTGACTGCTGACGAGTAAAAGGCTTTCCACAGAGTTCACATACAAAAGGCCTTTCACCAGTATGTGTCCTTCTATGTCTTTCCATGTCACCTGAAATACATAAATATTTCATTATTAACAGTATAAAGTCATTAAGAAACAATGGAGTGTTACATACTTGTAACTAACTAACTAACTAACTAACTAACTCTCTAGCCTTCTTAAACCCGAAGGTTCATGGCTGCAGCAACACAGGCCTTCCATCTGTCCCTATCTTGAGCAAGATCTATATACTCTTTTCCATCCCTACCAATTTCCCTTAGGTCCACCTCAACGTTGTCCCTCCATCTTCGTCTTGGCCTTCCTACTGGTCCCTTACCATCAGGTTTCCCAACAAGAATCCTGTAAACTCTTCTTTCCTCTCCCATTCGTGCCACACGGCCTGCCCATCTAAGTCTTCTTGATTTAATCATTCTAATAATATCTGGACATGAATACAAATTATGTAGTTCTAAATTATGTAACCTTCTCCACTCACCTGTCTCCACATCCCTTTTAGGTCCAAAGATTTTCCTAAGGATCTTATTTTCAAATACTCTCAATTTATGTTCCTCTTTCAATGTAAGGGACCAAGTTTCGCACCCATATAATACTACAGGCAAAATTACTGTTTTGTATATTTTAACTTTTAGTTTCTTAGATATTAAACGAGAAGACAAAAGTTTATGAAGAGAGAAGTAACATGCGTTTCCTGAATTAAGCCTACTCTTTATTTCCTCTTTAATATAATTTTCACATGTTAATATTACTCCTAAGTATTTGAATTTGGAAACTGGTTCAAACGAGTTGTTATCAATAATTAGATTTTGATTATTACCTAACACTTGGTTTCGGCCTGTAAGCATATATTTAGTTTTCTCTTTGTTAACTTCCAAACCTATCTCTTTAGCAGTTTTGAAAAATATTTTAGCATTATTCTTAATTGTATTCACATCATCCCCCAGTACGTCTACATCATCTGTATATGCTAACAACTGAGTCACACCATTTAATTTTAGTCCTTCTTTAGTTTCTTTTACCTTCCTAACAGCATATTCTAAGGCAAAATTAAAGAGCAAATGAGATAATGCATCTCCTTGTTTTAACCCATCATGAATTGTAAATTTGTTAGACACATTAATACCCACACGAATTTTACTTTCTGTTTCACTGGTGCATACTTTTATCATACTAACAAGCTTCTTAGGTATTCCAAACTCGACTAATATATACTTGTACATGTAAAATTACACAGCAAAGGAATTTTGATTTTTCTACATTTTCCTACACTTTCACAAGGTCTGGTTGTTCTGGAAGTTATGCAAAATTCAAAGTCACATTAATTTTCAATATGATGTAAAAAGGCTGTATTTTGTTATTACATAACAGGTATTTTTATATTCTGAAGTAATTTTTTTAATATTGGGTTGGCAACTAAGTTCCCGCCGTTTTTTTTAATTGGAAAAATCTCTATGACATTAAATACATTTTTTTCACGAAGGTGTACATCATGCGAAAGAGAATATATTGTTCTACCTAAATTTATGTTTCATTGTTACTAAGACACATTTTTTTGTTATTTACAGTTCATTAAAATGGAATGTCAAGTTGAGAAGAATGAGCATTTTCGACACCTCCTTTTTGCCTTTAATCAAGGTTCTAAAGCCGCAGAAGCTGCTCGCAACATTTGTGCTGTGTATGGAGTGGGTGCTATAGCTGAAAGAACCACCCGTGATTGGTATGCGAAGTTCAAAAAAGGAAATTTTGACCTCAAAGACGCATCTCGTTCTGGCCGTCCAGTTGAGTTCGATGAAGAGCGATTGAACCACTTGTTGCATGATTTTTGTTGGTGACACTTAAAGTATGAGGCACCCATGCTCCACACTTCTGAACCTTTCCCATCGAGTGAAGATGCTTCTCTACAGTAGTGTGGGAGCAACCCATTGTCTCTGCCAGTTCGCTTGTTGTTTGACACGGATTTTCATGCAACAAGTGGTTCAATCGCTCTTCATCGAACTCAACTGGACGGCCAGAACGAGATGCGTCTTTGAGGTCAAAATTTCCTTTTTTGAACTTCGCATACCAATTACGGGTGGTTCTTTCAGCTATAGCACGCACTCCATACACAGCACAAATGTTGCGAGCAGCTTCTGCGGCCTTAGAACCTTGATTAAAGGCAAAAAGGAGGAGGTGTCGAAAATGCTCATTCTTCTCAACTTGACATTCCATTTTAATGAACTGTAAATAACAAAAAAATGTGTCTTAGTAAGAAAGAAACATAAATTTAGGTAGAACAATATATTCTCTTTCGCATGATGTACACCTTCGTGCCAAACATATTTAATGTCATAGAGATTTTTCCAATTAAAAAAAACGGCGGGAACTTAGTTGCCAACCCAATATTATGAATCAATTTTGTTAAAATTTCAAGCATCGGTATTGGCTGAAATTGGTACAAGATATTGGGTGAAATGGGTACAAGGTATTGGGTGAAATCGGTACAAGGTATTGGGTGAAATTGGTACAAGGTATTGGGTGAAATGGGTACAAGGTATTGGGTGAAATGGGTACAAGGTATTGGGTGAAATCGATACAAGGTATTGGGTGAAATCGGTACAAGGTATTGGGTGAAATTGGTACAAGGTATTGGGTGAAATTGGTACAAGGTATTGGGTGAAATTGGTACAAGATATTGGGTGAAATTGGTACAAGGTATTGGGTGAAATTGGTACAAGATATTGGGTGAAATCGGTACAAGATATTGGGTGAAATCGGTACAAGATATTGTGTGAAATTGGTACAAGGTATTGGGTGAAATTGGTACAAGGTATTGGGTGAAATTGGTACAAGGTATTGGGTGAAATTGGTACAAGGTATTGGGTGAAATTGGTACAAGGTATTGGGTGAAATTGGTACAAGAATTGTTTGAAAGTGATAGTTTTTATACCTTTCAACTCAATTTAAACTCCACATCTCATTCTTTTCTCCCAACCCTGAAGGATTGAGATCCATTGGAAATTCGGAAGGGAAAACAAGGTACGTGTTGTAATTTTATCACAGTTTTTAGTATGTTGTCAACATGTGTCATGAAATAGCACCTCTTTCTTTATAGTTGCATTTTGCAGTTGCTCGATGTTTGGTCTTCATTAGATATTCTTCTGATACAATCATAAGGTACTAAAGAGCATAGGAGTTTTGGATAAGAAGGTATGGATAAAAATTGGGCATGATGTGTTGTTGTCTGTTGGAGAAGAATCATTATAAAGTGCATTATACATGTTTTTTTTTTTTTTACAAATTAGTAATTAATATCGTAATGCTGACAATTGGGAAGAACTTTAACCAAACATAATTGCACTGGAAAAGAACACATGAAGCCGAGTGTAAAGGTGAAAGAAGAAGCAGTTTCAGCAATGTTAGTAGATTTACTCACCTTTTGTAAGGAATTTGGCAGGACAGATATCACAATCAAACTTCCGAACTCCCGCATGCCTCTGGGTGTGAAGACGCAGCTGAGACCTTTGCCGGAAGCTCTTTCCACACAGTTCGCACAAGTGGGTCTTCTGGTTCAAATGCATCGCCATGTGAGTCTGCAGGATGCCACTCTGTGCGAAGCGCTTGAAACAGACTTTACACCTGCAAGAAAGAAAATATTGGCTCCTTACAAGGAAAGTTCTGTGTATATTTCCACCATAACAACAGAGAATTGATACACAAATTCATGATGAAAGTTGTGTGAATTACTCACAAATTTAATATAAATATATTAATAACTTACGTTTTGCGAGTATCTAGGTAACTCCTGCAACGTTTCGGGATGCAACTGCTCCCTTCCTCAGGCTGCTCACGTTTAGGTTATGTATAAATCATAACCACGTCAAACTCTTCATAGATACAGGATATAGGATTGGTAAAAGGTGTGTGGTTAAAAAACAATAAAAATCTACAACCCAATACAGGTGCACGTCAGACTACCATGCTGTTTCCCGGATTAGTAACTGCTCCTTGGAATGTTAAAACTTTAAAACTGTGAATAGCCACAGTCCGCATGTGCTGCAATACTCCTTATACATTTATACATAACCTAAACGTGAGCAGCCTGAGGAAGGGAGCAGTTGAGTCCTGAAACGTCGCATGAGTTTTCTAGATACTCACAAAACGTAAGTTATTAATATATTTATAGAGAATTGATAGGATAGGTTTGCTTACATAGGTTGAACTTATATTGGTACATCAATAATATTGCAATCTGCAAGTGTGGCGATTTTAATTACCGATACCACTATTCCTGCAAAGTGTGCAGAAGTATCACTATTTGTGTTCATTAGTAAAATCATGTTTCCAGCACCATGGTGTCAGGCTTTGGGCTCGGGACATGTGTTGGTTCAAGTCTCCTGGGGAGAAGCGTAACAACTTTTCTCCTGAAATTTCGGCCAGTGTACGGAACCGGTGGCTACCCACGATGCTGAGGAAATTGGTGAACTACGAATGAGTAGCGAAACATTGTCATGGAAACCTACGACGACGACTTGGGGTTCATCATGCTGACCACGTGTCATCCCGTAACTGGTTGGATGATTGCCCACCACCGCTGAGGCAAGTGGGTGTGAGGCCGACAGTTGGTAGGTAGACCCTGGCCCTCAAGGGCTGTTGTGCCACAGGTTATTATTTATTTATTATTAGTGAAATCATGTGATACAAACTGACATCTTTAAAAATGAAAGTTACAGTTAATTCTCAGTTTTTGGTGTTTCAGGGAACCAAGGTAAAAAATTCGTAAAAATCTGCAAACATTTTAACAGATTGGTTCAATGGGACCATTAAGATTGAATGTACAGAGTGGGGAAAATGTAAAATTCAGAAACATAAAATTGCATTTACACAGTAATTTCTAGCATTTTGTAGGTTAGGTGCGTATTACTCACAATTCCAGAATATCAAAAAAAGGACGTTAAAAACTGTACTTACGTATGCGAGTATGTTGTTCCAATATTTCTTACTGTAGAACGACGTTTCGGAGATTAACTATCCCCTTCTTCAGGTTCGTATGAAAAAACTAGGTACTTAGCATAGTACCACGTCGAAATGTAATATAAGGATTGTGGACAAGGGTTGGTGTGGATACATTTAATTTCATATAATTACATATAATTTCCTCAAAAAATGGGACAAAGCCTGGAAGATTGAACCGAATATCGGTTTCCACGTCACTCCGGAAGTTATCCAAGCTGCCCGGGAAGAACGTGAATTTACGTTGGATTTGTGACGTGATAAGGGGAAATGAGAAAATAAAGGGGAGAGGAAAACATTCGTGGAGAACTGACCTTCATGTAGATTTGGAAGCACAGTTGGGTAGGAATGGTTGAACCTGCAAGTTGTATAGTGATACATGCAGGTTTTTTAGTTTTTTAACATTTTTAACATGAGAATAGGTTTATTGTGCAAGTTTTTTTTAGTGAACGACAAGCTTTTTATATACCTCTAGGGCGAGGATATAATATTTTAAATGTATCCACACCAACCCTTGTCCACAATCCTTATATTACATTTCGACGTGGTACTATGCTAAGTACCTAGTTTTTTCATACGAACCTGAAGAAGGGGATAGTTAATCTCCGAAACATCGTTCTACAGTAGGAAATATTGAAATACTCGCATATGTAAGTACAGTTTTTAATGTTCTTTTTTTATATACAGTAATTTCTATTATTAAGTACATATTTAGTTTTATGAATGGAAGATATAATTTTCATATCCTTGTACTGGACATAATAATTCAGGATAGTAATTTTTCTAAAGTGAAATGTATCGCAGTCATTTAGTTACATTCATTTTAAAGAGGTGAATGAACCACATACATTTCTCATGTAAAATTTGCAATTTTATTTCAGATATGTAGAATATCAGCCATTGGCACTAGTAAATTTTATATTAATACTTCATCAGTATCATTAAAAATTTGACACTGGTCCATTCCTAATTATAATGGAATAATCAATAAGGTGGAACGTTGATTATATAACAACTCATCATACAGGAATATGTATATATAATATAATATATAATCTGTGAATTTTTTTCTCAAGTTTTGGCTTTACTGAGACCAGAATGGTGGAATATATAAAGTGGGAAAGGTTAAAAATCTGCAAGTATAAAATTTGGATTCCACTGCATATACAAAAACTTTCAAGTGTTATTCTGGCACATATTATTTCTTTAAACACAATCAACTGTGTCTCGGCTGTCATTTAGTGATTAAACCAGGTTCTACAGCATGTTTTAAAAGTCCCGAAGGCTTCTAAAAAACTATAACTTAAAGTAATAGGTTTATCACAGCGAAATATTGTTTTATACGTGGATGAAAATTTAAAATTTTGTTCTGTCGACACTGCTTAACGATGTGTGTGCAGGCAATCACGTGATTCCAAGATAGTGTCAATGCAGAAAAAAAGAGGACCCACACATTGGCCAGCAAGGTCGCCAGACCTTACACCTTGCAATTACTGTGTGTGGGGACATGTCAAGACCAAGGTCCATGCACAGTAACCGACAGACGTTAATGACCTGAAGTTCAAGATACGTGACGTGATTCACAACATTCCGGACGAGCACCATCAGAACGCAATTCTCGGATTCAAACTAAGATTGCAAGCTAGTTTGGACATGAATGATGCCCAGCTGGAGATCTGGTAATGAACCAAACCACATCAAACATTAATTTTAAAGTTTTCTCTGTGTAACAAACAATATTTCGTTGTAGAATTATTTTCCTGTAGTTTACGATTATTACAAGCATAAGAAAACAGTTTTTCTTTGTGATGTTTCAGGAGAACACACACTCCTTTCATCAGACATTTATTTTCATTTTGACTAAAGATACAGTTATAACAATGGTTAGTAATTTTTTAAACAAAAAGAATCCATTATATAATGGAACTTAACTGTGATAAGAAGCAGTCTGTTTTATTTTTTAAAAAAAATCTGAAATAAAAATAAAACGACTGCTTCTTTTCACAGTTATGTTGCTATGTTACAACAATGTAACATTGACAACATCCATTATATAAGGGATTCTTTTTGTTTAAAAAATTACTAACCATTGTTATAACTGTATCTTTAGTCAAAATTAAAATAAATGTCTCATGAAAGGAGCGTGTGTTCTCCTGAAACGTCACAAAGAAAAACTGTTTTCTTATGCTTGTAATAACCGTCAACTACAGGAAAATAATTCTACAATGCAAGCAATGCGTACATACAAGAAAAACTAATATTTCGTTGGCTCAGTCGGTAACGCGTCTGACTACCATGCTCAAGGTCCCAGGTTCGATCCCCGGCCGGTTCAAATCCGGGAACTTTTCTAACGGTGGAAGCGGCCCCGGCGCCCACCCAGCGTCGAATAACATGGGTACCTGGGGGAAACCCTGGGGGGTAAAGGCAGTCAGGGGCGTGATGCTGATCACATCACCCCCACTCACGACCGGATCAAGAAAGTGTGGGGCGTTACCCCCACACCCCCTATACGCCTTCATGGCATGGTGCTAAGCACAGGGGAACACTTTACTTTTTTACTTTTTTAATAAACCTATTATTTCTCTTGTAGTCTATGGTTATTACAAGCAAAAAAACTCAGTTTTTCGTTGTGACGTTTCAGGAGAACACATGGTCCCTTTATCAGATATTTATTTTTATTTTTCTAAACTAAACCGTAGACTACAAGAGAAGTAATTCTACAATGCAAGCAACATGTACATAGAAGGAAAAAAAGTAATAAACCTATTACTTTAAAAGTTATTGGTTTCAGAATCCTGCGTGACTTCTAAAACACACTGTATTATACAGGTAAGTTTTGTAACATACAATGTTGTACAATATTCCTTGAGCATTTCCACGTGAGATATACAAAAACAGAATACTGGTAGTAACATAAGAATACTTACTGGTATGGCTTTTCACCCGTATGCCTGCGCATGTGAACCTTAAGAGACTTCTTCTCCGTAAACCTTCCACCACACTGCGTACATTCCCATGGCTTCTCCCCGCTGTGGGCCTTTATATGGCGTTTCAAGTTTCCCTTTGTACTAAATTTAGCATCACATTTGTCACAAGGGTATGGCTTTTCCCCCGTATGCCTCCGTCTGTGGACTAAAGTTGATTATTAATTAACAAACTAAGATCTACGCGTTAACTGGTAGTGACTTTGTATGTTCACAAAGCATGAAAAAGCAAAATGTGAAAGATCCTTCAAAAAATTACATCTATAATTACGAAATATGCAGATTTTATTTGTACTACCAAATTCAATCAGAATCATGAAAACACCTGGCAATTGAGGCTATATTTTTGCACTGCACATTTGTGATAGGATACGAATGTCAAGTAGCATTTCCTTCTCCACCTTTTCCGATCTCTTTATTATCAGTTAAATCAAACTTGCAAGACCTGCACTACGTTTTCTGGCCTATACCCCTGATCTAGTATATTTTTTTATAATTTTTATTTAAAGTAAATTAGGGTCCCTACATATATCAATAACCGATGATGAGTTTATTGATCTAATACTACCATAATGATCTCCTCCTAATTTACAATTCAGGATAACCCTGTTATTTTCGTAGCCTTTAAATCATATGTGCCAGTGCATATAAACCTCTACGGGCAGGTAGGATGTATCTGTCTTAGTACTATGTGCCTGTAATATTCACACCTCTCATTCATTCTCTTTACTTCAGTTATATGCAAGATGGATTGATATAAATCAGGTGATTTTTTTAAAAAATCACAATTTAAATCAGGTGATTTTTTAAAAAAAATCACTGATTTACATCACTTGAAAAAATAATTTATAGAACAAGATACATAAGGATTTTGTAGATATCATAATCACTTTTGGTGAAAGTACATTAATCTCGTAATCATTTAATGTTGTTTATTAGGTTCTAAGAAAGAAAAGAAAGTAAGCAAAAATGTATGTACTGATGAGGTGAAGCCCATACGAAAAAAAAATGTAATATGTAAACTCTAAACACACTTAAATTTCTCTTGATTTAAAATTCAATAATTTTTATAGGCAAATTTTTGTGTAGAATAATATACAAAATATTAATCATGTTAAACAGTAAATAGTGTCATTATCATTAAACTGTAAATAAACATGACAGCTGATATTTTGCAAACTATCAACTATAAAAAAATGTAAGTTACAAATATATAGTACATCCAGAATGTTATATCTGTATTAGAAGAAAAGCTACTGAAATTATTATAGTTTCATTAACACACTCAAATATTTCCATACTAAATTCATATAGTATCAGAAACAGAAAATGTATATTTACATATATTTTTTATTTAGTTTAATCAAACAGTTTGAATATTTTACAGGGCCATTTACCAGGAAAAGCCTTTCTATAAAAAAACATATGTATATGTATGCTGCTAAAAAAACATACAACCCTGGTTATATGCATGCAGTATGCCATATATCATTCAAAACACAATACAAATATTGTTAGTTTGTGAAAGGCTACTTTTTTAAAAATCAATTTGAGTTTTAAAGCACAGATTTACAAAAAAAAAACTCAAGGATGAGAACTCCACAATGTAGATAGTTGGCTTTTGTTTTATTCTGGTGGAGGGGGGGAAGAGGGGCTGGGAGATGAAAGATTCCCAACAAGTTGAATTCAAAGAAGAAAGGAGAAATTTACAGCAAAACTTGAAAGTTGCACCACACCTACATGTGTGTGTTTAGTTGGTCTCATTTCTGATGCTTAATTTTTTTTAAAGCTCATTTTATGCAGAGAAAGTCTAATTGGCACTGCACCTACATTTCAAAATGGGATCTGAACATTTGTGTGTATCCACCTGGTATCGAACACAGGATCCCTTGATTACATGGCGATGAGGGCCCTCATTTATGTTGAAATTAATTCTTTAGATGGGCAAAAAAATCCCCTACATTTACCACATCATATCCCATACCCAATTTACCACCGCTCAATTTTTATCTAACGGAAACTAAAAGATGAGGTAAACCAGCTATATGATGGTGGTGCTGCAGGACAAACTTCATTGAATGCATGCAACTATCAAAGTGAAGACTTTGATCAATCTTGATGATGCAGTACTTTGTCAAACTCAGAAGAACCTGACCGTGAGCTATTGTTGTGATATAGTGAGAACATGGGGATTGTGATTCTATTAGATACATATATCCCACAGACATCCTTTAATCTCAGCATTAATTTAGCAATAACATTTACAGTAAAATGTGTACACAATTTTTAGGTCAATTACTCACTCACACACACACACTGACTTGCTCTTTAATGTAGTCCCAGCACGAAAAGAATACATTTATACTAGAGCTGAACCAATACCTCTTTGAACTGATACCAATAATCTCACCGATACTGATGCTTGAAAATTGTAATAATTAAGAGTAGGAATGGGCCGATATGAAATTTTGGCTGATACAGATATAAAATTTATCGATACTGATAACCGATATTCTACCGATAAAATTTGAAATAGTCCTTGAAGAACCTGAAAGGTTCATTGAGCTCCTTAATAAATGTGTGTTTCAAGGTGACTGCAGTGCAAAAGGAGTTGTATATTTAGACATTTACTTTTTTAGAAAGTAGGGCACACAGATTATTAATAAAAATTACAACAAAATAGCAGAATTTTGTACTAAATTATCAGATATTTATCGATATATCGGATCGGTAATTTTACTGATAAACCGATACACTGCTATGCCTATATCGGCCAATACCGATAGAGTACCTATTAATCGGTCCCATCCCTAATTAAAAGTTGTTCAAAATATTGATTAATATTTGTGTGTGAGTATTCCACTCCAATTACATGCATCAATTTACCAAGATTTTTGGCAAAAAATTTGGGCTAAGCCGATACGGGTGTATTGGTATCAGAAAGTATCGATTAGAATTCATCTACTGATACCAGCCGATACTTTTCCGATATATTTGTATTTCACGGGATCTGCAAAAATCCTGCCTGACACTTACGCAGAGTCTAATTATCCTGAAAATTATACAAAATTTTAACTTTATTTATTTTTATTTTGCACAAATTATGAGAGAAAAACTATCTTTTATTACATGACTAACAAACTAACCATCTAGCTTTCTTAAACCTGAAGTTTTATGGCTGCATCTGTCCCTATCCTGAGCAAGATCTATCCACTCTTTCCCATCCCTACCAATTTCCTTTAGGTCCATCTCAACGTTATCTCTCCATCTTCATCTTGGCCTTCCTACTGGTCTCTTACCATCAGGTTTCCCTACAAGAATCCTGTAAAATCTTCTTTTTCTCAGCCATTTGTGCCACATGGCCTGCCCACCTTAATCTTCTTGACTTATTCTAATAATATCTGGAGATGAATACAAAATTATGTAGTTCTAAATTATGTAACCTTCTCCACTTACCTGTCTCCTCATCCCTTCTACGTTCAAATATTTTTTTCTAATATTCATAACTTGACATCTATTTTAATATTCTGATGTAATTCTTGAATATTCTAAAGCAAAATTTATTGGCAAATTTCTGCATATAATTGGAGAATATTATTTACAAAACCAATATTGATCAATATTTTAAAGAAATTTTAATTATTGCAATTTTCAAGTATCGGTTATCAGTGGGAATCTGAAAGAGTATCGGTATCAGTTGAAAGTGGTATCAGCTCGGCCATAGTTAAGATATTCAAGATTTACATCAGAATACCATATTAAAGTACATGCTGTTATCTCAAAATTCAGCCATTTCACACAAACTTTCAAAATTTGGCATAATTTCTACGATAATTAGACCAGAATGTCCCTTGGCATTTTTTCCAAATGACGGAAAAGTACCGGCCGGTATTCCTAAATAGATTCCAACCCAACTGATACTTTCTAATACCGATACCAATCCATTGGCATCAGTATTGGCTAAACCCTAATTTATATGGTATACAAATATGGTTTATTCACATTACTTAAACATTCAGTGTTGCCATGATCAACTACTTCATATACAAACAAAAAAAATACATATGCAATACTCACCCATAAGGTTGCCTCTTGTAGAAAACCTTGCTTTGCAATCCAAGCAAATATAAGGTTTGGTGTGTGTCCATCTGTGTGCTGTAACGACAAAAAAAAAGTCTGAAGGTTAGAAGGTCGTTAAAGTGCATTATGAATTACATATACAGCGAAGTTTTACATTTTCCTGCATTATACATTCAATCTTAATGTTCCCAATTAATAGATTTTCCTCGATTTTATACTTTCCCGAATTTTAAGTTATTTTTTCAGGTTTGTCTCCTTCAAACGTAAAATTGAGGTTTTTCTGTCACAGCTGTAAATAAAATTCATTCATAAATCCCATAATTCAAGGAATTCTCAGATGCTAGACACCCTGGGCTAAGAATTCTGTGACAAGACTCGCAATTTAAGAGGAAACTCGAGCACGCAAACAAGTAAGATGTAGCAGGCTCTACAAATGAGAAGGATCTCCGACAGAGAACTTTTGCACAGAAGCATTTCAAACTTGAGTTTCCACGAATGATGAAACCTACCTGTCAATTGGGATGGTGTACCAAATGTCTTTTTGCAATATTCACATTCGTAATACACTTCTTCCACCTCCTCTCCTGATTTTGTTTTCTTCCTTCTTTTTTTCTGCACTTCACTGGCTTCATGAGTTGTGGAAGGATCGGCAGATATCATCAAATGCAATGTTGCAGAGTCAGTGGCCTAAATAAAACCAAGAAGTCAGATTTATTTACCTATACATGCTATTCTCCAATTTGACATACAGTGAACAAATCTAGGCATAAGTTCAGCAGAGCATCAATGTACAGGGTGGCCCATTAATCAAGCTCATTTCCAGAAAGAAAGAAGGAATTCAAAAACATTTATTGCATAATTCCACATTTACACACACACACACACACTCATACCTCCTGGAATGAACACAAAGGTGTTTTCTGCAATCCAATGAAACTATGCATGACCTTCCGCCTTGTCAAAACACATCCCATAATTCAAATTTAGGATGAAAAGTGGGCTACCTCATATGAGTTCATTTTACATTTGTAAACCTTAAATTTGATGAATCCCCATGGATACAGGAATTAGGTGAGAGGAGTGTGGAGTCCATGTATTCTTCATAATCCCCATATATATATTGGACACCCTGTGTATACACTATGTTGCCATTCGTCACCGGACACCCCATACCAGTACGTTAATCCAGTCGCAGCACCACATCAGTATTGTGTAGGGCCACCTTTCGCCGCAATGACGTCCGCAACCCTTCGAGGAAGACTTTCGACCAATTTGTGATACGTGTCGATGGGAATCTTGTGCCATTCCCCCTGCAAAGCGACAAACAGCTCAGTGGTGTTTTTTTGGGCAGCATGGCCTGGCTCTCAAGTGGCACTCCAACTCGTCCCAAAGGTGTTCAATGAGGTTGATATCTGGACTATGGGCTGGCCAATCAAGTTTTTGCAAACCCATGTCCTCAAACCAAGTGTTGATAATGCCTGCCGTATGACATGGAGCATTGTCGTGCTGAAACAGGTATAGGCCAATACCGAATTGTTCCCACAATCTCAGTAGTGCAGAATTGTCCAGAACTTTTTGGTACGCATCAGCATTCATGTTTCCCCGAACTAAAACAAGAGGACCAAGACCATAGCACGAAAAGCAGGACCCCACCATGCCGCCACCTCCGCTGAATTTCACTGTGGGTACAATACAGTACTGTAAACAGTGTTCACCGGTCATACGCCACACCCATACACGTCCATCGGACCACCACATCTGGTAGCACGATTCACCACTCCATAGGATGGATTTCCATTGTTCGAGAGTCCAATGGCGGAGTTCCTTGCACCACTATAACCGACGGGTCGCATTGCAGGCTGTGATATGCGGCTTGTGAACTGCTGTGCGACCATGAAAACCAAGTGCAACGATCTCCCGGCAGACAGTATGATCACTTGCAGCACTACTGGAAGCCAATCGAAACTCCTGTGCCACCATCTGTAACGACGCCTTCCGGTTTGATTTCACCACACGTTTCAAGCATCGACGGCCACGATCTGTTAATATTTTCGGTTTACTGGGTCTGGGTCGGCATGTCATGACCCCCCTCTCGCTTCCACTTCACGATAACATCACTCACTGTTGACCGGGGTATCTGAAATTTGTTGGAAATCTCATGGGTCGAATGCTCAAACCTGTGGGCTCCAACGATCATCCCTCTTTCCGCCTCACTTAGTTCATATTGACTCATGTAGCTGGTATGAGTGTATTCTCAACCGGCAACGCCTTTTATAGGTTGTATCATGTGTACAGATGATTCTGAGCACTTTTTGAGGGGTGTCCGGTGACAAATGGCAACATAGTGTGTATATATCTGAATATCTTTCAAGCAACAAGGGACCAGAGACAATTTATGACAGTAGAAAACTTCTTCAGTCACGTGCCGGCAACATATTTGTTAAAAGCACTAAAAAATTGCTGTTATTGTGCTGTTTGTGTGTTTTTAACAGAGACAATATAGTTAGTTACAAGAGTTTGCAAATTCTAAATGCTTGAATAAAATTACTTGAAAACTTAACCTAAGTGGCCAGAGCCTCATGTGCATGTATAGCCTCTCTAGATGGAATTTTGAAGCACATGCTTTTCAAACTTGCCGTGATGTACAAAAATCACAGCTCATGAACTAAATGTCGTTGAGAGATAATTTTTTCCCCGGAATTTACACAATCTATCTCCCAATAATGAATGTCAAAGGGAGAAGGCTAACAAATTCAAAATTTAACAAAGAAATTCATATTCAGCATGCTCCTATGGCCACCACAACAAACCAAAGTAAATGGAAAAATGCAGTGTGTAGCAGTGATACATCCCTACAACACTGCAAGTTCGATTGAAAATAGACTGATACTTCTTGGGGAAAAATAATAACTATTTAGAAGGAGAGCAATGTTGCCAAAAATTGGATGTTTTACGCTGAATCCCTAATTGTTGCATGTTGTAAACATGTACTTTTATTTTCATTATTACGAGTACATGTAAAAAGTAAAACATATCAATAAAAAGTGGTAGTTTAAGACTATGTAAATAGACCATTTATAAAATCTATCCCATAATATGTTGAGGGGAGAAATCGACATCTCTGTTTATTAATAATAGTAGGGATGGGACCGATTAATCGGTACTCTAACGATATTGGCCGATATAGGCATATCGATTTATCGGTTTATCGGTAAAATTACCGATTATTTTACCGATCCGATATATCGATAAATATCTTATAATTTAGTGTAAAATTCTGCCATTTTGTTGTAATTTTTATGGATAATCTCGATGCCCTACTTTTTAAAAACGTAATTGTCTAAATATTCAACTTCTTTTGCACTGCAGTCACCTCGAAACACATATTTATTAAGGAGATCAATTAACATTTCAGGATCTTCATGGACCATTTCTAATTTTATATTGGATCAGTAGAATATCGGTTATCGGTATCGGCCAAAATTTCATATCGGCCCATCCCTAAATAATAGTAATAATATTGTATTGAGATTTGAGTATATCATGCCTTCGTATGTATACAAATGAACAAAAGAGACAAAATTGAAATATGTGTAGTTTTGAAGAAATAACATGTAAATAAAATTTATAGTTGCCTACTAATCTGATATAAAGTAGCAAATGTTTAATAAAGAATCTGAGGGATTCATCTGCTTCCTGACGGTAAGGTAAGTTCCCCTTGAATATAGCACCGTGCCATGAAGGCACATTTAGGAGGGTAGGGCCCCACATATTCTCGATTTTGGCCATATTGTAGGTGATGGGATCAGCACCATGCTCTGGCCACCTTTACCCTCCCAGGGACACATTGATTTGAGGCTCGGTGAGCCCCGGACAGGCACGTCGCCTGATAATGTTCGCATGAGGACATGAACACTCGTGTATACGTCTTAAATTACGTACATATTAAATGCACACACACATACATATATTTATTCGAAAAAATACTATGTTTCATGTACGAGTATATACACACAATTTACTCTGACACGATTTCCTTCATGTCGATAACTCTTCTAGACAGTTGGTAACACTGACTCGTACGGTGTTCCACGGAGGGCATTGAACACAATTGCTGTGCATGTTGCATAGAGCTGGTAGCTAAGGGGCTGTTGGCCACTATACCCCGAAGATGTTCACTTCGCTGTGTGAACACTGATGCAAGCAGAAATACTTCTTACATTCGGCACCAGAGTGCAGCATATTCGAGGCATGTCAAGGGGAACTCGAAAATGTCTGTGCTACATAGTTGCAAACTTTAGCGAGAATTCGCTAAACCTGGCAGATTTTACGGGGGAGAGGAACAATTTCCCCTAGGTCCTTCTTGTATTACTTCAAATATAGCGTGATTTGGGGGGGGGGAATTGTTGAAAATAAATTGAACTGTTATTCTCACTTTTTCAATTAAGATGAAGTTAACAAGGGAAAGGAGTAAATCTGCATTCGGCACAAAAACATTATTGTGAACACTTGTATGCGAACCGCACGCGACGCCACTGGCCCCGGAGCCGCTTTATGCAGAGGCAAGGCCGGAAAAGTTCCGACCTTAGATCACCCAGCCTGGGAATCGAACCTGGGCCTCCTGCGTGGCAGTCACATACCCTACCGACTAGACAATAACAAAATACTTCTGGTGAGATTTTTTTATAAAGGAAACAACCGTCAACTTACAATCAATAAGCACTGGTTCTCCTTTTATTACTAACGAGTCCTCACCTTTAGTTCAGAAGTGATATCATGTTGCACCCCCAATTCAGCAACTGCAGCACTGAAGTCAACAAAAGATTTGCCCGTCAGATCGTCGTCGTCCACTTCATCTGGGCCATCGTTATCAACATCGTCATCATCATCATCTTCATCCACATTCCCATCTTCGTTTTCTTCCTTGTCTTTCTCTGCATCGTCAATCACAGGATTCTGAGCAGCAATAGCTATTTCTTCAACAACAGGATCGGTAGAAATGGCAACATCTGTAGTTCCAGGCGGCTGGGTAGGCAAAGTAGCAAGGAAGGACATCAGCGCTTCCCGGCTGCCATTTTCATCTTGAATACCTTCAGTAAAATTAATGAAAGAGAGGGACATGTTACAAGGTTAAGGTAGAATTAGGGAGCTTTCACACTGAAGTGACGTGCAAAAGGCAACAAATAACACTTATCATTAGAACAGTGGTTCTCCAACTTCTTTCTCATTGTACCATTTAGTCATAACTAAACGGCTAACGTATCCCCAACAAAGGTTTTCTCCGAATAGTGGGTTTTCGGGAATTTTTTTTGGCTGCCAGATTGGTGGGGCATTTTTTAAATTTATTGGAGACCTATATCTGCAATAGAGCGAAATGGCATTCAGGCTGTATGTGGAAAGATGTTAAACAAATAAACATTATAATCCTACATTTATTGCATGTTCCTACGTTGCAAGAATAAAAATAAACTAAATAATGTCTTTATTAAAAGGGAAAAACCTTTTTTTCTCTAAAACACTAAAATTGCTTACTTACAATTAGCGAGTAGTCCAATGTTGATCAGAGCAACGTTTCAGGGTAACTTCTTTCCCCTTCTTCAGGCTTTTCTTGGCAATGGAATCATGCCGCATCACTTATTATAAAAAACAACGATTGGTTAAAGGTACATATGATTAAAAAATGATTTGTGAATATAGTCTAAGCTTTAATGAAAAGTGCACCTCCGGGGCTGCTTAATGGAGGGATACATCATATGGGAGTTTCATTAAGGCTTAGACAATATTCACAAATCATTTTTTAACCATATGTACCTTTTAACCAATCGATGTTTTTTTATTGATTATTGTTGATTCCAATGCCAAGAAAAGCCTGAAGAAGGGGAAAGTAGTTACCCCAAAACGTTGCTCTAATCAACATTGTACTACTCGCTAATCGTAAGTAAGCAATTTTAGTGTTCTTAGAGAAAAAAAGTTTTTTTTCTTTTTAATAAAGACATTATTTCGTTTATCTCAAGTGATTAATATGCACTCGTGCTATTATGTGTTAAGAATAAAAATGTGAAACACATGTATGCTAAGAAGGAATAAAAATGTGAAACACATGTATGCTAAGAAGTATGAAAAAAAACTAATTTCCATACATATTTTTTCAGTTATGGAAAAAAAGTAAAGAAGAAAAATAAGTTTGGAAACAAACTGTCAAGCACGATTTTGCAGTTTTTATTGTAAATATTCAGAGTTTCTAGTGAGAAGGATGTGCTTGCATAGCCTGAACAGTTTCTTAATGTCTGGTTGTGCACTTGAAACTTTCAAGCAGAGATTCCGCTTCAAATTTAGTCTATTATGGATTTCGAACAAGTATTTTATTACAAAACATATGAAACAAAGATAAGTGGGGACAGGATAAGTGCGTCAGTAACAAAATCAGCCTTATTTTCCTGCTGAGTGTTAAAGTCTAAAACAATGAAGTCTGCTCTACACAGCTACAGCAAAAATATTGTTTGCGCATTCTCAACATTTCTCTTCCTAGCTCATTGCATGCGTACCCCCTTCAAGTTGTTCACGTACCCCAGTTTGAGAACCACCGAAACAACTAGCTGCATATTGATTTATTTATTCTTTTATAGTATGGCCACATCAGCACATAGACTATTTTTGCCCATCACACAATACAGGGATATGCTCCTTAACTAAGACAAAATTGAGAACAGGGCCCTAAAAAGAAAATAAGTCTTGAAAACTTCCTAACTCAATTATTAAAACTAAAAACGAATTCATTCATTACTTAACAAGAGCTAAAACTACACTATCTTTGAGCATAAAATCTCCATACCTTGTTAAAAGCTGGGGCCGTAAAGAAGCACACAGGACAAACACAGGGCAGCAAGACCCCACAGAGGATTGTTATCAACCACATATAAGTAAAAACTGCATTTTTATTTAATAAAATTGATTGGTTGTACACTTGATAATCCATCATTTTCATGAAATTAATTTACTTTCTCCAGGTGGACAGTAAGCAAAGGTGGGACATTTATTCTTATTTTTCTTTTCAAAAGAAACAAAGAATATGCTTCAAACATATATCAAGAAACTTATTTTCTAAGAAGATAAGCAATTCGCACCCTCAAACAATATTGTAATCCCTACAAAGTATTTCATTACAACAGCGTGTCTACCAAAAGTAACTTTTACTTAACTTTACTGAACACTATACTTGATCTGCCCCTCTTCCCTAAACAGGGGTGTCCATTACTCAAGATCGCCCCTAAAATCGTTCATCATAATCCCCCAAAATAGTTTGGATGAATACGAAATAATTTATGTCTATTTGAATGAAATACCATGTTAAACTTTCCATATTTTCTAATTGTTCGATTTTCGAAAAAAACTTAAAGCTAGCCATTGATTAGTTAAATGTAGTAAATTAAATTATGTAAATATGCATATAAGTAGTGTCTGTGAGTGGGTTTATACGCACTCACAATTTGAGTATTTAACACAGATTGTAACACAAGATAAAGATAGAAAATTCAACCTTGGCAAACCAAATAACATGCTCCATCCGCATGACCAATTCAATTATTGTTTCACGAGACATTACAGGAATTCCTAAGCTCAGGGTGATAATATAATACAGCTCCTCTTTTAAAGAACTTACCCCTCCCCCCACCCAATTACTTCATTATCAAATGAAGGACTGTGTTTCTATTTATATCCAAAACATCTAACTAGCTTGTTAAAATACTGACATATATACATTACTTGAAAACTTGCATTGCAGGTAAAATACTTACATATATACATTACTTGAAAATCTGCATTGCAGGTTATTCAGACTATTTTTAAGTTGACCCAGCCCCTCTTTCCCCACTTGTATTTAAATACCAACCCTGAGAGTAAGGGTACTTTTACTGCATGCAAAATAAACTAAAACCAAGTCCATCTCTCCTTGTCCTTCCCAAGGCACAAACACACACACATCCTCTGTTTAGTTCCCCACTGAAAAATACAAGCAAGCAAGATCCATATGTAACACTACAAGGGGTGAAAGAGTTCACAGGTGCCCTTGCACTCCCACCAACCACAACCATGCACCATATCCTTACCACTTCTGAGTCTTCTACCTCTATTCCTCGTGCTGATTATTCCAACATTCTGGGCGACCATTCCCATCACGGTTGGAGCCGTAAGAAGATGCTGCTGAGTGCCGACTGATAACCCTAGGTGGGCTGGAGAAATGAACTAGAAACAAAAGTCTTCGTCAATATCTTCAAAGCCATTATCTGGCAATTAGTGAAATCACAAAGTTAAATATACAGGGTTTGTCCGGAAAGTAATGAGACTGGGTCCAGGAAATAAAATTTATTGATCCAATTGGTACAACTTGTAAATTCTTCAAAGTATTCTCCTTGGCTATCGACACACCGCTGCCAGCACGATTTCCATGCAGCATAATCCTCCTGGAAGTCAGCTTCCGACAACCCCCTCAGAACACCCGTCGTTGGTGCTTGGATGGCCAGAACATCATCAAAACGGTGACATTTCAAGCTTCTTTTGAGCTTGGGGAATAGAAAAAAGTCCGCTGGACTCATGTTGGGACTGTACGTTGTCTGTGGCAATGCCGATTCTAGCCAGTAATGACATCACAACGAACATGGTGTGACTCGGCACATTATCGTGATGAAGCTTCCAGCATTTGGCCTCCGGTCAGACCCGATTGACTGTCTCACAGGCTTGTGAGGACTTCAACGTACTAAGCGGCGTTGACAGTCTTCCCTTGAGGCAGAAATTCTTTGTGTACCAACCCTTTCTTGTCAAAGAAGACAATGAGCATTGTCTTGATCCTGGACTTGGACATCCTTACCTTTTTAGGGCAAGGGTATTCCTTGGTGTGCCAATCCGATCTTTGGCGCTTGCTTGAAATTTCCATGCCAACGGAAAACCTGAGCTCTTGACAGGGTCCTGGTAGGCCTCGTTAATCATGGTGAATGTCTCTGCAGCGGTTTCTCCAAGCTTGAAGTAAAATTTAATGGTGTATCGTTGCTCAAGTGAATGCTGCATTTTGAGCTTCCAAAAAAATTTCAACCTAGTTTTTAAACACGGTTCAAGCGATAAGCGACCCTTACTCTACCAGAGCTCGGAAGCGACTGATCCAGGTACTGTTGGTTAGCCAAGACCCCCCCCACCACCACCACCACCAATCCCGCTCGTGGCGGATGCGCTGTTGATGACTGGAGCACCGTGTGGTGGCCAGTCTCATTATTTTCCGGACAAACCCTAGTAAGCATTGTAATCCTCCCTTATATCCTTTAAAATAATAAAATTTCATGAACAAGAACCATATTTCTGAAATTGGCAATGTTTCAAAAACTCCCATGGTACTTTTATATTAAGTAATTTTATTGATATTCCTAACATGAGAACTGCGTCAAGTTCAATTTTAATAATTGGTAGATTTCAATGATTTATCTAACATAAAACGTGTTTCAGACTGCGGGAACCACAAATAAGAGATAACTCCTATCTCGGGATACTCTTATTAAAGTTATAAAATGTATATATAAAGTTATGTGTAACAAAAAATTAGTTAGTTAAATATCTCTAGCTTAAACGAGTAACAAGTATGAATGAATATTTTATGGAATTCATAGAACAACTACCATAAAGAAGGCCTATCTTGGATGCCAATCTAGAACTTCAACATCATGTTACCACTCAATTCTTGAGTGAGGCATGAGATTTTCTGAGCATTCAATTGACCAAAAAGTATCACCTTTCAGGACACATGGCAACATAAAAGTGAAGAAATATTATTCACAAGTATTGACTGTATTAATGTTACAATTTTGTTGTATATTCATAAAAATGCAGACTAGATCTTTTCTTCTGAATCTCATCTTGCAACTAGAGTTTCAGTTTTGATGTCTAAATTTACAAATTACTTGCCACATTTGGCCTATTATAAGTATTCTAAATATTGAAATTTATTGAATTTTCGATTGGATAAACTGATATGCCAGAATTAGATAATAATTAATACCAGTGGGTGCCCATCCCCCCCCCCCAAAGAAAATCATATCATTCGCACCCTCAAACAAAATTGTAATCCCCACAAAGTATTTAATTACGACTACGTGTCTATCAAAAGTAACTTTTTCTTAGCTTTACTGAACACTATACTTGATCTGCCCCTCCTGACTGTCCATCACTCCAGACCTCCACTAAAATCATTCATCATAATCCCCAAAAAATAGTTTGGATGAATATGTAATAATTTATGTCTATTTGAATGAAATACCATGTTAAACTGTCCATATTTTTAATTGTTCGATTTTCAAAAAAACTTAAAGCTAGCACATTGATTGGCTAAATGTAGTAAATTAAATTATGTAAATATGCATATAAATAGTGTTTGTGAAAGTGTTTAACACACTCACAATTTGAGTATTTAACACAGATTGTTACACAACGTAAGATAAAGACGGGAAATTCAACAAATTCAACAAATAACATAAACCCCAGCAGTATGACCAATTCAATTTTTGTTTCACGAGAAATTACAGAACCCTAGCTAGAAATTCCTAAGCTCAGGGCGATAATATAATACGGTCCCTCTTTCAAAGAACTCACCCCCCCCCCTTCCTTGTTTTCTTTGGGTAAATATAATTATTGCAGTATCCAATAACAATAATTGCGTGGATTTTATCTTCAGTGCAAATTTAATTTGTTAAAGTAAAACTTCCCTAACAAGAAGTTAGAAATGCGGATACAATATATTTTTGTTCCAAATTATGCACCTGCTTTAGATTGATTGATTGATTTAGTTTATTTTACTTCGCGTTTTGTGCCTCTTGGCTAATTTGCGAAGATGGGGATGAGTGATGAAATGATGAAATTGATGAATGGACATTCACAAACAACCAAGCCCGACTGGGATTCGAACCCGGGACCCTTGGCGTCGCAGCGCGATGTGCTAACCACTCGGCTACAGGGTCGGGCTGCACCTGCTTTAGATTAAGCAGTATACCAACACTAAGAAATTATGTTATTAATGAATATCAAGAATCTCCCTTAGTCTTGTAATACAGCTATTCTATAAAACATCACATTCACGTCAGTAAAGTGCCAAACACATCATTGTGAGTGAAACTAGGAAAAAAAATGTTTACATCCATTTCTTTGCAGGATTTCAAGAATATTAACTTAATGAGGTGTCAATACTTTCTTAGGATTCTGAGATATTTAGTCTTTCCTAGCTTCTCTTTTGGCACATTTGGGGTCAAAAACTTGTGCATACCATATCCCTAAATACAGTCTCCAATATTTAGTGTTTGAACTCTCTCTCCACTACAGATATCCCTCGACAATCTCAGATTTAACCTTTACAGTCCCGTGGCGCTTATGCAGTTTTTACCTCTGTCCCAGGCCATTTAAACGAGCTTTGTAAGGTTTAGAAAAAATCGTTATAGCTTCCTTCCTATGGCAGATAATTTAGTGAAACAAAAAACATTCTACTAAAAATAAAATGTACTTTCACATAGAAAAGACGAAGTGTTGCTATATGTATGTATTTGTTCTTATTCGTGGCTTCAAATGTGAAAATTGAAAAAATAAATAAAAGAAAAGACAAAATTTTGCCCCTCCCTATTGAGACATGGGACAGGAACAATTCTATGTCTTATTTGCAACCACATGTCTACATTATAATTCAATATTTGTTTTGTTGCTAATGCCTTTTGCCATCCGAAGAAAGAAAAAAGAAGAAGTGCATGAGTTATTTTCGACAAGGGTTGACAACACTTACAATGAAGTGCATGAGTTATTTTCAACAAGGGTTGGCAACAGTTACAATGAAGTGCAAGAGTTATTTTTAGCCCCGATCCTACCTCTTACTCCCCCCTTTCATTTTCCTTCCGAAGAAGGAGTGGTTGTTTTCTGAAGCAAGCATTGTGCAAAGTCCATTTCACCAGCTGTAAAGTTATCGCTGCAAACACTTTTGACAACAATGCCCCCTCCCCCTCTGACCGCGACCTGCTTCGGCATGTTGAGAAGGGAAACAATAGACAAACGATTTCCTCATAGGTCGTCCCTTTCCTGCAAGGCACGAGATTGTAAACAACACATTGTAGAAAACATTTACAACGGCACCAACTCACTTCTGTGAGCTTTGTCATTCGATGCCTCTTTTACTGCGCCGATAAAGAGAAGGTGTAAATTTAGCAGCTGCTGCTGACGTCATTGGGAGTTGAATAGCGTCGCTGTTGATGCTTCAAGTTCCACGCACTTCGAGTCATGAGCATAGAAAATGAACAGGGTTGCAAGGCGACGTTCCATCAGTCAGCACATGACCGATCGGGACTGTGGCCAAAAATGCCATCGGTCAGCAAATGACCGATCGGGACTGTAAAGGTTAACACATTATCAAGAGCTTCCCATCTCTCCCTTCAAATGTAATACTCAATCCTACAACCAAAATCTCCATGCCAATTTTAGACTTACTGTTGATATTGAAGAATGGACATTGCCTCCTCCAAAAAATTAATTCTTAGTCTCCACACCAGATTTTCCGCAACAGTCTAAGATGATAGTAATACATAAGAATTGGATACCCTCTCAATTTAATGCTCAATCAGTCTCTAACTCAAATACCCGCTAAAATTTAAGACCTAGAGTTGGATACTGCCCCGCCCCTTCCATTTAATTCAGAAATTACCTGCCAGAACCCATGTGTCAGTTAAAGCCTAATATGTAAGAATTGGATATTTCTCCCCCCCCCCCACTTACTTCGATAATACCCTTAAACATTTTCTATCTTCATCTAATGAATGAATTACATTTAAGGTGTAAAATTTTTACATATATTTTGGAAAAATATATAAATGTTGAAATTTATATTATTTGAAGGGAAAAAAATTACCCAAAAAATCTCGATGGCGCCATAAATGGTCACCCCTGATTAATACATTACTGATTAATTGGGCTAATATGAGGAAGTAACAGTAGAGGATTACTTACTTCAGCCTTTTCACCCTTAAAAGCAAGTGCACTGATATCTGCTGCTGAATCATTAACAATTTCTTGGAGTTTTTCAGATACAGCATTCCAGTATTGCACAGCTTTGAGCTTTTCCTCAGCTGGCATTGCAGCAACCATTGAAACTGCATCTTCAATCTGAAACAGCAAAGAAAGAATTTGATAAGAACAGCAGCCTAATAATTTATACATAACATTTCTTCAACAAGACACAACAATGTTTACACACTATACCACACAAGTTTTCCTTTGCATACAAATAAGTTTCTTTAAGATTTGCATAGTCTGGACATGTTAGTTTGTGTTAGAATGTCTGAAACAATGTCTCCAGCTACAGAAAACATCTTCTTTGGGATGTTAATACTGCAACAAATGACGGATAATAAAGTTCATTATTGCTTAACTCCAGAGGCAAGGCATCCGGTTACCGGAAGATGCAGCGTGGACAAAGCAAAATAATAAAAATATTGCTTTTTAAATATTTTAGAAAATAAGTAAAAAATAAGTCTGAATATTTGCATATTTGAGAGAAATTAGTCATGTGAGATCATGAAGCAGATAGAAATACGCAAGATATTTGCTAAGTTTAGTGCATCGAAAGGAGGGCCCAGTTCTACCCCCTATGCCCAACCATCCCGTTTTGTTCCCTGTTGAGTGCAATGGTGTTCAGGCGAGCCAACCCATCGCAGCAGGTCTGCGAATCCAAGTTTCTTCGACCACTTTTTCTCCACTTCTGAAGGTCTGGTCATAAGAGACCTTTTTTTCAGCCCGCTTGTTTACAAACACGGCAGGGTTTCTGTGACGTCATTAAGATGAAACTTCTCAGAATGTCGAACACTGTAAAGCATGCAACGCTTTATGTGTGACTTTGGTATCTAATATATAAAAATGTATCTCTCTCTCTCTCTCTGTGTGTGTGTGTGTGTGTGTGTGTGTGAGTGGGGGGGGGGGTGGCATAACTATCGAAGGCATGGAGTGATTTCAACAAAAATTGGTTTGCGTATCACTTGCAATCTCAAAAGAAATACTGTGGGGTTAAGACACCCCTAGGGTAGGGGTAGGAGGGGGGACATGTAAAACGACCGATATTAGTGTGGAATCCATAGTCTTCGGGGTTGCTAAGATGAATAGTGACACTCCCAATGACACGTTCAACTCAAAGTTCATTTTACACTATAGTTAGAATTCATTATATTCCTGTCTAATAGAAGATTGGGATAAATACATACCCGGGCAATGTCGGGTAATCAGCTAGTTTCCTATAAACTATACTTGAAGTTAATAATAAAGAAAGCTAACATATTACGTGCAGAACATTTAGTTATCAATATCATGAAATAAATTTGTCACATGCTATCCATGATGTTTGAAGTCATTTCACATTGACGTTCTCCTCCATTTTGAATATTTTGAAAATTGCTGGCTGGCTGAGGTCCATGAGCAATCATCTCACAATCTTACAACCAAAGACTGTATGCCAACTATAGAGTAACTAGGGAAAATAAATTGGTGATACAGTATGTTCCAAAATAATGTGTACTCTCTTTGAACTTTAATAACAGAGAAACTACTAAAGATGACATGACTGGACTTTTTTAGATTTGAAGCTGTAATGTCTATGTGAGCATGTGTGACAACATAGAGGCCTTCTTTTGTTTTTAATCCCATCACAGCCTGCCAAGCGGTAGTCATTAGTGTAATAAAATGGCAGCGGTGAGAAACTTTTCTTTCAAGATACGTAAGAAGAGTTGAATATCAATCCATCCAGAAATCCTCATTTAACACACTTAAATTCCTACCTGTGGGGAACTTGAATGCTGTGTACGCAACAAAGGCAGAGATGCTGAGTGACCTGGGACATGCAGTTGAGACCTACGTTTCCCACCTCGTGGATACCATATAGGCTGTTCAGCATTGCAAATAACGTATTGCTGCCAATGGTGGTCGTTTTGAACATAAGGTATGCGACATAAAAAAATCATACTTGCTGTTATTAGTGTTCCTGTTATTAACGTTCAAAGAGTGTAGACACTATTTTGGAACACTGTATTGTTGGATAATTAAATTAAGCACTGTAAAAAGCCTAATGTGATATCTACATTACACTTAAAGAATGATCCTTATTTTGAATACATACGAGGTGTTGATAGAAAAAAAAATGGATTGTTGATACAAAATCTTTTATTGGTTATTTTGTACAATATGAACATTATCCCCTTCAAAGTAACCCCCTGCACTATCAATACACCGCTCCATACGAATCTTCTCAAGCCATGTTCATGACCTCAGTCGATTTTGTTTTCACAGATTCTACGGTATTAAATCTGGTTCCTTTCAGTGCTGATTTGATCTTTGGGAATAAAAAAAAGTCGCACAGAGCGAGATAAGGCAAATAGGATTGATGTTCTAACACTGGGATCTCATACTTAGCCAAAAAAGCCTTGACTGACAATGCCGTGTGGGCAGAAACATTGTCCTGATGAAGAATCCATGACTTGCTTTTCCACAAATCAGGTTGTCGTCTTCTTACTCGCGCACGAAGAGCGTCAGCATCGTAATGAAATATTGTTGGTTGACAGTTTGACCTTCGGGTACACAATTCCAATCAATTCACCGACATTTGCAATCTTTGATTCCGTTTTTGACGTGCAAGACCATCCAGGATGCTCGTCGATCGCAATCACTTCTCGTCCCTCTCTAAACCTTTGAAACCACTCAAACACATGAGTGCGTGATAAACACACATCTCCGTACACTTACTTCAACAAACCGTAAGTTTCTGTGGCGGATTTTCTGAGTTTCATAAGTGCTGTTCCACTTTCACACTTAATTTTTTTCCGACGGAGCACAGATGTACAGTTCGCTTCATCCACAAGCTACAGAAGAACTGAGCGCCGAGCACCCTAGGCAATCACACAGCCGATAGGCAAGATATCACATTATACACCCATGCACCGCTTATCCTTGACGTGCTTGCCGTTTGTTGATAGCAACATAAATCCATTTTTTTTCTAGCCACACCTCGTATCATTCTTAATCTCACATGTGTTCTTAAGCAATTGATCTGTGTCTCCTTTATCTGTTATTTGTACTCTTTTAATAAGGTGTTCTCAGCAGTCATATAAGATGAAAAATATGGAATTAGACGAAATCATTAGGGACAGAATAGAGTTAAATACATAAAAACACAATGATTACAATAACTAGTACTTGCAGGGAAAACAAGATGAAAGAAAATTAAAAGGAACACCAATAAGACTTATAAACAAAAATTTTGTATTACATGTGTAAATAAAATAGAAATATATAAAATTAGGTAATATTACTTGAAGTTTTCATTCAAATAATTTTATAAATTAAACACAAAAGTGAACCGCTCTGTGTTCGAATCCCAATCTGTCCTTGGTGAGCGTACCTTCATCAATTTCACGACATCACCACGATTAGCCAAACGTGGCAGAAAAGCAAAGTAAAATAAACCAAACCAATGAAAATAAAATCACACAATCACCTATGAGCAATTAGCAGAACATGTTGAAGGTTAAAATAAAGAATTATGCGAGGTTCTAAATTGGTGTCTCTTGGTTCTACGTTTATTATATTTAATTTACAAAACTCTAAAAGTTTGAAAGTGGCAATTTTTAGTCATATCCAATAAAATTCTCGATTTCGGTTTATTTTTCATTGAATTTTGACACTGTTGTGAATTTGTATTCTTTCCAATAAAATAATATTACTAAGGGCACCCGAAGGATTTTTCTCAGGGGGCCAGAATCATGGAACTTTATTATTATTATTACTATTATTATGTTGCTACTACTACTATACACATCATAAAATTCAAATTGAATTGAAAATATTTTGGCGTTGTATAGAAGTTCAGACTTGAGTCTACCATTTAGATAGAAATTGAATTCACCTTCACTTCCTTTCAATACACATTATCACTTTGTTGATGAACAGTTCTTCGTCTTTTTGTCCCTGTTACAATGCACAGATATCAATCTACTGTCCTTCATAGTACCTATGATCCATGTTTGTAAGTTCGAAAAAAGATAGTCTCATTATTTTAGGGAGCTACTTGGGGGGCAAAAAGACCATTTCCCCCCCCCCCTTGATGATGAGTGGGGGACACCTCTCGGGTTACGACGTCCCTGACACCTGTGAAGTGGAGTGATTATTTCAAGATCTGGATGTCTCGTTTTTATTTCGTATGACTGTACATCTTCGGGGCACAACAATTCGGAAGTAATAATTGGGCATTGTTGACAAATAAAGCAGTATCTTAGTAACTGCATTCACATACTTATCAATTACTGATTGCGTGAGTACCTGTAAGACCTTAGAACTTGGGAAAATTAAATTCTCACTGTGCGAATTAAGCATTCTGCTTTTTTGGGGTGGGGGAGGGGAATGCCCACTCTTTGGCATATTTGTATTTTCATTTTGGAAACTGTTTCTTTTTGGGGTACTTGAATTTGAATTTATGTTTCAAGTCCACTTTATGTGCAATGTACCTCCATTTTTTGGTTACATAAATTTGCATAATATGTTACCAGTCAGTAACTTAAACAATTCCCTTGCAGTTCAAAGGACTTTCTAACATTGGTTCTGACATAGGTCATTAAATTCTATGATAATATTTACACGTAATTTAGAAACAGTACCCACTTTAAACTGTAGGTCCAGTCCTGATTAACCTATCTGTTCACAAACTGGGCTTTAAAGAACAATCAAATCAACTAGTAACATCAAAAACTTCACCAACTTTTTATTGCCAAGTTTCATGTCCATCTAACTTACCTACATGTTTCTTGTGAACCCTTCAATACATTATAACACCTTTTTCTTGTATGTACGCATTGCTTGCATTATAGAATTATTTTCTTGTAGTTTACGGTTATTACAAGCATAAGAAAACAGTTTTTCTTTGTGACGTTTCAGGAGAACACACGCTCCTTTCATCAGACATTTATTTTCATTTTGACTAAAGATACAGTTATAACAATGGTTAGTAATTTTTAAACAAAAAGAATCCGTTATATAATGAATGTTGTCAATGTTACATTGTTGTAATATAGCAACTTAACTGTGAAAAAAAAAGCAGTCTGTTGTATTTTTATTTGAGACTTTTTAAATTATGAATCCAAAATATCATCAGGCAATTCAAATTCATCATTGTTTTCACAAAGTCTTTTGATGTTTTCTGTTACATTAAATTTCAAAGATGGTGGCTTACTCCATTTGTGAAAAAGAAAACTCCATACTGGATCTACGTTACCATTTTCATTATTTAATTTATTCCAGTGTTCTTCTGCAATGAACGAAGCTTCCCAGACATTCAACTCTGTGTTTCCCGTTAATCTTTTTAAAACCCTTCTCTTTTTAATCAAATGTTTCTCTTCGATGATATGAGTTGACAAACCTGTTCTTGGGTTTAGATTTATAATGTCCAAATCATGTTCGTGCCATCTTATTGCCATTTTCCTTGCTGTTTGTCCCACATAATCCTTTGAACATGAACAACTTATATTATATATTCCTGTGGTTTCCGCATCTGGTAGAGAGTTTCTCATTTTGAATTCATTAAATGTACCTTCCAAACTTCTTGGTGATTTAAAAACAATTTTGAAATCAAAACTTCTGAAAATTTTTGCAATTTTATGTGAGAATCCCTTGTGGAATGGAATGCACATAAATTTCTTTTCAACAGATTTTTCATCTTTGTCTGTACTTCTCTTTTCCTTTAGTTTTCTTGCTACTTGTTTTTTGATTTGGTTTATTCTGTTAGTGTGAAAGCCATTTTCTTTTGCTATATTAAAAAGCCTTTCTTCTTCATTTTTGATATCCTCATTATTAGAACAGAGTCTTTGTGCTCTCAGGAAAAAATTTAAAAATATGTTATCCATTGTTATATGTGAATGTTCTGAATTGGTATGGATGTATTTTTCACCCGCTAATTTTTTTCTATGGACTGATGTTTGAATTGTTGAGTCAGTTGTCTTAATTTGCAGATCAAGGAAAGAAATTACATTGTTTTCTTAATTTGCAGATCAAGGAATGTAATTTCTTTCCTTGATCTGCAAATTAAGACAACTGACTCAACAATTCAAACATCAGTCCATAGAAAAAAATTAGCGGGTGAAAAATACATCCATACCAATTCAGAACATTCACATATAACAATGGATAACATATTTTTAAATTTTTTCCTGAGAGCACAAAGACTCTGTTCTAATAATGAGGATATCAAAAATGAAGAAGAAAGGCTTTTTAATATAGCAAAAGAAAATGGCTTTCACACTAACAGAATAAACCAAATCAAAAAACAAGTAGCAAGAAAACTAAAGGAAAAGAGAAGTACAGACAAAGATGAAAAATCTGTTGAAAAGAAATTTGTGTGCATTCCATTCCACAAGGGATTCTCACATAAAATTGCAAAAATTTTCAGAAGTTTTGATTTCAAAATTGTTTTTAAATCACCAAGAAGTTTGGAAGGTACATTTAATGAATTCAAAATGAGAAACTCTCTACCAGATGCGGAAACCACAGGAATATATAATATAAGTTGTTCATGTTCAAAGGATTATGTGGGACAAACAGCAAGGAAAATGGCAATAAGATGGCACGAACATGATTTGGACATTATAAATCTAAACCCAAGAACAGGTTTGTCAACTCATATCATCGAAGAGAAACATTTGATTAAAAAGAGAAGGGTTTTAAAAAGATTAACGGGAAACACAGAGTTGAATGTCTGGGAAGCTTCGTTCATTGCAGAAGAACACTGGAATAAATTAAATAATGAAAATGGTAACGTAGATCCAGTATGGAGTTTTCTTTTTCACAAATGGAGTAAGCCACCATCTTTGAAATTTAATGTAACAGAAAACATCAAAAGACTTTGTGAAAACAATGATGAATTTGAATTGCCTGATGATATTTTGGATTCATAATTTAAAAAGTCTCAAATAAAAATACAACAGACTGCTTTTTTTTCACAGTTAAGTTGCTATATTACAACAATGTAACATTGACAACATTCATTATATAACGGATTCTTTTTGTTTAAAAATTACTAACCATTGTTATAACTGTATCTTTAGTCAAAATGAAAATAAATGTCTGATGAAAGGAGCGTGTGTTCTCCTGAAACGTCACAAAGAAAAACGGTTTTCTTATGCTTGTAATAACCGTAAACTACAAGAAAATAATCATTATAACACCATTAAGCCTTGTTTCCATTATTATGAAAAACTAAGTATGCTGACCAAGGCAGTAATTTATTTTATTAAAAACGTTTATTAATGTTTACTTCACTACATGTAAAATATCAGCACTATGCCACGAACACTTAAGTGGAAAGCAGTCGGGTGTTGTCTCGGTCAATTGGTCAGTTGCAGAATAGCATCCTTTTTTAATCCACATGGCTGCATACTTTTTGCTAGGGAAATCTTTGATGGCCGGACCGATAATGGAAACGAATGATTTTTCAATTGCAATTGTTTCATAGTTAGGAAATGTTATATCATATGGTTTCAATCTCACTCATTGAGGGGCATAAAATCATCCTTGGCAGCGATAAAAATCATTTTCTTTTGTAGGACGAAATACCGTGTAGCCCCAGCTCCCCGTTAATTCACACACTGATTATTCCACTCGAAATATATGTTTGACTTCATTAAGTGCACTTTTGTAGTCGAGTGGATATAGTTGTCGAATGCGTGTGTTGCCCTTATACGCTAGGTACTTTATGTGTTCTTGGGTTGTAGACTTCCTCAGCAAGTGTGCAGAGATAGGGTGGCTTCGACCCTTGCGACCCAAGAAACGCTAGAGTCGAGTAGATACGGTTGTTCTATGTGCTTATAGTGCTTGTAGGTAGGGTACGTAGTTGGTTCTCTGGCGCAAGGCCATAAGGTACAAGCGGCCTTGCGTCCCTCTCCAACTGTAAACAAAAGAGGCCCCCACAGATGGTAGAGACGTTGACGGCGTTGTGGGGCTTTCCACCAACATCTACCTGTACCAGTTTCTAGTTCTCTTATTTGCAGATGATCCAGTGAAAATGAAGTGATGGATTGCGATGGAGAATAGTGGGCAGATTGGAGGCAGCCAGGCTCAAGCGCAGGTGTCCCGAGCACTCAATGTGGCTCCATTGTGGAGGCAGTTCCAGAAGTTGGGATCCATAACCAGAAGGCCTGGCCAAGGGCAACAACAGCGAAGGAGGACCGTCATGTGGCACTGACAGCGAGGCACAACAGAAGAGCCACAGATACACAGCTCTCCCGGGACCTCTCTGCAGCCACCGGAACCGTTGTTTCCCAATGAATCGTGTCCCGAAGGTTTCATGAGAGGGGACTGTATGCCAGATGATCTGCCGTTTGTGTGCCACTCACCCCAGCCCACAAGAGAGCCCACCTTGAGTGGTGCCGGGAACATCAGCCCTGGACCCAAGACCAGTGGGGCCATGTTCTCTTCAGTGACGAGTCCAGGTTCAATTTGGACAGTGATTCCCGACGCATCTTCATATGGAGAGAGAGTGGTACCCGATACCAGCCCTCAAACATCGTTGACAGGGACCGCTATGGCAGCGGTAGTGTTATGATGTGGGCCGGTATCATGTTGGATGGCTGCACACCGCTCCATGTGTTTGATGGAAGTACCCTGAGTGGTCACAGGTTTAGGGTGGAGATCCTGGAGCCCTATGTGCGCCTTTCCGGGGTGCTGTTGGTCCACAATTCATCTTCCTGGATGGAAATGCTCGTTCACATAGGGCCCATCTGGTGGATAAATATCTGGAAACCGAGGATATCCGGAGCATGGTTTGGCCAACCACGTCCCTTGACCTGTACCCGATAGAGCATGCCTGGGATGCCAGCTCTTGGCAGGGCCATTGTGCGTCGTCAACCACCTCCCTGAACCATCCAGGAGTTAAGGAATGCCTTGGTGCAAGAGTGGATGCTACTGCCACAGGGTATCCTCAACGTTCTCATCACTAGCATTGGACATCGTTGTGCGACCTGTATGGCTGTGAGGGGTGACCACATGCATTACTAATGCCATATCGGGTGAGTTCTACAACCTCCACATTTGGACACTTATGGTGTGATGTTCATTGTCGACGCCCATGCCAGCGTACCTGCATTGTCATGTGGTGGTGTAGGTTGTTGTATACTTATGTGTATTCAGCCGAATGTCATTGAATTCTCGCACTCGTTGCCAATCTGTGTTCATTCCCTTAATTTTGTCCACGAGGTGTAGTGTGTGAGTGTCTATATATATATATATATATATATATATATTCTAATATAAAAAAATGGATGTATGTGTATTTGTTCCAGCATAGCTCTCGAACGCCTGGAGCGATTTCAACAAAAACTTGGAACACATCCCACTTGCAATCTCGGAAGAAATACTGTGGGGGTAAGACACCCCTGGCACCCCTAGGGGTGGGGGTGGGAGGTGTGGCATGCAAAAATAATCGGAAACAACCGATAATAGTGTGGAATCCATAGTTTTCGGGGTCGCTAAGATGAATAGTGACTCTCCCAATGCAGTTCAACTCCAAGACACCCCTGGCACCCCTAGGGGTTGGGTCCAATCCCAATGCCCTTCAACTCCAAGTTCATTTTACACTATAGTTAGAATTCATTATATTCCTGTCTAATAGAAGATTGGGATAAATAAATACCCAGGCAACGCCACCCAATCAGCTAGTACGTATATATAGTGCAGTGAACTTATTAGGATCACATACTTCCTGTTTCCCCTGTTCCGTTTAATGATCTGGTTTATTTTACTTCGCATTTCTGGTTACTTTTCGCTAATCACGAAAATGAGAATGAGTGATGAAATTGATGAAGGGAAACTCCCAAAGTACGTACATGCCTAGCTCAGAATTCGAATCCAGGTCATTCCATGCCAAACCATCCAATGGTGGTTGCATGACAATTTTAGAAAAAATTCATTTTTAGTACATAGGTTTGTACATGTTTCTAGATATCAAAACCAATGTTCAAAAAAAATTATTGTATTTAGTTCTCCTGGGGCAGCCATTTTTCCAACATGGCGCATGTTTTTTTTTTGTTCATGTAGCAGTATACAGAAACCTTAATATCTCAAAAACCATTAAAGCTAGAGACCTGGAACAAAATTCATTTTGTAGCTAATGAAGTATACTTACTATGATATTCAGGTATGTTTTGCTTGAAACTGCATCGTAAGTACGAAAATTATAGTGGAAAATGGGGTAACAATAGTTAAAAAATTGCATTTTTAAGCCCGATTTTTTTAATGAAGGGGTTTAGTCAAAGGCTTGTTTCTTTTTTCATGTGTAGACCTACCTGCAGGGTGTCTGTAAATAAAATATCAGTGCTTAGAAATGCACCCCTTTTTTACAGCATGGGCTCAAACATTACCGTTCATTGAATTTTGACAGTTTTCAGGGTTAAATAACTCAGATGGGTGCCCTTTAAAAATTCAGAAATTTGGCACATAGGAAGCCCTTCATGAACCTAACTCACAGTAAAAATCTCAACTTTTAGATTCAACTCGTTTTGGTCAATATGAGGTAACGTATGTCACCTAATTTCTGACGTTGCAAAGTAAGGTTAAACTACATTCCATACTAAGAATAATGAAGCGTTTTATTTTTCTTTTTTAAATTTGGGTTAAATAAAGGCTCAGAAAATATAATAACATAAGGTTTTAATACTTGACTTACCATAAATTGAAATTACAAGGTATGACACTTGAAAATCTGTGAGCGCCAAATTTTAAGTGCAGATTCGTGATTACGAGGCCCAAATTAGTAAGTATCCCAAATTTCAAACAAATTGGATGAATTCCCTATATTGTTAAATTATACCCTTACTTTCACACCAAGGATGCAAAAAATATCAGGATTCCGGAAAATTTAAAATCTTCATTCGAATATTTTACTGCCTGGATTTCGGAGGCAATCCACAATGTAAAGAAGTGTGAAATAAATGATTTATAGGTGTCACACCTATACGAAAGTAGTACCCAATTTTTTACATACAGAGTGATTTTTTTTATTCCTTTCTTCGCTTCTGTAACACACAATATGACGGGCACATTTTGACTCACATTGTGACTATGCAGGGTTTCCAACCTTCTTCACCAAAAAATACCTGCTATCGTGTTCATAACGTGTGAAAATTTTACATTATGCACAAGTAGCTGATGGATAGCCTGGGTAGCTGACAGATAGCCCCACGAACCATTTCCGATAAGGTTATGTTAGGCAAGCATAGTGGGGAAAAAAGAAGGGGTTGGAAACACTGACAGGGGCTTACGTCATCAAACATATGCAGCATGCAGTTCACGTAGCGAAAGCAATGCAATTGTGCGTCGGTGAGATATTTCTCTTGAAAAATACATGATTTCCCGGTCAAATATATTCCACGATGAAAGAAAATACCTCGACGAACGTTGGAAAGTTTGGAGAAAGTCATTTCCGTAAGTAGTTTCATTAAAATTTCGGTAACCACCAAACGTCTCTAATTCCCTTATTTTCGTATTTTTCACATTGATACTTACATATTCTGCATTCGTAAGGATTCTTCTATTTCGCGTTTCGTTTTTTGCAGGCAAATAATCTCAATTTTCGAAATATCGAGTATTTTTGCGTTACACGCGATATGGCGGAGAAATCTTGACTAGCGTAGTCCATGATCAGTGGTTATGCAGTGTTGCACCCTTCTTCATAGAAAAATACCTACTTTCATGTTACTGATTTTGTATTTTTTCCAGGTTCGAAAACTCCACGAACCATTCACAGATAGCCCCACAAACAATTCATAAATAGCCCCACGAACCATGCACAGATAGCCCCACGAACCATTCATAAATAGCCCCACGAACCATTCACGTATAGCCGCACGAACCATTCATAAATAGCCCCACGAACCATTCATAAATAGCACCACGAACCATGCACGGCAAGGTTAGGTTAGGTTCTGTTAGGTTAGGAAACATAGTTAAATTTGTTTTTCAAAATTAGAATTTTTTTTCGGGTTTGAAAACCCCACGAACCATTCATAAATAGCCCCACAAACCATTCACGGATAGCCCCACGAACCATTCATAAATAGCCCCACGAACCATTCATAAACAGCCCCACAAACCATTCACGGATAGCCCCACAAACCATTCATAAATAGCCCCACGAACCATTCACGGATAGCACCACGAACCATTCATAAATAGCCCTACGAACCATTCATACATAGCCCTACGAACCATTCACAGATAGCCCCACGAACCAATCATAAATAGCCCCACAAACCATTCATAAATAGCCCCATGAACCATTTACGGATAGCCTCACAAACCATTCACGGATAGCCTCACAAACCATTCACGGATAGCCCCACGAACCATTCATAAATAGCCCCATGAACCATTTACGGATAGCCTCACAAACCATTCACGGATAGCCCCACGAACCATTCACGGATAGCCCCACGAACCATTCATAAATAGCCCCATGAACCATTTACGGATAGCCTCACAAACCATTCACGGATAGCCCCACGAACCATTCACGGATAGCCCCACGAACCATTCACGGATAGCCCCACGAACCATTCATAAATAGCCCCACGAACCATTCATAAATAGCCCTAGAGATACTGGGCGAAAGGGGGGGGGGTTATAACCCCCATCAACCTCACATTGAGCACGCCACGGATCCTGTGCACGTCATGTTGTCGCAAGTTCGTAATCAGAAATGATGAACAGTAACTCACGCTTATTTACGTTCTAGAACTGTTACACAGTTACAAAACCGCGTATTTGGAAACACTGACCGGTTGTTACGTCATGAAACGCTCGCAAATATTTGGTTCACGTAGTAGACGGACATCAAGGGAACAGCTTTCGTGCATCGGAGTGACATTAATGTCGAAAATTACATGATTTACCGGCAAAAAAATTTTCAACGAGGTGAAAACAAACTTCCAAGACCTTCCTAAAGTATAAATAAAGCCATTTCGGTAAGTACTTTCTCCTGTAAAATTGAAGAAATACGTTTTGGGGATATGAAAATTTTACCGTAGTTTCTTCTGTGAAAATGAAGAAATGTGTCTCCGATATAACAAACTGTTACCGGTATCTTGGTGTGTAAACCGTATAAAGAACAATTGTTGGATTGTGATTTAGCAAACAAAATCATTCTTTGACATTTGCTGTTATCCAACTTCTATTACAAATTCGGAACGAGTTTACAATACCGGACCACTCTCCAATTGCTATGAAATTTTGCCTATTCACTAATTGAGACCTCACAAATTCTTGCAGATAGGAAAAACCAAATGCCCCTATGTCGCATTTCCAGGAAGTTTAATGAAGGCATGGAGGAATATTTTGGAAAAAAATACGTCATTAATAGAATAAAAACAGCATTGCTCTCACACTTGATTACCAGAAACACAATCGTAGTCTGCAATCAAAATATTTGGTGAAACCTATACGTTGGATTGATGCAAATACGACCACAGACGCAGTGAAGAAAAATAATCACAGGTCTGTTGTACGGCTATCCAGCAGGAAAAGCACGAATAAATTTTTATTTATCATATAAATGCATTTAATAATCATCATACATTCATCTAATAGTATAGGTTGGTTTGTTATATTTTACTATAAAATATGATTGGTATAACTATAACATGATGTAAGTTAGTATCTGCACTGAAGCTGCTTCAGTTATCCGATTCCATGCAAACATCGAATTTCCTTTATTTTGGCTTGGAAATACTTTACTTACTTTTCTAATACAGTCAGTCGTCTGCTAGAACCTGGAATAACTAAAGTTATTATTGACAAAATCAGCCTGGACATTACTGACACACTGGCACAACTGATCAATGAAATTACAAGAAACCAAACACGACACTTTGAGAGCTAACCTTGCCTACAAATGTAGGTAAAATCGATGAAATTGTTTCCATTTTTACGTCAAATGCACAAAAAAGGAACAATAACTTCACATTATTAATGTACGAAGTCACAGTATTAATATTGAGACTTGAACTTTATCAAGCAAATGTCTGGTTCCAGGGTTGAAAATAACCAGCCATGATGAATCTGCAAACTACGGCTACGGTGATTGGTGCAGTCAGGGAAACTCCTCAGGGTGCCATCTGTGAGCAGACAATTTCGTTAACATAAATAAACATCCCAACCTGGAATATCGGTGGAAGTTATTCTGTTGAAATTTGTACATATGATATTCTTAATTGCTTTATAAACGAGGTTTTGTAAACTTTGCTTCCAATTATTATCCATATAAATATATCTGCACGGAAGCGATTAGTACGACTGGTTTTCAAACCCATATCCGAAAGAACCAGTTGCCGGACAAAAAGTAAGAATATTTTTAGTTGACTGGTTTTTAGGCCAGGGTTATTTTAAAAAGAATCGCTACAATCAATATAAATTATTAAATCATTACGTATACGTAAGAGCTTATTGTAAAACTTTCGCAATTATTTCGAAAGTGGTGCGTAAATATAAAATTTTGATTGTTTTCAATGCTGCTCTAAAATACTCAAGATATACTGAAAATGTTATTAAAATAAATTCATGACCAATTCTGAGTATCGTGGTACAACATTTTTTTCCAAATATAAGAGTGAAAGTGACTGAAGTTATTTCGGTAAAACTTCGGTATGGTCTCAACGGATTTCTTCATTTTTACACAAGGAACTACTTACGGAAATGAGTTTCTGTAGCATTTAGAAGTTTGTGGGGGTATTTCTTTCGTCGTGGAATCTATTTCACCAGGAAATCATGTATTTTCAACAGAAATATCTCTCCCACGCACAATAGCTGTTGCTTTCATTTGCTTGCACTAAACAAATGTTGCGAACGTTTGATGATGTAACTCCCTGTCAGTGTTTCCAACCATGCCGTTTTTTTGCAAGAAGATGACAATTTTAACGTTTGCCTAACCGAACCTAACCTAACCTTGCCGTGCCATGCATGGTTCGTGGGGATTTTTCGGTTGACAAGGTTGGTGGTTTGTGAGGATTTTTTGGTTGACAAGGTTGGAAACACTGCATACATAGTGATGATCTACCACACTAGTCAAGCTGTCTCGCCATATTGTGTCTTGCGGAAGTGCAATAAAGGAAGAACAATAATTACTCATGTCACAAATTGAAGTTATTTTTGTGAAAGAAGCAAAATAACACCTTGAATAATCTTTCGCAATGCAGAATAGGTAAATACGAATGTTAAAGATGACGAAATAAACGAGTGGGAGGTGTTGGGACGACCATACCGAAGTTTTACCGTTATTTCATGAAGAACCCGAATTGACACATTCATATCCTTAATTAATGTACCTGCATGTGACCCTGACTTTGATTACTTGCGGCTTTATATTGATTTGATTACTTGCGGCTTTATATTGATAAGAAAAAAGTGAGATGAGCCAAATTTTTCACTTCAGATAGAGAATATTTATAGAATTATTGGATGAGTAAATTTATCATCACTTTGTATAATGTAAATTAATCAACTTAGAAGGAAATATTTTCTTGATACTATTTACCACATTATTACAGAGTAATTTTTCCTTTAATGTAACTGTCGTGTACAAACTTTCTATCGTCATTTTTCCCCTGTTTTTCCTTAGAGTCAGTGAAATGTCTTCTTCCTGTGGGGAACTTCTAGACAGAGCATTATTTGTTGAAGATATAGATGAAGACTTTGATCCATCAGTGCCACCTTCAACAGGACAGGAATATATCAAGAGAGTTGTGTAAGTGGTTTGAATTGTGCATTTTCATTATTTTGTTTGTTTTTATATAAATTATGTGTGGTAGGGACGATTTTTTTTAAGAACAAATGTTACTTATTATTACCAACGTTTATGGATAAAAGTGAGAGAAATGGCGGTACTAGTTACATATAGTGAAAACACATTTAACTCATTTATTTCCAAATTATTTACATTTGTACTTACCTTATATGCATAGCGGAACATTTTTCAACTTGGGATTATGTTTTTTTTTCACTGAGAAGAGCGTAATTTTTCACATTACAAGTATGTATTGGTCATTGCTAATTCGCTTTCGTTACACACAATATGGCGGGCAAATCTTGACTCACGTTGTCTATCGTCAGCTGATATGCAGGGTCGTCAGCTGATATGCAGTCGTTCCAAACTTATGAACCGGAAAATGCCCCACAAACTATTCACAAAAGGTTTTTAAGAAAAATTGATTCACAAACCATTCACGGAAGGTTAGGTTAGGTTCAGTTAGGTTAGAGAAACAGAAAATTAAATTGGGGAAAAAAAAACGCTCGCACGAAATCTTGTAAAACTACCGTGTGGTTGCTACACTAACACTTATTAACCGAAAAATGATGGTTTTTAGGCTAACATTGATCCACAAACCATTCACGGAAGGTTAGGTTAGGCAAACATAGAAAATTAAATGGGAAAACAAAACCCACTCACATGTCATCTTGTAAAACTACTGCGTGGTTGCTACACTGACAGGGGGTTACATATTCGAACGCACGGAACATTTGATTCACGTAGTCAACTGTAATGGTGGCACGAGCTATTGTGCAACGGATATACATTAATGTCGAAAATGACATTATTTTCCGGCTGAATAAGTTGCACGAATGGAAGAAACACTATTCCCAGCTTCCAAAAGTCCACAGGAACTCAATTCCGTAAGTACTTTCCCATCATTCCTCCTGTAAATTTGAAGAAATCTGTTTTCACTATATCTAACTGTTACCAAAATGGCAACTTGAATCGCAGGAAGATGTATGAAATATTATTTTTCAAAGGGTATGCAGGACAACAATAACTCAAAACGAGATAAGGGAAAAAATGTTACCATACTAAACCTGACTTTGGGAAATCATTTCGTGATTTAGGTAGCAAGATCCTGCCTAAACAGTCAGAAAATTTTGAACATAGATGTGCCCATGAGAATTCTTCTTATAGAGAATTAAATGCACACGTTCTTTACTTTTAACTTGGTTTAGCCCATGTGCATATAATTCCCCTCCCTCTCCTGCTTGGCCAAAGGTCCTGGGTACGAATCCTGGCTTGGGCATGGGTGTTATTTGTGTGTCCCTTCATCAAGTTCATCATATCATCACTTGTCCCCATCTTCAGAATTAGCCAAAGGTGGCAGAAATGTGCGTAACAGTGCCATATTGGCACAACATATTTCTTCATTTTTACAGAAGAAACTGCTTACGGAAATGAGTTTCTGTAGCATTTTCAAAGTTCGTGGGAGGTATTTTCTTTAATTTTGGAATCTATTTCACAGGGAATTCGTGTATTTTTCAAGAGAAATATATCTCCGACGCACAATTGCCGTTGCTTTCATTTCCTTCCTCTACGTGAACCGGATGCTGCGTACGTTTGATGACATAACCCCCTGTCAGTGTTTCCAACCATGCCGTTCTTTTGCAAGAAGATGACAATTTTAACTATGTTTGCCTAACCTAACCTAACCTTGCGTGCATGGTTCATGGGGCTATTCATGAATGGTTTGTGGGACTATCCATGAATGGTTTTGTAGGGCTATTCATTAATGGTTTGTGGGACTATCCATGAATGGTTTGTAGGGCTATTCATTAATGGTTTGTGGTATTTTTAACTATGTTAACCTAACCTAACTATGTTATCGTAAAGTACAAAATCAGTAATCTGGAAGTAGGTATTTTTCAGTGAAGAAGGTTGGAAACACTGCATGCCCACTGATGATCCACAACACTAATCAAGCTGCCCACCATATTGTGTGTTACGCAAGCAAAAAAGGAAGAACAATATTTACTCCTAATGTGAAAAATAGAAATTATTTTCTTGAATAAAGCATAATTACACCTTGAAGAATCTTTCGCAATGCAGAATAGATAAGTACAAATGTGAAAAATGATGAAATAAACGAGTGAAAGGCGTTGTGCCTATATGGAACTGTTACTGAAGTGTGAAGTAAAATAAACCAAAACAATCTTTCCTGTTTGAAAATTTGGAAACATTTAAAAAAAAAAAAAAAAAAAAGTTAAAATACAATAGTCAGTAAAACTATCAAAGCCGGGAAATGTCTGTAACTCGTTTATTCTGTAATTGTTGACATTTGTACTTACATATTCTGCATTGCGAAAGATTGTTTAACAAGGGATTTCGCTTTTTTTAACGTAATTAGTATCTGTTGTCGACATATCGAGTAATTATTGTTCATTCTTTTCTCGCTTCCTGAACATGCAAAATGACGGGTAAATGTTGACTAGTGTTGTGTTTCAAACGACAAAGCAGTGTTTCTACCTTCTTAACAGAAAACTTCCCACATAGCTCCGAAAACCATTCCCGCATAGCCCCAAAAACCATTCATGCATAGCCCCAAAAACCATTCACACATAGCCCCAAAAAACATTTGGGATAGTATGATCATTCTTGAATAGCCCCAAAAACCATTCACGTATAACCCCAAAAACCATTCATGCATAGCCCCAAAAAACATTCTGGATCGTATAACCATCCACAAATAGCCCCAAAAACCATTCACGATAGCCCCACGCACCATCACGATAAGGTTAGGTTGCTTTAGGTTGGGCAATATAGTGAAAAAACTGTGTGTTTGGAAACACTTACCGGGGATTACGTCATCAGATGCTCGCAACATCCGGTTCAAGTACATGGATGGAAATGCAAGCAACAGCTTTCGAGCATCGGATGGACATTATTATAGAAAAATAAATGATTTAGCAGCCAAATACATTGAAAAATGCGAGAAAACACTTCTACGACCTTTTGAAATTACACAAACTCAATTCCGTAAGTACTTTCTTTTGTAAATTTGAAGAAATCCATTTCCCACCTATGACATTTTTACCCAATAGTCTTTGTACAAATTTACAATATCAATAGATTACTGATAACGCCAATTTGAACTAAAATTCCTTTCTGAAATAATGTGAATACTCATGAATTTTTTTGCTATATATCCAGTATTTGTATTTTTGTTATTACCATTGCTTTTCAGCCACTTTTGGCGAATCACAATAAGGATGAGTGATGATAGGATGAAATTGATTTAACAACACTCAGGCTCAGTCTAAGACTCGAACCTGGAGACTTTGGTGGCAAGATCGAGCCAGCATTGTCTGTATATACAAATAAATAATAACAGAATAATAAAATCAATGAACAGATGTCCTTTATTACACAATCTGTTTTTATGTCATGTGATGGTATATATTACATTAGGGATGGGACAAGTGGCATATTCTCCCATGTTACCTGGTTTACTGACAGTATACCAACTTTTTTCATATATATAGAAATTGCCACTAAATTTTAAGTTGTTCTACTTCTGTTTTTATTTTACTTGTATGCCTGCATTGATGTAATTGTAATTGTAATTTATTCTTGTTCTGTTGACTACATTGTAGATATTTCTATCTGCAGCAGTATAGAGCATGTCATTTGTTACATATAACATTGTGACTGTCTTCTACATTCACAAATAACTAATATTTACTTTATTTCTATTGCGAACAAGTTTATAAAATTAACAGGGAACTATTGAGATTAAGAACGCTGTATCAATGTTGATATTTGTTTTACGTTGTTGATTTCGATTCGTTTTTGTTATATGTAAGAAGATTGACTTAAAATGTCTTGTGTTAAAAATCGAAAATGAGTTTATATCAAATGTTATAAAGTAAAATAATATTTTGGAAGTAGAGTTGTGTTGCTTAATTCTTGCAATGTAAGTATAATAACAGTATGAAAACCATTTGAGTGCTGAGGGCTTGCAATTTAATTTTAAAATTGTGTTAGTCTGCTCATCCTTCGCATACAATATATATTCAGTGTGAAGTATCGTTGCAACATTAGCATGATTTCAGTACAAATACATCCACTTGATTACTTATTTGGGATGCAGTATGATTAAAGTTACAAGTATATATTATTACATATCAGTTTGATTACATACCCTTGATAACATATTTTGGATGTAGATCAGCATAATTGAGTTACAAATATATATTACATCCACTAGATTACATATATGGGATGCAGATCAGCATAATTGAGTTACGAATATGTATTACATACCCTTGATTACACATTTGGGATATAGATCAGCATAATTGAGTTTCAAATATATATTACATCCACTAGATTACATATATGGGAAGCATATCAGATTAATTGAGGTTTCGTACATGTTGATATATTGTGTCCAATTGAGTACATGGGTGAGAAAGTAGTTTTAGATATGCTGTAGAAATTCTTCTATGCTGTAGGGTGATGTTTCTAAGAGATAGTTTTTTATCTTATTTTTGAATAACTTAATATTTCTTTCCTCCTTTATTTCACATGGAAGTTTATTGTATAGTAGTATTCCTGTGTTTCTGGCACTCGTTTTGTATAGGTTCAATCTGTGGTTGCCTACGTGTATATTTGCCTTTGTTCTTGTGTTATGATTATGTATATTACTATTTTTATTGAGGTTATATTTCTATTATGTCTAATTAATATAATAAATATAAAAACACTTAAAGTTGCTGACCAAGGCAGTTTATTAAGATGTATAAACACCTTACACGTAATGTTTCTTCCTCAGATGAAGAACTAAACTAAAATGATGAAATACACATAGCAGGTTCTCTAGACACGCAAAAACACATCATGTTGACAGTCCTTATAGAAACGTTATATGTAAAATGTTTTTAAATCTTAATAAACTGCCTTGGTCAGCAACTTTAGTGTTTTTAATATGGAAACAAGGTTTAATTATATTACTATAATAAATATACACAATAAATAAGAATTGTTGCGGTAAACCAGGTTAAATTTTCAGAATACGCCACTGGATGAGACAGATTAATCAGTTCGGTAAATATGCGATAACGCCCGGACACCTTTCACTCATTTATTTCCTTAATTTTACCACTGGTACTTAGCTATTTTGCCTTGCGGAACATTCTTTAAGGTGAAATTATGCCTTTTTCCATAAAATACTGTCAACTTTTCATATTACGATTGATTACACTGGGGAACAGTGAAATTGCGGCACAGTGTTTGAGAGCTAATTTAGGGCAATTTCATGCTGCTGAATAATGATATAATAATATATTTCCTGAATTGGCTCTAATTTATGAAATAAATGCAACTAAACCAAAATGGCGGAAACATAAGACATATATATAAATGAACTTCCAACAACCATTTAATATTTATTTTTGTGATTACAATCATTATTATAAAAATACATTTATATAGGCCTATGATCAAAATAATTAAGAAAATATGTACACAATGAAGTAACAAACTATGTGAAACGTTTTCTATACGATTTCCTGCTGTATTGCTTTTGAGGACAATCCCTCTGTAAGCTCCAACAGTAGTCGGCCATCACGTGGCGATCCCACCGTCCCTGGTACCTTTCTTCCATTATCCTTATATCCTGATGGAACCTTTCCCCCTGTTCTTCACTAAAATCACCAAGGTTCTCAGGGAATCTGTCAATGTGGCTATGTAGAAAATGCATCTTCACACTCATATTAGCTCCCAATTTCTCAAAATTTTTCAACATATTTCCAACTATATCGGGGTACACTTCTGCTCTGCGATTCCCCAAAAAGTTTTTGACGACGGACACAAAGCTCAGTCAGGCCTCAGATTCGATGTAAGACATGTAAGTTGTAAAATTGGCATCATTCATGAGTGTACGAATTTGTGGTGGTCCGTCAAAGATTCCTGCCTTCAATTTTTCAATACTTAGTCCTGGAAAAGTGTGGCATATATATTTGAAACAATCACCACTTGTATCTAAGGCCTTGACAAACTGTTTTATCAACCCAAGTTTAATATGCAGTGGCGGAAGGATGATTTTGTCCCTATCTATCAGCGGTTCATGAATGATATTAGCTTTTCCCACTAATATTTTCCCTTGGGGGCCAAACTTTTATCGTCCAATGCTTTTCTCTAGCACGACTATCCCACAAACATAGGAAACAGGGATACTTTGTGTACCCACTTTGTTGTCCTAGTAAAAAAATCACCATCTTCAAATGCACACACACGAGCCACTTATGTTCAGCATATTCAATTTTTTTCTAAAACCATTTTTATGTTTTAGTATTCTTCCTTAAGGTTTGTTGAGTGTCCGATATATTGCCTAGCAATGCTTCATAAGTTGCCTAGCAACAATTTACAAATAAATAAATATGTTTATTATGGGAATTTCAGCCCATTATCAAATTTTGATATTACCGAGAAAAGCGTAGAGTAATTTTACCTCCTATATTTTCCATGGTGTTTATTTTTATAACTGGAGTCAATTCAACTGAACCAATCATACAATTGGCAATCACAGCTGTTTTGTGTGCTGAAACTGTTATTAAACTTTATGCCGCAAAATAAAATCTTTTTTTTGTTCCCCAGTGTTATTTGTCTTACTTGTTCCGCTTCTGTAATAGACAATATGGCGTGCACTCGTAATGGATCATCGCACGTCATGACGCGCCAGCTTGTGTTTTGTCGATTTTCAGTGCGCAAGCAGTGTTTGAAACCTTCATGACGGAAAATTACGTACTATTTCGATTTTTTTTTTCATGTTTACCTCTACAAACCATGCACGTTAGCCCCAAAAACCATCCACGGGTAGCCCCACAAACCATTGACGTTAGCCCCAAAATCCATCCATAGGTAGCCCCACTAACCATTGACGTTAGCCCCAAAAACCATCCACGGATAGCCCCACACACCATTCACACAAGGTTAGGTTAGGCCTGTTAGGTTAGGTTCCATGAGCACTCATTTCACCCCTAAATTGATCGAAAAAGAAAGCGCAGCGAGCATAGCTAAAAATAGAAATTTTCGTAAAAAAGAAGGCACGTTTGGAAACACTGCAGAGATCGCGTGACTTTCAACCCTCTCACCATCTGCACGCACACAATGGAAACAACGGCATAATGTGGCAGGCAATACCAATTTATTGCGTAAAAAGTGATTAAGTCTTGTTCGGCAGCATTAAACTACGAAGTTTTTACTTTCCGTGAAAGAAAATACCTCCAAGTACGTCCAGAATGCTAAAGAAACTCATTTCAGTAAGTACTTTCTCCTGTAAATTTGAAGAAATCCGTCCGGGCGATATCGCATATTTACCATCAGTTCTCTATCAGTATCAGAACGTAAATGTCTAGATCTGCACCTTCTTGTGCATTGCAGTGATCTTGTAACATAGATTTAAGAACTTTTAGGTTCTTCCAGGACCATTTGGAATTTTATATCAGATCGGTGGAATATTAGTTATCGGTATCGTTATTTTATCAGTATTGGCCAAAATTTCATATTGGTCCATCCCTATATTATATATTATTTTTATGTTATTGTATTAGAATATATAAAATATATCCCTATTACTGTTTTGTGTTAGTGTTAAAAGTTTATTTTTTTATTTTTTTACATTCTCGTTCAGTTTGTCCTGTATTGGCAAATGAGAAAACATCATTAAAGTAAAACTATTAGCAGTATTATGAATGTATGACACAATTTTATTAATTTTCAAGCAGCCGTTATGTACTGAGTGTAGATGATTCAAACTAAAATTTCTTCTTTAACTTCTAGCTTGGAAGCCTCACAGTGTAAATCAGTTGTGGTAGTCCCTTTGGATAGAAGCAAGATAAAGAAACCAACATTTGCCATTAATGTGAGTATATTTTCACGATTTTTTATTTTTTTTCTTTTGTTTCAAATGTATAATTTTCTAAAGGAGTGCTGAATATATTTAAAATATTTTTCCATATTTTTTTCAAAAAAGAATGTTATAACTAATTTTTTTCAATATGAACAATTTTATTAGTAACTACATGTAACTATATTGCAAGCAGGTTAAAAATAATCTGTCTGAAATATTTTCCCCAATTTTGACTAAACATAAGTATTTCTTCCCTGACAAAGGATAGGGATTTTTTATACATATATTAGAAAATATTGGCATCTGATTTCAGGTATGGCATATAAGTAAATCCACTAATTAACACATTGGGGTCTCACGACGGTCATAGCCCACAGTGCACTTAAAGTCAATGTGGACGAAAGACGGGCATAGCCCGTCCTGAGGTATGCGATCACTTTGCCGATTGAACTACGGGCTATGTTCGTAGTTCGTCTCATGTGCGTGTTCCTTCAAGCCTCTTGGTTGAAATTCCGACTGCTAGGTGACTCATGTCCTATTTTTATCTCGCACCTGTGACTGTTTGTTGTCTGGTTGATGTATGTTGCATTGTTTAGAATGGCGTCGTTAGATCCAGACCGCATAGCGGAAATTCTGGATTCCATTTGTCCATTAGGTCAGTGGTGAATATGTATGTAATTTATAAGAAAGTAAACAGGGAAAATCATAATATGTCTCTGGAAGAGTTCATCATCCAAGTAGGGGAACCGCTACTCATCAAAGTGAGTAAAGATATTCAAGGTCAACTACAGCAGATAGGCTAACAGGCTGCCATTTTCTAAGGAAAATCCCCCCCCCCCTCCCCACAGAGAAAAAGTCAAGGCCCTGTGGGTCATGTAAAGTTTGTGGAGACATGCGCAAAAAAGAAACTGGCAAGTGGTCAAGAAAAGACACAACATTTTACTGCCCCAGCTGTGACGTTACTCTCTGCATTCCTGAATGTTTCCAACTTTTTCATACAAAAGCTAATTACCTGTAATTTGTAATTATTTTTTATGTGCACATAAGAAGTCTTCTTATGCAAGATTCAAAAGATGTATTGATAGTTTATGTAGTTTTTGCATTGTTAATTATTGAAATTTCCAGATTACGAACTTAAAATATCTCTATATTAACATTTGTTACAATGTTGTACTTTTTTCTTTTTTCACAAAACATTGCTGAAAAAAATATTCAAAAATGTCTGAAAATGAAAAGAAAATTTAACAAATTTTTGTTCTTTGAAAAGAGGAAGTTTTGTAGATTTAAGAAATGTATGGTAAATAAAAACATTAAAAATATTTTTTTCTATGATTTTTTTAATAACAACCAAAAACCGCAGGCCAGAGGTAAAAATGCTGTATTATGAGGCCAGACCCAAATGTGTTAATTAATTTCCACTTAATGATGGTAATTAATAATTACTAGAAAGAGATGGGATTGACCCAGTCTCAAATAAATGTGTACCTGGGGCAGTGGCATCGCCAGGATTAATTATCTGGGGGTGCTGAGGGGGTGCAGAATAAAATGTAAAGGTGTGGTGCTGGAAATAAAGAAATCCTGAAATATGCATGCATGATTAAGCAGAGGTTCAAACAAGAATTTTAGTCCTCTGTGTGGGGGGGGGGGGGGGCAAGTACCAGGATAAACCTGCCAATAATTACTATTGCATTATTATTAATATTATTAGCAGTATTAGTAGTATCAAAGACTTTATTATCGTCGTAAATCACGCAAAAAAGCGAGAAGTCTGTGCTAAAGCATTTGTGTTAGACAAGCAATTTGAAATATTTTTTCAACACATTCAATTTTACATTAGCTAATAATTGAAAACAAGCACGCAAACTGTATTTTTGAAAAACGGAAAATGCATGACAAATATAATTATTTTTATACATATGCCATGCATAACTTTCATGTTCAACATATGTTTTACACATATGCAACTGTAACGTTTGTCCCTTGTGTGTTTACAAACCTTACATAATTAAAAATTGCAAGTTCAATTTTTAGCCATCGAGGGCGTTACGCCTCACGATTGCTCTCTGGTGCTGCCCCTGGCGGCATATTTTTGCGGCTTACGCCCGCTCGTAAATTCCGCTGCACCAGGCAGTTCAGTTCGTCCTTCGTTCTCAACCTCGCACGTCCGCTTCGAACGGCTCGCATCCAGTACGGTGCTCGTCATCTAGTCCTCACCGGCAAGAGAGTACCCGAACCACGACCGGTAGAACTGACGTCTGCCACGCCGACCGCTGAATGGAGAGAAGGCCATGAAATCAGTACAGTGACTCTAATTGAAGGAAGGCATTGCAGCTCTACGTGATGTGAATACTCGTGGGGAGGTATGTACAAACAATCTCTAGACCGTGAAAGTGGGAATAAGATTATTTCCTTACCGTTCGCTGCGAAAGTTTTGGTTACAACGTTCCCTTGGCATAACTTTTTGAAATAAGTGAAATTACGAGAAGATCCATGTATTCTTCCCCCATTTATTTGTGCCCATGTCTTACCCACTTGTTTCTTCGACTATTAGCACGGTGAACCTTCTTTTTGTAGCGCCATAAATCAGCGTACGTTTTCGTGCTAGTGTGGACTTAGTATAACTTACGCGAACCAGCCTTTTTGGTTAAATTGGTGTTTGTGAAAGTTACAAGAAAGAACATGGGAGAATTGTTAATGAACCCTTTTGGTAAAGTGCCATTGAGTAAAAATAGGAACTTGAACTTTTATAATGGAACTTGTTGTTCCAGGTGGGACTACCCTTGTTTCAAGCAACGTTAAATGCGGGCGCACTCACACCTGAATTAAATAAAATAAAAAGGACTTGGAATATTCGCGATCCCCTGCCTGTTATATCCCAATAGCAATCCTGTCCGCGTAGAGGTAGCACTAATGATGCACTGAGAAATGGGGACACGCTCAAAATAAAGTACAGGGAGCAAGTTAAAAATAAAGGTCGTTTTGGCCTTTTGTTTGATTGAGTAAAGAAGAACGGGACGTTCTTACCCAAACATGCAATGTACACCTTTTGAGAGATTAAATGCTTCCGCATGTAAATTCATTGTATAGCGTCAGTTGGTAGGGAGACAAGATTGTTAAGTGGACGGCTACATTTAAATTTTTGCATGATTGTTAAAATTGAATGGGGTATTTATGTAATAGGGTAAAACGGAGCGCCGGTCGCTCGAACTGTTAATTGATTAATGTGTTGTTGAATTACACCCAGTATAAAATACCTTGGGTTTGTTTGTCGTATTCATATAATGTACTTGGTAACAATCTTGAATACAATTGTGTTTATTAATTGAATTGTGTGGTATCTTAATTTCTGGTATCATGTTCTGAACAGTAAGAATTGCGCGATAAAGAAAGTGGTCACGAAACGATCCTAAAATTAACATAACAAAAAAAAAAGGGGGGGGCGAACGTACACGTGTTTAATTTTTGCATAAGTTACAGTAGCCAGTGGAACGAGAAAGGAGGTTACGTTGGAGTAATTATTATATTGATTTTGATTACAGTGAAGAAGGCTAACATTGCTATTCGCTGTTGAACCCTGTTTGAAACTTCTCGTGCACATTACGTGACGCACGTGAGTTTCTTTTGTTTTCAGGTCTCCTTCCTTTTTTGTCTCGTGCTTCTTGTACTCATCACCCGTAAACTCCTGCGTCGTTGTGCGGGAAGTACGACACAGAAAGGGAAGGAATACAACTTGTAACGTGAAGAGTGGGTCTCGAACCTTAATGTACTTTGAAGGCGAGTTGCCGCTTCCAGTTAATTACCGCGTGCAATCTCGCTTAGCCCCTCTCCCACGTCACACAACATGGAGTGATGTAAAAGATAACAAATACACAGTGGCGTGCATTCAGGATACGCAAGGTACGCACTGCGTACCCACAACACAGTAAGAAAAAATAAACATTTTTTCGTCTTCCCCGAACATGAAAATTCAACAATTATCGCTCCGAAAGCAGTTCCACTGCAAGAAATTCCGATATCGCTGCTGCCCTCCTAAAGGCAGTCCCGAATGATCCCGATTGTGACTTCGGCACCCACCCGATCCGCGTTCCTGCCGATTTCCGCAGAAAGACGCTGTTTCTTCTGCTTGGTACCCTAGAAATTCGGAAGGTAACCCGATTGGCTCATATCAGCCCCGGCCACGTGTTTGGGTCTGCCCGCACTTACCCTCTCTCCCAATTCTTTCTCAGTTCTAAGCAACGAGGGTACCCAAGATTTTGACAGCGTATGCAGAGTTGACAGTAGTCAACATATTTTTTTCTGGAGTGCTTAGCTTACTAGCATTTAGCAGCCACGCGTAGATAGATCACTGTTGGGTTGCAATAAAAATACATTATAAAAAGTGATACAGGAATCAGACAGGAGGGCAAGAAAATGTAGTATGACAATAACGTACACGTGTTTAATTTTTGCATAAGTTACAGTAGCCAGTGGAACGAGAAAGGAGGTTACGTTGGAGTAATTATTATATTGATTTTGATTACAGTGAAGAAGGCTAACATTGCTATTCGCTGTTGAACCCTGTTTGAAACTTCTCGTGCACATTACGTGACGCACGTGAGTTTCTTTTGTTTTCAGGTCTCCTTCCTTTTTTGTCTCGTGCTTCTTGTACTCATCACCCGTAAACTCCTGCGTCGTTGTGCGGGAAGTACGACACAGAAAGGGAAGGAATACAACTTGTAACGTGAAGAGTGGGTCTCGAACCTTAATGTACTTTGAAGGCGAGTTGCCGCTTCCAGTTAATTACCGCGTGCAATCTCGCTTAGCCCCTCTCCCACGTCACACAACATGGAGTGATGTAAAAGATAACAAATACACAGTGGCGTGCATTCAGGATACGCAAGGTACGCACTGCGTACCCACAACACAGTAAGAAAAAATAAACATTTTTTCGTCTTCCCCGAACATGAAAATTCAACAATTATCGCTCCGAAAGCAGTTCCACTGCAAGAAATTCCGATATCGCTGCTGCCCTCCTAAAGGCAGTCCCGAATGATCCCGATTGTGACTTCGGCACCCACCCGATCCGCGTTCCTGCCGATTTCCGCAGAAAGACGCTGTTTCTTCTGCTTGGTACCCTAGAAATTCGGAAGGTAACCCGATTGGCTCATATCAGCCCCGGCCACGTGTTTGGGTCTGCCCGCACTTACCCTCTCTCCCAATTCTTTCTCAGTTCTAAGCAACGAGGGTACCCAAGATTTTGACAGCGTATGCAGAGTTGACAGTAGTCAACATATTTTTTTCTGGAGTGCTTAGCTTACTAGCATTTAGCAGCCACGCGTAGATAGATCACTGTTGGGTTGCAATAAAAATACATTATAAAAAGTGATACAGGAATCAGACAGGAGGGCAAGAAAATGTAGTATGACAATAAATATAATACATTGTCATAACTACATTTGAAAATGGTTAGGCTAAGTCCAAAGTTCCACATTTGTGCAATATTTATAATAATTTAGTCATAAGATTGTTCAAAATTTTATTCAAATAATACAATTAAATGTCTGAAATTACTACTTAAACCTATTCCATTAAATATGATGTTTAAAAAAGCCAATTTGTATATCATGACAAAATTATCAAATTGTGAAATATTCTGAATATTGTGAATATTCATATTCATAACAGTTATTTTTGACTGACAAAATGAAAAACAAATATTTTAAATCATATGTGTTCTTTCTGACAAGAAAGATATGATACTTTCAAATTTATAATTAAATTTATTGAAATTATGTACATTTGCATTGGCATCAAGGTTTATATACAAAGGTCAACTCTTTAAAATTGTTCAATGTATAATATGATGTCATACTTGGTATTTTGTATCAACATTCAAAAAATGGTAATTGTAATCATTAGATAAGTATATTGTGATATACATAGTAAAATAGCTGTAACAGAGCAAATATGTACATTTACTAAACAAACATTCAAGGTGTTAAGCAGTTATGGACAAAAATATAAAACAAAAACAATTGAAGATAACTCATACTAAAAAATCTGGCTTGAACTAGTTGCTCTAATAGTAGTTGTCTGTGACTTTAAATGGATCTCAAGATGGATGGTACATAAGTAGGTATGAAAAAAATGGCGTTGAGCTTGTGTTCGGCTACGAGGTTTTTCGGATCGTGATTGTGTTATCCGGTTTTTATTTCGTAGTTATTACGTGTTTGACTATAAAATACCTCTTGTGAGGTATACGAAGTGAAAATTAATTTGGATTTATTAACTTAGTGTGTGTATTTGTGTAAATAAGAGTATAGTAGTGGTAACAATAAACTGACTCACCTGAACGCTATTAATCAGTGTAATGGGGGAAGAAGCAACCCTATGTGCTGCTGATACCCTATTAGCATTAAGCGGTGGTGAAACTCCCGTCTTTCTACAGACTAACATATCAAGAGTGAATGACGAGGATGCTATCATGAAAGGGGTGGAAGAAAAACAAGAACATCGTGCAAAAAAGAGATCGGCGAATTCAGAATCAACTGCCCAACCAGATAAAATCATCCGATCGAACGAGAATGAAAATTCTCCATCACGACAGTACACATATGACAATGCACAATCAGGTCCATATATAGTACTGTTAGAGGGAACAGGAAAAAATATAGGAAAACTGTCCGGTGGCAGTTTAGGGAATAAATTTCGAAAGGCAGGACTAGACATAGAATTGATCGAACAGTGTGGTAAAAATAGAGTCCGTGTGACTTTTCCAAATGCAAAAGCTGCAAATGCTTTCACACAAAACGAAATGTATCATAAGGATTTACAGGTTCGAGCTAGAATTCCTCAAGCTCTTGTACAGCGAGACGGTCTTATTTTCGGAGTTGGCATAGATATCAGTGTACAAGACATTATGGATGGAGTGCAATCGGCGATCCCAGTCATCAGTGCGAGGCGTATGCAGAAGAAAGTATGGAATAATACGGGTTCTTTCGATCTGAGAGACACAAAATTAATATGCCTAACCTTTCAGGGTAATGTCTTACCAGAAAGAATACTAGTAAACAGTGAAATTTTCGAGGTCCGACCTAGAACGAGGTCTGTCTTACAATGTCAAAACTGTTTCCGTTATGCGCATCAAACTAAGAACTGCCGTTCAAAAGCAATCTGCATCAACTGTGGAAAAGAAAAACATGGAGATTCCTGCACAGAAGTTCCTATTTGTGTCATATGTCGAGGTAATCATAGAGCTACATCCCCAGATTGCCCTCAACGACAAACAGAACAGCAAATACAGACGCGGATGGCGGAGGAAAACTTATCTTATTTTGAAGCTAAGGCAAAAATATTGGGGACATATAAACCACATCTAACCAGAAGAGACATTTTGGCACCTCCATTAACGGCTAAACAATTTCCACCGCTCCCCTCTCACGCTGAGGTCATCCAATGTACAATGGCAAGTCCATTAATATCTGTGACAACTAGAGAGTCAATAACTCCTAAAATAGTTACATCCTCGCAACCCTCAATGCGAAAACAGAAAAATCACACGAGTGTGAGCAAAGATGGGCTGCACTCACGTAGAAGTAATATATGGACACGAGAAACTCCAAAACCACCTAAAGAGCTATTTTATGAATCTTCATCACTTGACAGTTTATCCGAAGACGAGGAGAATACGCCATCACCCCCAATTGGACGAAATGCGCAACCCCAGTCTGGATCCAATCACATTGAGCAACATCCACATGAGCATAGATCATCAAATAGACAGATCATTTCAAATCCTCCAACGGAAAATCTTCAGGCACTATAAATCGTTAATGCAAACTTTGCCAGAGCTGTGGTCGGCACTAATAAATATATCAGAACTTAGAAGACAACAACCACTACTTAAACATATTCATGAGCTAACAGGGAATCTCTTGACTGTTTTACAAAACTTAATTTCATAAATCCAGGAATCAAAGGGGGAAAAAATTAATAGTATATTGTAGGGAATGGAATTTTTAATTCAGTGGAATATAAATAGTTTTTCCGCACGTATAATCGAATTAAATAAACTAATTGAGGAATCCCATCCTTTAATTCTCTGTTTACAAGAGACTAAAGGAAAGCAATACGAGAATTACAATCTAAAATATTATAATACTATAGGTCCGCCATTTCAACACAATGAAAGAGGTGTGAGCATACACATTCATGAGAGTGTGGCCCACCAAACTCTTTTTTTATACCCAAAAATTAATATAGTAAACAGATATCATGTAGAAATCATAGCAGTGCGCATAAAAATACAAAACTTTTATTTCAGTATTATTAATTTTTACATACCTTCGAATTCGTTATCTCAAAAAATACAACTACAAGATTTTCAAGGTATTCTGGACAATATTCAAGGCCCTTATATTTGTGTAGGAGATTTTAACGGGCATCATCCAATGTGGGGCGGTTCACGATCAGATCATTTAGGCCAGATTTTAGTGGACTGGATAGAACATAATAATTTTATCATACTTAATGATGGTTCCATAACACATATTCCTCGATCCGGAAATAATCCTTCTGTGATAGATCTAACCATAGTGTCTGATGAAATTTTCCCCCAACTTACCTGGTTTGTGGATGAGGATATGCGTGGAAGTGATCACTTACCCATACATGTTCAAGGAAGATTTATGTATAATGTACAGATCCCTCGAAATACACCTCTCCTTAGATGCTGGAAAACTAACCTTATTGATTGGTCATTGTATTCCACAACAATTGACTCCTTGATATTATCAGAAAATTTACGATCTAATACTGATATCTCGTATTCTCAATTTATACAATTAATTACAAAAACTCTGGATATCGTAGGTGTACGTTCAAAAGGGCAAGATACACATAGATTCCCACAATTATATTGGTGGACACCAGAATGCGAGACTGCTAAACAGAACCGTAAACGTGATGAGAAAACATTTGCTAGCAGACCCACAATTGCCCACAAAATTGCCTGGAAGAGAAGTCAGGCTCTTGCTAAAAAAGCTTTCAAAAAAGCCAAAAAAATAGCCTGGATAAATTATTGTAACTCTCTAGGAAATGCTGAACCTATAAAACTCGTCTGGAAAAAATTTAATTACTTAAGACACCCGAAACTAAGCAGGAAACAGACAATTGATGTAACCTGGCAAAATGAATTTCTCTCCATGATTGCGCCTCCTTCAGTAAATATAGAATATCAACCTCCTCTGGTTCCACAACAAATTTTTACAAGAGAGTTTCCAGCTGTGACTGTCATAGAATTACATAATATACTACATAGAGTTAAAAATTCAGCACCAGGAATGGATGGAATTCCATACCAAGCTATAAAGAGCTTACCTAAAAGGGGATTTGATATTTTAGTCGCTATATACAATAAAACATATACCGGGGGTAGTATACCTTCAGAATGGAAAACACATGTAGTAATTCCTATATTAAAGTCGAATAAACCACCATCAAATGCCCGTTCCTACAGACCAATAGTTCTAATTTCAGTATTGGAAAAATTATTCAAACGCACGCTACAAAAACGTCTTATGTGGACTTTAGAAAAACAAAGATTCTTTCCCTCTACGCAAATTGGTTTCAGATTACAACATAGTAGTCAAGATGCCATTGCAATTCTCAACGCTGTAATTCAAAATAACATTGTTATGAATTCCTATTGTTATAGTTTATTTATCGATGTGGAAAAAGCCTATGATGCTGTACCACTGATGCAACTTTGTCAATTACTAGAAAGAATAGATATATCTCCTATGATTCCCAGATTAATTTGGAATTTATATGCTGATCGAAAATTTTTTGCCTGGTTTCAAAATTCTATCCAGGGACCTAGACACAACTACAGGAATTCCACAAGGAGCTCCACTCAGTCCTATACTATTTAATATATATACACAGTCTCTACACAATGAACAATTGGAGGATTTTGAACTTATTCAGTATGCAGATGATTTCTGTTTTTACAGAATTACTCCACAAGCAACACAGGGATTAATAGACATGACACGTTTAATACATAAACTTCAAGCATGGTTTTATGAAGTAGGTTTATCTTTCAACCTTAATAAATCTCAAGTTATGATTTTTAATTCTCGTAGCCAAAATGTATTTCCTAATAATATTAATCATATTTCTGACATCCCAGTGGTATCTACATGTAAATATTTAGGAATTCATTTCTATCGTAAAAATAATTGGAAACTGCATATAGATTATTTAATAAATAGAGGGAAATCTGTCCTAAACATTCTTCGTGGATTGGCAACTACTAAGTGGGGTAGTCAACCCACAATTATGTTACTATTTTACAGAAACTGCTTTCGTTCCTTATTTGAGTATGCGGCTTTCAGTTACGGTGGTGCGTCCTCAAAACAGTTACAAAAAATTGATGTACTACAACGCAAAGCATTACGAATTTGCTCTGGATTGATGAATTCTAGTCCAAACGTAAGTGTTTATATGGAAAATAGAGAGATGGCTCTATCTCATCGGCGCAAACAATTAACAAATAAATTTCTTTTTCAAACCTGGGAGAATCATAATCATCCATTTAATTTGCTATTTGAAACACAAAAACAGTGGGCAATTATGAATGTTATAGATCCGATCAACCCGAAATTTTATTTTCTTCATTGTTATTGTATGGATCCTGACGCGTACCAAAATTCTTTCACATATCATTCACCTCCAGTATATAAATTAGATTTGCCTCTTTATGCTCAGGCTAACGTCCAATTTTTAGATCATGGTCAGCACGCTCGGTATAGAGAAATATGGCCAGATTTAATTTTCATATATACTGATGGCTCCAAAAAATTTCAGGATGTAGGTTGTGCGTTTTATATTCCTGAAATGAATCAACACCAAATATTTAGGTTTTTCTTGTATGTACGCATTGCTTGCATTATAGAATTATTTTCTTGTAGTTTACGGTTATTACAAGCATAAGAAAACAGTTTTTCTTTGTGACGTTTCAGGAGAACACACGCTCCTTTCATCAGACATTTATTTTCATTTTGACTCAAAATGAAAATAAATGTCTGATGAAAGGAGCGTGTGTTCTCCTGAAACGTCACAAAGAAAAACTGTTTTCTTATGCTTGTAATAACCGTAAACTACAAGAAAATAAATATTTAGGTTACCAGCAGACACTACAATTTTTACAGCAGAATGCTATGCTATTTACCGTGCATTAACTTATTCCATACAAAATAACTATAAAAAAATACTCATTCTAACAGATGCGTTAAATGTCTTACAGGCACTAACATCATCATATCCTCAAATATGTCGTCAATCTATTTTCATTATATTGATTATACAATTAACTCAACGAGCACAATCCAAAAATATTACTGTTCAGTTTACATATGTGAAGGCACATCACATTAACCAGAGTAATAATATGGCAGATATGTACGCTAAGAGAGCAAGGGATTTACCTCAAATATCTTTCATCAGACTCCCTTATACAGATCTATTACCTAGAGTTAAAATTAAAATAAAAAATCACTGGAAAATTTGGTGCAAGGAACAATTGACGATGGTAGGTCATACATATAGATGGCTGGCGGAATTTCATGCAAGTCAACCATGGTTCCACAGATGTCCTCTTCCAAGACAGGTTATAGTTTTTATTAATAGATTGCGAACTGGTCATGTACGTACACCAGCACATTTAGCGAAAATAGGTATTATACATCAACAAAATTGTACATGTGGTAAAGATAATCCAGATGCCCAACATTTATTTTTTGAATGTGATCAATTCTCTCACCAACGAAATATATTATATAAAAATCTGATAAGATTAAAAATTCCATTTCCTATATCTTTACTTTCTCTTTTATCTGATTTATCAATACCAATTATTTGGATTTTATATGGATACGCTCGAAAATGTCAAATTGAATTATAAACAGAACATAGAATGTAAAAGTGTAAAAATTGAAGATTGTTTAGTGTCATCTGTTGCGTATTGTAAGGAAAAGTTGTGTAACAGAAATCCCATACCTCAGACTAATGATGTCCCATAGTATAAATACAGAAACATTGGCCAAAGTCGACAGTGTTTTGTCTGACAGGGTCAGAAGAAGAAGAAGAAGAAGAATGGTACATAAGTAAAAATGTGACTATTGGTGAAGGTTTGATATCATTAAAAATCTGGATATTTTGAGAGATTATACTTGATAAGTTAATCTTTAATAGTTTGTTTAAACTATATAGAGACATTTTGTTGATAACAGAAGCTTGGAAATGCTTTTATAATGGAATAATCTGTAAAACGAAAAAGAAAAGATTTGGAACTGGTGTAAAGTGCCTAGTTTAATAATTGGGAGCAGGAAATTATTATCTGCTAGCATCTGCATTAACTAGCTAGTAAATGAATATTGCATTATCTAAAATGAAATGTTATGAGAAATAAGACTAAGTGAGTGTAATATTTTCTGCATTTTGGATGTGAACAAGCCAAATGTGAAGTTTTGAAAATTGAAGGAAGCCATCTTGTGGACCTGATTGAGGAATCTGACATGTTGAGTGTGCTCAGATGTAGAACTGACGCATGCCCAAATATTTAGAGAAGGACTTGCTCTGCCTCGCAAGGAGACAGTAAAGAAGTGTTTTCTTCATATAAATGTTCTTTCAAATAATTGCATAATTTGATGCTATTGTAATTTTTGTTGTTTCTAGTTGTTTTTTTATTTTTATCAATATAATAATTATAAAGTTATCAGTATATGTAAATTTAAATTTACTTTTCAATATAGCACCATAGCTACCTATTGTGCTGATACTGAGTTTGAATTATACTGACAAAGTCATTATAGTAGTGGTGGAAGATCATATTTAATATACGCGTAAACTATCACATATAAAATATTTATGTGAGGTTAAAGTTACACTAGCAAGTTTGGGTTTTTTCGTATAGGGAGGTGAGGTCCAGAATGGACTGTCACTGTGTCGAGGGGAAAATATGTGAACAATTTGCAAGTTTTGCACAATTCTCAGAGTATGAGAGTATCTGTTTATCTACTTTCGGGATCAACATTTCCTTTGAGTTCCATAGCATGGGTGTTGATTGTTGACCCGACGATATGAATGAATGATAAAAGAAAAACATAATAAAACACAATGCTTACAATGGGATTAGAATGAGCCCCCCCTCCCGCCAGACATTGCAAAGTGATGTACGGTAGTTTAGCTTTTAAAGTGTTCTGGGATGTATGCTGACGTATTTTCTACTTGTCCTTAATTATCTCCCTTCTACAAAATACTTTGTCGACTGGCAACTCCGATTCATTCGTCCACAAGAGCACGTGGGTCTCGGGCATAGCGGACCGGACACAATGTACCGCGGGAGGTTGACTTTTGCTTTCTTCTGTCGTGTGAAATTTGCAATGAGTGTTTCGTTCATATTATTTACTTTACAGGATCTCTATTGTTTGTCGGTGCTGTGAAGTGATAAAATAGGGGGACCGGGAGTTATTGATGACAAACTGGAGAAGGGATTTTCGGAATTTACGAAAAAAGTGTAAACAATCCGAATGGTAGGTCTGTTCCTGATTTGGAAAAATTGTTTCAGGCAGGAGTTGTGAAGGATGGTAAGCAGTATATTAGGCATTTTGATTTTTGAGAAGAAGAAAAAATATCTCTACAGAGTGATTGATTGAGTAGAAAAACAGTGAAACTTTATTGTTGGCCTTATTTGTTGGTTTCCTCTGCGAAAGGTGTTGTGAAATAGTAAAGGATACTGAAATTTATCAAATTTATTACATGAAATTTGAAAGGACGGAAAATGATTGAGCCATTTCCTTCCTGTTCAATGTTCATCGCACTGCATGAAGGAAATAATCAAAGTTGAATTGTTGGACTCTACGTAGCTACTATCAGAATATATTTGCGAATATAAAATATCATACATATATTTTACCTCGTTACATTTGGATATTGATACAAGGATGAGAAATTTCCCATTATAAAATTGTAGAAAAAAGTTATTTTCTGAATAACATGATGGCCAGGGGGGGGGGGTTTCCTGGCCCCCATAATTCATTTCGGTTGGCGCATGTTGCGTACCCTAGTTTAAATGTCACCACACGCCACTGCAAATACATATGCAACATGTAACACTAAATTGTGTACGTATTCAAAGTTCCTTTAATACATATATATATTATTTAAATGCATTACATAATCAGTTCTTCACCTCATGACAAACCAACAGCAAAAATGAGATAAATCTCAATTGTGTTAGACAGCAATCACTACCTTTTTGCCATGTTGAAGTTTTTTTTTATGAGGTAAATTTTACAAGATATGTTTCCTGAAAACTCTCCCCAGGAAATGTGTGATTTTTTAGATACAAGTATGGTAATTGTTGTAGATCTTATTAATTTACATTGAACATTTCATCCTTCAGTCTATAGAATGTGTACCTGCACCACCAAATTATTTACCAAGTCGTGAATGGCAACACTGTCAGGTGGCAAATTTCGCTGCACTGCGATTCTCCTTAGCAAGATACAAAACAACCCAGAAAGCAAGAAAAAAACTGGTACCCTCGTCAGTAGCACTGGTAAGTCCAAATATGGTGAAATTTAACTCAGAAGTGTATACATTTTAGATAATTTGCAACAATTTACAGATGATTTTAATGCTCAGGCCTGTAGATGCAACTTTAAAACCTTTTACTTGCATGTTTTATTATCTAATTTTCCATGCCATTAAAGGGAAAGTATTGTGATCAGTTTATTCATATATTTCCATTGGTGCTCATGGACTCCTTGCTTTATTTATTATAGATACAAGTTTCTCCATGCAAAAGAAATGAGTTGTAACTTTAGTGTGTTAGCAGATTCAAAATTTTAATCATTTATTGGTCAGAAGATCACATGTGGCAACCACAATATGCTTGCGTGAGGAACACATTTTATCACACAGGGGAGAGGGGTCTGTTTCCATGTTACTTTTCTCTTCCTTATTAGGTTATACAGTGGAACTTCTATTTTACGTCTTACAGGGGAACAATTGAAAGAAAAAATGAGGGAACATGTAAAATCTATGAAGATTTTATTGCATTTTGCTATGTTGGGACCATCAAGATTGATTGTACTGGGCATTTCATAAATAATTGAGGGGTTACAAAATTTTTTTGCAAATAAACTATTGAACTTACGTTAATGAAACCAGTTCAGAACGATCGAGGAACGCAAACAGTTTGTGCGTGCATGTTTCGTTAAACTGAGAGTTCATATCCCTGCCGCTAGGCGACACTCAAATCACCCACATCACTCAGTGTTTGTGCAATGTTTTGGTCCCCATGATCACCGGACCCCACATTATCAACAGTTCCATATGGGCATAATGCCTTTCACTCGTTTATTTAGTCATTTTTCACATTCGTACTTACCTATTCTGCATTGCGAAAGATTCTTCAAGGTGTAATTATGCTTTATTCAAGAAAACATTTTTGTAACCCCTCAATTATTTATGAAACACATGGTATAATGTGTGAAAATGTAAAAGCAAGATTCCACTTTATACAATATTTTAGGGATGGGACGATATGAAATTTTGGCCGATACCGATAAAGTACCGATACCGATAACCGATATTCTACCGATCCAATATAAAATTAGAAATGGTCCTTAAAGAACCTGAGTGGTTCATTGACCTCCTTAAAAATGTGTGTTTCAAAGTGACTGCAGTGCAAGAGAAATTGCATACTTCGACATTTACTTTTTAAAAAATTAGGGCATGGAGAATATCCATAAAAATTACAACAAAAATTGCAGAATTTTTCACAACTATCAGATATTTATCGATATATCTGATCGGTAAAATAATCGGTAATTTTACCGATAAACCGATACACCGATATGCCTATATCGGCCGATACCGATAGAGTACCGATTAATCGGTCCCATCCCTACAATATTTACACCGGAATTACATCACACTATGAACAAATTTTTGTTTCAAGAATTGTGAGTTGCATATTACAGAAGGTTGCCCACAATAAAAATAGTCTACTTTGACTGGCCATCGCAAACGATGCATTGAACTGCTGTTATGTCCAGATACAGAGCTGGCTACTCTGGGGCCTGTACGAGATAACAGTATAAGTTGTGCACGATCCGTGGAACAATGAAGGTAAAAGTGACAGCTTTCTGGGAGGGGTTCATTTGTGGACTTTCGACCGCCCATTATAGTCACTCAGCGATAGTGAAACTGCAAAGAAGAGGGTTTAATCGTCAGCAAAGCTGGTGTGGGTCTCATCATCCGATGATGTGGTCGGCCGGAAATTGTGACGAGGTCACGACCCCAGCCCGCTCAAACTCCCAATACAGTGCATGCCATTAGGACATCAGTGACACGACAATCCCCCAACGCAGAGAAGTTTGGCTATACGCCACGGTATCTCAAAAGGCACAGTTTCCAACATCATCTGGAAGAACCTCTCATTGGAAGCGCATCAGAAAGACCGTGGACACCGCCTTGCAGAGTGCCACATCCAGGAGAGGTTCACAAATGCCAGAAAACTGTATGAAACATACCTTGCAGGGGACAAGTGGAAATGGGTGTGTACCCTGAATGAGGGATGGCTCTACCTAGATGAGACCAACAGAGTTTGATGCATTTTCTACCGTCCAACAGACCAGAAGAGCTGTTCTGACTTTGTGCTGCAGTGCAAGGAAAAGTTTTCCAAGGGATTTCTGGTGGTGGCCGGATATTGCAGTTGGGGAACGCTGCCACTCGTCAAAGTGCCTTCCAACACCAAAGTCAACGCAGCTTACTTCCAGGAGAACGTTATGGCCCCTCTGTATGACACACACATCCCCCACCTGTACGGTGACAAGACCACACATGTATGGATCCACATGGAAAAGGCCTCCAGCCATGCCGCTCGAGCATCCCAGGCGTTCTATGCAAGGAAGGCAGAAGAGACAGGAATTCGAGTGATCCCATTTTCGTCCATCCCTGTGAAATACCCAGATGCTTCACCATCCCCGTACCTTGCAGGGTCTTAGGAAAGTTGCCAAAGGGGTATGGCGAGACATTCCCTTTCCCATTCTACGCAGGAGTTTGCTACAGTGGAAACTACGCTGCCGGGCGATCATTCAGGCCCATGGCCGTCACATCGAACACAATCGGTGGTGGTGCAAGGGGATTTACTAGCCACTTGCGAGGTTCAAAGTTGACTATTTTTATCGTGGGCAACCTTCTGTAATTGCATGGATAAACTAATACTATTATGTTTGAGCCACAGATCATTATTTTAAATCATAAATACGACGGCATTTTGAAAAGTTTTGCCTCCTACGCAATAATGTCAATAATATGCAAGATACTTACATGAACCATATGTCTTCTTAAAGCTCTAGGATGTCACTACTTGTCCACGTAGTCACTATCATTGTCCTCGCACAAATACCAATGTTGGGCAAGTTGTTGCAGCCCATCAGCAAAGAAATCAGGCATCTTCTCTTGGTACCTACACACATTTGCTTGCACCTCCGCATCACTGGTGTAGCGGTGTCCCTTCAGGTGCTCCTTCAGCCTCGGATAAAAATCACAAGGGCTGTACGGCAGGTGGGATAAAATCTCGTGGAATTTGAGATGCTGCAATGCATCCTGTGTTTAGCGACTCGCTCCAGTTTCGTGTGTCTCTGAGCAGTGTTGCCAGAGATATTGCATAGGAGGCAAAAATTTTCACAACACCCTTGTACTTTTCCGGAGCTCAGGTAGCTATATACTTTTGCAGAATGCAATAATTGCCAAGTTATATGACAAAAATAAAATATTTAGGCAGCTTTCAGATGAGAGACACCTGCAACATGGGGGTTTTTCTATCAAAAGTGGCAAGTGCCCCTTCAGTCTGTAAGTGCCTACTTCTGTGGCAGAGTGGTTAGCACAGTGAACTAGGATGCCAGGGGTCTTAGGTTCGAATTCCAGCCTGGGCATGGATGTTTGTGAGTGTCCATTCATCAATTTCATCACATCACTCATCCCCATCTTCGCAAATTAGCCAAAAGTGGCACAAAAAAAACTAAAATAAAGCAATTCAATCAATCAATCTTCATCATATCATCACTCATCGTCATTTTCTTTTTAGCCAGAAGTGGCAAAAAAGTAGGGATGGGTCCGATTAATCGGTACTCTATTGGTATCGGCCAATATAGGCATATCAGTTTATCGGTAAAATTACCGATTATTTTACCGATCTGATATATCAATAAATATCTGATAATTTAGTGCAAAATTCTGCCATTTTGTTGTAATTTTTATGGATAATCTCCATGCTGTACTTTCTAAAAAAGTAAATTTCTAAATATGCAATTTATTTTTCACTGTAGTCACCTTAAAACACACATTTATTAAAGAGGTCAATGAACCTTTCAGGTTCTTCAAGGACCATTTCTAATTTTATAACGGATTGGTAGAATATTGGTTATCGGTATTGCTAAATTTTATATCGGTACTTTATCGGTATTGGCCAAAATTTCATATCAGCCCATCCCTACAGAAAAGCAAAGTAAAATAAACCAAATCAATCCAGTCTCTGTGCGAAAGCATTTACTGTGCATTGAAGACCCACAGTCACTACGAAAGCTTTCATTTATTTCTGAGGGTTTGTTTCCAACTGGCATGTCGCTTGTCACTTTGGTTTGAGGACTGCCTTGGAGAGAAACCCATGATATAAGCAACTTTAGTTTATTTGGATTAATTTAGGTCAATTTACGATCTCTTATAGCCAGACAGAGAAGACCGTTATGGATGGTGCGTATTCTGTTATGGGCAAAAGTTGCAGAAAATTTTGGCACGCGAGGATGAAATCTTGGCTGCTCAGAGACTGAACATTCTGGAAGAAGGTGTTCCTCCCTTGCTAAGTGTTGTTACGTCCATGTCACCAGTAAGTAATTCTTATTGAATAGTACATTATAACGATCTAGAATATATTTTTTTCCTGTGTAGAGTTCACTTGAGTGTGGAATAAACATGTTAAGTGTTACAGAGATTAACAGTAATTGCAACAAAAGGGCTTTTAGGAAATAAGAAGGAAATAGGGCATTTGAAAAGTTTTAATTTTCACGGTCACAGACTGTATCTTCAGCTGTACATAAAAGATGGCAGAAACGGAAGTAAGTGTTTGACTTACATAGTTGCCAGGACCAGAGGGAAGATACAAATTGACAAGGAAAAATAGTTCTGCCACCAGGCTTGTCGAAAACTATGATAGGTGGGGTGTGGGATGGGGATGGGGCTTGGTTGGGAAAGTTACTGAGTGACCTTATTCAGGCCAAGGGAGTGCGGTTGCATTCAGGGCTGATATGTAGGTCCTCTCCCATCTTTTCCACACTGAAGTGTTGGTGGAATGGGTAAGGAGTTGGATGATTGCTGACTGGAAGCAGTCATTGAGAGGGGAATTGTGACTGTTGGTATGGAAGGCGACAGTGAAGTCCAGGGTGGAGAAGTTGTGGTATTGATCCTATGGTCGAGGGCTGTGGATGTTGTCCCCACGTAAAAGCCACTGCAAAGTGTTAAGCCAAAAAGCCTTAACTCCACTTCACATGAGAAAAGATGAGATAATATGTTTCACCTTTGCCTGCACCTAAAAATAAAATTTAGGACACTATGGTTGGTATCTCTGAATTTGATTTAAAGCAGCAGCCAAATGTGAAACATTTTTTTCTCATTTTAAGGCTTTCTAGTTTAGTTTGGTAAATGAGTTGTGAAACTGGATGTGTTAGCTGTAATAAAACTGGTAATTCATTTTGAGGTGGCGGTAAAAAATAATTATAATTCTCAAAGGTACTTACTAAGGTGTAACCAATATTGATATTCATATCTGTATCAGGAAGTATTGGGTGAAATTTAACCATACCATAATTAACCCACATGGAAAGCAATGAGAGTGCATTTGCAGGATTCAAATATCGTAAGAAATATACAAAATATGCTATTTTCATTATTTTTGTCTATATTGTGTGACAAATATGAACTTCCAGGTTAAGTTTTAATATTCTGTTTATCAATATACTTATTATACAAATGTATACTTTGTAACCCAAACTCTGGTAGACTGAAATATCTTACTTGCAATGGAATACTTATGTTTACTATTTATAACAAACCAAACTAGGGAATGTAATCCAAAGGTCTGGAGTCCCTGCTTCCTTTCTGCCATCCCAAAATCCTGGGATTACAAGATTAATAGTCCTGAATGTTAGAGATTACTTGCATTACACATTCCAAACAGATTTCCCATCTACGAGGCATATTCGTAAAGTAAGTACCGTTTGCAAATATTGCCGCTGTTGGGATGCAGTCGCGACCGTGTGAGTTCTCGCTGACGTCCATCCAATAGTTAGCCACAGGCACACGTGGGAGCAGGTCATGCTTTTACTTTGTAGTTTTCTGAAGGTTTGAAATGTTCAACAAAATCAATCGGCCCGCCGACTGTGAAGTCCGGTCTGTGATTTGTTTTCTCAATGCAAGAATGGTTGAATTCTTGCCTAGAGGACAGACCCCCAACAAAGATGCCTGCTGTGACACATTAATCCGGCTGCGTCGTGTAATTCAAAACAAAAGATGCGGAATGCTTAGCGAAGGCATTGTGTTGCTGTACAACAATGCTCGTCTGCATACGGCCCAACAAACTCAAAACGTCATCACGTCATTCGGCTGGGAACAATTTGTTCATCCGCCAACAGCCCTGACTTGGCCCCAAGTGACTACCATCTCTTTCTTCATCTGAAGAAGAAGTTTCTTGCTGGTCAGCATTTCGACGAGGATGACGACGTCGAAGCAACAGTGCATGGATGGCTTTCGTCACAGGCGGGAACATTCTATGATGATGGGATAAAAAAACTAGTGCCATGCTACGACAACTGCTTAAACAATGGTGGAAACTATGTAGAAAAGTAGTTTAAGGTCTGTAAAATGCAATGCAAATACAAAAAGATACGAAGCTATTTCACTTTATTTTTTACACCATTTCGGAACTTACTTTCCGAATACGCCTCGTATATACATATAGAGTCATGGGCGTCGCCAGAAATTTTCCTGGGGGGCGGGGTCAACTCGAAGATGTCGCCTTAAAAATATTCTGATACAGACCAGTGGCATATGCAGAAGTTTGTCAAAGAGGGGTTCATTTTTAAAGTTATTGCATTATCAGTATTTTAAAGTGTTGTTATTATTATTACTAGTAATAGTAGTAGTAGTAGCAGCAGCAGTAGTTTTAGTTGAGTTTATTTTAGTATCCAATAAGTTTTTTTTATATAAATAATGTAGTACTTGTTACAACCAAGATTACATAATAGTTACTTCGAACATTAGTAGCAGCAAACACAGTGGAAACGTGTGAAAGTTACAAATTAACCGAGTTTCAGTGTTGCAAATTATGAAAGTTTCGTACCAAATTCAATATCTCAACACTATTTTTAAGCAATGACACAAAATGAGGTGAAATAAAGTGCATTGTTTATAAATTGCCATAAATTGAAAGAAAAAAAGTAGATGGAAATTTCCAAGGGGGTTGACCAACAGGTTCGACCCCCCTCCCCTGCTGACGCACATGTGTAGAGTCTGTTTCCTGTGTGCATTTTACAAATACGTTTAAGTAACTGTATTGCTGCAATCATATGCTAATTGTGATCTGTGACTGTGTAATCATTTGTTGTTTATTTCCTTGTGGTTAATGCATTTCTTTTCAATTACTTTAGCACTGTTTACTTTGTCGTGTTTGGTCTCATAATATCAGATTACAATGGAACCTCAATTTTGCATTTTTTCAGGGGACCAAGTTGAAAAAACTTATAACGGGGGAAAAAGTACAATCGAGGAAAATTTTATAACATTTTGCTATGTTGGGACTATCTAGATTAAACGTTTAATGCAGAAATCAGGGTTCCACTGTAAAATCATCTCATAAGAAAATTATGTTAGCTCATCTTTTTTGTCACCCAACAAAAGAAAGACAAGTAAAGTATTACTCTTTTTTTTCCTAGTCTGTTGTGGAGCAAGTCCTGGAATATCACATCGAGTGGCTGGAAGAGGAAGGATTTTCCGATCAACAAGGACGGTGGCTTTATGCCCTTCTCATATGTTTGGAGCGACCTCTAGCCCCTGAGACTTGCAGTATTCTTCGTTCTCTCGTCCGAACATGTTGCAAACTGAGAGCATATCTGGTAATTTTATTTTTTTAATAATCTAGAGCATGATTGTACTGATCTGAATTTTTTTACCAATATAATATAAAATAGGAAATATGAGACTTCTGTTATGATGATGCCTTGGAAACTGTGTACAGTATAGTGAAATCCTGATCATACATCATCCTGGGTGGCCGCGGTAGCTCAGTTGGTAACGCGTCTGACTACCATGCTCAAGGTCCCGGGTTCGATCCCCGGCCGGTTCAAATCCGGGAACTTTTCTAACGTTAAAAGCGGCCCCGGCGCCCACCCAGCATCGAATGACATGGGTACCTGGGGGAAACCCCGGGGGGTAAAGGCAGTCAGGGGCATGATGCTGATCACATCACCCCCACTCATGACCGGATCAAGAAAGTGTGGGGCATTATCCCCACACTTCCTATACGCCTTCATGGCATGGTGCTAAGCACAGGGGAGCACTTTACCTTTTTTTTTATTTTACAATTTTCAGGGAACTGTGATCAAAAAATTTAAAATATTGGAAAATGCAGTGAGAAATGTAATGATCTGTTAGGGATGGCCCGATATTTTACTTTCCTGGAAGTTCCTGAAGCTCCTCAAAAAACATAACAATAAAACTGTATATTTATGGTTGCTAAACATTTTGTGACATTTCAAATTACTTTTATTATTATTATTATTATTCAGGAAAGAACTAATGAAAAAGAAAGCATTATATCTATGAAACTTTTGCCTTTATTGCCTGAAAATTTAAATAATTGAATAGAGGAGCTACAAAAGTTTTTATTGCTAGTTTGTGCAAAGGAAGCCTGCATCTTATGAACATAATCCCATGAAAGGTGTGTTTTTGTTTTGTTTTACCTGTTCGTGAGTTAACACTGCTTCTCTCTTCACTCCGAGTGGATGCACAGTGGTTCGTATCCCACTTTAAACTGTGTGTCCAGTTTCAATTAACCTATCTGAGCCTAAGTGGACGAAAAACATGCTCTTGCCAAAGATGCTGAAATTTCTCCAGTGCAGGGTGTTATCATCGATAGCTGGGGAAAGGGTTCCCCCCTCCCACACACACTGGTTGTGATTTATACATTAATCAGTTATATCTGTACTTCCAATCCCCCCTTTTTTTGCTATATGCATGTCCATTCTTCAGGCCGAGTTCTTTTTTTAAGATTATGTAAATTCCAAGACAATAAATGCAGTAGTTTGAGAGATGTAATGTTTTCGTTTTACAAGTTGTTGTTTTTTCATGGATGCCCTGTATTTTACATTTGTGTTCTTTATTCAGCAATTTAAAATAAACTAAAATCACTTCATTACTGGTAGTTACTTATAAAATTATGCTGTTCACTAGTCAACTCAGGTCCTCCCGATGGCGTAGTGGTAATGTTGTCGCCTTGTAATCAAGGCGGTCCCATACTTGGTGGAGGCACATGGTACAGTGGTTTGGGTACATTATTAAATTGTAGGTCCAGCCAAAATTAGCCTATTTGTGCATAAAGTGGACTTACAAAAACAAATCAATCAACCGCTGGTCAACAGGGCAATTTCATACAATTGCAATCACACAATAATGTATTGAATAGAAAATCTTGGAAATATTCTTATATATATATTTTTTTCGTATAGGATTCAGCTGACCATCCTCATCTTCAACCACTTAATTTATTTATTTGCCTTGTCGCAAGATATTTTGGGCAAAACGATCTCGCCGACAGCTGCTGAATGTGTCATACATGTGATGTGTATCTTTTGGTACCTGAATGAAATTTTTTATATGAATGAACATTTATACAGTTTTGTATGTAAATGTATTTTTAGAGCTACTCTGTTCTTAGACATATCCTTTGTATACCGTAAAGAATACATTCATGCATCTTTTTATTTCTCTTATCCTGTTCTTGATATCTCCTTTGATATTAACATTAAATCTGTGATGTAAAACTTAATAGTTGGTAGTGTATGTTCATTGTATATGGTCCTGATTCAAATGTGTGCGTGTTTGCACACACATATATAATGTATTTACAAAAAAAATGTATATATTGAATTTTGAAAAAATGACTGTTCTTTTTCATACTGCCAGATAATATTGAACACCAGGAATCGACTGCCATGACTGTTTTTTACAGATTTAATTTCCATATTTGTAATGTCTGATACTGTACTGATCTGATAAAAAAAAGTTGCAAACATTTTCATGAAGACATGTAAGGCTTCATTAATCCCCTCTTCTGATTAATGAATATTAGTTATTGTTATCAGAAAACTTTATATTGGAATCTGAGGTGGTCAGTAGAGCATCTGACTAACACATTGAAGACCAAAGTTCGATTTGAAGAATGTGTCTCTTGTCGTGGCCCGCTACAATTCTTCTAGCCTGGGTGCTCTGACTGTTAGAATACGTGTTGGCTGAAACTTAATACAATATAGATTATGATCACAAGATAACATAGAAATAGTGTCTTTACTTCCAAAGTAGAATGCTGCAAAAATGCACAGTCTTATTTTGGATTTGCCGAAAAAACTTGAAGATTTTGCTGCTTACATTCTGCTATTACTGTGCATTCTTTTGAAAGTACAAGCTGTCTTCTTCAAGAAAATTCTTTCCTCGTGCGGTGAATTTCCTGTACATTAACAGGGCAGCCACTTCAGAGAGATGATAAAATTCAAGTATAATTCCTGATTTTCAAGGTGAACTTTCCAAAAATGCAAGGGTAGAAGCAGATGTTTTCTCTATTTCAACCTTGCCTATTACAGTTTCTCACCACCCCCACACACACAATACATTAAGGGCCAGTTTTTCAATGTCCTGTTAATCTCTCTGTTATCTAACTGCCAGTTGGAGATAACAGGCAGTCTTAACCAGCACCGGGTTTTTCAATGTGAAAGTAACTGCCAGTTAACTAAACCATGGTTTGTTCTCCGAAACAGTGTGTTGGCAATTCTGAAGCACGGAAATTACAGGAAATCGATCTGCGCGCCATCTGTTAGTATAGATTCAAACCGGGTCGACTTGCACACAGCCTGGCATTTAAATATAGAACTACAAGCACGCCGTGCTCAAAAGCACGTTATTGCATGTGAAACGATAGGAACAATGGCTGCGTATTCATTTGTATGCTTACGAAATAAATTAACGAAAGACAGCACTACAAATTTGGTTTTCTTCTAATAAAGGCCAATTCCACGTGGGGGAAATGATGTTACCTACTTTCTTGTAGAAGAAGCGTGAAGAACTCGAAAGTCGAGATATTAATAATACCTGTTTGTTGATATAAACACTCTTATTATTATCATGTAAATATTTTTGACTGCATGCTTTGTACCTCTCTATGCATGTTGTTGAGCGAAAAAACAACATGTTAATAGTAAGCAAGCTTTCTAAACTTCTAAAAATATGAAGGTACGAGTAAAAATAATTTTAAAATTTACAGTAATATTTATCCGAGAAGATCATTCAACAATAAAGCGTGAATTGAATGCAACACACGTAATAAATAATTGACAAGAAAAAAATGACCAGGACTCGAACTCTTATTACAAAACACAACACACTCCGAAAGGTGGTGCCGCTAACCACTACACCACATTACTGCTTAGAGATTGTCCCACCTGGTAGACCGGATACCTGGTCACAAATTTTCTAACACAACCTTGCCAAGCGAATTCTAGCAACTACGCTGCTTAATTTCCATGGACGTTGGTAAGTTCTGCCAAACAAAATAAGTCTTTTTCTGTACGAATTTAAAAGTTTTATGAATCATATCTTGTTTAATCTGACAGTGAAGTTGCGAGTGTGGAACTTCGATAGCTGCACGAGGCATCCATGTTGCTTCGTAACTTCCAGTTAGGCTGGTAACTGCAAGAAGAAGTACCAGTAAAAATAATCGCCACCAGAGTTCCAGTTACGAGCTAACTGTACATTGAAAAACCGAAATTTTCACTAACTTCCAGTTACGTGCTAACATTAACCTTAACTGAACATTGAAAAACCGGCCCTAACAATATAAAGGGACTGTGTTATTCCAATGTATGTGGAGTTTACACTTGCCATTTCACATTCTCCGACTCGAAATACTGGGTGGGCCATAAGTCAGTTGTCAAAAATGCATTTGGTGCAATGATACTAAACAAATGAAAATACAAATGTAATTTACAACATAGGTATTACATCCTAACCTACAAAAGGTGCTCAAAGTGGTTTCCATGCTGTTCTATGCAAACATTGCATCTGTTCAACACTGATGTACAAATTTTGTCAGAAATCTTCCTGGACTGTAGGTTTTCAAATGCTGATTGGATTGTTCCTTCAGATGCTCAACATCATGAATCTTGACGAAATAAACTTCATTTTTTAGTATACCCCAGACTGAAAAATCCATGGGTGTCAAATCAACAAACAATCACAGAACCTCACACGAGACTCCAATAACTGCTAGTGTCGACTGACTTATGGGTAATACTCACTAGTCAAGTTCACAACCGACTTCCACTATGCCAGGCAAAACGAAGTCGAACGATTGCTATTGACAACTGACTTATGGCCCACTCTGTACATCTAGAAAAACAAGTCTCAAATATTTAGGGATGTACTAATCTACTAAAAAATGTTAATTGTACAAGAATTTCAAACTCAAATTAACTAATCAATAGAGACTGGATTTAAAGGGAAAAATTTTCCTCTAAAAAGGACAAAGGGAAAATTATTGCCCAAAAAGGGGGGGGGGAGAAAGGACTAGTTTTTTGCACTCCACTAGAAATACTATTTTCAATGAAAGCGCAATATATGAATGGTATATATTGTGCTTTCATTTAAAATAATATTTTTAGTGGAGTGCAAAAAGCAAATAATCTTATCAGTTTTGATGAAATCTTCCTTGAAACAGCTTACCACATTCCACAGCTTGCTGCCACTTGTGTACCTGGCTTTGCCATTTCACTGACACTCAATACTGTCATCACTGTCACACAGTTAAGTTAGAACTATTCTAAAAAACTTCACTATAAAAGTCTAAATCCAGCAAGTAAGTACACTTTCAACCCGACAGGCATGCTGCTTACTGTGAGTTTGTTGCTGCGTAAGACCAGATCACATTGTTTCAACAATCGCTGCAACATACTCCCAACACTCGTGGAGGTAAGGTAGCACGTGCTTGTTCTTTCTTTCCTCTAAACTGCGTCAAATAGACAATTGTTGAGTGTTTTGTTCATGGAAAAAACAGTCGTACAAAATATTTGACATCATCAATAAAGGGACAAAGGATTTTTAAAAAGGGGAAAAAAAAGGAATGTACGCTGAAAAACTAGTCAATAAAGGGATCAGAAAGGAAAATATTTTAAAAAAGGGAAGTCAAAACCATGTAATCTTGGTGGAAGATAATTATCAACACTACTGTTATTTATTCCATGATCCGTGTTGAAAAATACAAAGGACTTCCTTTTAAATTCATGTCTTAAGATATGTTATCTTGCTATATTATTCCCTCTGTCAGATTGTTCTGCAAAGGGCACTAACAAAGTAAATGGATTAAGAGAATTCTTTTGTTATTTTCCACACAGCTTTCTTTTCCTTCCTCGATAAAAATCAAAGTGAAACTGAAAATTTTACGTCCGGGCATTTATAAATATGTTTAAATTCAATGGGATTTGCATAAATAAAAGTTGCAATTTTTCATGTCTACGGAGAAAAATTCACACACAATTCCCGGAGCCAAAAATACACGTAAGCCGTAAATACCACGTAAGATGAAAACTGAAGCTGTACTTTAAGAAGAGATTTTAGACTTGCTTTAATTACAATTAATTAATGCTTCAGACTACATCCTGGATGGGGAAAGGCCACAGTATTTAAGATTTTTGCAAAACTTCATGCATACAAGAATGTAATTCTTAACCCTCAACTACAGTTGTGACGTCCCATGGACCGGAGCGTTCCTTTTGCTTGTTACCCCACCATTAGTTTTGACCTTGAGGCTCTTTCAGTACCTTCCTCAACTTCCGTGTGCTGTGAAAGCCTGAAGGGAAAGGTTGCATTATTTGCTTCTGTGGTGTTCTATTTATACACTGGCTGACAAAAAAAGTTAAGCACCCAGAAGGAGTGGTTGGACGTGAATGAAACTACATATGCTGAAAGTCCATGTACCTTTATTGAACTGATTACAATATAGGATGCAAGAGTCAAGGCCGTTGGCAGTTACAGGTGGAATGGTGGCGCCAGGTCAGTAGGGTGTCGCACCCCCTCTGCCCTTATGCGGTTCGGAATAGTGTCAAACAGCCTTTGGATACTCTCCTGAGGCAAGTTCGTCCACAGGTGTTGCAGCTGTCCCTACAGATCCTGCAGGTTGGCACTAGGATCAATGTCATCCCACACATGTTCAATGATGGAGAGGTCCGGGGATCGTGCTGGCCACGGGAGGACCTCAACATGCTCTAGGCAGCCCATAGACACATGGGCTGTGTGTGGGCATGCATTATCTTGTTGGAACACTGTCCCAGGGTGCTGTGCCATAAGTGGTAGGACGTGTGGATGCAGAATGTCTGTGACGTATCGCTGTGCCGTCAAAGTCTGCCGAAACACTATTAGAGGTGACCTGAACGCATATCCAATGGCTCCCCACACCATGATGCCAGGGGTCACACCTGTGTGTGTCTCCACGATGTAGGCAGGATGTGCCCTCTGCCCTCGACGCCGCCAAACCCGCACACGATGGTCTTCGGAGGTCATGGAGAAGCGGGACTCATCACTGAACATGATGCGACACCATTCGTCCTCTGTCCATGCCTCCTGAGCATGGCACCACACCAACCGCAGGCGTCGGTGTTGTAGTGTCAACGACAACCGGTGCATGGGGCGGTAGGACCCGAATCCGGCGGATGCGAGTCGTCGAGACACTGTGCGGGAACTCACAGGATGTTGTATATTGTCCAGTACATGTTCTCGGATGACGAAGTTCTGGGATCCCGCACTGCTTGGCGTGCCATACCCGCCCTCGGGGTGGTGTTTCTTGGTCGATCTGAACCTGCACGACGTGCATGGGTGCCCTCATGTACCCATTGATTCCAACATCGGGCCACTGTGACATCTGAATGGCCCACATGCCTGGCAATTGCCCAATACGACCAACCCGCCTCATGCAGTCCCACAATGCGGCCTCTGTCAAATGCTGTCAATTGCTGGATCGGCTGTCTAACGCGTCAGCGAGGCATCGCCGGTGCTTCGTTTTCCTCTCTGGATTTCATGCTGCACTGTCTGACTCACAGCAGGTGACTGGTCCCACCTTATCAGCAACAGGAGGTGTCACAAATGCCCTCTGGTGGGCGTTCTACACATTACAGATCCTTGTACATCTAATCATTTACTCACACATCAATGGTATGCATGTATACCGAAATGGGGTAATCTTCGACCACTCCTTCTGGGTGCTTCACTTTTTTTGTCAGCCAGTGTATACTGTGGTCCCACGGACTGTGTTTGGGGGTTAAAATCACTGACGATTTATTACGATCAATAGACAAGAGAATGCCAGATTTATTATTTGTGGCATATACTGAATAGAGACCCGCGGTTTTGAAGAATGGATGTTAACAATTACTAAGGACTAAATTCACGTTTATCAGCTGTGTGTAAATACTCAGTTAAGAGATATTTTCGCTTAGTGAATTTGTTTCCTTAAACTCACAATATAAACAAAATACTTTTTTTGAGAAGTTAAAAAAATAATGTTTCGCCCTCAAGACTATGTAATTGTGTTCAGTGAATAACGAAGCATACAACATAATTAAATTCACATAATTTAAAATATGTCCTGATATAGTTATACTATTCCTTTTCTTCTTAGAGGTCCTGTGGACCGCACGACTGTGTTAGTGCCCAAAACATTCACTACAGCGGTTAAGGGTTAAGAAACAAAGTGAACAAATCATAACCACAACTCAATAAAATTTTAGATTTCCAAATAATCAATTTTATCAAATCCCAGTACAGATATATAACAATGAAAATTCACTATACTGTAAAAAATAGCAAAAATTCTTGACTTTTTCTGGACCTACTTGTTAGTTTCTTGACATTCTTCGACTGGTAGACATCCTATTAGTGCACCAGATTCGTAGTAAAATCAAAGGTCTGTCGTAGGTTTCACCACCAGCAAAAGAAATTTGTTCACCTGAAGACTAGAGACCAGGTGCTCTCTTGAAATGCAGTTTTAGAATAAATATAGATAAAAGTACTATGCAATGGATGATGTCCATTTAACATTGCATGCTAATGTAGAACCATTGTCACTAACATTCGGAGAATTATTACACTTAATTGTTAAAATATTCAAGCATTGCTATTGGAGGGAATTAATAAGGTACAGTTCAGCCCTAAAACGCATGATTACACATGCCTTGCTAAATTACGAGGGCAGTTTTTCTTGTAGTGGCAACATGTATGAGAAAAAGACATGAAAGAAGATACATACCTGGAATCATTTGCAATCCTTCAGTGTAATCTCCTGCTGCTACGTGAATACGTTTCCAAACATCTGGCAGTCATTGGATGCCATTGATAGCTCCTGTTTGTGCCACTGTGCACAGAGACCGCCCTGTGGCCGAAATGATGCTCGGGATGTCTGGAAAGCATTTTTTCCTCAGCGGTTCCTTCATCTTGGGAAACAAATCAAAGTCACAGGGACTCATGTCAGGAGAATAAGGTGGGTGCACCTCCCAACCCCATTGTTACAGTACGTTCTGCACCACTTGTGCTGTATCTTGCGTTATTGTGGAGAATGGTGAGTCTAGATTGCAGGAGATGTGGTCTTTTGCACCTAAGAGCAGGGTGCAAATGGTCACGAAGGTAACTGACATAATAGTGTGCATTCACTGTAACACCTTGTCGAACACTATGTGCAAGGATAACCCCTTCATGGTCATATGCCACAATCATCACCACCTTCAAATTTGCCGGTTCTTGTCTGACTCTTTTTGGACGTGGTGAAGCTGGATGATGCCACTCCGACTGCTGCTTCAATTCCTGCTCGTACGATCTGGCCCACGTTTCATCAGTGGCAATACTGCGAGCAAGGAATGAGTTACCTTCCACGTGCAAACTGAAATTTGATGAATATTCGCTGTTCTTCACGCGTGAACGTTGTTCAGGGTGGGATTACACACACACACTTCATTTTAATGTCTTCTACCACACAACAGTACTATTCAGCACCAAACACCTACACACGATCCGTAATGCAAGACTAAACAAGACCCAATCGTCTTTTGTCCCAACGACAACTGACAAGGGTATACCAACAGTGTTGCCACTACAAGAAAAATGGCCCTCGTATTTTCACCCTCAAAAGAAGGAAAGAAAAAATATAGTTTGGTTTTTTCATGCTGTATTTAAACTGCAGCTAAATTTTACATTCTTACAAGACAAAGAGTACAAGGAATATTTTACATTGAACTTTTTGACATGCCTCTCCAGGAAAAAAAAAATAATGAAATAACAAGAATTATTAGGACTACATCCAAAAAAATTTTGCTTCCTAAATTTAAATTTTATCATTACATTATTTATTTTTTAACACTCGATAAACTTGTGCATACAAAATATAGCAGGATATTTTGTAACTGTTTTTTTTTAAAGTTATTTATCACTACTTATACATTTTTTTTTAATTAGCCAATCCTGATATTACAGCCACATCTACAATGCTGATATGGTTACTGGTAACACAGAGCTGCCCAACTTAGTATTTTTTTCCTAATTTTTCCTAGTCACGTATAATATTATCTTAAGACAGAAAAAACATTAGACTAATTTGTATATTTTTTTGGGTGGAAAACTCATGAATTAATACCTATTCTGTTCACATGTCTAACAAACTAACAAGACCGTACCAAAAAATCCATACCCACGGAAATTATATACATTATGAATTACATAATATTCGAAAAAACCAACCAGTATAATTTTTAAATAAAAAATATAAATAATAACTATGCTAATATTTTAGTTTCCTCATATTATGACCACAGTTGTCAAAATTGGTATATTTAACTGCAGTTTCCTTTGCAGAGATTCATATTTTATTCATATTTATTCACTTGTTCTGCATTGTCATAAAAAAAGGGTATTTCACAAATTAGTGATGTTGCAGATAAATAAAACTAGTCGATTTGATTTTTTTTTTCAAAAAATGATAACAGTGTCATGGTGGTGAGATGGACTTGTCTTTTTTTTCTTTTTACAATGATAATGATTTTTTTTTACTGCCCACAAGAACAAACACCATAATAAATATACACAAGCATCCCTCACACAAGCACACTCGCTTTCCCAACACACAACATTGTACAAAAGTTAATACACCTTAAAATATACATTGTGAAAAAAATTAACATTTCATGGGTATGAAACAAAATTCCCACTTGTCACCAGTACCACTTTTCGTCAAACTTATCTTATCAGGTAGATTTGGGTCCAAGCTTCAAGAATTGTTCAAATGCAGCCTGCATTACATCATCCATTTCATCGTCTCCCAGTGACCAGTTTTCAGACTCTCTGTAAGGAAGAAAATTATGTATGAAAATGGAGTATTTCAACAAAATGGCGAAAGTTCATTTTAAAAAAATACTATTATTGTTACGTGAAATTTTGAAATTTCGAATTTCCACGTTGCACAATTTAATGGTTAAATCCTATTAATTTTGAAGACTCTCATTTTGAAGTGTCTTCATTCACTAAGGTACAGCATCTGGAGCAACACGGAAATATGAAATTTCACGTAAGTAATTTTAGCCTGTGTTTACCGCACCCATCATGAATACTATTGTTGTGTTGGGACCAAAACATTCAAATGTATAATTAGTAGGGTTGAGCCGAAACCACCTTCAACCAATACGATTGCTGATACCCTCAGAGATACCCACCGATATCGATACATGTACGATTCCAGTTTAAAATAACAAAGGTTGGTTATCGAGTCATACTAATTCATCATATTACACTCCTTTAATGGCATTAAATAACTCCCAAACTATTCTCATGTAGCATTATAACACTTTAAAATGACTTGTGACATTTATTGTTTTTTTATGTGAACTTTTCTCTAGACACCAAGGAAGCAAAGAAAGACTTTTTGAAATGTTTTTTTAAAGTGTTGCAGCTACACCAAAAAAAAAAAAATCAGTGGATTGTATCTCTTCCTCAATTTCATGTAAACCCTATTTGTTCTTGTCATTTGAGTTGATTGAAAAAGGAGAAAAGCGACCGTTATTAAAATAACACTCATCAGGCCTACTCTTCCTTATTCTCTGTCATTTGCAATAAAAACAAGTCATTGCGGTATCAACAGATACCGTCACACAAAAGACTCCCTACACAGAAGGGAAGAACACAAGAATAAATTGTTGAATCCACCCCCCTCGCTCCCTGCTTGAACTTAGATAAAACAAAACGAATTCCACAGTGACCTTAATCTGTCCTTCCCAAGGACTCTGCAATCATCTGGCCGGAAACAGCCCTGCATGATTCCTTGGAGAAGTTTGGGAGCAGCTTTCACTTTGCCTTGCCTTTTGTCTTGTCAATCATCTGCTTCTCATAGGGGTGAGGGTTTGTCCAGCATTCTCGGAAAATCTATACACAGAACTTCTGCTGGCCTTTCAACCTGTCACTAGGAAGGGTGGCATCGGTGGTAAAATTTCAACTGATGCCGATACAGGTACTCAAAGTGTACCAGATTCAATAAAAAGGTAAATTTAGTGCCAAAAAAGCATAAAGTAGGTGCTTATCTGAAAATGTGTAGATAAGTCACTAGAAACAGAACAAACAATAAATACTCCAGTGCTTGAAGTGGAAATTGTTAGCTGGGAGTATGTTTGGTTGAGCCCTGGTGTTAGCTGGGGGTATGCTTTTATGATTAAACATGCTGACAATGAGACAGCAGATGGCTGCTTCCCCCCTTCCACTTTGAACAATGACCTACTAGAAATAGATGGGAATGGAGATTTACTTTCGACACCACACGTGAATCTCATTTGCCCAGGTCCACGCAGAATATTTGCATGTAATTTATTACAGGATACATTTACCGAAACATTATCAGCTGTTATCAGTATGTAAATTTCCAGTAATGTGCATACATAAAGAACTGTATCTTACCCAAACTCCTCATATTCTTCGGTGTCTGTGGAACTTTCAACAATACTTTCTTGCAGGAAGCGGCTTTCTTCTTGTGTGAGGATCTTGCCATCAGGTCCATAAAATACTGGCCCATTCTGTAAGATACAAGTCAATCCATTTTAAATAATACTTAAGTCATTTTCCTACTTATAACAAAAAATTAATACAGTATTAATGATTTTTGTGTGCACTACTTCAGATTGACAATGTACTGAAATAATTTTGTCAACGCACAGCTACAATCCACTATGTACAGTAAAAATACATGAAAGGAAGGAAAGAGTACATGCCCCATAAAATGAAACTATCTATATTTCACAGCATGGCTACATGTTCACTGCAGAAACAATGATGGCATTGGTGTAGCCAGAAATTGGACAAAAACTTCTTCACCCGTGCTAGTTTGCTAGATGTTGGGTGGGTGATGTCCATATATGAGTCGAGGGTTTAATGGGTCCAAATTCTCCCATTGGTTTAGTAAGCATTTTGCACTAATTGTGTAATAAAATAAAATAAGCATCTCAGAACAGGTCAAAACAATACATCAAGGATGAGATGTACAGTATGGTCACAAAATGACCCCCCCCCTTTTATTTTTGACGCTATAATTGTTATGGAAACACCTGATACTTTAACCTTTTGGAGCCCAAGGCCATTTTCACATGTAACCCCCTTGATGCCCGAGCAGATTTTGACACAATTAATTAGATCGGAGGCTAATTGCCCTAGAGATGAGTGATATACTGTTGTACGCGGAATGAACCGGAGATTCAGACTATATAAAATTTATGCAAATTCGGCGTATATGTGGCAGGAAGGAGGGGCAAAATTCCAAAATTTCGGGAAAAAATGGGGATTTTTCCCCCTCCCACCAAGAAAAAAGTGCATGACAGTGTCGACATGCACATGGAAATTATCGCTGACATGTAAGGAACACAAAAATATTTGCATTATTATCGTATGACCAATGTAACGCGAGTTGTACCCCCAAAAGGAATGGTCAGCATGCCACTGATTCAAGCTTCAAAATGCAGCGGTACTTTGGAATGACTGTACCTCAGAGGCTAATTGCCCTAGAGAGATGAATGATATACCATTGTACGTGGAATGAATCACAGATTCAGACGATATAAAATTTATGCATATTCGGCGTATATATGGAGGGGGGAAGAGGGAATCCCCGAAAAATATTTCCTTTTTAAAAAAAATGGGGTTCACCCCCCCCCCCCTGCCCCTTCGAAAAAAAGGACATGAAAAGGTCAACATGCACATAGAAATTATCGCTGGCATGTAAGAAACAGAAAAATATTTGCACCATTATCATATGACCAATGTAACGCGAGTTGTACCCCTGAAACGAAAGGCCAGCGTGCCACTGTCTCAAGCTTCGGTTTTCAGCAAAATGCAGGGTTACATTGAAATGACTATAGCTCAGAGGCTAATTGCCCTAGAGAAGAGGGGACGTCAAGCTCTTCTTCATCCCAATCGGAGTCTGTATCCATATCCTCCAGTTCATCTCGGATTTCATCAGAACGGAGATCACTCGGGGCAGCCATGGTCGACTATAAGCCTTTTGGGGACACAGCAGGCACAGACGACACTGTCACACGAACGAAGCAAAGATGATGATAAAGTCTTGGGAAGTCACACTTCACTCAAAAAATCTTTGGCACTTGGGCACAAAACGAGTCTCACGTACGCACAATCTTCCAGGAGGAAAAGCTAGAACTGAGTAACTAAAGCGTGCCAATTCTTGCAGCTATTTTCTTTAGCGTGCCTCGAACTTACATTATTACGACGCAGTTTCAACAACCTCTCTTCCCCCTCCACCAACTCCCAACCCACGCTTGCTTCCGCACGGAAAACATTTCTTTTGACCTCGAGTACTGATATACAAACTTCCTTCCAATGCAGTTTCCAGAGGTGAGGGAAATGCATTGCTTTAGAACAACAAAGCCGGCCTTCCTTTGTCGGCAAAATTTTTCCCTTGAAAAAAGATGCAAAAAAGAAGTCTCCTTTTTCCTGACATTTTCATGAAAAGAAAAAACGTGCAACAATCATTTCTGTTAAATACATGTGTTAACAACAATATCAAAAAAGAAAATCGAAATTCTAGCTATGACGTAAAAACTACGACCTTGACAGAGCATCTCAATCGAGGCGATCGGGCTCCTAAAGGTTAATTGTCTGTAAAAATGGTATGGAGACCATCATTTTCACAGCACAGCCAAATTATGCACGATGTTCTGGCACGTTTCATGATGCAAGCATGTCATTACCTGAATTCGACCTTTCCCTGATGGTAGATTGGAAGAAGTTCTGAAGATAACCCATCCCAGCCTGGCCTCCAGAAAGTCCCAACCTCACCTCTGGTGGTTCATCATCAATGACAGAGTCAGAAATAACCGATATTGCACAAGACAGGAGTTACGAGAAGCTGTGGAAGATGCCTTCAGGTGCGTAATCCTGTATTAATCTCCACAAAAACATCCGTCAGAACATGGTGCAGAGTGTTCTGTTGTCTTAAACCATACGGTGTGTGTCCATATCAAGCGTTTATCCACTGTAGTGTCAAAAATAATGGGGGGATACACCCATTGTGCCCACTCTATATATTTTCCTTCACTAAGTGTGAGCAGCCATGTCGAGGAAGATCTAGAGGATATGGAAGCAGATTGAAACTAGAATTTCCCATGGGCGTTTACGGAAGTATTACTTTTTCATTTACTCTAGGAATCTCTTACTTAATGTAACTGTACACAGGACATCAACTGAAATTAGAAGCCTCAAAAAAAGTTAACATCAAGCAAGAAATGTCCACAAAATATATGATCTTTTTCTTGTTATTTAACATCACTTGTCTACCACCTTTGGCTAATCGTGAAGATGAGGTGAGTGTTGATATGATGACGGGACACTCACAAAGATTGATTGATTGATTTGGTGTTTTAAGTCCACTTTATGCACAGTTAAGGACAATCGGGACTGGACCTACAGTTTAAAGTGGGATCCGAACCTCTATGTGTCTCCACTGGGTATCGAACCTGGTACCCCTTGATTACAAGGCAACGACGCTACCACTGTGCCAAGGGAAGGCCTGACACTCACAAAGAACACCCATGTCCAGGCTGGGATTCGAACTTGGGACCCTGGCATCGTGTCATGCTGTGCTAACCACTCTGATATGGAGGTTGGCTAAGAAATACATGAGAATAGAAACACATTTATTAATGTTATTTTGAATAGTATTTCTCAAGCTAAATGAGTTTTTCCGTATTTGATTTTTATGTCCATATTATGCACAGATGGCTCCTTTGGACTGGAGCTACAGTTTAAAGTGGGATCCGAACTACTATGTTCCTTCACCCGGGATCCCTTATAAGACAATGCCCTTCTTTCTATACTCTATGTCCCAGGAATATGTCGAGCTTTTCTGCCACTTTTTGGCTAATCAAGAAGTTAAGGATGAGTGATGATATGATGAAATTGATGAAGAGACAATCACAAAGAACACCCATACCGAGGCTGGAATTCGAATCTGGAACCCCTGGTGTCAGCACAGTGTGACACACAACAGTACAAAAGGAGAGAAAGTGAGTGGGTAGAGCAAAGCAGTACGTACACCTGCAAATGGCTGGTTCCTGCAGTCACGTTGCCCTCTCACGTGCTCGTTGGTCGAGCCCTCTCGAGTACTACTTGCACAGAGGGAAGGTTTTTGTTCCCTTGCTCTCAAGATTCCTGGGATAGATTATAATAATAACCTGAGCCTATCTCCCGGCTGCCAGTCTCCCTCACACAATCCTACCTAGAGGTGTAGAGATCTTCAACAGGTAATGGGGTGACGTGGAGTTAGCATGTCGAACCCCCAGCCGTTGTAGGAGATTTCCGAGACCAGGTTACGCTACTTACTGGTAGCTCCCCAATTTCCTCACGGTGGTGGGTTGCTACCAGCCCTATACACAAGTCGAAAATTCCCGGAGACTGAACCAGGGATCGAACCCATGCCATCCTGCAGCCGCCTTCCAAAATAAGGTGCCTTACACTGCACGGCCACGGAGGAGGACTCCTGAAATAGATTATAACTTAATAATCAACATGAAAAGCTGCTTGTAACTGCCACACAAGGAGAACATATGATCTAGAATACATCAGCATCCCCCCCCCCTCCCAAATATTACATTTTGACACAATTAAAATGAATGTACAAGTTACTGAATGAAACTTACCACATAAGGGTTTAACTGGGGCTGTGAGTTATTCCAATTCTGGTTTTGGGGTACGGTTGTAGCTCTTCCCCATCCATGGCGCCACAGCTCAACCACATTCCGGAGCATCAGCTTTATGTTTGAATCGTCGTTCAAATTTTGGACGATGTTAGCCACCTGAGCCATTAAGGATTGCAGCTCAGCCTTCTTATCTTCTTCCAAAGCATATCCAGTCAGCTGAAAAAAAGATTACCACAATTATTCAAAAAATAATCTAATTAAGGTCAATCCATATGAAGTGGTAAAACGTGGTTGCTTGACCATTTTTAAAAAAGTATATTTTTTGTGTGGTGTGAGACTCATATGTAGGCAGTTCAGAACCACTGTTATTTTATTTTTACTATCACCGATTTGAAGATGGTGGGCAACTTTTTTATCTCAGCTCTGTTAAGTCCTAGGACAATGTGACAAAATCTGTTATTTTAAGCACATTATAGGCTACAATTATATTTACGTATAATATCCTCAATATTATTCATTCATAATACATTTTAAGGTTAAAATTGTGTATCCTAATTGCTCAAATGTAATTTTTGGACTTTTTTTAGTGGAAGGCAGTTTGTTTAACACTTGAATTTTTTTGTGCAAGTGCATGTGTACCAATAGTGTGTGTAAAAATTATTTGAAGCTTGAGACTTTAATCCTTTTTTTCCTACAGGGTCATAAACATGTACTTTTGTTAAAAAAAAATCCAAGTTCAGGGTTAAAAATCTCTGGTGGGCAGTTGTTTAAAAATCTGAAATTTGTACACAATACAGTACTCCATGATAAGTAACTTCAGTAAAAATTCTGAGTTTGAGATTCAATTGGTTTAAGAGATACAAATATCGTGAAAAAAAAATCAATATTTTGCATTAAATATGGTGTGCCTAATTTCATTTCTTATTAACATTTTGTGTTAAAATTCTACAAATTGTAATTTGGAATGTCCATCATCAACATTACAATCCTGAAATGGATCTGCAATAAAGTATATATACGAGGGCATGCTGAAAAGTAAAGCTTCCTATGTTTGTTTGTTTTTTTACCTTGTAAATGCATTTTGGATTTTGAGCAACCACACATTGCACTTATAAGACTTTCCCGCTTCTCCATTGAAGGTTTCAAACTTCTATCACCAGGGGGTGCTCAACTATAGCGAGGAAAATGGCAGCATGTAACCATGCAATGTTGGTGGAGAACCTGAAATAGCGTGCCGTGATCAAGTTTCTAACCGCAGAAAATGTACTACAAATTGACATTCACCTAAGACTGAAGGCATTTTATGAGGATGAATGTGTAGACATCAGTGCTGTGTGATCTTGGGTTTTTCATGCTCGTAAAGAAAACCCCAGCTGAATAACTCTCAGCATATGTGAGAGAATGGAGTGGAAGGCCGCATACTGCAAATGATGGAGGTCATCGGAATCGTGTTCAGTTTGGGTTTTCTTTACGAGCATGAAAAGCCCAAGATCACACAGTACTGATGTCTACGCATTCATCCCCATAAAATGCCTTCAGTCTCAGGTGAATGTCAATTTGTAGTACATTTTCTGCGGTTAGAAACTTGATCATGGCACGCTATTTCAGGTGCTCCACCAACATTGTATGGTTACATGCTGCCATTTTCCTCGCTATAGTTCAGCACCCCCTGGCGATAGAAGTTTGAAACCTTCAATGGAGAAGGCGGGAAAGTCTTATAAGTGCAATGTATGGTTGCTCAAATCCAAAATGCATTTACACGGTAACAAAAAAAACAAAAAACATAGGAAGCTTTACTTTTCAGCATGCCCTCATATATATATACTTTATTGCAGATCAATTTCAGAATTGTAATATTGTTGATGGACATTCCCAATTACAGATTGCAGAATATTAACACAAAATGTTAATAAGAAATTAAATTAGGCACACCATATTTAATGCAAAATATTGATATTTTTAACAAAAAGTATATGTTTATGACCCTGTAGGAAAAAAAAGGATTAAAGTCTCAAGCTTCAAATAATTTTGACACACACTACTGGTACACAGGTACTTGCACAAAATAATGTCAAGTGTTAAACAAACTGCTTTTCCCCTAAAACAAAATGTCCAAAAATTACATTTTGAGTGATTAGGATACACAATTTTAACCTTAAAATGTATTATGAATGAATAATATTGAGTATATTATACGTAAATATAATTGTAGCCTATAATGTGCTTAATATCACAGATTTTGTCTCTGTCCTAGGACTTAACAGAGCTTTGATAAAAAAGTTGCCGCTGATGCTTACGAATAGAGAAAATGACACACACTATGATAAAAAAATGCCTGCCATCTTTAAATCGGTGATATTAAAAATAAAATAACAGTGGTTCTGAACTGTCAACATATGAGGCTCACACCACACAAAAAATATACTTTTCTTAAAAATGGTCAAGCAACCATGTTGTACCACTTCATATGGATTGACCCATTACTGACTTCACTGATCAAATACTGTGAAATTTAATTAGAGCTTAGTGATAAATTGGCATTTTAAAATAATAACTGGGATTTCACTTATATTCACACATTTTTTTATGGAACACAAAATTCATGTTTTTATGAAGATTGAAATATGTTTTCATTACTGTACAATTTAAATAATGAAAAAATTAGTTATTAATTAACCCTCCCATCTCTCAATAGTTTTCTGCACTGCTTCTGAAAACATATTGCTTACTCGGTTCTTGCATTGTTATATCCACTCCTAGCATCAATGCTAACTCTCATGATGATTTATACCAGCTGGCCTCTATTCAAGTTTCCCTAATCAGAGCCCGTTTGGTGGGACAGATTGCGCTGAAACTCGGTACAGAGACTATGGATATCATGGGGATGCAAGTTGGAATTCTGTTGGTTCTTACTGGAGGACAAAGTACTATAATGGAAGATATGATTAGGGCAGGGCAACTTTAATTGGGGCACCCTGTATTATCTGCTATCACAAATTGGAGTCATGGAAGGTACCGAAAGTTCGGCATGAATTTTGGTGCATTTTTTTACCATGCTGTTTTTGTGTTGTGTAATCTTTTTAACAAAATAATGTTGTTTTCCTCATCAGCCTGTGCTATATGCTTGGTTTGCAATGAGATAACATTTTGTATCTCCTAAATTTAAGTAGCAAAAACAAAAAAATCACAAATTGCAGTCCCAACATCAACAAAAAATGCCTTTACTGGCCAGTCTTTTTCCCTCCCTCCTCAAACTGACACATTACACACCAATATAAAAAACTGACTTCTTTGACCTTTGACTTAATGATCATTTCCACCCCTGTGTCTAGTCCAGGAGCAATGGATTTGATCACTTTATGATGTGATTCCTACAGTATTGGATGATGAAACACTGGAAACGTACTGCCTCAAATTCTGTGCTGCCTTATCACAATTACATGTAAATCTTCATTAATTAAGTAGCACATTTGACAAATGCATTCTGCGTTGATTTACCTTTAAAACTTGGCAGACACACTTCAAATTGTCTGTGTTACTTTGACACAGGAGGAGGTGAAGGATTTCTATGATGGCAATCGCCAGAACAGATATTCTCACTCCGGATCCCTGAGGAATCTCCAACTGCAAATACAATTCTGCTTGGAAGAGAACGAACCCATGCAATCGCAGAGGGTCTCTCTGAACAAGTAGCTCTTTCTTCAAATGTTCTTCACTGCATCTAAGAAAAAGAAATGAGATTCATAAAGCCATTTAATGTTAAGAAATGCGACATGTTTGGCATGTAACATTTAAAAAAAACTTACATTAACACAAATGCTAATGGGGGGATGTAACCTTTCTTCGATATATATTTCTTACATGATTATATGTTGTTCCTTGTCTACCGATATGCTAATTGAAACTGGAACTAAAATGTGCAAGGTGTTTAGAAATTCAAAACTTATTTCATTTTAATTTTTAATTTATTTTGCTGCCTCAATGTACCTCACAATTTCACTACTGAGGCCACCACAACTGACCTGATCTGGGGATGGGTGTTCTGTTATTTCATGTAAGCACCACTGCATCCTCATCACTGTGATTGCCGGCACCTGTGGCAGAGTGGTTAGCACATCGTGCTGCAACGCCAGGGGTCCCAGGTTCGAATCCTGGCCTGGGCATGGATGTTTGTGAGTGTCCATTCATCAATTTCATCATATCACTCATTCCCATCTTCGGAAATTAGCCAAATGTGGCACAAGTGAAGTAAAATAAAGGAAATCAACAACAACAATCATCACTGTGATTAGACAATAGGAAGAAAAATGAGATACAATATGCAAAATACTGAACTTTTTTTTTCTTTTTACAAATTAAGAGAGAATATCTGGATTTTGTAAAATTATTTTTTTTGTTGTCAAGTTACATTGGATGAAACTAGGTAATCAGGACAAGATTCGAAATTAGGTCTGTTGTAGATTTGTTTTTGTTTGTTTTTTCCGCCACTTGTGTCTGATGGCAAAAAGATGAACATGAATGGTGATAAAACTGATAAAAGGACAATCACAAATTCACTGATGAAGAACTCAAGTCAACTGTCAACTAAGTAATATTCAGTTCTTATTTGGGATTCAAAACCACAATATCAGGACAGACACTGCACTATGTTGACAGCTACATCGCAAATGTAGGTTTCACAATTACTCGCTCAATGGGAGGAAGTTGGTGTATCACAATTCCATAAAATAACGTAACATGTTTCATTGAGTAATGCAGATATGTTTGTTGCACAAACATTCAAAATATGATTATGCCAACTATGGCTTCCCCACATGTATTACACAATGGATAATGTCCAATTAACATTATATGCTAATCAAGAGCCCATATCACCAACATTCAAAGAAGTATTATGTACATATTTTGCACGTTTTAACTTCATATAAAAACTTAATAAAAATCCAGGCAAATATTTAACTGATTCATGCACCTATACAAATATACTCTATGTGAAGTATCCAGACAATCAACTGAAAATGAAGTACAAGTTTGGGCCGCCCTCCATCAGGAACACTGGCAGTGAATACAGTGTTGGCCCACCCTTAGCCTTGATGACAGCCTTCACTCGCACAGACATACAGGTGGCGGAAGGTTTCCAGCCCATTCCTTGCGGAGCTCCAAAATGAGAAGAGGTATCGATGTGGGTTGGTGTGGTCTAGTACAAAGTCGGTATTTCAAAACACCCCAGAGATGTTCTATGGGATTCAAATCAGAACTGTGTGCAGGCCAGTCCGTTAGTGGGACGTTGTTGTCATCAAACTACTCCCCCACAAGACCTGCAGAATGGATGAGTGCTCGGTTGTGTTGAAAGACACAATGGTTATCCCCGAACTGGTCTTAGATGGTAGGCAGCATGAAAGCGGTTAAAATGTCAACGTAAGCTTGTGCCGTGACATTGCCATATAAAGCAACAAGAGGGGCCAAGCCCCACCAGGAGAAACATGAACACACTATAAGACACCCCAGATTTTCACTGTCGGCTCTATACAGGCAGATATATGTCGTTCCCCAGGCATTCGCCACACCCACACCCTACCACTGGATCGCCACATTGTGTACCATGATTCATCACTCCATACAACAGTTTTACACTGTTCTATGGTCGAATTTTGACGCTCCTTGCACCACGCGAGGTGGCATTTGTCTGTGTGATGTTTTGCTTATGGGCAGCTGCTCAGAAATGGAAACCAAGTTGCTGCACCTTGCGCCGAACAGTCATGGTGCATGGAGTAGATCCTGATGCAGTTCGGAATTCCTGTGTGATGGTGGTGATGGATGATTAACTGTATGACCCTCTTCAACACTTGACGGTCACTGGAGGTCAACATGAAGGTCCGCCTGCATGCTTTAGGTTGTAAACGTCCCTTCACGTTTCCACTGCACTATAACATCGGAAACAGTGGACTTAGGGATGTTTAGGTGGGTGGAAGTCTCGCGCACAGACTTCTTACACCAGGGGCACCCAACCACCTGACCACGTTGAAAGTCCACAAGTTCCTCAGACCACCCCATACTGCTGTCTCGCGCTGTCTGCAGACCACTGAGATCGCTGACCATGCATTCCATGTGGTAGAAGGCAGTACTGTGCCACCCTCTATGATAAAGACACGTTTTGTGGTGTGTCTGGATACTTTTGATCACAGAGTACTTTCTACCATAGCCCACATCTAGAAATATAATTAATGCTAAATACATACCTCTGCAACAGAAGCGCTCTGAAATTTGTTCTGTCCACACATATCCCCTGGTAGCTCAGGAAATTGCACAACCTTGCACCGTTGTATCGAAAGTTAGGTTCAACCACAGACTGAAACACAAATATACAATTACCCTGGTGAAGCTAAAACAACAAATACTGTAAATGTATAACGCATGCTTCTATTTTTTAAATATTTTGTTAATTCTTATTATTATTATTCTTACAGCACAAAGTAGTATCTTTACACAAACAATTTGAAGAAAAAAATGGCAATATATTTGTGTTTCAGGGAATGAAAAGCATTGTGATATGTTGGTATACTCCGGAAAACTAACACAAGTAAATTACACTCCAAATAACAACAGGCTTTTGAGTCCACAGCCTGGCAAGTTGCTATTCATAGAGTGATAAATGGCCAGTGAATTGTGTCCCATTTCCAGGGTTGAGCAGTTAATTTACAAAATATGTAAATTATATGGCATAGAAAACATTTTTATGACTGTGTAAAGAACTGGAATCTCAATTTGATTAAAAAACAGCATACTCAAAAAATTAAGGGCAGTCATGCACTGAATAGGTACCTGCTTTCAGAACGAAAGATACCATTTTTTGTTTTTATTTTTGTTTGTTGAGTTGGGAAAAATTAAATGACGCCTGTGGTTTGTCGGTGTCCAAACTGAAGCTGACAACCTATGAGGTATGATAACGCTTTTATGAAATTCTTATATTTTTTGTAACTTTATATGAAATGTGATGTAGAATTTTCTTTTTAATACATGTAATCACCCAATCTTGCTCACCTCCACTGTTTATCTGGGTTTGAGGACTGGAGTACAGTACTACAACATAAAGTAGCTCTCCAATTGTCCTCATGCCAAAAAAATCGGCAAAAAATTAGGAGTTCACTTTTTGACCCTAATTCAATACAAATACGTAAGATTACCATTTTTAAGGAAAAACAGACACTTTGGGTTCACACAATTAGCATGAGATTGATTATGTAGATTCTTAAACAAAGAGTATAATTTTGACCTACTTCAATACACACTTGTGACCACAGTAATACTAAACAATACACTTGGAAGACTGAAATACATTCGCAAAAATACAATATAATACAAAAATATTAATAATTATTATTGTGCTAAATATAATTAAAATGAATTTATGCACAATAAATGTTTAACACCACGAAAACAGACTTCCTATCAAGATAAAGAGGTGCCTTTTGGGAAAAAAAAAAAAAAGGTCATGTGCCTATATCGATAGAGTACCGATTTATCTGCCCCATCTCTACTTTAATATATCCTTTGCTTTAGAATTCATCGCAGGAAATAGAGGCAAAAGCTATGTTAATAACTTTTGTATTTTCAAGTAAAAACATTATATTTTATTTTAATTCAAATGTGTGTTCTTTTTCTGTCCTATACTTTGAAGTTGTGAGTCTACATAGTGCAATTATTGTCCAGTGTAAAAAATATTGCTACAACAAGTCTTAAAGATAGGTACAAAATATAGTCCAAAAATTCCATTTTCAAAAATCGCCATTTCGAGGCCTGAAAACGAGAACAAATAATAGATTTAGAGAGAAATTTCTCTGGCAGTTTCATACACAACTTAGTTGCTTTGAGAAGTGTTCATGTTTTATCACCATACTGAGAAGTGAAAATTTCAATTTTCTTAGCACTCGGGATCACTGTTCTATTAAATTCAGATACGGTGTGTTGACCATTGACTATGCTTGTCAATCAGATACTTTACAACAACATGGTTCCTATACTGCATCACCAATCAGTAAAGAGAAACAAGTTCCAAAGTGGGCCACCAAAATTAATGGAAACTTTTAAGCTGAGCCGATATCACTTTCAAGCACACCATCGATTCCCAATTCCCACCGATGCTTGAAATTCGTAACAATAAAAAGTTGTTCAAATTACTTATTAATATTATTATCTACATTCTCCTCTCAAATAAAATGTGTCAACTTGTTTTAAAATATTCGAGAATTGTATCAAAATATACAAAATACATAGTATGTAAACACAAAATCAATTTTTCCCACAATCCTCATGCAAAATAAATGTAAACTTCAATTTTTTAATAATTTCCAGGATAAAAAGACTTCACGAAAATGTCTCGCAGCATTTTTTTTTTTTTTTGCAGAGCCTACAAAATACCAAAATGAGAGAAAAGTATCAGCATGTAAAGGTAAATAAATTCCAATGGACACCTTTGATATCGGTCAATCTGGTGTATCGGCTCAGCCTTAAAACCAATCATAATAAGTTTTGTATAATATCATTTCTGCAGAACATAACTACATACTTACTTTCTTACTTTGAGTACACTGAAAATGGAATACAGTTAACATAACATACAAAAAATTAACAGAAATAAATCAAAGATGTAATATAACAGTTGGGCTGAAAAGTTCATAGGCTGACTCATAGATGGCGTTATTAGAATAAAATCCATGTGATCTTTACTTAGTACTAACCTTCAAAAGATACGTGTATAAATTTCACAGCTGCCGGATAATTAGTTCGTGAGATATAGCATTGTGAGTGAAGCAGCTTTTGTTATTGTGAAAAAAATGGATAAAAAAGAATTTCGTGTGTTAATAAAGCATTGCTTTTTGGCGAAAAAAAATACTGTTGAAGCCAAGGCTTGGCTTGATAAACATTATTCGGACTCTGCACCAGGAAAATCAACCGTTGAGAAGTGGTTTGCTAAATTTAAACGAGGCGAAATGAGCATCGAAGACGATGCACGCAGTGGACGCCCCAAAGAGGCTGTTACCGACGAAAACATCAAAAAAGTCCACAAAATAATTTTAAATGATCGTAAAGTGAAGTTGATCGAGATAGCTGAGACTTTAAAAATATCAAAGGAACGTGTTGGACATATTGTGCATGAATATTTGAACATGCGAAAGCTGTGTGCAAAATGGGTGCCGCGCGTGCTCACAATCGATCAAAAGCAACAACGTTTTGATGATTCGGAGCAATGTTTAGTGATATTCAACCGTAATAAACACAAATTTTTCCGTCGATATATATTACAATGGATGAAACATGGCTCCATAACTACACTCCAGAGTCCAATCGACAGTCAGCCGAGTGCAAGACAATGCACCGTGTCACAAATCAATGAAAACGATGGCAAAATTATATGAATTAGACTACGAATTGCTTCCCCATCCACCATATTCTCCAGATCTGGCCCCCAGTGACTTTTTCCTGTTTGCAGACCTTAAAAGAATGCTCGTGGAAAGAAATTTAGCACTGATGAAGAGGTAATCGCCGAAACTGAGGCCTATTTTGATTCTAAAGAGAAATCGTACTATAAAAATGGCATCGAAAAATTGTATGACCGCTATAATCGTTGTATCGCCCTCGAAGGCAACTATTAGGTTAGTCAAAAAGTAAATGCAATGTTTTTCTTTTCTTCCGTAGGTTGGCTGTACAGCTTTCTGCGCTTGTAAACCGATAGATAGTATCGTTGTCTTCGCCTGTGGCAGGGTACAGCGTCATCACTTCAGTTCGCTCTGCAGTGTTGCCAAGCAAACATAGCTGCACCACTCTCCGTGTGCACCACAGAAGAACAGCGTTCTGTAATCCGTTTTTTGTAGTCTGTAGGTGTACCAGGATCTGAAATCCATAGAAGACTTTCAGCACAATACGGTGACAATGTTTTACTGCTGCGAAGTGTTTACCAGTGGATTGAAATGTTCAAAAGCAGTTGAACAAGTTCGGAAAAAAAAGTCAAGCATCAACATTCTGCAGGAAAGGTAATGCTCACACTTTTTTGGGACTCAGAAGGGGTAATTATGGAACATTTTGTGAAAAGGGAGACAACAATAAACAGTGAACGATACAGTGATATGCTTTCGAACAAGTTGAAGCTTGCAATCCGAAGCAAACGACGAGGTCGATTGTCGGAAGGCATTCTTTTGTTGCATGACAACGCGCGTCCCCATACCGCCGCCAACACCGCTCAAACTCTGCAGAATCTGCGCTTCGAGGTGTTAGAGCATCCTGCATACAGTCCCGATCTCACCCCGTCGGATTACCATCTGTTCGGTCCACTTAAAGATGCTTTAAGAGGCCGTCGATTCGACACAGATCAACAGGTGAAGGACGCGGTGCAAACGTGGCTTGCTGCTCAACCGAAAACCTTTTTTTCTCAGGGTATTGGAAAGCTTGTGGAACGTTGGACCAAGTGTATTGAAGTGCAGGGGGACTATGTTGGAAAATGATATCATTGAAAGTTTTCTATTGTTGCTGTGAAAAATAAAAAAAAATGATTGCATTTACTTTTTGACTGACCTAATATATTGAATAATAAAATCGAATTTTGTCAAAAAAATATTTTTTACTATGTTAGCCTACGAACTTTTCAGCCCAACTGTTATATACACATCATATGAATGCAATGTTTAATGGAAAACCTAGTCACACGTTGAGGTAAAGATATCTTACTATTATCGTTCTTACAAACATAATATGCTGTGGTGGAGAAATTCCAGTTCCTAAACACACTTTTATTTTTAAAAAATTGAAACAAATCTGCAGGTAACGAACATTCGTATTAAGGAATTTAATACAACATTTGATTTGGATTGGTAAAACTAATGGTGCATGTAAAAATCTCATATTAATTGATCACAAGATATGCACAAAAAGTGTATGGAAAAAGGTATTTCTAACTGAAATGTATTAACAAATGAAAATAACACATTATTCTAGAAAAGATGTTCAAAATGACACAAGATTAAAATAACTTTGCCACATCTACATTAGAAATGTAGTTTACAACTACAGCTGATAATTTCTGCAACAAGCTACTGTGCTCTAAGGGTTCCTGCCTGTGAACTAGAATGGTTCTGGGTTAAATTTGGGGTGGGGGTCCAAAATACTGATATTCAATTGAATTGAATTGAATTCTCGTTTTAAGTCCACTTTATACACAGATGGGCTAACCGGGACTGGACCTACAGTTTAAAGTGGGAGTCGAACCACTGTGCAATGTGCCTCACAAGATACCGAACCTGAGACCCCTTGATTACATTTAGCAACGTTACCACTACGCCATCAGGGATGCCCAATCCAGCATTGAGAAATCAATGAGGGGGGCTTGAAAAGAAGAGGTAACATCCTCCTCATTTACAAATACAGATCATGGTAGTCATGGGACTTGACTTGCATATGAAAGATCATACAACAAAAGCACATTTGATACATCTTAACCCTCGAATTTCTATTCTTCTACATAGCTGGTCTCGCTATAAAGCTTCCATTACAATTAGAAAATTCGTAATGGTTTGTCCTAACAATTGTAAAAGTGATACACCTGAACAGCCTATTTAGATTAGGCTATCAGATTTTCAAGGTGTGAATTGTGACCTTTTGGACAGTCGGGGAGAACTCACAAAACATAATGTCACAGCATACTGAAAGTGGATTGGGAAAAATGGGGGTTGACCCAAACAAGTTCAACAAATTTAGTTTCAAAATAATATTCTCTCATCTGGAAAGCAAGTACAATTACTCACAATACTAATTATAATTTAATTGAAGGATATACAATACTAGTTAAAAAGTAGCGTGCATACACATACAACTACTTTATGAATCCTTGTTATTTTTCATTACTCCAATTCTACCAATGCAGTTTACATACCTAAGTCTGAACAGAATGAATACATAGCATTCTCAAGTAGTACAATGCAGGTGCCACATGCTAGCATTTCCTATAGGTTATTATCATTTCAGTCATGATATTAGTTCTTTAGACACATTATCTCTAGGTATTAAAACTAGGGCTGAACCAAAACAGATTCTATTACTTCTGCTCACTACCAATAGAGATACTTCATCACTGAAGCAATTTTTAAAATGTAGGCTTTAATAATTATAGTAAAATTACTACTTTCCAATACTGATACAAATATCTTTGAAATCCTTCAAATGTGGATCTCAAGTGTTGGCTAGGGTGCTTCATATTAAAAACTTATAACAACGTAACTGATAAGTATTATTCCACTGGAAATAACTTGGTACTACTGGTTCAGACCTAATTCCAAGTACAACAATGGAATTAAAACTACTCTTAAGTTTTAATGATAATTTTTCGTAACACAACATAGAATTCCTTCTTAAACAACACACTAGAAAAAAATTTTCAGTCCGCAGCATGATGCTGAAATATTCTAGAACACAGACAAATGTGAAATACTCTTCACAACACTGTTGGTACAAACGTATGGTTATATTTACCTGTTCAAAGATGACATTTATGATGGCTGTTACTGTGTACACATCATTTACCATGGTTTGAAAAGTATCTGCCAAGGGTTTTACCAAACTGTCAAACTTTCCTGGATTCAAGGTGAGGTGGTACATGACATCGTACAGTCTCTCCATGACAACCGGTTGTGGATTTTGTGAAAAATCGCCAGCTTCCGCAACCTGCAGAAATAAAATATAGAACCCATTAGAAACCATAGAGGAAAACACAAAAAGTTTCTTCTACTTAGAATTCTGCCAAATGTAATTCGTAGCAAGCAACATGCTAACATCGTCAGGCACAAGCAACTAGCTACAGATGGAATGTCACACATATCTTGTATGACAAACCTTTGGGGTGTGCCAGTTGGAGTATCTTCCACGCTGGTACGTGCCACGGCCTCTCCCAGGCCGAGTGTTGTATGTTGGTTTGTAGCAGCCAGCACTATGTGGAGCTGGAACTGGTGTAGGTTGCTCCTACAAATACAAAAACAGGTGACACGCATGAAAACTACAAATATAAACCTGATATTTCACATCCTGAGGTGTTAGAGCTAGGACTGAACCAATGCCAACGTATCAATATCAGAGAGTAGAACCTATTGAATTTTATTTACCAATACTGGCCAATAAATTTGCAACATTTTGATCACTCTCGTGGTCATCAAAAATGCTGTGTGGCACTTTTGCAGTCTGATTATTCTGAAAGTTATGCATTGATTTTGTACCAAAAATATGTGAATACATAACAGATATTTTTATAATGTGATGTAATTTTTGAACATTTAAAATCAAAACTCTGGTAATTTCATAAGATATACTTGGAGTGAAATACCCATCCACTAAAATTAATCAATATTTTGAAAAACTTGATAATGCATAAAAGTATGAAACCGAGAAAAACACGGGTGAAAGTTCGCCCATTACATTGTGGCCATGGGTTATGAAGATGTTCCCGTTAGTTTCTGGCTTCATCAGCAGATACTGAAGGACCTTTATTGAATATTGTACAGCAACTGAATCCAGTGTCAACACAATTTTCAACGGAGTGTGCGTTATCAAGTTTTACTCCCGAGCAGCTCAATTGTTACAATTTTCAAGAATAGGTATCTGCAAGAGTGTCGGTATTGATTCAAAGTGGAATCGGTTCAGCCCTAGTTAGAACTACAATTTCGCACACATGTACATCAAATGACATTACCTATTGCATCACAAAAAAAATGTTTCCAACAGACCCAACACTAGTGTATTGGCAGCTGACTCTTCATCTGTGGGATTAAAGGGACAGGTGAACAACCTGGGAACGTCAAAAACTGAGGAGGTAAGCATGACACAGACAACATAATCCTGCAACTACTGGTTTCTTAATAACTAGGGCTCGGAAGTTGAAGACCTATAAAAAGTCCTAAAAATATAAAAAAGGACCTAAAAACGAAAAAAAGGATGTATAAATGTGATCCAAATTAATTAATAACTTCAGTTTTAATTACATATTTAATGAATAAAAAAATAAAAAATTCTGGTGGTATGGAACACAGTGCGAAAAAACTATATGAATTAAATGCATCTTCTTTCAGTCCAAAAATGGTTTTCTCTCGTTTCAGGGATGGTTCAAATATATTTCTTTATTTCTTTTTTTTTTTTTTACTACAGAAAGGATGTTTGAACTGATGATGATTCGAATTGAGAATGGGCAGTAAAAACATAGTTGAAAGAAGGTGAAGTTGCAAAAAGAAGCCGTTAAGACCTAAAAAAAAAAGGACCAATAAGCCAAAAAAGGACAAATAAAACCCACCTTTTTCTGGCCTACAATGAGCCAAAATGAACATATATTATATCGGGCCTAGTCTTCCGACACTAGGAAAAAAAAAAGGATTTTTCCTCAACTTCCGAGACCTAGTAATAACATGCTTGTTCTCTTCTTCAAGAGCAGAAAATTCAACCTCTTTCTAGTTAAGGCACAGCTGAACCTTTTGTCGACGCCAGGGCAGGTGATTTTGATACTTTTCTTTCGTTTCGAAAAAACGCTATGATATTCCAAATCTGAAAAAAATACATATGCTTAGAATTCTTTCAAGAACATTCACATGACTCTTTGATAAGTCTGTTAAACTATTAAGAATGGACAACCGTGAAAGAAAACCACACAAAGATTCACGTGAATGTTCTAGTAGTTCCAAGCACATGTAATTTTTCAATTTTGAAATTTCATAACGTTTCTTCAAAGGGAGAGGAAATATCCTAAACAATTGCCCTGGCATGGGACAAAGGTCCAGCCAAACATTAAGAGACTATATTCATCATGTTAGATTTTAAAAGATTAGGCAAACCCTGAGAATGGTTTATTAGCATTAGAATCCAAAACTTTTGCTTTAAACTGGTTGAAATTAAAATTATTGCTGCATCAGCAATGACGATTGATTGGCTTATTTTAATTCACATTTTCTGCCACTTTAGGCTAATCACGAAGATGAGGATGAGGGATGATTAGTAGGGGCATGCATATTTCGTTTTTGACCAAAAAAAACGAAATGTCAAAAAACACATCCTAGTGTTAATTTTTCATGTTTTTGAAAGATGTGAGATGTATTTTGTTACCATGTTTTGTCACGAAATAATGCGAAATGAACTGCAAAATGCAAAATAAACTCTTAAACCCGAAATTTAAGGTTTATTTACTGATATGACACCTTCTGAGGTCTGAATTATCCTGTGAGTTACGCAATTCACGGAAATTTGATTAATTCTGCTGTTAATATTGGAGAAGCAAAAATTGACTCCTTTACACAGAAATAAACTTAATACTCTGGTAACTACGTAAATGTGCTATTAGAAGTGAAATGTTAATTTTGTATAATAAGTGGTTTTTAAATGAAATTTAGGATTATATTCACAATTTTAAAACCAAAATGTCTTTATATATACCACTTTTCATCCAATTTTTCACCACTATAACACCGAAATTTTATTTTATTTACCACTTTTGAACTCTAAATTGACTCAGTTTTTATACCGAAATTTTGCTATTTTATTTACTAAAATTATGTGCCTCTAATGATTGGATGAAACTGATGAATGGGCACTCATAATACCCATGTACTGACTGGGATTTGAACCTGGGAACCTTGGTGCAGCACTCAAGATTATTTCGACCTTAGTACTTGTATTTTTGTCAATTAATATCACGTTCATGCCACTTTTGGCTAATCACAATAAAGAGGAAAAGTGATGATTAGATTAAATTGATGAAGGGATGATCACAAAGAACAGCCATTTCCAAACTGGCTGGGACTCGAACCTGGATACTATGATGGTAAGAGCAAAAGTCATCCATATAACGTGCTCCTACACCAATCTGGCTATTTCCACCTCAGTGTAACCTGTATTAAAATAAAGTCACAAAACACCACCCAGAACAAGATCCTCTACAAAGGCAAAGAAAGGCTATTCATGTCTCAGGGATACCTCATCCCTATATCAAGATAAATAAATAGTTTAATAGGTAAAAATCTCAATATAACTGTACATGAAGTCATTTGATTTCAGCTGTCCATTACATGTGCATGTGTCCTGATTTGAATATGGGTAAGACTACGTTCTTTTCTGCACAAGGTGCCCTCTCTCATTTGAATCACTGTTTCAACCTGCCACACCATGTAGTGACAAGCTCTTATCCAAAATCAAACCTAGCATAGGTCTTGCAACTTTAGTAAAAAGGGAGGGAGTTCAAGTGGGATGAACGGAATGGTTCTGTATAAGTAACAGACTAAAACAGGGAAATGCTCTTTCCCCCCATCATTACAATGGATGCAATTAATGAAGAGGTGGGGGAAGAAGATAGGAGAGGAAGAGATGAAGGCCCTTTTCTTCACTGAAGACTTAGTAATATGGGGAAACAGGGAAGAAGTACAGAGACAGCTTGATAGTTGGAATGAGGATATCAGAAGAGCACGGATGAAATCCAGTGCAGAAAAGAGCGAGGTGCTAATAACAATAAGAAACCGAGCCAGAAATGTACCAAGAATAAAGATGGACATGGAAGAGTTGAGGGTAGTGGAGAGAGAGTTTGAAATATCTAACTAAGCCCCGCGACAGGTTAAGTTTGCAGCAGATTTTATGTATTAAACCACGCGAGAACGGCGCTCAGCATCTCCCATGCAAGTCTTGCCTCAACTGCCGAGCTGTTCATATCACAGACAGTGAGACAATCGGCAGTATTGCAGCAGAACTACATTCTGTGTGCACGTTTGGGTCTATGTATGCGAAAAGTTGCTGCAAAGTTAACCTGTCGCGGGGCTTAACTCTCTAGCCTTCTTAAACCCGAAGGTTCATGGCTGCAGCAACACAGGCCTTCCATCTGTCCCTATCTTGAGCAAGATCTATATACTCTTTTCCATCCCTACCGATTTCCTTTAGGTCCATCTCAATGTTGTCCCTCCATCTTCGTTTGAAATATCTAGGAAGTATAATTGAGAGAAGTGGAAGAATACATGAGAAGGTAAACAGAAGAGGACAAATGGGTGGTGGACTATATCAAAGCATTCAAAGATTAATATTGAACAGGGATGTTCCTATGAAATGCAAGAAGGTAATATATAACACTATGTGCCAATAATTACATACGGAGCAGAGACATAGACAATGGAGATGAAATTCTTAAGGAATATATTGGAGAAGACTAGAAGGGATAGAATAAGGAGATCCGACAGACAGTGGGGTTGTGAAGCTTCAGGACAGGATAGATCAGGCACAGATGAGATGGTTCAGACACATGAAGAGGATGGATGCAGAAAGACTGCCAGTAAGAGCTTACAATGCACAAGGAGTGGGAATAAGGCCAAGGGGGAGACCAAGATGTCAGTGGAAACAGCAGATAGCGGAGAGTGTTAGGAGAAGAGGACAAGATTGGAACACAGTGGAAAGAGAGGAGTGGTGGAAGACTAGAAAAAAAAATTAAGAGGCTTGACTTCTATGTCGATCCAGCCAGAGGCAAGAAACAGCGAAGCATAATGATCCAAGGACAATAATCCAGTCTCATGGCACAAGGTGAAGCCATATAGAGCCAGATGCAAGAATAAGACTATGGTTTCAGGCAAGGAGAGCTTCTTTTCTTTGCAAGAATTAATTTCCCACCTTTAGCAATAAGAGAGAGAGGTCGGCACTTAAGTGCTTCTCAAGAAAGTCATTCCCTTACACTACTTTACACAACAAATCTTGATCAATGCTGAATATTACATGTACTTCAATGCAATAAAATCATATATGTTACATAAATAAGCATGTATTTCATGAACTGGCAACATTTTGATAACTTACGATTTATTGTATTCAAGCTCTTGTGCCATTAACGTAAAAGTATTAATTTCTTTCGCATTCCTAAGACATATGTATTCCAAGTGGTTTCCATTTATGTATTTAATATACTAATCTTTATCAGTCATTCTGTTTATGTGCCCAAACAACCTTAATCTTTGTGATTTTATGAAATTTATGATGTTTCATTCATTAATCTGTAGAGTTCTTCGTTAGATTGTAATCTCCAATTACCACCACGTTTTTTCAGAGGTTGTCAAGGGGTCTTGGGTTTCATATCAAGTGGAAGCACATAGTGGTTCGAATCCCACTTTAATCTGTAGGTCCAGTCCCGATTAGCCTTACTGTGCATAAAAACACTAACTCAATCAATCAATCTTTTGGAGGTCCATATATTCTTCTCAAAATTTTCCTTTCAAATGTTAAGTTTCTGTTTACAGGAGTCTTTGAGAGTTCAATTTTCACATGTATATGTGATTATGGGTCTTATTATGGAGTGATCAAGATATTAATTTGCACTTGAATAAGGCTAAATTAGCACCCCAAAAAAAAAGCTTTAGTGACAAAAAAAATCAATTCTCTCTTTATTAAAAATAAACCCCACAGTGCAAGAGCTCTCGGAGTGACAGCGACTGAGAAGCAGCCTCCTCATTGGGTGAGACATGGTCGGCACATTGAATCTCACCTCTGCTGTTTTCAACTCAGCCCTATCCTAATGTCCGTTTTCTATTGTCAACTTTATCTTTCTATTATTTTTACACCATCCTCCATGTTCATATTTACATTACACTTTATTGTAACTGTAAAACACTCAAATACTACTGTTGATTGCATGAGGAATTTGTTTTGGTAAAAATTTCAAAAATGTAAATAATCTTCTCTAAAATATATTACATAGGGATGGCACCGATTAATCCGTACTCTATCGGTATCAGCCGATATAGGGACATCGGTGTATAGGTAAAATTACCGATTATTTTACCTAAGGATGGACTGATATGAAATTTTGGCTGATAGCAATAAAGTACAGATATGAAATTTAGCAATACCGATAACCAAATATTCTACCGATCCGAAATAAAATTAGAAATTGTCCTTGAAGAACCTGAAAGGTTCATTTGCCTCCTTAATAAACGTGTTTCAAGGTGACTGCAGTGAAAGAGATTTTGAATATTTAGACATTTACGTTTTTAGAAAGTAGGGCATGGAGATTATCCATAAAAATTACAACAAAATGGCAGAATTTTGCATTAGGATCAGTAAAATAATCAGTAATTTTACCGATACACCGACATGCCTATATACCAATAGAGTACCGATTACTCGGTCATATTCCTAATTTTACCAATCCAATATATCGATAAATTTCTTATAATTTAGTGCAAAATTCTGCCAATTTCTGAAAAAGAAAATGTCTAAATATTCTACTTCTTTTGCACTGCAGTCACCTTGGAACACCCATTTATTAAGGAAGTCAATGAACATTTCAGGATCTTCAAGGACCACTTAGAATTTTATATCCGTACTTTATCGGTATTGGCCAAAATTTCATACCGGCCCATCCTTAATATTAAACAAACATTACAATTAAAGAAAACACCTTACCTGCTCCATCTGTAAATTTGAAGACACGTTTGGCTGAAAATTTCTTGGATAGAATTCCTTGGCATCTGCCGACAATTTGGAAGTTTTGCAAGTATCCCCACCAGCCTTTACATCAGGTGAATTGGAAGAAGCAGCATTTCCTACAGGATGTAGATGAAAAGTATATCAGGAGAGTAGTTTATCACAAAAAAACTAGAAAAATAACTTTAATCTAACCACAATTTCAACCTTTCCATTAGTTCTGACACTCACTCTATCCTACCACTTCCTGAAAGGTTGGCAGATAATGTATTCAATTAATAAATTATCAAAAGACAACTGAAAGATATTAAAATAATGACAATCTTTCTGCTATGGAAATGACCATACCACAACTACCATGCCTGACACTACAATTTATCGTGATTTGAAAATACCTTACTGATTCTCTCGCAGGAAGACTTACGTTTCTTATATTGAGTCAAGATCATACAATTAAACAGAAAAAGACTGTGAAAGCTGCAACGGGTAACTATATTTGCTTAACAATAGCATTTCAACAATTGCAACAATAAAAGTGATGTAAACACACCATTCAAAAGGAAGTTTTACCTACTGTTAGATTTTGCTTTTCTATGCATAGGCAAAAAATGCCAATAATGTTATTTTTCCTTAATATCTAACAGCATACTCTGTTTTTCACGTCCATTTAAGACAAATAGTATCAAACTATTTATTCCTTTTAATCATATCATTTAGTTTTGGCACCTAGTACCAAGTCAAAGTTTAACTCAACGATTCAAAAATCTTTCTTCTAATTTATGTAGCAAAAAGCCTTAACTATCATCTACTGTTAACTTATTAAACATGCAGCTACAAAATGTAACTTCTACATGATGCTTGTTTTATGCAACCAGATATCATCGTATAAATCATCCATGAGATACCTAAGAAGGCATATAGCATTATTGACTATTTACATTGTATACAATAACAGATATCTTACTAATTACATATACAATGACAAGCATTTCATTAAAAATCTGAATGATTGCTTGCTCTCCTAGGTATGTTTATGATGAAAGAAACAGAATATATAGACTAGAGTTCAGCTGATATCAATGCTGATGTATCGGTATCAGCTGATACCGGTGCTATCAGCTGATACCGGTGGTATTGATTGGATTTCATTTACCAATACTGGCCAATAATTTCCCAACATATTGATCATTTGTGGGGTCTTACAGCCAAGTTCCTTTTGTCTTATTGTAATTTCATCATGCTATGAACATGGTTTGATTTCGATTTACTTCTGTTAACACATACTGCAGAGTTTTAGCGATTACTTAAGATTTTGTTCAATACATGCTTTTGTAGTTAGGTTAGGCAGGTCAGGTTTGGTTCTCTTACCATTAAAATAAAGTCCATAAATACATTATACTAAGGTTCTGATTTACTTCTACATTAATTCCCACTAGTTTACGATACTCACAGTCACTTCTCAATGGAAAATACATTGTCCATGGGCAGAGCTCGAAAAATCCCGGTTGCCAGGTCACCATGGCGAATAAAAATTTCAGCTCGGCGACTGTGATTTTTGCTGTAATATTGCCGTTTTTTAAGTTTCAGTGTACGAAACTTTGAAGATTCTAAGTTCAAATTGCAGTACAGCGTAAGTTAGCAAATGATTTTTTTATCAACGTTGTGAACATTCTATAGAATCAGTAACAATCCCTTACTCTTTGTTCCCCAACCTCCCACTTCCTGCTTTCTCACATAATTTAGAGATGTTTTGAATACGGTGATGCTCAGCTTATAGGCTGATTGATTTGCTTTATTTTACTTCGCTTTTTGTGCCACTTTTGGCTACTTTGCAAAGATGGTGATGAATGATGATATGAAATTGATGACTGGACACTCACAAACATCCAAGCCCAGTCCAGGATTCAAAACCGGGACCCCTGGCGTCATAGCGCAATGTGCTAACCACTCCGCCACTCTGCTTCTATAGTATCCACAATTACTAGTAGGTGGTTTCCTGGCGCCTGATTTTCAGAGCTGGCACCTAGCTCTGAAGAAGATTTTTTGAGCACTGTCCATAGGAAGTGTGCATGCCTGCATAAGGTAGTTTTTAAGTTGTCTTTTTTTCAAGATAAATAACTTTTTTCGAAATCCAAACAGCGCTCATGACTTTAAGGAAGGTTCAAATTTCGGGTGACAATGATTGCCAAAATTCTACAATAATTAGTCTTCCTGCTAGGAGAATTTGAAAAAATAATAATTGAACCATTACCGGTCTTACTTCTCTTTATTACACAGTTTAATCTGTGAGTATTTAACCAATGAACATTAATGCATAACCAATGCACCGATTGCGTAATCCTATTCAGATAGAAAGTTCACAAAATGGCTACAAGTATCAAAAAAAAAACTGAAAATATCACAATTTCCTTCTCACCTGAAGAACAACCCTCAAGAGCTGAAGTGTCATTCTGATCCAATGGATGGCCACATGGACGACGCAATTCTGTTGGCTGGTCTCGTGGACGACGTAACTCTGGTGTTGGCTCAAGGGGTCTCCAGGGTCCACCCCCTCTCCCCTTTGTCTCAAGTATATTTGACTCCCCAGAAGGATCCATGGCTGCTCCTTATATCCCGAACTACAAATCCAATAAAAATTAATATGGTCAATATCATTAGAGTTGTAAAATAAGACATATAAAAATAATATTAAATCGGAGCAAATTTACAATACCGGATCACCCCCACCCTTTTTTGAATATTTTGCATATTCACTAATTGAGGGCTCGGTAAATGTTTACTATCCTTCGGACACCTATAACTTCTGAGTTTCGTCAATTTTTGACATTTGTACTTACCGATCTGCTTCGCGGATCATTTTTTAAAGTGTATTCACGTTTTTTTGATCATTTTTTTTTTTAAAAAAAAGTGTTTTTGTAACTGAAGAATGTACGTTTACACAAATGGTTCGTGGGGCTATGCGAGAATGGTGTGTGGGGCTACGCATATTTTTTTCGAAACCAATTTTTAACTATTGTAACCTATTGTGACCCTACCTAACCTAACCTAACCTTACCGGAAATGGTTCATGGGGCTATGTATGAATGGTTCGTGGGGCTATGCGTCAATGGTTGAATTTCCGCTATGAAACATTCCCACATCACACAAAACACCTTCCAGATGTTAGACAATACTACAGGAACTTATTACGGTAAGTAGTTTCTTCTGTAGAAATGAAGAAATCTGTCCGAAGGATAGTAAACTAGTACCGAGGCCTCATAATCACGAATTTGAAGTTAAAATTTGGGTGACATGTAGAAACTGCAAAATTTAGTGGTCTGTGATCGGAACAGAAACCCTGGATTTCTCCACGAAAACAATGGTTATTTCAATATGTTACGTTCTAGACCGAAACTTTAACTGTTTGCCTAAACTAACCTTACCATGAATAGTTTGTGGGGCACCGTAAAAATATGTCAGTTTCGTAGCACTTGAGCGACAAATTTTAACTACACAATCGTGATCAAGTGTCCTAAATTATTGACTATGCAAAATATCAACGAATGCCCTGTATTATTAATATGTACCCAACTAAAAGTTAATAAAAAAAACTTACGAAAGAAAGAACTTTATTTCCTACTTCCAAAGTCGCCATCTTCCTCACACCGCGCAGATTACTGAACAAGTGAACGCTACATTGAACAAACATGGTTTCCATTCTTGTATACGGAGAACGATCGTGGTAATTGAGAAGCTTATTTTACAACTTCTACACATCAATTAACAATTTCAACACGTCACTTCGTGAGTATAAGAAGTAGGATAGAAATTACGGATGGGTCCAGTATTGTAAAATCTTACCATTAAATCTAGTATGTAGGGTTAATATGAAAGAAATGGACAGTTTCAAGAACTCCTTACAATATGTGCTTGAACAATTATGGTAAAATTCAACTTATCTTGAAGCCACAAAATTAAACGACACATCATGAAACAAATTAAAACCTCAATTCCAAGTTTTTGATCCTTTCTCAGGATCATAATCAGGGAAGAAAACATGCAGGTTGGGAGATCTTCCTTCTAGGGCTGTTGGATAGTTCAATTAGGGCTGACCAGATACGGATGCCAATGTACTGTTATCAGAATGTATCGGTTGGACTTTATTTACTAATATCGGTTGATAACGTTCAGCCTCGCGTGAAAATCCATCAGACGACCGTAAACTAAGAAGGGCTGTTCCCTGGGAAGAACGGATGCTTGATTAAGCTGCTTCAAACCATAATATCTCCGGTAATTAATACTTGGTGTAGCTTTCAACTCTGATAATTAGTTGCTTCAAACATACATTCACACTCGTTTATAGTATTTTCAACTACTTTCTAATACTCCTATAGAACTTGCGAAAATCATCCAATATCGGAAACGTTACTCTCTTTACTACTTAGCAAAGCTGTAGTTCAATTTTTACAAACATTGTGATGAGCATGTTAGTATTTCGCCTTTACATAATACCGAACATGTTCTTAGCGTAATTTCTTGTTTATTTCAGTAGTGGAAACTAATGGCGAGAAATACACAAGATAGCGTATAAAATGAAAGCTTACTACTTTAGGATACAATATATATTTTTAGCCTATTTAGATTTAAAGGACAAATTACGTTGTGGTTCAATTTATACACCTCTTTAGAGTCATTATTATATTTAAGCCCATGCTGTTCATCACAGTCCGGAAACAATCTTCCGAACTTATAGTCTCCAAGGAAAATGTCATCGGGTACCGGAACATGAACATGGAGACGTTTATTTGTCTACTTGGTACGGTTTGTAAATTCAGTTGTTATCCTACCTTCATTCGATATTATTTGGAAGCCACTAAATTCCTTTTAGCTTGAAAATTTGAAACTACACTTTCACAAAACGCGTTTTCGAAAACTTAAGATAAAATGACGATTTCTGCTTCTCTCTAAATCAGGTAGTCAATTGTTTTGTTGCTTCCCCAGCTGCAGTGTGGCTAAGTTCTTCGTATAAAATATGCTAGGATAGGAAATCAAATAAATATAAGAATGTAGTATAATGAGGTTGGAAAAGTAAGGATATTGTGGTAGAATATTTCCATTCTGGATGCTGATATTACATTCACTCCTGAATATGAAACGCCCAAGACCATAAATTAGTCTGTAATGACGTCATAAAAAATGGCTTCAGCAAGGTGTTACAAATAGTCCCACGCAACACAGTAAGTTACATTTTAACGGCTGCTATATAAGTTTCGCTAAAGTATGTTACATGTTATTTTATTCGTGTCAGTAGCGATAAAGTTAGTAGTTTATGTTCAATCTCTTTCGAAATGAAAGTTTATTATTTCATTTTTTTCCCTGTATTCGACGGTGTGGGGCAACCAAGAGAAACCTCCGAAGCACTGCATCTAGTGATGGGTTCAAGCCGTTCATTTGTGCGAGTCGACTCATGAGCGCTCGCTCACTGAGAAGAGTCGTTCAAATGAGTCGTTCAAAAGAGTGGCCAAGCTTCTTTTTCTCGAAACACATGCCTGAAGAGGGGGAAGGGGGTAGGAGTTGTTGAAGCAGATGATTGTATTTAAGTAAACGAACACAACGTACGTCCTTCAAGATTAATAAATTGTATTGCATTTTTGTGCATGTGTGTGTGCGTGTAGCCGACTAGATGGCCAAGATTCTGAAGTAATCGACATTTGATCTTGCCACAGAAGTTCCCGGGTTCTAGTCCCGGTCTGGGCAAGGATATTCTTTACGAGTGTCCCTTCATCTATATCATCACGCATCATCCTCATCGTCGCGATTACTTAAAATTTGAAGAAAAGCGGCATAAAATAAGAAAAATACAAATACGATTCTGTATGTGTGTGGATATACATATATGTGTAAACAGTAAACACACACACACAAACAAAATTTATTGCACATACTTGTTTTCATTACTCTGTCTCATGAGTGAGATTTTCTATATTTTTATCTTGTTTCAGTTTACATTTCATACTGCGGATAATGCAAATTATGCAGTACGATAGCATACACAGAAATGTTATATAATTATATCAACCTTTTATTAGTAATAACGTGCATTACATATTCTTCCTTTTTTGCATTCGATCACTGGTTTTAATATCGCAACAAAATGCACTCCAGATCTGCGCTGCGACACATGCTTGCATTTCCACGAGCATCGCTCGTTCACGACTCTTGAAACAGCACGAAGAGTCACAGCACAGTCCCACGACTCTTTCCCCATCATTCGTTCACGACTCGCGAGTCGGCACGAAGAGTCATTAAGCACCTTAACGACTCGCTCGCCTTAGCGACTCTTCTCCTCACTCATCGTTCACGACTCGCGAGTCGGCACGAAGAGTCATTAAGCACCTTAACGATTCGCTCGCCTTAGCGACTCTTCTCCTCACTCATCGTTCGCTCGCGAGTCGCGAGCTCTCTTACACAAGGCGCGGGTGCGGCAGTCTCGCCAGCAGACTGGATCTACAGTTTAAAGTAGGATCCACCCGCTCGCTCTCCGCGGATGGCTAACAGCTGTGTTTAAGAAATATATATCGCTCTTGAACATTATCCATGTCCATCCCATATCCATGTCCGTAGCTTTTTGTTGTTCTACAGTCATTCAATATAAGTTTCTGCCAATATCATAATGTATGATCGAATTTCTATAAAGCGGGCCAAATTATACGTATGTATTTTTTTAATGTTGCTTTCTACTAGTAAAACACCTTAACACGTAGGCTCACCGCAGATGGCCAACAGCTGTTTATATCACTCGTGAACATGACCCATGTCCATCTTACGTAGTTGTTCCTAATTCTGCAGTCATTCAATAAAAGCTTTTTTGCAGTATCATGTACGATGAGATTTATGATTAAACTTCTATATTTATTCTTTAATGCTGTTTTCATTAGTAAAATATTTACACGTTAATGTTAATGAAATATTTCACGTCATATGAAAACGATTTTGTCAGACAATGTTTAAAGTTCACTTTATGCTCAGATAGTCTAATCGGGATTGAAGCTACATTTTAAACTGGGGTCTAAATCACTGGGCAAGGTGCCTCCACCGAGGATCGAATCCGAGACAGGAAGCGATTTCCTTACCAGGATTTAACAAGGAATGAAAGGATGGCTGAATAACATAAATAAAACATACTCCATGGTGCATGTTCTTTGTTTCTTGGCTTCTATGTTGGCCAGCTTGAAATAATCTTGGAGTGACAGATAAGTGGTGTCGCCCTCCTCAAAGTAAGCCTATTGACACCGAAAGTTCCGGGTTCGAACCCCAGCCCAGAGATGAGTGGTAATATGTATTTAACCTCTTGTCAATTACTCTAATCACCATCCATCCTCCGTCGTTGCCTTGTAACGATACCTGGTGGATCCCACTTTAAACTGTAGATCCAGTCCCGATTAGCTTATCTGTACGTAAAATTCATTCATCCTCGCTGTCAATACTAAGTAATTAGGTATAAAAGATGCATAAAATACAACAAAGCGTGTTAGGCAGTTTAAATATTAAAATTGAATTAATACATTATAAAATATAATTACTCCATGCTAATTTATAAGAAATTATAGCATTTTAAAATTTGTTTGTTCCTTAATGGGAAAATAACTAGTAGCTTATTTCTTCTGTTCATTCTCATGTTAACAGATTTGTTTTCTTGGATAAATAAAATTGAACGTGTAAATTAAAAGGTTTACATGTGCACGAAGCGGAAGAGCAACTCGATCGAGTATCGTGGTGAGACAAGATGACTTGGCACATCGTTTCAACTCGTGAATGAGAATGCATATCTTGTTCGCGATTTGATTTCAAGTTGAAAACACCTGTCTGTTCTTGTTCGCTTATCGATTTCAAAGCATAAATCGGTATCGTTACTCCAATGAGACGAGATTCTCGGACAGTACATTTTACACAGAGTGTCTCTCATCATCTCACCAACTTTGGAAGGGTTGGCCCTGTTTTCATTGCGATTTTATGTCCTGCTACTTGTGAAACTGATTCACTTCCAACAATTTCAGTCGCCTCTGTGGAGGAGTGGTTAGAACAGTGCGCTAAGAGGAATCTCGGAATTGAGTGTCACTTCATCAATTTCATTATATCATCACTGATTTTCATGTTCGCGATTAGCCAAAGTGGCAGAAGAGCAAAGCCTGGGCAAAAGTGGTATCCCGAGCCGCTATGTGTTTCCACAGAATATCGGCCTCAGGACTCCCTGCCCTCGTGCCGCGATGTGCTAACCACTCCGCCACGGGGGCCGGCCCTCCCCATCACATCTCTGTTTTATACTAAAGGCTATGATTGAATATGAATTTAAAATTTTGTGTGCGTCACTTAGGCTATTTTGCACCCTTCACTTTATACGGGATCCAGCCCCTTACCAGAACTAAAATAACATAACTGTAATGTCCTGTAGTAACTAAAATATTAAAATAATCTGACCGGTTAAAAGCTGAGGCTGTAAAGGCACTCAGCACACATAAGGACAAAACACAGGACAACACACACACACATTCCTACGAAAATTATACTGGCCGTAGGTATAGACGCCAGAGCCTCGTTAGTCTGCAAAATGCAGTCCAGGGTGTACTATGTGGAAGTGAGGTTGACAATTGGGTGTACTACGTGGAAGGATCATCCCTTACAGCCCTTAAACTATATTTCTCGAGACCCTTGATGTGCTAACCACGCCGGCATACATTATAGAATACTTGAGTTAGTTTTGTCAATATTAATTTTATTGATTGCATTTTTGTTTTGCAATGATTTTGCGCACTGAATTTTCATATTTATCTTTGCTTTTCATTTGTGTTTTACTTTTATTTTGTATATAATGCTGTCTTTCTATTGGTGTAAATTTGTGATTCGTCTCTAATAACGTTATCATTCCAATGTGATTTAAATTTTAATCTTCTAATCTCACGTGTATAATATGTAAGTATATGTATGTACACATGCATACAGAGAGAAAGAGAGAGCGATTGTATTGGGAAATTGCATGATATGATCGTTAGAGGGGAAATCCCCAACGTTCCCCGCATAATTTCAAATTTGTTCCTTGTATTACACAAAATATATTAAATTAATGTTATAACAAATTGAATATCCATTATAGATCGGATTATAAGAAATTGTGTATAACTGCGTGTGTGAGCGTGTGTTTGTCTCTCAGGTTCTTTATTAAAAAAATCAGAAAAACAGAACATAATGTAGTATCCAAATATAAAAAGACCTTCATTTCACGAGTCCACTTATAATTAATTCATTATCATGTGGTTTGTTCTATTAGGTAATTCTTAACTGAATATAAAAAATTGTAAGTTACAATTTTTGTTTTAATACATGTTTGTTATTTTCACTAAAGGTTTATCATTTGAACTTGTGGTTGCTGCTTGTATTACGTCATTTTTGGTTTTGGAGTAACAGAAAACAAAAGGTGTTTATTGTCTTTGATCTTGCTTTAGAAAATAATGATTGGTTGATTGATTTGGTTTATTTTACTTCGCTTTTCTGTCACTTTTTTGGGTAATCGCGAAGATCAGGATGAGTAATGAGGTGTACTAACCACTCCACCATGGAGGCCGGCGCTTTAGAAAATAATTAAAAGTAACAATAGTTTTCCACACTAAGTATTTTGTGTTGCAAATTATAAATTACTGCCCCCCTTTTCTGATTCACCCTAATAGCATAGTGGTTAACGCTGTCATGTATTAAAATGGTCTGCTTGGCAAAAATTGTTATAAGTCCACTTTTATGCTCCAATAGGCTAATCGGGTCTGCCCGATGGCGTAGTGATAACGTCGCCGGTAATCAAGGGGTACCGTGTTCAATACAAAGTGGAGGTTCGGATCCCACTTTAAACTGTAGGTCTAGTCCCGACTATCCTATCTGCACATAAAGTGGACTTATACAATAACAACTCAACATAGGCTAATCGGAATATTGTAATCAAGAGGTCTGTGCCTAACACCTTCCCAAAATTTTTACAAGACTCCCCTAATACTTTTACTAACATTTAATTTCTTGTAATTTTAGCGCTAATGGTTTGGCCGAACTTGAAACTACAGGACAAATTTGTTGGCTGTTCTTCGCTGCCCGTCATGGGCTGAGGTTGCGCGCTCTCTCTCTGGAAACAACACTCGCGAGTCGCGAGCTCGCGAGTCGACTCTTTCCTTCGTTCAAAGAGTCGCTAAAGTGTGCCACGACTCTTTGAACGAAGGAAAGAGTCGACTCGCGAGCATGCTCCTTCCCCTCTCATCGTACACGGCACGTTTCAGCCAGCTTTACTCAACTGGGGGTAGGGAAAAGGAACAGAGAGGACCCCCCCTCCCTCTCCTCTCCAGTCCCCATTTGCTGCCCGCAGAATCGACTTGCTTTCTTTCAAAAATTCCGGCCGCCAGGCGAGTATACACTTGCGCATGCGCCTTCCTCGCAAAATTCGTGGAAAGGAGAGGGAATAATGGAATAATAGTTGCTTGGCGGGCGGAGGAGTCGTGGCACACATACGACTCTTTGAACGTGTCGTTCAATTCTGGTGAACGAGTCGTTCACCGCTCACAAGAGAGAGTCGTTACTTTTGAACGACTCGTTCACGAATGACCCATCACTAACTGCATCAAAAAACAAGAGTGGTATCAATAGTGCACGTGTGTGTTTAAATTTTTGTAATGGGAAAAGCAAAGAAACGGCAACTCGCGGATAGTGAGACTGATAGTGAGGAGGAGGCGAAAAAATTACCACCAACAGCAAGAAGATCAGATGATCCCCCTCCCAAACGGGTAAGAAATACATTTTATTTCCTCTTTGTGCCTGTGTACTTGGGCATCTTCCTCTCATTTTTCAGAACTGTCCTATACATATTTTTTTTTTATTGTGAAAGCAACTGTTAGAACTTAGGTATGACGTAACTCGAACACGTCAATCCCGATTACCGATCTCCGTGACAGAGCGGTGCGACTCCTGGGGGTCCCGGTTCAAATCCCGGCCTGGTCATCGGTGTTCCTTCAGAGTGCCCCTTCATCAGTTTTATCCTCATTTTGCGATTAGTGCCAGAAAGCAGAGTAAAACAAACTACATCAATCAATCCAACACATCAAAATTTCGTCCAGCGTAAAAATAATAGAAATTTCAGCCTGGCGACTATGATCTTTTGCTGTAATATTGCCGTCTTTTAAGTTTGTATGTACGAAATTTCGAAAATTCTAAGTTCAAATTGCACTACAGCGTAAGTTAGCAAATAATTTTTTTTTTTTTTTTGTACTTGTTTACTATCCTTCGAACAGATTTCGTACATAGCCCCACGAACCATTTCCGGTAAGGTTAGGTTAGGTAGGGCGGCTAGAGTCTAGTTTACGTCCTTCTTGCCCGTTTACAAAACCGTGCTAGCAGACAGCCGGCGCTTTCATCTGTAGGGTAAGTAAGTTTTTCTTTTTACACTTTGTGTCACTAACCATTCATTAGGTTCCATTAGCACTCAATTCACCCCTAAATATGTGCTTCATCATCGAAAAATGTCCTCAGTACGTTCAATCACGCATATCCGGACAACATCGGTTTTTCTCGATTTTCTCCTCCAGGAAATTTTTCCTCGCCTTGGGATTTACTTTGTTGAATTCCTTATAAAATAACCTTTCCAACGATATATGACACGTATTCCTTAGGAAAAGGACGTAAACTAGACTCTTACCGGTAGGGCCACGCATAGGTTACAATAGTTAAAAATTGGTTTCGAAAAAAATATTCGTAGCCCCACACACCATTCTCGCATAGCCCCACAAACCATTGACGCATAGCCCCACAGGTGTCCGAAGGATAGTAAACATTTACCCCGGAAACGATTCAGTCGAAAGTTATAAGTGAAAATCGGTGTATGAAGATGTAATACTTTTTATTACTTGCACAAGTTTCACAAGCTGCTACATCCACAACAGTTGTTCAAAGTGGCGTCCCCCAGCTTCGCTGCAGGCATGACATCCTCGCACAAAGTACTGGCATACCCAATGGAACAACCTCAGGGTCTTTCGAACAATGTCACATTCAGCGAGAATTCTTGCCAGGAGATGCTCTTCAGTCTCGACAGGTGTCTGGACAAAACTTTGTGCGACGATGTCCTGCCTGCAGTGAAGCTGGGGGACGCCACTTTGAACAACTGTTGTGAATGTAGCAGCTTGTGAAACTTGTGCAAGTAATAAAAAGTATTACATCTTCATACACCGATTTTCTCTTATAACTTTCGACTGAATAGTTTCCGGACCAGGGTTCCTTATCTCAAATCGATACATGTGCCCTTCTCCATCATCCCTGAAAGTTTGTATCATCAGCCCGGAAACACCCTGTATATATAGCCTATTCTACCATACACCATAGATTTTAAAATTTGGCTCGCAACAGTTCAAAAATTTATAATGGCATTTTCATTATTCTGATATAACGATACTCGTGATACAGAAAACACACAAACATTAAAAAAAAATACTCTTTTTTTTCTTTTTTTTTTTTAAAGTAATGAAAATTTCCACAAGTGAATTTGATATATCAAAAATATATATTTTTGTAGCACTGCATTTGAAAATTCAGGTGCCATGCTGACCAGGTGCCCTGTGGTTTTCTACCCCTAGTTTTAATAATGAAGGATAATAGCCTTATTTTTTTAAATACTTTAGTGTTACCGCTAAGGAACTTATTATTGTAGGTATGTACTACATGATTTTGCAATTTACTTATTATTTTATGCAGTGGTAACATCAATTAATTATTGTATACACAAATCCAATTGTATTATAAAGAAATAGCCATGCCTATGTAATTAGAAATAAGGTTGTGGCGCTACTCAAGGGGGCACCCTCTATGGGTGGCACTCCCCCAGATCGACCAGCGCTTAAGCCGCCCATTCTTATATCACATGCAATATATGTTGGTTTAATCTTAGCTACCAGTACAGCAGTATCTATTTGGAATTTTTGACTGATTACAAATGCATGTTATAAGTGAATCTTTATCCTAAGTACATAAACTGTGTTTCTTTTTAGGCAAAATGGATCAACAGGCAGCGTGTTCTGATTTTTGCCGTGAGAGGAATAACATTTCAAGATAGGCATTTAATGTTCAACTTAAGGACCTTGCTTCCCCACTCAAAGTCTGAGAATAAAATGGAGAAAAATCGTGCTATCACAGTTATTAATGAGGTAAAGATTATTAAATAGCTCAGTAGAACTTGAGTGGAGTAAACAAAGCTCGGAATGCAAAATTTGTATTTGTCTGCATGTATGAGTCATATATGAATTTTGGTAAGAGTTCCGTATATCAGAGACGCATTAAAATCGGATATTTTGTGTTTCGCATGGTTCGTACTTACCAATTTTGTATTGCGGAACATAGTTCAAGGTGCCATTATGCTTTTTACATGAAAACAAACACAATTTCTCACATAGAGAGTAATTTTTGTTATTCCTTTCTTCGCTTCCGTAACACAGAATATGGCGGACACAGCTTGACTACCGTTGTGGTTATGCAGTGTTTCCAACCTTCTTCACTGAAAAATACCCACTATCGTGTTAGTCACATGTGCAAATTGTACATTATACACAGGTAGCTGACTGATAGCCCCACGAACCATTTCCGATAAGGTTTGGTTAGGTTAGTCAAGCCTAGTTAAAATAAGGGGGTTGGAAACACTGACAGGGGGTTACGGCATCAAACGTATTCAGCATCCGGTTCACGTAGCGAAAGCAATGACACTTGTGCGTCGGTGAGATATTTCTCTTGAAAAATAGATGATTCCCAGTCAAATAGATTCCATGATGAAAGAAAGTACCGCCACGAATGTTGGAAACCTTAGAGAAATTCATTTTCGTAAGTAGTTTCTTCTGTAAAAATGAAGGAATGTGTCTCCGATATACGGAACTGTTACCAAATTTTGTATCTACTCATTTTTCTAAACATCCATGTTGTAGTTTCCTAAGGTTAGTTTACATTTATCTTGTTCGAAATGGGCTCTCTTGATGATGTATGTCTAATACTGTTGTCTTGCATCAAGAGTTCCTGGCTTTAGTTCCTGATAGCCACGTCTAGTTGGTTGCACGGTGCTACACGGAGTCGTCTAGTTCGTTGATTTGGAGTCAATTTGTGTATTTAGTGTCATCACTACCTTCCGGACCAGTGCAAGTGTGGTGTATGGTCACGTGGTGCATCCTAACTAATCAAATGACCGTTTAAAGCAGCAGACAGGCATTTGTTGAATCTTCTGAACTTCGACACCGCTTTCCATCTAGTTGGTTGAACGTCATTTCCTTGCACCACCCTGACACTGGATACACCTGCACCGCACCGAGTGTCAAAAAGTGCATCCAACTAGACTGGGCTGATGAAGATGCAATGCATAGAGAATCATTCCCGCTTAAAACTGTAGGTCCTGTCCCAACCATAGGTGCATCTAGATTTTTTTTTACAATTACAAAGCTTCGTTTAGGCACAATTTGTGGTCAGATAAAGTAATCGGGACTGGACCTTCAAAGTGGTATGTAACTCCATCAAGAAATGAACCCAGAGCTGTTTGATTATAAAATAATAGCACTAGTAGATGTTGTAAATTAGTAGTAGTTATTAGTTTTTCTAGTAACAATGATTACAGAAGAATATAAGCAGGGAACGGATTTATATGTAAATACATATCTTCATAGAATGCTAAAGTTAATGTTATGTTGTTTTTTGCGAATTGTGGTATGTAAGCTCCAAAAATGCTGTTTTTATTATCCATGTACAGGGTAATTCAAAATGAATGGTGCAACTTTTCACAGTTATTATGATGTAACTATTTATGATAGAAAATCAAACATGGCCTCAATATAAAGAAAAACTCAGGAAGTTTTCTTCTCACTTACTGGGCTTATGCTGCTTTTCCGCTGTTCTACTAGGATCGCCAGTGTTGCAAAACGGCTAGTGACCAGTAGAAGGTGTATTGTGTGTTGGAGCTATCAAGAACTGATTCACTCACAATGGTACAGAGACATTTCCACATGCGTTTTGGTAGTAATGCACATGTTTCACCCTTCCGAAAGATTAGTGTCTTCAAAACCATGGACAATGACTTGATGTCTCATGCATAGCATGTACTTGATTATCGTTTGAACGTTTACCACATTACATGTGGTTCCCATGTTGAATCTTTGTAATGTGAGTAAAACTTCCACAGTTTTTCTTCATTTTGATGCCTTGTCTGATTTTCTACCATAAATAATAACAGCATAATAACTATGTAAATTTGCACCATTCATTTTGAATTACCCTGTATTCTGTATTAGCTTTTAGCACATTTTTTCTTCTTTTTAACATATAATGCCATATTTTACAAACCTTTTCCGGCATATATTCCATTTTCTTTCCTTGTTTTAAGCATCAAGGTTTACAGTTCATCTGTATTTTGTTCGTTTTGTACTCTTTATTTTTAAATCTTCGAGAATAGACATTACATCTGTTATTTTAATATTCTTGTCAAAGACAAAGAATGCAAGCTCAAGATTTCACATAAAAAATCAATTGCTTATATACTCGCCTTGCTTCATGTCAATATAAACAAGTCTTTAGGAACAATAGGAGATTCACGATTCACTACTCAAAAGTAAGTTATGTAATCCATTTTTTGTGTTTGGATTTTACATTACAGTTAATGTCACATAAGCCTAATACGAGGGCTGCTGGAAAAGTTTCTGCAATCAATATGAATAAAGACATGTGAAATTCTGGGAATGGCTTTATTATTTTTCAAAGTATTCACCCTTAAGATCAATACACTTTTGCATACTCAAACCAATTTTGAAAGCATATTTTCCACTCTGAAGCTGATAGCTCAGAAACCGCTGTTCGGAATGTGCCAACATCTGCTTCAGGTGACACAAATCACTCACCACGCATCTTATTTTTCATGTGTGGGAACAAAAAGAAGTCATTAGGTGATAAATCATGTGAGTACGAACAATGAGTCATTAATTCGACATTTTTACTGGACAAAAAATCAACAGTTTGGTGTGCTGAGTGGGAACTGGCGTTGTCGTGGTGAAGAATAATACGACAATTTGGGTTTGTTTTACGCAATTCATTGATGACCTCTGGCAAACAAATTGTTGTATACCACTCAGGATTTACAGTCCTTCGAACTTCTAAAGCTATTGTTGCCACATGTCCTTTATAACCGAAGAAACAAGCATTCATTTGCTTGGCAGCACTCCTCGAACAACCAACATTTGTTGGTTTCAGCTCACTTTAAAACACCCAAACAGTGGATTGCAATTTAGTTTTGGGTTCGTATGAATAGATCCAAGTTTCATCCCCTGTAACGATGTAGTATACCAAATTTGACTTGCCTTGGTTGAATTTTTTGAGCATTTCTTTACACCAATTTACACGAGCCTGTTTTTGAGCTTCGGTCAAGTTGTGTGGGATCCAACGGCTTGAAACTTTCCATACGTTTAGATGACCATGCACAATCGTATATAGTGCTTTCATGTCAATGTTCAAGGATGCCTGAATCTCACAGTATGTCACATGCCGATCTCTCTCAATCATTTCACGCACAGCATCAACATTACTGGCAACAACAGACGTGGATGGACGACCTTCACGAAATTAATCACTGAAAATGTGCGACCACACTGGAATTCAGAAAACAAATTGTACACAGTCCTATTGGATGCTGCTTCATCCCCAAAAGCCAAATGAACTTGCTCGATGCATTGTTTCAGTGTTAAACTACATTTGAAATCATAAAAAATTATCGCCCGAAAGTGTTCACGAGAAATTTCCATTTCTCACATGAAACTACTCTTGAAACTGCTGTGGAAAATAAACGAATAGGCTTAAACAAACGATCAAAGATAATTTAAACATAAAAAAGAGGGGAACACTAATGCCACTGTTGGTGGTAGTTTGCAGAAACTTTTCCAGCGACCCTCGTATATTTTATTCAGCTAGGTGAGTAGCTTGCTTAATGAAAATTGCCATTTTTGACAATTGTAGGTCCTTATTTAATTTCATATTTTGATTAAAAGAACTAAATATGTTAGAGTTGAGCCAATACCGATACCTGAAAATTGCAATGATAAAAATTTGTTCAAAATATTGATCACCATTGGTGTGTAAATATTCTTCTCCAATTATATGCATCAATTTACTAAGACATTTGCTTCAGAATGTTCAAGAATTATTTCAGAATATCAAAATATATGTTATGTAATCACAAAGTGCAGTTTTTAGTGCAAAATTGATGCAAAATAAAAGGTTTGAATTTTGCATAATTTCTAGGATAGACTTTTGGGTGGCCCCGTGAAAGACTAAAATGCCGGAAAAGTATCGGTAGATGAATTCCAACCAATACATTGGTATCGGCTCGCCCCTAAAATATATATTTGCATATCTTACACTTTTTACTACATGTAAATCCGATCACTGAATATGAGCTTGTGAGAATTCATTTCCTCAGGCAAAACTGAAATTATTTGACGTAGAATGCTCTTGCTTTCTGTCCAGTTAATGTTATTGCTTTATTACCAGCAAGTCCCTATTTATGTATTTGTGCTCAACTTTGCTGTATTCTGCTACTATCTGGAAAAGGATTGCTAGAGTATTTATTGTTTGGTCTTTTTTAACATAATGCCATTAATACTTTTTGTAATATTTATTAATTCCTTTTGGGATGTGCCCCTCCCCCTAAATCTGCCAATAATCCTAACTAACCTATCAGCATAGGGGAGGACAAAATTTTCACCCTGTAAGACATTTGATATTGTCAATGTCCATGAGTTTTATTAAGTTTTTAATGTGTACTTCCAATTGGGCATGTCCTGCTTTGTTCATTAACCATTGAATGTTGATGTTTTCCAGATGTGTGAAATGAGACATTGCAATAAGTGTGTCTTCTTTGAGAGTGTGAAGCATAGAGATCTGTATGCGTGGTTTTCCAACATTCCAGATGGACCTTCTGCAAAATTTCTTGTTGAAAATGGTAAGTACTTCATCAACATCCACACTGTGTCAATGAATCGTTACATTTCACCAGATGATACCTTACAATCTTCTCCCCCTCCTCCTTCAAATAGGAAATTGTGGATATATTCCCGTTGTTTCATAAAAGATTTATATTTGTGCGTATGGTAACAATACGGTGGTACACCCAACGGCGAAGTAAACAGTAGACGAATTGCCCACCAATATTTTCATTTGGTCTGTATTACAAATGTGATTTCAATGAATTGAAATAATGACGTCAATAAGCAGATAACAATGCCTGCTTTGAACCAACATGGTTTCATTCCTTAAAACAACACAGGATGTAGAATAAAAACGTAATGAAAATAGCGGTGGACAATTTGCCTACCATTATCTTTGCTCTACCTCAATTTACCTCAATTTCGTATTTTTCAGGGTACTAAGGTAAAAAGAAAACTTAAAATTAGGACTGAGCTGATAGCGATTCTCCTACCAATTACCACCAATGTCGATCTCAATGCTTGAAAATTGTTAAAGTTAAAAGGTGTTCAAAATATTGGTTAATATTAGTGAGTGATTGGTATTGAGTTTTAAGTCCATGTTATGCACAGAAAGGCTAATTGAGGCTGGACTGGACAGTTTAAAGTGGGAACGGACCACTATGTGCCTCCACCGAGTATCGAGCCCGGGACACCTTGATTACAAGGGGCAATGCTACCACTGCACCATCGGGGAGGCCCTGTTAGTGAATGAGTATTCTACTGTGATTTTAAGCATGAATTTACCACCGTTTTGGTGTAAAATATAGAAAAATTACATCATAGTATAAAGATACCTGTTTTGTAATCAAAAAATAGTTTTGCCACTGATATTGGTACAAAATCAATGGAAGCATAACTTCCAGGATACGTAGGTTCTGCAAAAGTGTTATGTGGCACATTTTAAACTAGCTATCAAAACAAAGGAAAAGTTTTGGTAAATAATTCCAACTGATAACAGCTGCTATCGGTCAATACCTATGCATCTGAATCAGCTCAATACTACCAGAAATTTGTAAAACTCTGCTTTATTGGAACCACAAAGTTTGAATGTGTGCTGTAATGTAAAATCGGGATTTTACTGTACATTGATATAAAATTTTACCAATGCAGTTTTAAATGTAATTTTATGAAGAGTATATTTCAGGGGTGGATATCGCCTATCGCACAAATATAATCAAACAAATCATCCATCATCATGTTCATTCATTTTGCTTCACGAAATCTCTAACTAACTCTAGCCTTCTTAAACCCGAAGGTTCATGGCTGCAGCAACACAGGCCTACCATCTTTCCCTATCTTGAGCAAGATCTATATACTCTTTTCCATCCCTACCGATTTCCCTTAGTTCCATCTCAACGTTGTCCCTCCATCTTCGTCTTGGCCTTCCTACAGGTCTCTTACCATCAGGTAAGAAATCTCAAATTAAAAAATTAAAACCAAATGTCGAAGAAGCAATAAACAACCTCTGTACCAACATCAATGCAAGTATATTCCTTAAAAACGTCCACAACGTAATAGAAAAATGAATAGAAAAATCATGGACAATTTGCTGGGTAATAATTAAGGCAACCCTCTGTACACATGGCAGAATTGAAAGGTGTTCATGTTGTATATTTTGTAACAAAATGATCTAGTGTTAATTTTTTATTTATTTCTGTTTTCCAGTTCATACGATGGAACAGCTTAACTTATCAGGGAATTGTTTGAAAGGTTCGAGACCATTGTTGTCCTTTGATCCAAACTTCGAAGCAGAACCACATTATAAACTTATTAAGGAACTTTTTGTTCAGGTAATTAATTGCTCGTCTTATATAATGAAAACATTTTCATGGTGTGAGGAAAACGCTGTTCACCATGTCAAAGTTTGTGGTATCTGTGTGGTAGATCTTACATCCAGATACATAGTCAATGAACCTTGGAAATCAATAAGTAAGTCAAAAGCAACACAGGAACTGGAAACTTACTTGTGAATGCGAGGTGACGTTCACATTTGGCCGTTTTTTTTTTCTTTTTTTTTCTATTATATTTCAAAAGTCAAATTTTGCTAAGTTAATTTTCAATGTGTGGTTTTATGTTTGTCAATGTTCGGCCATTTTTTTTTTTTTAGTAAATATTACACTTGAGTTCTCCATCTGTTGCATTTTCAGCATTGTAATGAACATTGAGGTTAAAAAGGCATTGTAAAATAATATATATATATATATGTATCTTTCTTCAAGATGGTAGATCGCAGTATGGTCTTTGGAATACACTTAATAATGAGCAATTCCTATCCCATTAGCCTAATTTCTAAAATATGGGGTTATACAAAAAGATTCATCTAATTTCAATGACCATATTTTTTAAATTAACAAGTATACACTCATTATTAGAGCCACATATATATTTATGGTGAATAAAATATCAAAATGTCAGTTCAAAAAGGTACACACATTTTGGGATCAAAAGCAGTACATAAAATGCCATTTCATTGTTAAACATGGTGAATAAAATCCCAAATTTAACTTGAAAATTATACTTTATTAGTAAACATAAACATTCCCTTTCTAATAGCACATTTATGTAGATATCAGAATGTTAAGTTTTATAAGTGCAAAGGTGTGTGTCATTTGTAAATTGAGTATTATATGTGAAGCTAAAGTTTGTGTGTTTCCTTTGCAGATATTTTCAACTCCTCACTATCATCCAAAGAGCCAACCTTTTATTGACCATGTCATGACATTCTCTATTCTGGATCAGAGAATCTGGTTCAGGAATTATCAAATAATGGAAGAGGATGGCTCTGTTGTGGAAATAGGTGAACCTTATTGCATTTTGTAGTTACAAGTGGCATGAATTTGTGTTATTTTTATTCAATATTATTGTTCTTGTCATGTGTGCAATGTGTGTCTATTAAATCAACTTTAGTGCTTTTTGTATATGCCTTGTGTATAATTAAAATTATAGATGTTTTATAGATTTGTCACCATATCAGGGCCTCTCCAGTGGCTTAGTGACAACATAAATGAAGAGGACCCAGGTTTGATACCAGGTGAATGCACACAGTTTTTTCAGATCCCACGTTAAACTCTGGGTCCAGTTTCATTTAACTTTGAAGTGGTCTTACAACAAACTTTGAACCTTCATGCAGGCGCAGCCCGTGCATTATTTACCCGGGGGTTCACTGAAGTCATGTGACATATATTCAGTTTCCACAAAATAAACTTCCTTCGCCTAACAAAAGGATGGGGGGAGGGCTTAAAAGATTTGTCCAGAATTTTTTTTTATCTGGGAGTATAAGGTTTTGTATTAGGGGTGTGCGAATTAATTTAGGGCTGAAACCTCAAGTAGGGGCAAGTAATATATTTTTTTCCCCAGGAGGAGCAAAAAACACTCCTTCAGTCTGAAGTTACTGCAAGGCTTTTATAATAATTACCAAAAATTACTGTGACTGAAATTAAATTATATGCGTGTAATATATAATTTTTGGTTCACATTCAATTTCCATCATGGGGGGCGGCCCCCTTTTCCCCTTCCGGATGTCCATGCCGACTAATCAGAACTGGTCCTACATTTATTAAAGGGAAATGGCAACTAATGGCATGTGCATGCTGGAAATCGAACCTGAGACCCTTTCATTGATACGCGACAGGTTTGTTCAAATTCGGGGCTGGTCGACCAGCACACGCTTTTTTTCAGTGGACAAGGAAGTTTGTTTACGTTAATTATGTGCATTTCTGCGCGGACAGCAACGCCTACACTGCATCAAATGACATAACCTAGGTAAAGTCCATCCCTCTGTTCACCGCAGCATCAACAAGTATCCAAACACTTAAAAAACTAACAAACTTGAGACGATTGACACCGAGCGACAGCGAGTCACGTCTTCATGCCATTGTTTCTCTTTCGCGAACCCGAAGTGTTTCCACCTTTAAGGAAAAAACCCTGAATGCATGCACGAGCTATTTTGGTAATGTATCTCCTTCATTTTCATTCATCGCATCTAATTCCAGCTTTTATTTGTTTCCACTCATTCATCTTTGACACAATCTTGCATTTATTCCAAGAAGTTCGGTACAAAAATGACACAAAGAGAAGATTGAATATGCAATGTGTGTGCTTCAAACTTGAACCCCACGCAGCAACACTGGAAGGGAGGAAGCAGCGAGAACGGAGCCTTGTCCTGCGGCTTCTGCGAGAGAACGAACTGCGCATGACCGTTGGGTGGAGACATAGGTTCTGCAATTTCATCTTCCATGTATTTTGTCCTATACCCTCCTCGAGCTTCTGCTCCCGCACGAAGCTTTCACAATGGCACGAGCTGTCCTGTGGGGGTTCAACTGAGGGTCTGTATCAGGGTGGCCGATTCGCGGTTTCTTCTTCTCAGCAAAGGAGTTCGCCGTGTTACGGGCACAAATACATGACTTAGTGTGTAGAATTTTTAGCGAAATAATGTGAAAATGTAAAGACATTGTTTATTGTTAATTCTCAAGGTGATTATCGTATATTACTGGGGGTTCACTGATCGTGTGCGCTATAGGGCCAACCGCACCTGCCTTCATGCGTCAGTATAAGAGAAACCCTGTCAACAGAGAAACAGAGATCATTGGCCCTCAGTAAAGCACTAATTTTCTTTTCAATTGCTAACTTGTACATTAAACCTGTGAATTAGCTAGTTATGCAGTGTGTGTCAGGCCTCGAGTTCAAATCCTAAATATTTTTTTTGGTAAAACTTCGGTATGGTCCCAATGGATTTCTTCATTTTTACACAAGATACTACTTACGGAAATGAGATTCTGTAGCATTTAGAAGTTCGTGGAGGTATTTTCTTTCATCGTGCAATCTATTTCACCGGGAAATTATGTATTTTTGAACAGAAATATCTCTCCGACGCACAATTGTCGTTCCTTTCATTTCCTTACACTACGTGAACCAAATGTTGTGAATGTTTGATGACGTAACTCCCTGTTAGTGTTTCCAACCACACCGTTTTTGGCAAGAAGATGACAATTTTAACTATGTTTGCCTAACGTAACCGAACCTAACCTAACTATGCTGTGCATGGATCGTGGGGCTATTCATGAATTGAGGCTATCCGTGAATGGTTTGTGCGGCTAAGCATGCATGGTTTGTGGGGATTTTTCAGTTGACAAGGTTGGAAACACTGCATACCATGCTAGTCAAGCTGTCTCGCCATGTTGTGTCTTACGGAAGCGAAATAAGGAACAAGAATAATTACTCCTCTTTTTGTGAAGAAAGCAAAATACCACCTTGAATAATCTTTCGTAATGCAAAATAGGTAAGTACGAATGTTAAAAATGACGAAAGAAACGAGTGAGAGGTGTTGGGACCATACTGAAGTTTTACCTTTTTTTTCTCTATTGAAAGTATAATTCATAGTGTGAGCATTGGAATGCATACGAGGGGGTATCCAAAAGTTTTAATTATAATAAAGAAGTTATAGAGATATTTACATGAAACTTTTTGTGCAAAATCAGTCATTGCCATGCATACTTGTGCAAATATCAAATCTTTGTCTAACGTAGTTTTGTTTCCAAAGGCTGTAGAAGACATCAACCTGCATGATGAACAAAATTGAAGCCCGAAGTGTCATAAAGTTCCTCCATTTGAAGGGCAACAGCGCACGCCAAATCCACGACGAAATGAAAGCTGTGTATGGGGATGAAAGCCCATTACGTGACACGGTTGTGAGGTGGAAGAGGAACTTTCAAAGTGGTCACATGTCCCTGACAGACGAGCCACGAGCGGGTAGACCCTCAATCAAGGATGATCTTGCCATGGTGAAGAAAGTGGAGGCCGTTATCCTCGACGACAGAAGATCGGCCATGGAAAAAGTGATGGCGGACTGGACTAAGTTACGGAAGTGCGTGGAGGATTATTCATGAGGAACTGCACATGAATAAGGTGTCTGCATGCTGGGTACCTCGCTTGTTGACACCTCTTCAAAAGCAAACTCGCCACGACTTTTCCCAGCAGAATTTGACTCTGTTGGAACGGAAAGAAGACTATTTTTTTGCTTGTCTCGTCACTATGGTCGAGTACTGGGTATACCTCTACGATCCGGAGACCAAAGAAATGAACAAGGAGTGGAAACATCCATCCTTCCCCCTCCCAAGAAGGCGAAGGTCCAGAACTCTGCCGGGAAGGTGATGCTGTCCATTTTTTGGGATAGCCGCGGGGTAATCTTAACAGATTACCTTCGGAAGGGCGAGACCGTCAACCTTCTGGAGAAACTGCATGATGCATTGAAACAAAAACGTCATGGCATGATCAGCAAAGGCATCCGTCTCCTGGCCGACAATGCACACGTCCATACGGTCCAAGCATCCGTTGTCGCCGCCCACCGGTTAGGTTATGAACTTTTGCAGCATCCACCTTATTCACCTGATCTTGTGCCAAGCGACTTCTTCCTCTTTCACGAGATGAAGAAACCACTTCGTGGGCGGCGATTTGACGACAGAGAGGATGTCATTTTCGAAGTGGAACAGTGGTTTTCGAGCAAAGCGGAGGACCTTTACAAAGAGGGCTTGAAACAGGTGAAGAAACGCTGGCAAAAATGTGTGACTCTGCAGGGAGACTACGTGGAGAAGAACTAACTTTGACCACTGCAAGTGACTATTGTATGTTTTTTATTTCATGGTGATAATTAAAACTTTTGGATACCCCCACGTATATCTTTATAAAGCCTTCTTAAATGTAATTTCTTTACCTTTCAGGTCCACGATTTGTTCTACAACCTATCAAAATATTTGCATCTAGCTTCGGAGGAAAAACACTATGGGCAAATCCATCCTATGTGTCTCCAGCCAGGGTAAGGTTTCATTTACTTTATTATGTTTTTCAAAATCATAACATTGTGAATAATTGTGAATCGTCCATGCATTGACACCCATCGATACGATTTTAATGAACATAGTAAACATTTTCTTCTGTAAACCTGAAAGTTACTGAGAAAATGGCGAAGTGGAAAGAAATACTTAGCCTTTCTTTCCCCCTTAAGGCTCAGTGGGGGAAGTATTTTCCATGATTCTACATGCATAGGGGAATCATGTTATCCGAGGTTCGTGCTAACTTCCGTTTCCCGCATTATATGTTTTCTGAGTCGTGACAATGTCTTAAAATTTGGCAGAAACCTGTTCTGTTGACCACCCGACTTCTCCCCTCCTTTTCCTTGCTTTCACAGCTGTTTCATTCACCACACGAGCCTGAACTTCCAGATGTTAGGTTGATGTTAGGCTTTCATGCGAGAGGAGGGAGGGAAGAGGCATGGTTCAGTGCAGGGAGGAGAGGCAGGGCACAACTTGCATTTTTCCCACCTTTCTTGACTGACAGGAAGGGAAAACTGCACTTGTTACATTCCCCGTAAAGATACAATGGGCCGATTCTACCCCAGGATCAGACAAGCACACTGTTGTCAAACCGATTCTTGCTAAATGGTGCTTTCCTTAGAATTTGGACAAAACGAAAGTTCGCCCTCCCCCCTCCAAGTGGAAAATTATCAACAGGACTCCGATCACCATTCGCTTCTTTGCCCCCACAAAAAAGAAAAGCAGGGAGGGGGTTTGTTTGTGGAAAACTTTTCCTTCTTGTCTGCACCGTTGGAATGGAAAATAAATAAGAAGGGTTTGCCAACCTCCGCTATCCGATACACAATAAGAACTGCACTTCTTCTTTAATGGGAAGTCGTTTAGATTCACTGTAAATTATTTTCAATCTGAAGTTTTTTCACAAATGCTGTCTTTTGGTTATCAGAATGAAGCTGAAAATGAATAAGCTTAAGTGATTATTTTTTCTATGGGCAAATGAGCGATTTTTTACTCACTGACGGAAAATTATTCTTGTCAAATCAATTGTTTGGGGGATGGGGGGAGGGGCAAAGTTCGGACACATGTATTATTCTGTGTGGGGCAGAGAACGGTTTCTTTCATGCAGATTATGTGACAGTCGTGTTGCACAGTGACTGAGTCGGGATAAGTGAGTGGATAAACGAGGGGTGTGGTAATATTCTCTGGGAGCAGTAACATTTTGTGCACATCTGAATACCATTAAAATGCTTATTTGGGCCAAAAGAGCATATATTTAATTACTTTTTCTCATTTGCTGGGGAGCAGTGGTCACCTAGTCGGTAGGGTGTCTGACTGCCACACTGAAAACCCAGGTTCGATTCCTGGGGTGGGCGATCTAAGCTGCCTCATAAATTGGTGCTAGCCTCAAATAAATGGGTACCTTGGGGCAACCCAGGAGGGTAAAGGCTATTGTTGGGCAACATATCATCCAGACAATATATCAATATATTGAAAAAATATCGTGCAGGTGATATCAACTAGACATATATAATCACAATATTTTGGCAATATATATATATATCATGTTGGCGATGTAATGTCACGATATTTTGGCAATATGTATTGTGTCTGCGATATATCATCATGATATTTGGCGATATATATCGTCACGATATTTTAGCGATATATACCATGTCAGCAATATATCGTCACGAGATTTTAGCGATATAAATCGTGTCAGCATGATATTTGACAATATATATCGTGGAGATGATATATTGCCGATATCAGGATACAGAAAAAATATCGAATCATGAGTTATTTTTGACACAATATACCCTCTGAAAGTTGATTATAAAGTCATTTCTTACTGACACTTGAGTTTCACCCCTTCGTTATGCTTTCCCGCATTTTATGTTTTTTACATGAAACATATTTCATTCCCTTGAGAAATGTCCATTCTTTGAAACTAATACTGAAGTTCGCGCCTTCTTCCCAAAATAGCGGTAGAAGAGGGGACAAACTCCATATTTTTTTTTCATTGAAATTCGGGGGTCGTGTCGCCCAAGCTCTCCTTCCTCGGTCCAGCATTCTGAATTGTAGACGGTTGCATGCGCTGATGTTTTAGCTGAAAGACAAAACGTCTTTGAAAACTAAATTTCGCGCTGATGTTTTAGCTGCAAAACAAAAGTTATCTGAAGCAGATTGCTCCCATATCGCTCGAGTTATAACAATTTTCCTCCAAAGAGTGTTCGAATTTGAGAAGCCCGGGCGAGAACCGGGGTACTTTCGTAAATCTGTTCGGGAGTGTAAAGGTTAATTCTTTCTGTTCCTGTCCTTTTATACTCTGTAAAGTGTTTATCTATGTTACGAGGGGCTTTCATCCTGCATTTTATTCTTTTAATGTTTTTTCGATTTTTTCCGAGAGACACTTAAAGTATGGGATTCCCGTAAACTTGTATTTCTGTTTTTCTTCTTCACCCTCATTATTAGTTCTCATCTCACTCTCCTTTTTCCTAGGTGTTTCCCTTTTTTCTTTTTCACAAATTTTATAAGCACTTCTTCTTATCCTTCTCATTTCATTCTCCCTATACCCATTCCTGCTTCCTATTCTCATAATTCATTTCTCCTCTTTTAACAGTTCCTCCTTTTCGATTACACAATCTATTCACCCTAATATAAAAATTCAAAGACATTGTTTTTCGTTCTTCCCACGTGTTCCGATTCTTTCTTAATGTATATGTCTCCTGCTAGTTCTTTATGAACTAACTTTCCCTTTGTTGCTAACAATTCTGAGGTCTAAAAAGTTAATTTCGCCACTTTTCATTTCCTCCCTGGCATACCTGATATCATCATCTTGCTCGTAAATACTCTATTTAGGCCTTTTTCCTCCCCGATTATCAGTATGTCATCGACATATCTTCCAAAACATTTGACCTCATGTTTCGCTTGCTCAAAGGCTACTTTTTCAATGTAGTGCAAGAAAATGCTAGAGATAATCCCAGAAACCGGGTTTCCCATAGCTAAACCTTGCTTCTGTAGATAAATTTTGTTATTAAAACGGAAATAGTTATATCCTGTACTGTAACCAGTTGGAACAATCTTACATATTCCCACGTTACTACTGCATCCACCTACTTTTCCATAAGCCATCTTTGTAAACAATCAGCTGCCTTATCTCTAGGGACACTGGGATATAGGTTTACAATGTCAAAACTCATAATTCTATCATGGGATGTTATTTCCGGTTAAGGGTTACATAATTACGGAATACAGTTTTTTCCGCATACTAGTGGTGCAAATCAATGCAAACTTCGAATTTTGAGTTGATTAGCTCAACATTTGTAGTAAAATCACAGCCTGCTGTAGGTTCAATTCCTACCACCAGCAATAGAAATGTCTTCACCTGAAGACGAGAAAAGAGGTGCTGTGTCAAAACATAGTGCTAGAATAATGCTAATGTATAACCATTGTTACCAACATTTAGACTAGTAATTAGGCTCCCCAAAGGTATCATGCAACATGTTTGTGGGCCCTGTGAGATACAAAAATGCCAGAAAGATATTCCAACAGATTTTTTCCAGTGTTAATTCATTATCAGCTGTCCTATTCATAATCTATACTGCAATGGTAATTCACTTTCTCTCTCTCTCTTGTAGAAACGAAGCCTAATGAGAAAAGCAGCTAGTCAGAAGTACGTCGAGAGAACAGAACAGAGAATGTATACAGAGAAAAATCAACCAGAAGAGTATTACAATTTTGATCCGGTGGGTGAAGTATTCAAGGAAGATCCAAAAGAGCATGTTCAGAAAGCGCAAGGAAGTCTGCAAAATAAGAAACCCAAGTCTGTCAACAAGAAATTTAAGAAGAAAAACAAGCTTAAGATCCAACAATGAGTGTAATTCCTTGTACAAGGAAATTCATAATGGAGAAAATGTGTACAGAACTATTTTTTTTTATTTCAAATAAAACTTTGAAAGTGTATGCTTCGTTTCTTCTTCAGCTGGACATTTTCCTTGGGGACAACCAGATACTGTGCGAGTTAAAAAAAAAGGGAGGTGAATTTATTAGGGCAGTGGTATCAAAAAGCATCAGTTAGATATTATTTACCAATACTGGCCAATACTTTTCCAGCACTGTGATTGTTCACGGCATCTGCAGAAATGCTGCAGGAAACTTTCACAGAATCTAATTATTAGGAGCACATTATGGTAAATAAAAACTTAGGAGTGGTAAAAAAATGTTATATCGGTAGTATATACCAGCAGTGAAAAAAGAAGTTTTTGGCACACTTTTGCATGGTGAGAGGAAATAACACAAAAAGCTATAAATTAAGTTTTTTAAGTAAGCATCTGTTTGTGCCTTATCAATGGGGCCACATAGTTGTGTCAAATAAAACATCAAGATTTCAGTACAATAATTGGGCACATTTTGGGATTAAAAGTGGTATATAAAATGACGTTTCGGTGTTAAAATGGTAAAATAACCCTAAATTTATTATATAAAATAAACATTTCCCTTCTAATAGCACATTTATGTAGTTATCAGGAGTATCAAGTTTATTCCTGTGTATTTTTGCTTCTCCAACATGTACAGCTGAATTGATCAATTTTCCGTAATTTGCATAACTTGCAAGATAATTCAGACTTGAGAAAGTGTTTGTGTCAGTAAATAAACTCTAAATTTCATGTAAGATTTTATTTTGCATCATTTTGTGACACAATATGGTAGGAAATCGCCCCTCACAACTTTCAGAAACTTGAAAAAAGGAACATTATAGTGTGTTATTTCACATTTCGTTTTTGTCAAAAACTAAATATGCATGGCCCTGCCAATTATCCTGCAAGGTAGGCAAAATTCAATGTTTCCATTGATTTGTGCAACATCTGAAAAACTATGTATTACAGGTATTTTAATATTCCGAAGTATTGTTTTTGAATTTTAAAACAAAACCCTGTTAACCGCTTGCCTTACAAAGTAATTTCCAAAATTCTGTCCCAAATTTTGGAATTTTTTAAATCACGTTTCTTTGTTCTATATTGTATGCTTGTTACTAAGAATGAATATTTTACCTGAATATAGCTAAGAAGATTGAATATCTATATACTGAACATAAAACTTATGTTTTATCATCCTGAGTTAACTTGGGCTACACACACACGAACATAATGTAAGAAAACTTATTTTTGCAAAATGTTTATAATGTACTGCCTCTGAATATTGTATACATGAAATGTAAGTTCAAACACACTCACTTGTAAACATTATGATAATGAGCAAATTTTATTATCCCGATTATACTTTGGCTAATGAAGAATATACATTTTTATCATCATAATAAAAGTAAACATAATATATTGCCTTTAAATGTTGTACATATGTTTTTAAAATTGTAGAAAATGCAGTTCAGATTCTGAAATTATTAAATATTAAATAGGCACAGTGTGGTGAACTCTGAAGCATTGAACTACATGTAAGGGGACATTGCAATCTGGCTGGGCAGTAGTAACATGAATCACTGCTAATCTTCCTCTGCTACATATTCCAAGCATCAAGCTGAGTAAGGTGCTGCTTCCAAGTGGACATTTACTCTACTTCTCAGCAGAGAGCCTCTCACGAGTATGTATGGGATAAAAAAATGGAGAAGAAAGTAGTTTGACCCGGTTATACTCAGGATAATATAAAAAGTGTACCTAGTATCTGCCAGAGTTTACTCAAAAAAATAAAGCAAGCGGTTAATTGATGCTTATAATTAGATTGGAATACTCACCCACTAATATTAATCAGTATTTTGAACAACTTTGTAACCTTAGAAAGCTAACTTTTCATAAAACCTATGATCCAAGATGACCATATTTCACCGAACACCCCTTAGCCCGTGGGCAATGGACTCGTCCGCTCAGTTCTGCTCACCACGTTGCCTTTTGTCAACCGGCTGCCGGTATAGTTGTATTCAGAACTCACTCGTACGTTTTACGACATGTTAGCTTCTCCACCTGGAGTTTTGCTGCAAACTTTTAATTTTTTTCATTATTGTGTATAATTAATATGGCCACGGTGGCTCAGACGATAACGCATCTGACTACATGCTAAAGGTCCCGGGTTCGATCCCCGGCCATTTCAAATCCGGGAACTTTTCTAACGGAAGTGGCCCCGGCGCCCACCCAACGTCGAATGCCATGGGTACCTGGGGGAAACCCTGGGGGGTAAAGGCAGTCAGGGGCATGATGCTGATCACATCACCCCAACCACAACCAGATCAAGAAAGTGTGGGGTGTTACCCCCACACCCCCTATATGCCTTCATGGTGTGGTGCTAAGCACAGGGGAGCACTTTCTTTTTTACCTTTATTGTGTATAGTTTGTAAAGTTTTTAGTGAGGGTTATGTTTCGATTGAATTTAAGTTCAAATTATTTATAAGCACCAAAACTGAATCCAGGGAAAATATGTAGTGATGAACTAATTTTACAATATTTCGGACCCAGAAATTGCAGCGGGGAAAATACTGGGTGCACTGCACTGATGAACTTTAAAACAGTTTTTTTGTAACCAAAATGTTTGTCAACATTGACAACATTGTCATGACTCACAAGTCATGTTCATTAAAATTCAATTTTTTTTAAACTTATTGGTCGTCATAGTTTATTAACCCCCTCGTAAATTTTATGATATGTTAGCTTTAACGAAACTTTTCATTCATGTTACTCTAGGATCAAGTGTTACAATTCGAAAGCAAGGATATTGGTAGAAATCAGTAAGAGTTCGATAGCTGTTCAAAGTTGTATTGGCTCAGCCCTAGGATTTATGTATTTTGGCAGTAGAGTTTGTCATTCTACACAGTTTCCATTTCCTCCTCCTCCTCTGACTTACTTCAGTTGTCGTTTTCAGTTCTTGCTTACAAATTTTCTTACTTTAGTAGTTTACTCCTAAGGAATGTTTTTAAATTTGTGCGTTTCTAGTAACCTGAATGATATTTCCACTATGATTACCTAAAAATTGTTTGTATGAAAATAAAAGCAAAATCTACACACAGTTTTCTATAAATAAATCCCTAAATAGCAACTGCTTTTATAAAACCCATTACAGTAATTACTTACGTGAAATTTCTAAATTTCACGTAAGTAATTTTAAACTGCGTTTACCACATCCATCATGCATTACAGTCATGTTTGAATCAAGTGAATATATCAGCTTTGGGCTCTGGCTACAGGACACGTGCTGTTTTAAAACTCCTGGGAACTACGAATGAGTAGCGAAACCTGGTTATGGAAACCTATGACGACGACTGGGAGTTCGTCGTGCTGACCACACGTCACCCCCATAACTGATTGGATAATGTTCCACCACCGTCAGGCTGGCAGTCTGTATGTAGGGACTGGCCCTCACAATCTGTTATGTCATGGGTTATAGTTTTTCTATCAGCTTTGGTCTTTAAAAAATATACAAACTTATATCGAACAAGCTCCTGCATAGTCAAATAGTTAGTGCCGGCCCCCTGTTGCAGAGTGGTTAGCACATCGCGCTACGACGACAGGGATCCCGGGTTCGAATCCTGGCCTGGGCGAGTGTCCATCAATTTCATCACATGTCCCCATCTTCGCAAATTAGCCAAAAGTGACACAAAAGGTGAAGTAAAATAAAGCAAATCAATCAAATAGCACTTTTACCATTGGCGCAAGTGGTTGCAGGTTAAATTCCTGGCAGGAGCCCACAAAATTTCAGTGTTGATCAAACTACTTCCAAGAAAGTAGTGAGCGATGGTCTCGAAAACCACAAAATGGTTTTGACCTTACCCTCAGGGTAACTAATAATCAGTAAGCCTTTGTATCAATAAACTACAGTCATTTGTACATCACTAAAGTTTTTAAAAAGGCCTCCACCTCAAATGCTTTTTATATCATATTCATCTTTGTAAAGGATCATGAAGAGAAGTGGGTGTTCAGACATGACCTGTTGTCATTGATACAACCATTTCCTTCTGCTGCCAAAAATATCACTTCACAAGACATGTATACCAGTGGAAAGCCAATCAAAACCCCTACACTTGGAACTGAAGCTTGTTATGGAACAATGGAGATCTTTGGTAAAAATTAGGGGCTGAGCTGATGACAATACTTGAACATTGTAATGATAAAAAGTTGTTCAAAATATTAGTGTGCAAGTATTCCACTCCAATTATTTATCAATTTACCAAGAGTCTTACTTTAAAATATTTAAGAATAGCCAGAATATATCAGAATATTAAAATATGAGGGCAATTCGGAAAAAAATGGCCGTTTGGTTATTAATGACAGACTCGTAGATACAGAACTTTTATTATACACATTTTCGACATAATCGCTATTCAAATTGAGGCACTTGTCATAACGTTTTACAAGGTTTGAAATTCCTTCTGCAAAAAATTTCCCGCCTAGGAACAGCATCGTGAAGCTGTGCGATGCAAGCCACTGTTTCATGTGCCAGAAGAGGTGGTAATTGCTCGGTGCCAAATCTGGGCTATACGGTGGATGATCAAAAACATCACAACGGAACTGCTCCAAAAGTTCTTGAGTCCGTCCAGCGGTGGTCTCATCGCCAGTCACAATTCTGTTAAGAAATTGTTCTCCTTCCTCGGCAAAACGCGAGAGAAAGTCCAAACCAGAACCCATTCGGTGCTTTTGTGCTCCTCAAAAAGGAGTTTTGGAACCCAATGAGCACAGAATTTGTGGTGTCCCAACTTTTCTGTCACCACCTCATACAAAACAGTCCGAGAAATTTGGGGAAAGTGAACAGAAAGTTCAGATATCGTGAACAGACAGACTTCATGGACCGTTTTGTCAATTTCCTGCACGAGTTCATTGCTGACTACAGATGGGTGTCCACTTCTTGCCGCATCATGCACGTCAGTTTGTTCATCTTTAAACATGCGACACCATTCATGTACGACACCTTCACTCATCACATTTGGTCTGTAAACATTACACAGTTCACGATGAATCGCAGCTGCCGAAAGTTTTTTTGCACAGAGAAATCGTATTACTGCACGCACTTCGCGTTTGGCGGGATTTTCTATTGGAGCGTTCATTTTCAGTTGTTATAGTGGACGAATCAAGTACAACACAACCTTCTCCTTCCACTGCTCTCTGCCCAGGACTGACGTCGCTATCCCCAGCTATTTCTCGCACATGCGCAAACGGAGTTTTTTTTTTTTAATTGCCCTCGTATATTTTATGTAATCACATGCAAGTTTTTCACACAAAACTGATGCAAAATAAAAATAAACTTCAAATATTGCACAATTTCCATTATGATTAGACCACTAAAATGTTGTACAGCTTATTTCTGGACCCCGTGAAAGACCAAAATCCAGAACAGTATCAGTCATTTCCAACTGAACTGAATTAAATTCAGGGTGGCCACTCTAGGACCATCTTAAAATTCAAGTATAATTCCCGGTTTACAAGGTGAATTTTCCAAATATTCAAGGGTACAAGCAGATGTTTTCTCTATTTCTACCTGTTAATTGTACAATAATTTCAACATAAAATTACCTAATTAACTTCGAGATATCTTATCTTGCAATAATCTTCCGTTTGTCAGATAGATTGTTCTGCAAAGGAGACTAACAAAGTAAAGAGAATTCTGTTTTATTTTCCACGCAGCTTTCTTTTCCTTTCTCAATTAAAATATGAGCTAAACTGTGAGAAACTTGCCTCAGGGCATTTATAAATATGTATAAATTCAACGAGACTTTGATTAATGAAAGTTGCAAGTTTTCACGTCTAGAGAAAAATTCATGCAGAATGCACGCATAATTTCCGGAGCCATTAATTCACGCATAATTCTCAGAATTGAAGGAATTCCCGGTGAGTAGCTACCCTGAAATTCCAACTGATACATCAACATTGGCTCAGTTCTAGTAAAAACTAAATATCTGCTAGAAACGCCAACAAAAGAAAGGAAGTGTAAGGTTTTTATATTACCATAATATTGGCACAATGCTTAAGTTATGCTATAAAGGGATGATGTAGTGTTTTGCATAAGATGTACATTTAGTTCAGTTGCTAGTATTAGGTTTCTAGTCCTAGGAAAAATAGTTAGAAAGAAAACAACATCTAAAGACTTTTCATCAAATATATATATTGAAATATAAAATTTAACTTAAGTAAAAGAATACAGCTTTCAACATACAAAAAATACAAAATTTAATTATTTCAAATTTAGAATTTCAATTCTTACCTCCTATGTTAGCTTTTAAAATACTTTTTAGAGATTAACTTCATGATGGATATAAAAATATAACTTGTTTGTAAATTACACAGTTCAATTTTTTTTAAGACCCCATAACACAACTACAGCTGGAAGTTATACTTCCAGCAAAAAGTATTAATTTATGTTTTAAATTTAAGTATAATCAACTGTGTACATGTACATATAAAAACGAGGTAACTGAAAATTAATTAATGAAAACTTCAATAAATCACAAAGAAATACATTATACAATTCAAGAAAAGTTCATTTGTCTTACGAAAGCAAAGAATAGTTTGCAGCTGATGGTGAACATCCGCAGAAATTCACACTTTTATATCTTGGCACTGATTAATTTTATTGTGGACCACTTATGAGTTAAAGGACAAATTGTGTTGTTCATGTGGATATTTTAATTATCACAAGGTGAGAAATATGTCTTCTCACATGCAAATATACCTCAAAAGCAGAAAACGTAACATCTATTCTCAATTTTTATCAGTATTCTCCGATCATGTATCATGAAAATTGATGAAGCTCATTATTTTTGAAGTCTATGGATGCATCATAGTGTCTGTTTTTTTATAGTTTTGTTTATAAACACAATTCTAGAGGTTAGCTGGTAGCACTACTTGAACATTGTAACAATTTAAAGTAAATTTTAATAAGTTTTCCTTTCAAACTATACCACATCTTATTTTTCAAAATATTAATAATTTCATGTATTTGATAATCAAAATAGCTGTCATTCAATCACAAAATCTTTTCTTTTTTTATGCAATACTGGTGCACCACTTATGACAATTGTGCATTTTACTTCATTTCCAGAAAATTTGACTTTGTGAAAGATGCAAATCCTGAGAAGTGCATATCCTGAAAAAAAGTACTGGCCAGTATCAGTGATCAAATTCAAAGCAGTACTTTCCGATACCACTTATATCAGCCAATACCGATACATCAGTATCAGCTCAGTCCTATTTAATTCATTTCATATTAAATTACTACATGGAGTTCCTTATCTAAAGTAAAAATCCATTGCAGTCTACTGGTTTCATGTATTAACTAAAGAGGTGAATGAACCATTCGGAGAAGTTTGAGATTTAATTTCAGCTAAGTAAAACTTTTGTTACTGTGTATCAGCAAACCAGTTACTATTTCATATCATTTCTTACTCCAACCAATATTCTTCTACACTGACTACCAGCTCACCCCTAATATATTCCTAAATGTATTTTAATGTGAACCTATGGAAAAGGCACCAGAATTTTTAAAGGTCCAGGAATTGTAAATAAATTCAATTCTGGTGTGGGGGAGAATGGGTTTTGCACCAAAAGGAACCTTTTTATCTTTAAAGTATTTTGATTTGGTCCCGGAACCTTTTTTCCGGATCCATTTAAATATGGTCCAAGTTCGGTACAGAAATGAAACAATATGCAACTTGGATCAAATTGAAATTGTGCGAGAAAAGAGGTTCTGGTCCTGTTTCGGAACCCATTGGAATTTATGGGTTCCTGGTAGGGGTGTGCGGGATCCTGAAAAGTCGGGACCGGGATCGGGAAAAAAATTCTCGTTCCGATCCCAACTTTTCGGGATCCCGAGCAGTCGGGAAATACTGAATGGTAATTTTGAAAAAATGTTAATTCTCGACGTTTTCTGCATTGTAAATGTCTGGAACTTATCGGAAATTGTTAGTTTTTGTACCAGAAATGCAAAAATAATCACTTAGGGTGAAAATGACGTGTAGAATTCGAGATTTCCCGTCCCAAAAATTTCCCGACTTTTTGTTGGGAAATTGCAAATATTTCCCCATCTCAAATGTCGGGATTTAAAAACTTTCCCATCCCGACCCAAAAAAAATCTGTCCCGCACACCCCTAGTTCCCGGACCTTTAACAACCCTGATTTATACTACATCACATACTACCTTTACAAATCATAAACAGCACTCTACCAACCTCATGTATCATGGCTTTTTTGTACTATACCCACTTTACTTTTCATTTGTACTAAACTAAATCACAGCATTAAAAAGAAAAGGATCCCTACTTTACCAAGGCTCTTTAATAAAAATGAATACCAAAAAATGAAAATCAATACATACAACACATATAACTCAACCATATTTTATCAAATAACCTTTCCAAGAAAAACTTTCCATATCATATATGGGCACGTTCCTCAAGTCATAACACAATGCACAAAAATAACTGGCCTTGTGAACCTAGTCATTTCATGGACTTTTAGGAAAGCAATAGGTGAATGCATCAGTCCCAGTGCTTTGCTTATGTCAAGTTTTCATATGACATCTAGTGGTGGTAGACCAGTCCTTCTGACAGAAATAAGACTATTGTGGCTGTTCTTGCTGAAGTTCATATTGCTGTGTGTGCTTTCCGTACCAGTTCAATTTGAAGCCACCATGGAATCTCATTGTGCATTTCATGCAAGAAGAAACTTCACACATTGCATGACAATCGACTTTAGAAACACCATAATGAACTTGACATGCTTCGCGTGAGGACTTAAGGAACAGTAATTAACCTAACTTGTTTAGTTCATTAATCTCTGGCAACTTTCGGAACATGCTGTATGTATATAAGTTCACATGAAAATAAAAGTAGGCCATCTACTTCAGAAATAACATTTCTTGCTTAGTGAAAACCTCAACACTCAAATTATAGGCATACTTTAGGTAATACATATAAAAGTACATATTTTATATATGCATGCAATGGAACCCCAATTTTTACATCTTCACTACTCAAGATATTCCTGGTCTCAATACAATAAGATATTATATTTTTCTCCCTGATTTTAAATTTTCTTGCAATTCGTTTTTTCAGCCTCAAGGCACTGAAAAATGTAGTCGAGGTTTCACTGTACATGTATTTCATGCTGATTTCTTTTAGAACATCTGTAAGTCAGTGTATGATCATTGCATAATCTTTCAGTCACAAAATGAAGCTGCCGTTATTATACTAAGGAGGAAAAATTTCACAATGCTTAAGCAACAGATAAACAGATATTAACTTCCTAACACAAAGTGGAATATAGTATAGTTTATATATACAAACAGCATTTTTTTGTCAAACCATATAAGATATTACAATTTCATGTCTTTTCCTCTGTATATTTCTTTCGTGTAGGAATCACAGTCATCTAATGCGAGAGAATAAAATCATATTTTCATCATTAATAAACTTCAAGCACAAAATGCATAATTTTTTTTTTTTTTTTTTTACTAGGCAAAAGATGCAAGATAACATGGTAGTATTACCTTGCATAAATAAAAGCAAAGTAACAAATATGAGGAGACTTCCAATTAGTGATGTAATGTATCTCCCCTATCTTTTGCAAGCAAGATACATTTCTTAACCTAGGAAACCAACTTCGTTGATAACTGGATGCCTATTCAAGTTAGGGGAAATAAAAAATGCAGTTGATAATAAGAAGCTGCAAGTTACTAAATTATTTCCATGAAACTTACTTGTAAAGGTTCGATCAATTTCGGTGCCCTCTGCCACCATCCACTTGGGAACAGTGAAGCAACAAGTTCCCAAGTGGATGGTGGCAGAGACCACCGAAATTAATTGAACATTTACAAGTAAGTTTCACGGAAATAATTTAGTAACTAACTCACGACTTCTTATGGATGCCTATGTTATGAACTATAGATGGTCTAATATGGTTTTATTGTTACCTGTCATTCAAAGTCATTATCAGGGCCCAGATTTTGATGACATTTCATCTCTTAACTGGTGCAGCGTAGACATTGCTAACTAGTACAGAAATCCTGAACAACCTCCTCAGGTTGAAGAAATGTAATTTTTTGGTCATTTTTTATTTTTCGGTCATTTTTTTTCAATTTTGCATCATTTTTAGGTCATTTTTTAAAATTTTTGTCATTGCATGCTGAAACATAAGAAGTTCAACAATATCTTGCGGTATTTTGTGTTTAACTATCAGCGCAACAAAGCCTGTCTGAAAATCGTGAAATGCAACATTGTCGAGTTTCTTATTCACAGTCCGTACAACACACCAAGGTGAAGAAGCAATTGTTAAATTGTTTGTCTTGGAATATATATACTATTTTCAATAAGTAGATTGAGTTTTGTACGAATTTTTGGGTAATTTTTCAAAGATTTTAGGTCATTTACAGAACTTTTGTCGTCATTTTAAAGGTCATTTTTCAAATATTTTTAGGTCATCAAAATCTGGGCCCTGGTCATGATACTCCAAATTATCTTGATACTGGATAATTTAAAATCCTGATTTCTTGGCTTATACAGGGAGCAACAGAGAAAATGCATAATTTTGAAATGGCCAATACTCATCAAGGGAGAGGGTAGGTAAATTCTGCTGCTTGCCGATAGTCAGCTAAAACGATTCAATGTCATGGTACTTCTGACCTGCGAATATTGTTGTTTGTCGTAGAAAATTATTTCAAAAGTAGTTAATCTGTAATTGCCATTCAGAATCTTTTCTGCAGATTATTTTTTGCAGGGTTATCTTAAAGCAAAGGTTTACAAAAACAAACCACACAACACTGAGGAGTTGAAAAGTTACATTCTCCTGGTAATCGTTATTGTGGGAGAAGAAAGTTGAGAAGAGTAATGCAGAATTTCGAGGAGAGGCTGCAATGGTGCGTACAGAAAAAAAGGGCATCACTTGATGGACGTGTTTAGATATAATTTATAAACTGGAGTGTTGTCTTCTGTTTGTAAACTACATTGTAAAACCTTTCTTATTGTGTAATATAAATTTTTGTAACTCAATGATCAACTGAATTATTGTGCTTTGATAAACATGCACTTCCTTTGCCACACATTGTATATTAAAGATTTAGTCAGAACTATTTACACATGCACTTTGGCAGGGGTGCCCATCCCCCCCAAGGCCTATGATGCACTTCCCCCAAAAAGGTAGAATATTATGCACAATTATTTACTCACATTATTTTGATCAGACAAAATTTGCAGAACAATATAATACAGACATATTTAAGTAATGTATGTTTACTTTGGTACTTTAGGCTCACTTTCATGTTTGCTAACATAAATCGTACAAAAATGCTCAGGCTCACTACCATTCTTAGTGTACTGAACCTTATTCTTAGCAGTTTGCTTAACTAACCTTGTATTAATGTGTACATAATAACCATAACTAAAAATCAATAACAAGTCAATCAAACTAAACGATCCCCCCCATTTATGTGTGAAGATATATAGAATTGGTATAAAATGTTGTCCCCCCCCAAAAAAAATCCCATGATGCATGCCCCCTGTGGGCACCCTTGCATATTGGTAAAATGCATGCCCCTGTGGCCACCCTTGCAAATTGGTAAGAAAAACAATGCAATTTGCACCTTCTGTAACTGTATTAAATTGAAGTTCTTTAAAAAACACCACATATCATTTAATAATAAGTGGACAAAAAATTGAATAAGTATTTCTTCAAAGAAAAAAATGCATAGTGGATGACGAATAAGTAACTTTGAAGTAATCATCATAACTTACTTGGATGAACAGTTTTCCACACACAGAATCACACAAATAATTATTATCACCATTTAACACGTGAAATGTTTCAGGCACATATGGAAGATTCATATTGTAGAAGTTGTACTGGCATTTTGGTTGTACAAATTTTCATTACTAGACTTACACATAATGGGTTCCATAAAAAAATTACTATACTGGAAGCATCAGGTTAAACAGTGACTTGCAAAATTTCATTTCGCCGAAACTACATGCAGCAATGTATAAAACATTCAGGAATTACCCTTATTTGCAATAAAGAATTAACTATTAGCTGTCTTGAATTAAGACTTCAAATATGCTGCCACGCAGATAACTATGCTACAATAATCGACAATGCACTTGAGGATCACATGGTAAGCAAAGCCACTTAACACTACAGACCATTCAAATATAATGGTAACATAATAATACAAATATACTTCCTATAGAAACATCTACAACAGCAAATAAACTATGATAATATTCTGTTTTAAAATATTTCAATTGTTTTTATAACCCTTAATAATAGGCTGAGCAGACATTAATACCAATACCAACACTATTGGTTGAAAATTGTAAGAATTAAAAGTTGTCTGAAAAATTGACCAATAATACAGATGGACCGTTAAGAAATTTTGATAAATACAGATTAAGTGCCAATATAAAATGTACTGATACTGATATCTAACCGATACAATACAAAATTTTAAAATGGTCCTTGAAGAACCTAAATGTTCCCTTGACATCATTAAATATGTATGTTTACCTTATGACTGTAATGCGTTAGAAGTTACATAGTTAGACATTTACTTAAACAAAAAGCAGGACATGGAGCTTGTATGTTTATATCCATAAAAATTATAACAAAATGCAGAATATTGCACTAAATTATAAGATATTTAAAGATATATCGAATCGGTAATTTTACTGATATATCTATATTGGCTAATACCAATTAATTTGTCCGATCCCTATAACATTGATATTAATTTCCAAATATTCTACTGCAATCGAGTGCAGTTTACCAGTTTTGTTTTAAAATATTTAAAGAATTGCCCTGTAATATTAAAATAGCTCTTATTTAATCCCAAAATGCACTTCTTTACACAATACTGGTGCAAAATAATGAAAATTTCAAATTTTGCATAATATTCAGAATGGTTAGTATCCACAAAAGTAGCGTATGGCATTTTTGCGTACCCTATGAAATACTCGAGCTCCAGAAAAGTATTGGTTGATATTACTGAATAAATTCCAACCAATATTTTCCGGCATTGATAAACTTGGCATTGGTATTCACTCAATTCTACTTAATAATAATAATACAAAGAAGTACTTAATTCATGCTACAACATTTTCCAGGCATGAATTCTTACAAATTATAATAAATATATGCAGAGTATTCAGTAAATTAATTAACTGTATTATTTTCCCATTACACACATACGTATACTACCTTTCCAGTGTACTTCAACTTTTCACATAAGCATCTAACATAAAATTTTATGAAGTCTACTTTTATTCTAAAAAAACAGGATAGTTTCATTCTTTATTTTTTTTAAATTACCTGTAATATACAAAACTTCAATGACCTTCACCTCATGACATTTGTTCTGTGTAACTGTAAAAGTACAGTGTGTCCAATAAGTCCCCATACCCCTACTTGCATGTATACTGTCGCAACTTTGTTGAAAATTGGTTGGTATTCGGTTGCTTGGGAATGATTTCGTCTTCATGGTTGGCATCCCTGCTCTGAAGGTCACATGGGACGTTTGTTCGAATTTGTGTCAGTTCCACAATGGCTGATGTGAACGGACATAGTAACAGTGCTGAAGAATGGCTAGTGACATGGGTGCAGGTGTACGAACAACAATGCAAGGGGCAAACGATGTACTGAAACATAATGTAGTTTCCAATGTAAATAAATAGTCACATACATTATAATAAATATATATTCATATATAACTAGGGGTATGTACTATGTAAAATAAGGGTACAGGGACTTCTCATTCCACTACACAAAAATCCCTGCTATCTGCAGTCACTGGATACTTGAATATCCACTCTTTTAAATAAATAAATAATTTATTGTACATTTCAGTTATAGAGGGGGGGTGGTATAATATACATAAGCCACATGTGGAATGTGTATATTTTGTAAACTTTTATAACATTCAATTAACATTTTTTTTAATGTTATTCTCTGGGAGACAGTATGTCTTGGCATTGTCAACTTGTTTGCTTTTATTATATATTATTTTATAAATCACCTACAGGTATTGGCTACGAGTAAATTATTTGTAAGGGAGAATATGTTGTAGTGTTAACTCATTCTCAAGTGTAGAAAAGCAAGCTATTTTGCATTTTAGGCCATAAAATATACCAATTCCTTTACAATACAATAACTACATACCATTATATATAATACTCCAACTTATAATAAATCACAATAAAATGGCCTTCAAATTTTGAACCTATGCATCGACTATTTAAAAAGAAAACGATGTCCATGGCAATTACTTCTATGCTAGAGATAAGTACATCCAGTCTGAATTAGAAACATCTAATCTCATCTATTATACATCAACTTCATTCATATATTGCTACATGGCATAGCAAAAATATACATTTTTAAGTATTAAAGTATTATTTAATATATTATAGACAAAAGCATGTTACGTGCCTATCATGTTATGCTTCATTTTCCCAGCTATATTTCTGCCCTCGAAATGTGAAAAAGTGATGTAAGTTAATAAAATAATGACACATAACCTAACTTTATTTTCCAGTTTCAGTTTCTAAATACATCTCTTTAACCTGCCAAACATTTTATTTTAAGAAATGTTAACTGAAAGAAACTTAACAAATAATCTACATTGTTTTGGCTGAAATGATGACGGAGCATATTGCAGATAGGTATGAAACAAATTTTATCTATAATAGTATATTACTGGAGACATGACAAGAACTGACCCACCTGCAATTAAGCATAGCTGCATAATAGATATGTTATCTTTTACTATTTTAAAACTATTTTGTTTACATATAACAAAACTGCATTTCACAGCCAGAATAATTCAGATCTAATAAAAGTTTACACAAAATTATGGTATTTCGAACCTTTATATTAAATATTAATTATTTATTGATGGGTAAAAGACATTTAAAAATCATGTTAGCAACATAATTTTTATGTTCAAGTAATGAAATTTTCTGAAAAGATAGTTGCATGCATACTTTTACCAGTCATGTATGCTAATCACAAATAACACTAAAATATGTGTAATATTCATTTTAAAAAATCATTTATAAACGTACATATATATTAAAAACAAGAATTACATATCAAAATATATCACACTGTGTGTTGTACTGTTAGGCGTTAATAGGTACTACTTCCTCTGTATCTTGCTTTCTTGTTTCAGAACGTCTTTTCCGCTTTACACTATTTGTTACTGCCCGCAGGCTCGAAACAATATTTTCCTTGTAGTAACCTTTCTCTGAGTCTTCTTCGCGTAAGTTCACATCCTCACACATGCACAGGAACAGTGTGTCAACGACCATCTGCAAACAAAATGTCTTATTACATGACTGGGTTATACAATTGCAAATAGAATACTTGCTCGATACATCATGTAAAATTCTTATTTTAGTAAAATAAATATTTAGATTCAGATACACATATATTTTATTATTTAATGTTTACATTTTCACAATTGAGGGGTCTAGTGAGAGAGGGAGCTATGCCACTTTGACAAGAAATGGAAATAAATTGAGTTTTCTAAAGCATTGCGTTGAGTCATAATTTGTATAACAAAGGGTATTTTTTTCTGAACATATTGTTAGGTAAATTATTCAAAAGGAAAAATATGAATTTCAATATAAATATCATTTATTATGAACATGTGTGGTATATTGTTGTAGTATACTCATGTGGAAAAATCAATCTAGCACGTCAAATACTTTGAACAAGGCTTAAATACTTTTGCATGAGTGTAAATCATGTTCACAGGGTTACATATGATCTAAATAAAGACAACTTCATATGTCTTCTGGAGGATCATCACTGTCCATTGTTTCTGTGGATTTTAGTTTTTGGTAAACACCATGAGGAATATAAGGCATTATTGCCATGAGATCTTTTAACTTCAGGGCTGATATTAAATCTTGGACCGGTTACTGCAACACAACCTCTGCCACTCCTATTGCAGACACCATCAGTAAGTGGCATAGCTCCTTCTCTCACTCAAAATGCTGATGAGGACGTATTCAAGAACTCAAAAAATCTGCTGCAGAACAAGCGGGAGCTATGTCACATGGTTGTAGTTCACATGATAGATGGCAGATGGTAGGAGAAGACTGAAAATGGCAAGAAATAAAATTTTCAAGATTTGTGGCATAGCTCCCTCTCTCACTAGACCCCTCAATTATTATAAATTGTATAATACATGCTAAAATAGATGATCCAATAGAGATGCATTTGAAGAAAAAAGGAAATCGTATGCTCAAATGTTCATGTGAATATCACAAATCACATGCTCATCTCTCAGATAAAGGAGGGAGCAAGCAATTAATAATAATAATAATAATAATAACAACAACAACAACCCATGGCGTTACAGCCTGAGTGAGCCAATGTTTACCTCCCGACTGCTGGTCTCACTCCCACCAGAGGTGGGAGATAATCTAACGAGTTTCGCGGAGACATGTAGTCAGCAAGACAAGCCCCCATTTATTGTAGACTTTCCATGACCGGGTTTACCCTACACATTCATAGCTCCCCAATTTCCTCACGATGGTGGGTGGCCACCGGTACATGCACAGGCCGAAATCTCAGGAAAAGCTGTTACGCTTCCCCCAGGAGACTCGAATATGCATGTAGCTGGAGCCCAAAGCTTCCACTTTAAACCACAGCCAAAGTGCAGGACGGGAGCAAGCAATTAGTTTCCCAAAATGCCTTTAAAAACTGTGTTTGTGTGTATGTGAACAGAATTTAAACTAAAATTTGAAATCTGCAAGTGATGCATATCAACAAAAAGTAAAATATACATTGCAATATTCAAGTTCTTGGTTTAACACTTTAACACATACTCCATTTAATCTTCCTGAACCATCATAACAGACACAAAACATCATGAATTATAAAATTGCATGTATACGATCTTGAATGACATTTCTAGTTATAAAAACCTATCACCACAAGAGGAAAAAAATTACAGATATTTTTTTCTGCTATGCCATTCTACCTTCCTCCACCAATTCACTGCACAGGATGAGTTAATTTAATGCTGCTACTGTTAGTACTATTACTTATATGAAGCAAAAGCAAAATCCCCAATGTTTATTAATGTAACATAATGAATAATAAAATTTAAAAATGTAAAAAATAGGATTTTTATAGACAGTAAATAGATGTAAGTTTCCTTTAGTACTTAAAAATATTATTTTGAAATTACATACAAGTTTTGGAAACTTTGATAAGGATATGTATTTTATATATGAGGCTTGGTGTAATACCAACCAACATTCAAGTAGACTTTCACAGGCTACTACTCATGTGAATTGGAAATGATTTTCTAAAGATGCCTGAAGAAACTGAATATATTGTGTTTCAATTGTGAGATGTGAAAATAATGTTGCCTCATTGACCTTTTTTACCTTGACAATACCAACCTTAAGACAGAGAAAAGGTGATATTTATACATTTTGTATGTTGTAAGGTAAAAAAGGTAAAGATACCCCTGTGCGTGTGCACATGCCATGAAGGCATACGAGGTGCTGTGGAGGTATAGAGCTTCACATATTCTTGATCTCGACCATAGTTATGATGATGTGATCAGCATCATGCCTGGCCACCTTTACCTCTGACCCCCAGGTACCCATTTATGAAATCACGTGGGCGTCAGAGCCACACAGAAACAGGAAAATTACTGGGAAAATTCCTGGTTCAGATCATCTGCCTCGGGATTCGAAACTGGCATGGAGGCTGGTTGCAGCAGATGTAAGCTACTGACTTCATTATTGAGAATATTGCCTGCTCCCCTGCTCACAGAGCAAAGAGAATTTTGGGAGTATGATGATGTAGTGAATGAGGATCAGGGCCTTTGAGCAAGGGACACTGACAGAGGTACAACCAAGTCAAAGGTCCCGATAGAGAAGGCCAATTGTTGTCAGGTAAAACATCATACCTATCAGAACTGTTGTAAAACGAAAGGGATTTACCTGTGTCAGTCATTCTTGTCATAATTATCAACTATATTTGTCCATCTTCTGTAATAAATGAGTGGCAGAAAATAGCAATCTTTGAGCTTATCCACGAATTTGCTACAACTAGATATACGAGGGAAAGTCCGAAAATAAGTTTCCCCCCCAGTTTTGCCAAGAAATCATACAGCAATGGGGAAAACCAGTCCGTGTTGGAACACAACAGACACCCATACACCAGTGGGTGAAGTACGACCGCAATCCAACAGATGGAGTGAGCGTAGTGCATGCCGAGGGGAGGTGCCTCTCAGTCATGGCCCGGCAGATAGGGGGAGAAGGTGCGTGTTGAATTCGTGGTCAAAGGAGGAAGTGAGAGCAGTTGACCGGTATGAATGGGCACGTGGAGTATTGGGAGCAGAAAGTCATAACCGCCTAGTGGAACCGAATCGAAGGCCGCATCAATGGAGTGGAAACAACCGTCATCTCCTGTCCGGAAGAAGTTCAAGACAACTCCCTCGGCAGGTAAGGTGCTTCTCACAGTTTTTTGGGACGTCCATGGTGTTTTGTTGCTGGACCTTTTGGAACAAGGAACCATCAATGCTGCACGTTACTGTGCAAATTGAAGCAGGCTATTCGGCGTAGGCAGCCTGGCCTTCTCACATCTGGCGTGCTGTTGTTGGATGACAATGCGAAACCGCACTCGCACTACGCAACACCATCTTGCAACCCTTGGTTGGGAGCGCCTTACCCATCCGCCGTACAGTCCCGATCTCGCGCCGAGTGACTTCCATCTGTTTCCGGCTTTGACGAAGGCTCTCGGAAGCAATGCTGAGGTGACACATTTCGTGCAACACTTCTTCCATATACAGGACACTCATTTTTTCCAAGAGTGCTTTTTGAAGCTTATCAAGCGGTATGACAAATGTCTGAATGTCCGGGGTTCCTGTGTGGAAAAATAAAGTAAGTATGCTATTCCTTTTCTCATTTACGTTTTTTTTTTTTGCCTTTCCTTCCCATCTCTGTCCATAGTCGCCAGGGGAAACTTATTTTCGGACTATCCCTCGTATCAAGATTTAGACTAGTTGAGCAGGCACAGAAAAGATAGCTTGATGGATGTCCTTCAGTTCCCTGAGGAAGTAATATGGTGAAATCACCTATGGAGAGATGCATTATCTAAAACCATAAGTTGCAATGCAGCACTTTGGTTCAAAGAAACATGCAGAACCCTTCTTTAAGTTAGCAAGCACCCTCGCACCACCGCATGCCTCCAAATCGCTAACAAAGAAACTACTCATACTTTCAAATTAAAAGAAATGCAACTGGCCAATCTCTCTAGTGTGCATTCTGATCTTGGAAAAGCAAACTGCGAGCAGTTTCAGACATTTTTAAGTTCCGGCTATTTGTTCCGTTCAGCCTAACGTCTTCGCAATAGCACAGGAATAGTGTGTCTACTACCATCTGAAAAAAGTGATTTGATGAATGGATCAGAAAACAGAAAGAAATAAAGCATTCGCATTGCACGAGTACTATACTAACCAACAAAAGCAACCTTAGCCAGAACAATATATATTCACCTCCAAAGTGTCTTAAAATCCAATGACGTTCATATTTTAATTCTTTCAAAACACATTAATCAATGAGAGCTTCCCTTATGCAGTAGTTAGCACAATGCGCTAAGTTTGATTAATAGGAAAAGTCAATTCAGTTACAAGAAATGGCCCCAAGAATGCTCTCATAGCATGATTAACATTGTTTTTATTTGGCTGAGCAGATACCAATACCACTATATCAGAATCACATAAAGTATTGGTCCAAATTAATCACTGATCCTTTTCTCAAGTCTTCTTATGTCACAGAGTCCACAAAAATTTTGTGCACTTTTGCAGTCTAAATATCCTGGAAGTTATGCAAAATTTGCAACTTACATTTATTTTGCACCAACAGTGTGTGGTAAAAAGTGAAAATTGTGATTAAGTGACAGCTAGATTATTTTGTACATGAACTTTTGAATAATTCCAAAGCAATACTCTGATACAATGATAGAACTAATAAAAATTTCAACTGACTACTTATCTGTATTAGCATGTGTAAACATTCACAATGTTCAAGTATCGTTAACAGACGGATTCAGCTAGACTATATGGGTACCAGCTCAGTCCTAATTTTTATTATTTTTTTATTTATTGAGAAAATTTCAGATACAGCATGTAGCCATTTTACACTGAAATCAGTAACAATTTTTGTAATTTAGTCATTTTTACATTAATACATCAGCCATAATAATGAGGATGAATGACCAAGGAACAAATACAAAAGAAACATATATACTTGATAAAGGATGCCTAGTTTATGTCACATTATACTAACAACTTTTCATGTATACTCTGTCCCAGGTATTTTTGGAGCAAGCAAACAAAAACAAGTCCTCTGAGATGGCTGAAACAATAAACATGTGAGAGGGAATGGGATTCAATGGAGAGGGAACATGGCTGGGAGCTACCAGCCGTTGGCAGCACATGCACTGCTTTGCTCCTCCAACTCACTTTCTCCCCTTCTCTGCATTGCTCCACAGACTCCTGGGATGTAGCATACTCTAATTGTAACTCATTAATTTTTAAACCCCAGTCACATTAAAGATCAGATGAAAACTGATTTTTAATGCTATCAGATATAACCTGACAACAATACAATTTTATATCACTATTCTACAACTATTTCCCTTCAATTTGCTTACTGAAAAATATCTGAATAAATATAACAGAACTAAATCTGTACTAAATTATAAATAACTACCACATATTTATTTTAATAAAATATGAAATATGCAAAAATTTATCACTAAAGGATTTCTGAGATCCTGTCTCAGGACTTACCTCATATAAAGATAAGACAGAATGAGCAATGAAGTAGGAAAAGACACACACAACCAAAGTTGGAATAGCGTAAAAATTTAAGTGCGGGTTGCTCTTCATAATCAGCAAACCCACAAACCCTGTCACTGACATCACAGCACATTTTCCTAGGAAGAGGACGAAATCACCAACGCTATTGATAGTTGCTACCTGAAGAGCATTATTAACAATTGCTGTGAATGCCTGAAAGAAGAAAACAGTATGACACAAATCATAGTAACAATATTGATAAATACATCTGCAAACAAGCACACTAACATATTAGATGGTCAACAATGAAGTTCATATCTTACTATTATTTACAAATACAGGGTGTTCCAAAATTATTGTCTGGATTTGATGAAGTTATTACTGATATTGTGTTAAATACACTGAAATTAATAGAACAAAGAAGAAAAAACAGTTTCGCTGATAAAGTGAGTACTAGTTTCTCCATATTTATATACTACTGCTTCTCTTTTCCCAAGTATGGATTCATATTTTGTGCAAGTGAGTATCACTCACTTTGTAAAACAATAAGTATTTAATAAAATACCAAATGTAGTTTACCTACGATTTGTGAGTATGTACAGTTTACAAAACAATGTTTACAAAATGGTGTGGAACAAGAAGTAAGCTGATAGGTTTCACATTCTGCAAGAAAGCAAACTGGACGCTACACAGGTGAATGAGTGAGTGTGTTTTTACCGTTTTTGGTTTTAAAGTTTTTTAAAGTTTGACTTTTAACACCTTTGGGATTTTACGAAGAAGGAAAGGGGCATGGAAGTTTTATCAAGACATGTGCAAGTTATTAGCAACCCTTTTTTACCATAGTGAAACATATCACCTTACTCCTTGTTCCTGTTCCACACCACTTTGACCCGGCAAGAAGCGATAGCACAAGCCAAGCAAGTAACCTGAAGAAGGGAGCAGTCGACTCCCGAAACATTGTTTTGTAAACGGTACATACTCACAAATCGTAAGTAAACTGCATTTGGTATTTTAACAATTATGGATACTGTGTTATTCAAAAAACTGACGTTGCTGCTGTAATCTATCAAGAAATTGAACAAGTTTTTGTGTGCTCTCGCTCTGAAGGCCCAGCTGAACCTTTGGCCAATGCCAGGGAAGCTTTCATCAAATTTTTAGAGCATTGCTTTCTCTGCTGTCTAGACATTATCAATAGTTTAATAGACTTACGTAGGTAGCCATGAAATTATTGAGAATATCTAGGCAACAGTGAAAGTAAACACACGAAGATTCATGTGAATATGAAAGGAGAGGAATATTCAAAAGCAGCAGCTCTGGCATAGGTCAAATGTCCAACAGAGCCGTAAGGTATAGTTGTGTCATTTGCCAGTATGCCACGGAGATAAGTTCAACGTATAAACAGTAAAAGCTCTCCTATTTAAACATTGCATGCTGGCAAATGAGAAACAACAATGAAAAATGCACAAAATTACACGCGTATTAATTTTCATCATTGTTTCTTTTTAAAAAGAGAATGTCTATGTCCCTGAGAACATTACTACTTACAACTCGTGAAGCCGGCCAGAAATTTGTTCCTTCAATGGCTACCACTGTGTATGCATTATGGTTTATGTATTTGAGGAATCTCTCCAAACAATACAAACAGCATATGCAGCACTTGGAGAGGAACCGAGAACAACTGGAAGACTCGTACATTTTCAGCCTGAAAAAAAAATAATAATAAAATGTGAAAATTTACAGATGAAAACAAAGCTCAATACCAAAATACTGTACTTATAATATAAATAAGGAGAGGTCTATCATACTGACAATATACACACACTAAACTCCATTTACAACAGTACTTTTGAGGGATAAGTGACTCTTTCTTGGGTGAAGTGTGGTAAGCACATAGAGTCCCATTGCTACTTTTTATGGTTTTCGAGACCACAGTCTGCAACTATTGGTTTAAAATAGCTTCCCAATTGTCCTTGTGATACTATGTCAACAATGTAATTTTTGAGCTCCTGCTGGTAATCAAGCCTGTGGCTGCTTACAACACACCTGAGAGCAATAACCATTCAGCTATTTTGGAGCTCACTATATACAGAGTTATTTAAATATGACTTCTGAATCGGTACCATTTCCAGTCAAAATCCATAGTCATCCAGTTGCACACAATTTAGGGATGGGACCGATTAATTGGTACTCTATTGATATCGGCCGATATAGTCATATCGGTTTATCGGTAAAATTACCCATTATTTTACCGATTTGATATATCTCTAAATACCTTATAATTTAGTGCAAAATTCTACCATTTTGTGATAATTTTAATGGATAATCTCCATGCCCTACGTTTTAAAAAAGTAAGTGCCAAAATATTCAACTTCTTTTGCACTGCCGTCACCTGGAAACAAACATTTATTACGGAGGTCACTGATCCATTCAGGATCTTCAAGGACCATTTGGAATATTATCTTGCATCGGTAGAATATCGGTTATCGGTATCGGTAAAGTTTATATCAGAACTTTATCGGTATTGGACAAAATTTCATATCGGACCATCCCTAATACATTTATTAAGAAGATGAAATTTACATAATATAATGAAATTATTGTCATTTTATGCTGAATCGGAACTCAATGTTCTTCTTGGGAGGGGAGTATAATGTTGGCAATTCCATGAAAATAACAGCATACATGAACTTTGCACTAAATTTCATAATAAAAATAACATGTTACAGTCTTGATATTCAAGACAAGTAGAAATTAGGGCTGTGTTGATACTACTTTGAAGCGATGCCGATACACTTAATGATTCCCAGTGATATCAATACCGATGATTCAAAATACTAATAATTACACATTTTCCAAAATATTGATTGTGTAAGTATTTCATTCAAAGTACATGCATCAACTTGCTTCAAAATATTCGAGAATTACATCAAAATATAAAAAGAACTGGCATTTTATCCCCACAATGCTGGTGCAAAATGAATGAAAACTTCAAATTTAGTATAATTTCCAGGGATAATAAGACTGCATGAAAATGTCACATAGTACTGTTACAGAGCCTGCAAAAGACAAAAATGTTGGCAAGTACCAGTAAGCAAGCAAGTAATTCCAATCAATTAGGGATGTGCCGAAGCCGATTACAGATGTATGAAAATCGGCAGAAATTGACATATCGGCATCGGTATGGGAATCGGCAAAAATCCGATATTTAAACTGGTACAGATTATACTAGAGTTTTACCTTCTAATAAGTTTTATATTCTAGTTTTCTAAGATTTATTGAAAATTTGATTACGATTCGTCATTATTGTAGATTTTTTGTAATAAAATTATTGCAAACTCTCATTCAGAGGATCAACTCAAAAATGAGTATTCAAACCTGAAGCAAGTGCTGAGAAAATACTTGAGCATACCTGCTGCATCAGTATTCAGTGTTGCTGAACAGATTTGCGATAAGAGAAGAAGTAGTTTATTTCCTAAGTGCTTCCAAATCTCGTATTTCTGAAGTTGAATCTGGCAAAACAGGAATTCATTTTGCATTTGAAAGAACTGCTTGTGTACTAATGTTAAATCTCTAGGTTCACAAAACCTTTTGTAGATGCAAATGTACATTCGCATCTCTTGAGAATAACAGTTGGGCTGAAAAGTTCGTAGGCTAACAGTAAAAAATATTTTTTTGACAAAATTCAATTTTATTATTCAATATAGTTGCCTTTGAGGGCGATACAACGATTATAGTGGTCATACAATTTTTCGATGCCATTTTTATAGTACGATTTCTCTTTAGCCTCAAAATAGGCCTCAGTTTCGGCGATTACCTCTTCATCAGTGCTAAATTTCTTTCCAGCGAGCATTCTTTTAAGGTCTGCAAACAGGAAAAAGTCACTGGGGGCCAGATCTGGAGAATATGGTGGATGGGGAAGCAATTCGTAGTCTAATTCATATAATTTTGCCATCGTTTTCATTGATTTGTGACACGGTGCATTGTCTTGATGAAACAGCACTTTTTTCTTCTTCAAATGGGGCCGTTTTTTCGTGATTTCATCCTTTAAACGCTCCAACAACGCTATGTAATAATCTCAGCTATCTCGATCAACTTCACTTTACGATCATTTAAAATAATTTTGTGGAATTTTTTGATGTTTTCGTCGGTAACAGCCTCTTTGGGGCATCCCTGCGTGCATCGTCTTCGATGCTCATTTCGTCTCGTTTAAATTTAGCAAACCACTTCTCAACGGTTGATTTTGCTGGTGCAGAGTCCGAATAATGTTTATCAAGCCAAGCCTTGGCTTCAACAGTATTTTTTCTCGCCAAAAAGCAATGCTTTATTAACACACGAAATTCTTTTTTATCCATTTTTTCACAATAACAAAAGCTGCTTCACTCACAATGCTATATCTCACGAACTAATTATCCGGCAGCTGTGAAATTTATACACGTATCTTTTGAAGGTTAGTACTAAGTAAAAATCACATGGATTTAATTCTAGTAACGCCATCTATGAGTCAGCCTACGAACTTTTCAGCCCAACTGTTATATATGTATATACATATGATATGCAATAGAAATGTACATACCAAATTTATTTTTGTCATGCAGAAAATAACATCCCATTTCTGTTTAATAATCTTATGTATCGGAATCAGTTCAATATCGGCATCAGTATCGGTTCCAAAAATAATCGGTGAGTACATCAGCATCGGTAAATTTTCAGCTTCGTCACATCCCTACAATCAATGCTTTCCAATACTGAAACCACTGGTATCTACCAATACACTGTCATTGATTGGTAATGTAATCAAAACAAAACCACCAAACTCACATAACCTTCTTCATGTACTTACTTTTTCTGGAAGTATGTGAGAACAAGTCTAGGAACTTTGAACACGGTGATAAGTAAGGACCCAGCTGCTACAGAGCCTAGATGGAAGAAAAAGAGGTTCTGGATTGCCCACAGAACTGGAAACCCTATTTCTTCTCTGGAAATAGATGAAACCCTATAATTAATAATAAATTTATAGAGTCGCTGAAAAGTTTCACATAATAAATAATACTTGGTACATAAAGAAGTAACAAGGAGGGTCAATGCGGTTGTTACAGGTATTTGAACAAGACTAGTTTAGCTGTGTATAAGAACATAAGAAAAAAATGAGTAGTCAAATTGGACATGCTATGCACCACAGGTGGCAGAAGGAGAGGGGAGAGATGTGCAATTAGTAAGACCATGGATATCACGAGAACAGAAAACGAGATACAGAATGAGATCTGTTAGTCAGATATTAGATGCAAGTGGTTATATGCACTGTACTCAATGAAACAACCTGTGGTTGTTAAGTTGTTGGCAGATTTCTTCTGTATTTTGGAGAAAATGCCAACAAGAGAAGAAATTGCAGTTTTCAAACAGATTAAAAAGTGCTTGTTTGAAGAAAAGGTTGTTGTTGAAGATTTTAACACACTTATGATAGACGAAGAAAACACTGGTGTTGAGAAATTGACACTGATTTCAGTATGAACCAAGTATGAATAGGGCCACCTCCAGAACAAAGTCAATCATTAGTTGATAGTCATTACAGCAGCAGTTCTTCTTGTGCTCCATCACCACCCAAAAAGGAGATTGGAATTCCCTCAAGAATAATTGGGTGCTAAATTTGTTAAATACTCACTCTGTAAACATTACTGAAGCAATGTGTGTGTGTCTAAAATATTCAGCCAATGGCCTGATCTATAAGTAGACAGATTTCTTTCTTGCCACTATCCATACAGTCTATGCTTCAATCACAGCTCCTAAGCTTATTGTCCACAGCAGCTATACATTTTGTGGTATGTATATTTTGACATCATTTATCCAACACACTACACAGAATTCGGATTTGAGCAACCACACTTGGTCCCCCTTCCTTGTATGTAATAAATATATAAATCTGAATCAACAGTTCTGCTTTTCTTTCCCTCCACATCAATTGTGATAAAGGTAAGTCTCATAACTTTTGGAAACTAGTTTTGATCGGAAAGAGGACTCTGGCATCAGGATTACTGTGGAAGAATGATGCTGAGTGCATCTGATTACAACGAGGTGAGGCTCGTATTGGTTCATTTCTGCCTAGTGCCTGGCTTCTCAGTTAGGGTGCAAGAGGCAGCTCTGGAGCTTAGTTGACTACAGTCGGAATAACGAACCTTATGACGCTCTGTAAACAAAAAGTATCACTACGCGTCTGCTGTTCGTGAATGGTGAGGCCATCATATGCTGTTCACTTGCACTTCATCCAACTTTTAATTTTACGTAACGGAAAAACTTATTAATATTTTAACTGATAGATTTACACATTGAAGAAAAAGACATTTTTGAGAAGTGATTAAATATTTGTTCTTGTTGAAAAATGAACATACTTGTCTACGCCTTCAAGTTCCATTTATCTGACACTGGGTTAACAAATCACCCTCCACCCCCCCTCCCCTCTCTCAGTGTGACAGCACCAAAGTAAAACTTACAAGAGAGTGAGAGAATTGTTTCAGTAAATTCAAGCCTTTTGGTTTTCTTGCTGCCCCTTCCACCAAATTATTGCCCAATTGTTGACAAACAGAGTATTGTCTTCTCCTTTGTGGGACAAATATACTGCCAGTTTTAGCAGAAGCTAAACAAAGATAAGCCGAGGAATAAAAAGAGAGTGTTTATCTTTCTTTCTGTTTCCCATGCACTGGTAAACAAGAAGACGATAATAAGCACATTATTTACCTACGTCTCATGCAATGTATTTTCTTACCTTGATTCCGCAGTTCCCCTTTGAACTGGAGGCATTTTCGGTGCGAGACAACAATATCATCCCTGTCAATGAGTGTCGTCTGTCAAATTTGCTGCCCAAAAACGAACTCAATGTGTCACAAGAGGTGATTTTATGTCAACCTCTAATATTGAGGAGATCGTCATCATCACTACTGACATCTGCCAATATCTTCCCCACAGTGAACAGTTCTTTGAAAAAATACAAATGCACCTTGTGCAGTATTGTGCTTATCTCAAAATCGGTGTACTTGTTTATAAGAACAACAACGTGTTTCTTCGCGGGACTCACAATTTGACCGGTCTTTTTCCTTTCTTTCACCACACCAAAAATACAAGATGCACAAACACAAATACCCTCGAACACCAACTTCACTGGTTTCTCAGGATACCACTGACAGTACATCAAAAAAACTTTAAGAACAATCTACTTCTCGACACTTTTCAAACGGCTGTATTTCTGAAAGAAAGAAATTCCAAGAACGTGGATACGTTCAAAATTGGCAATACCCTGATATAATTTACACATTTCTCTTGCATTAGCGTGCTCTTATAGAAAGAACTGCATGCTGCAGAAGAAATCCGCTACTAGATTGTTGCCAACCTCAATAGTTCTAAGTCAAGTACATAAAATGGAAGTGGTTTCACGAATGTCAGCATATGTTAGTGTTATTTCACATTATCAGTGAGGATGCTGTTGGAAGGGACACAGAGAGGCCGATCTATAATCCATAGCCAATCTCAAGAGCAGAGGTGTTCACCATCCGGAGGGTGACATCATGAGAGCATCCTCACACTAAAGAATACTTGTGAGAGTGAAGGAGGGTGAGTCGTGGCGGTGAGTCTTCTTTCCCCACTTTTTTGCCAGTGACAATGCTTCATTGAGTTACCGTTTTAGTTTCCCTCAGTGTTTTTGCTGCATAACCCAGCATTTTTGCACAGGGTGAAAAGGACATACAAGTGTGTTTTGCATGATGTAACTCTAGAGACGTTAAAGTACACTCAGGAGGATATTGGAATGTGTAGCACTGAGGTGTAGATCGATCACGCTGTGACATGCACATATGTCATTAGGTACCGAGATGATGAAGACGATTCAAGGATAGGTGATATTTTAATTCCAAATTAGTTATTTTCATTCTTTTTCTCTAATTATTAATTTAGTCAGTCAAATATGTATTAGCTTACTATCATTAGCTTACTTTCCTTATCTCTAATAGTAATAAGAAATCAAGTCCTGCAAATCAGGAACACACACACCTCCCATTTCGGATTGTTTGCACTTTTTTCGTAATTATTATGCAAAAAATCCCACCTCCAGAATGTTATCAATAGGGCTCGGAAGTTGAAGACCTATAAATTGCCAAAAAAAAAAAAAAGACCTACAAAAAGACCTAAAAATGGAAAAAAAGGACGTATAAATGTCATCCAAATTAATTAATAACTTCAGTTCTAATTACATATTTAATGAATATGAGCGGCACCTCCTTATCTGACTTGAAATCTTTTCAGGTGCGTGCTGTCTGGTCGTATACACCATGCTGAAAGCTTCAAAACAAGACAAAGTTGCCACTTACAGCGCGACCTTCCAGACAAGTTCCGGTTAAAGGACGTTGTACCATACCTGCTTCAGTCATTCAAAAATGTTTTTCTCTCGTTTCAGGGATGGTTGATTTTTTTTTCTTTTTCTTTATTACAGAAAGGATGTTTAAGAGGTGATGAACTGATGAAGATTCGAATTGAGAATGGTCAGTAAAAACCTAGTCGAAAGAAGGTGAAGTTGCAAAAAAAAAAGTCGTTAAGACCTAAAAAATAGGCTAAAAAAAGGACGAATAAGCCAAAAAATGCCGAAAAAGGCAAAAAGGACAAATAAAACCCACCTTTTTCTGGCCTACAATGACCAAAAATGAACATATATTATGTTGGGCCTCGTCTTTGGACACTAGGAAAAAAAAAGGAGTTTTCCTCAACTTCCGAGTCCTAGTTATCAATAACTAGTCATGCATATTTCGTTTTTGACGAAACCACGAAATGTGAAAAAACACATTCTAATGTTAATTTTTCATGTTTTTGAAACCTGTGAGGTGCATTTTCCTACCCTGTTTTGTCACGAAATGATGCAAAATGCGAAATATATGAACGAAACATTCGCTGCAAATTTCACATGACATAAGAAACCAAAAGTCAACCTCCTACGGTAACAAGTGTCTGCTGTCTGCAAAAACTGCACGTTCTTTTGGATGATTGACTCGGAGTTGCCAGTCGACGAAATATTTTGTAGAAGGGAGATAATAAACCTCACAAGAAAAATATGACAGCTATTCATCCCAGCACACTTAAAAAGTTAAAACAATATGCTGGCCACAATATACCATCCATATACACCACATTTAAATGTCTAGGAGGGGGGGGGGCTCATTCGAATCCCATAGTAGCATTGTGTTTACTTATGTTTTTGTTTTTTTCTATTCATTCACATTGTCGGGTCAACAGTCAACACCCATCCTCATCAACTTATAAGCTGAAATGCAAATGAACTTAAATAAAATGTTGATCTCTGGAATAGGATAAACAGATACTCTCATACTCTGAGTATTGTGTGAAACTTGCAAATTGTTCACATAATTTCCCCCTGAGACAGTGACGACGCCAAAAGGGGGTTCACGCGCAAAACTCAATCCTCAGTAGGTCAGTTCATTTTGCTATCCTCACCTCCCTAACGCAAAAACCTTGTTATAAATAATTTTATATCTGAGAGTTTACCACAAAATATTCTTGCCCTCCTCTTAGCAATAATTATTTATAATGTATTTTTATTGCTAAATGTGAGTAAGCTAAACATTCCAGAAATAAATATATGTTGACTACTGCCAACACTGCAGATGCTGTCAAAATCCTTGGTACCCTGGCTTGTCAGACCTCTGTGCTTTGATCAGGGAAACGCAGGATGGGGCGAGCGTGGGCAGATCCAAACATATGGTTGGGGCTGATCTGAGCCAATGGGGTTGCCTACCGAAATTCTAGGGTACTCAAGAGAAGCGGTGGTGTTTGCTCGCGGAAATTGGCAGAAACGCGGATCCGATGGGTGCGGACATAGCCGAAGGAACAATCGGGATCATTCAGGACTGCATCCAGGGCAGATGGTGCAGGCAACACAAGGCAGGCAGTAGCGTGTTCGTGCGGAAATCGGAATGTCTTGCAGTGGAAGTGCCTTCGGAGTGATAATTGTTGAATTTTCATGTTCAGGGAAGGCGAAAAAAAATATTTACTTTTTCTTACTGTGTTGTGGGTACACAGAATGCACGCTGCTGTGAAAAAAAAAGGGTAGATAGATCCTGCTCAGGATAGGGACAGATGGAAGGCCTGTGTTGCTGCAGCCATAAACCTTTGGGTTTAAGAAGGCTAGAGAGTAAGTTACTTTTAACTTCCAACAGGTCATCAGTGAAACACTGCTTATTCCACGTCGGTTGACAAATGGAATGTCTTTGCACCTTGTAGGCTATGTGATTATTTTATTTTTATAAGTTGGCAAAACTGTTAGGGTACACGTGATTTTGTTTACAGAAGGTCTTAAGTTGTATGATTTTCACTGTACACTAAAAGGATATATGATTAGGGTGTCATCATAAAAAACTGACAAATTTTCACAGATAGAGGACATCGCAGTGAACATTTTTTCTTGGTAATATTTGTTTGTTGAAGTGCCATTTCCATCCTACAAGCCTTCAAAAGATAACGTATTTAATCCAGTATATATACAACCGCACAGAACTGATTCAGGATACCCACTGATATTTATTTTTCTGTTGTATGACACACTAACAGGGCAAAGTTGCTGGACTTCCCCTTCTCCCTCAAATTATATTTTTATCACATACATGCATCTGTTGCTTATTGTAGTTTTGCATTAAATAATAAATTTAAGAAAGTATTCCCACTCCAGAATGCATCCCTCATCCAACTGGTTTCTGGATTGTTGCACAGGACTATCACTAGCACACAAATTAATTTCTCGTTTACTAAAAGAAAAATAAAGATCACTGGCAACCATGAATCTGTGCTCCATGGTTGCAAAATATGCCATGTTTGAGCAGTTGCAGTGAGACCCCAACCAACGAAGTGTTAAGAAAAGTCGTTTCTGTTTTGATGTGCTCTACATGTCAGTGTTGTGTGGCAACATCCTGTATGTAATGAAACACAATTCATTCAAAATCAGGTACTTACCGACTAAAATACCACTTTCCTACTGCCCCGGCTATAACCATCTGCTGACAGGAAAGAATGAACTCAGCTGTCCAAACCAAGCCAATAAGATACACCCACCAGAAATATCTTACCCAGGCAGGGTCTACGAACTCTATCAGTGTGAATGCTGGAAGGAGGAGAAAAAGAACAATTTAGATGGCATTAATGACATCGATGGAAGAACTTTTACATAACAACAGGGCCATTCCATGTAAAATCAACCAATTGGTTGCATGGCCATTTTAGAAAAAAAAATATTTTTAGTACATAGGTTTGTACATATTTCAAGATATAAGAACCATTCTTTACAAAATTTCACCTGGGAGAAACAAGGATATATCTATGTCAACAGTGTTTCAAAGGCAACAGATCTCATTGACAGACAATTCCACACAGGAAACACACGACAGCAAAAAAATCAGGTGAAGCCAGGGTTGGCTCAATACCTCAGTTCAGCAATGGCATGGTATTTCAGAGACCTGGGGTCGAGCCTGCAATTTTTCACTGACATTTCTGCATAGTATGTCTCCTGTGTGTGCCAAATCTTAATACTGGGAGAAACCATGCACTGTCAATGTCAACAATGTTTCAAAGGTAACAGCACTGACTAGAGACAATTCCACACAGAAATTTCTACATAACAGCATTGTAGAATTTGGCACTAAATTACAAGGTTAATAGAAATTTTGAATCGACAAACTATTGGGACAGGACAGTTGACAAAATCAGTACAAACTGAATAAATAAAAGTCCCCCTTGAGGCCATCAAGGAACTATTCTAAGATAAAATAACCTTATGATGAAAATGTTCTCTCAGGCTATTGACCCGGTGAGTTGTGGAAAGGGTTCCAAGTCTTCCGCCCTAAACATGAGCACGATGTTAGCTCTCGAAAACTTGGAATCCTTTCCACAACTCATCTGGTTTATAGCCTGAGAGAATCTCTTCATCATTCGTCACCAGGAAAGCTGCAAAACTTACTTCAAATTAACCTTAGTCTGTAACACTGTGAAAGTTACCAACCAGTATGGTGCGTGACTGCCATGCAGGAGACCCGGGTTCGATTCCCTGGGTAGCTGGTTTCGGGCAAGAATTTTTCCAGAAATGGCTGACACTGTGTGGCACCACACCAAAATGAGATTCCCTGACTTTTCCAGCTATTTCGAAAAAAAAATCAGATTATTCTGTAATGTTATTTTATAAACTTCACTACTTTTTCAGTCATAGCGTGACTTTCCCAAGTTTTCTCAGGTTTTCCAATTAACTGGGTTGATTGATTGATTGAGTTGGTGTTTTTTAAGTCCACTTTATGCACAGTAAGGCTAATTGGGACTGGACCTACAGTCCAAAGTGGGATCCAAACAACTATGTGCCTCCACCAGGTATTAAACTCAGGACCCCTTGATTGCAAGATGACTACGCTACCACTACACCAACAGGGAGGCCCTGCCAATTAAGTGGGAAACCTAATTGTCAACAACAAGTCTGAAATTCCTTCTTCTAACATGCAAGCAAAGCTAACTACAACCTTCTTCACATTTTTACACGTTAACATCAATAGTTATGCAAACATTTAAGGAAGTTCTACCTATTGATGCATGCATAAACCTACACCTACATTTCTGTGAACAATTACACTTAGAAAGCGACATATACTCACTCTTTACTTCGGCAACAGAGACGTTCATTGGGAAGTCAACTAGCGCCTCCCTTATGGCACCAGATCTTGGGCCTGAGACCTCAAGAGGACTTGCTTCAAAGGACGGATATAAAGTCCTTGCTGCAGGGTGAGCTGAAAAATTAGAACAACTCTTTTACACACTAATATTGACGTTTTCATCAATCAATAATATGGTCTACACAAACATCTTATCAAGTATTCGGCATCTACAGAATCATGAAAGTGTTCGTTATTGGTGGTGACGGTGATGAAAACTATTGCTTCAAATTTAATTACTGAAACAGATCATTACTGATTCTTGGTTCTAGTAAAAAGTAAAGTAAAGTAAAGTGCTCCCCTGTGCATAGCACCATGCCATGAAGGCGTATAGGGGGTGTGGGGGTAACGCCCTACACTTTCTTGATCCAGTCGTGAGTGGGGGTGATGTGATCAGCATCATGCCCCTGACTGCCTTTACCCCCCAGGGTTTCCCCCAGGTACCCATGTTATTCGACGCTGGGTGGGCGCCGGGGCCGCTTCCATCGTTAGAAAAGTTCCCGGATCTGAAAAGGCTGGGGATCGAACCCGGGACCTTCAGCATGGTAGTCAGACGCGTTACCGACTGAGCCACCGTGGCCACTGTTCTAGCACTTCCTGATATTCTCACAGAGGTCAAATATCCATGGAATAATGCTCTCACTTGATTTGTTGTTTTAAGTCCACTCTATGCACAGAAAGGTTCATTGGAATGACCTACATTATAAAGTGGGATCCGAAGCAATGTGTCATGTAATAATGCAAAATTGGAAATTTTCGTTAGTCATGATAAGAAGCATGCATATTTTGTTTCTGACAGAAACACAAAATGTGAAATAAAACACTGTAATGTTCATTTTTAATGAATTTGAAAGGTGTTAAGTACATTTTCCTACTATGTTTGGTCATGAAATGACATGAAATGAACTGCAAAATTCAAAAAGAAACTCCTAAACGCAAAATTTAGAGTTTATTTACAGAAGTGACACTTTCTGTATAGTTTGATTTATCCTGTAAGTTATGCAAATCACAGATAATTCATTAATTCTGCTGGGAATATTTTAGAAGCTAAAATGGACTCCTTTATACAGGAATAAACTTAATACTCTGACAACTACAAAAATGTGCAATTACAAGGGAAGCGTTTATTTTGTGTAAAAAGTATACTTCTTAAATCAAATTTAGGGTTTTATTCACCATTTTAAGACCGAAATGCCATTCTATATACTGCTTTTGATCCTGAAATGTGCCCAGTTCTTGTACTGAAATGTTGATCATTTATTCACCCAGAGGCGAGGCATGCATGTAACTGCAGGTAACAGCAAAATATGAAGAATTAAAATGTTATTATGAATAAAATAACAAAATTTTTAAATACATTAACCTAGTGCGTTGCAGTCGAGTGGATATTGCAGAGGACATTTTTGTCTGCAGCCGACAGAAGCGAAGAAGGAGGCAGTTTCCACTACCCTGAAGAGGTAACAATGCAATGCCAATGCAAGGGAAGACTTTGAGACAGTGTGCTACGGGGCTATTCATATGCCTGTTCAGGAGCCCAGTTACCGGTCAGGCCTGCCGGTATATGCCAGTGTTGGCCCATCGGATAGGCAGAAAGGAGCTAAATACTGCCTAAAATGGGGATACTATTTCTCTGAAGCAACTAGAGCTACACTGCAAAGCCAAGGCTGGCTTGAACTGCAAGTGAGACCGGTTAGGTAATAGATGAAAATATAGTTCCTTGGTGGAATTCGTGATTTGGACAAACCTTGCTCCAAAATACCAAGTTGGCAACAGTAGTTCGTACAGCTGAGTTCTCTTCAACAATTTGACTGGCTGGAGGAGCGGAATTCTGTCATCTGCTCACCGCACAAACGTCAAACTGGCTGGAGAAATGTGTTGCTCTTTTTCTTTCCTTATCCACCTCATTTGCAAAGAAACAAGTGATGTATTGACAAGGCTCGAACAACTATTCATTGGGTTTCGTAGTAACTGTCTCATGAGTGGTAGTTCTTGCTAGGAGTGTTTGTGGCTAAATTACTGAGTGGATTGCAAAAAAAGAACGAAATGAACAAAAATCTAGGTCGAAGGCATGTTTTTTGGGGGGGAAGGGTGTAGATGATAACATCTTGCAGAATTATTGTTGTACTGATGGCCGGTAACACCTTTGAAAAAGTAACGCCACACCACTGTATTCACCATAAATATGTGGCTCCAGTCATGATCCATGACATGTTACACACAATTCATCAAGCAGTTCTGTTAACAAACGGATGAACCCTAGTTACAATATAACAATTCTCTTGTGCAAAACTGCTGGCCTTTTCAACCATAAAACAAATGTTCAGTACTAAAAGATATGTACTTACTTGCAGTTGCAAGGCAAACCATGATAGCTATCCAGAATATGAAAAACACAAATAGAGCAACAAACGTGGCAATGGGTTGGAGGAATAGGCATGGTAATGTGGACAGGCAGGAACCTGCTTCTCGGAAGAGATTCACCAGAATCTTAATCCTCTTTCGCATCACAAGCACCAGCAGCAATAAAATTACCTAGAAGAAAAATATTATTATTAAAAAATAAATTACTTGCACCCGTAATTTTATAAGCACTGGCAAAAAAAATGGGACACTTACATTCTGAAATACTCATTTACCTGCAAAACATTGTGTGTGTTGTCTAAGTCTACAGTGAAATGTGGATTTTAATAGCACATTTTCATGGCAACTTCTACCATTGCCATCAAGTTAGACAGCACACATAACATGTTACAGGGAGTATTTCAGAATCTAGGTAGTCCATCTTTTGCCAGTAGCTGTACATATGGACCAGGCATTGAATATTTCACCAAAAATTTCTAAAATTCTTTCAACAGACAATTCGTTATTAATAGTGCATTTCTTACAGTTACTAAATCAGCAGGTAAAGAAACCTCATTAAAATGTAATTTTCAATATCTTGGAATTATGGAGAAAGAGACAGGCCTTTTCCCTACAAATCTCCAAAAGATTAGTTTTAAAAATTAAATTCCTTTAAACAATTCCCTGCCAGTTAAACTCACAAATAACATTACAGGGTAAAATTGTAGCCACAGCATTACACAGTGCCATGAAGACACCTAGGAGATATAGATTCTTGTATGTATCGCTGGGATGTGGAGGTGAGACACCACAAATTAACAATATCTGCAACTTGTTGCAGTGATGTGGTCAGCAGCATGCTCATGATTCATTATCTATCATAACATAGACAATGCCTCCATTTTGCTTGGTAACACACATTCAGGCATGTCCTTCATATTCATTCTGTTGATACATATCATTAATGTAATTAGACTTTTCATTAGTTAGTTCAAAGTTGTGAGTGAATATGCTGGACAAAATTTATAGATTTTTATAAAGAACTTGAAATTCATAATTGTTTTTGTTTCCTTACTTAGAATGCCTCAGAAATAGGAAAAAAGAACTTCCTCTTCTATTAGTGTAAAAACCTTCATGGCATTTGAAAGTTTATTTCAGTTGGAGAATATGGTCTGATACAGTATTTAAGGCCGTACTAAAGGCAATTTTGTGGTAATTTTTCGATAACAGATGGCAGCACCTTTTGCCATGGCAACCGAGGGCCATGTTGCCAGATCTACGCATTTTAATCCAAGTAGCTACATACAGGTTGGTCAATAAACGATAATGAAGCAACATTTACTGTCAACAAATGACGTAACGTTTGCGTTGTTATTTCTTAAGTTAAGAGAACTGAAACGAGGGATATTGGAAGAAAACAATGTGCTAAATATTTGATTGCAGTCGTCTAAATACATCCTAAACAGAAGAGTTATTTATTTTACCGTTGTAAAATGACATTGAAATATTAAATATATGTATGTATCATAATAACATTTGGAATTGATGAAGTTGCAGTACTTTGCAACATACATTAAATTTGCAATTGATGCGTCATAGCAAATATTTCAGATTTTCCTGACAGTGTTGCCTGATTTGTTCGAAAGCAAATGTAATGCACATATTAAATTATTCGTTCTCACGAAATTTTGCAACAAGAAATTATGGAAAAGACGGAACAAAATGCAATGGATTACATAAAAAAATAATAGTGAAATGACTCTAATGATTATACATCTGAAGATGGCAATATTTGTGGCACATAGAAACGAAGAACGTAACTGTACCAAAAAAGAACCTGCTCAAATATTACGTTAGTCAATTGTAGTCAATGCATGAATCCATGTACGAAGTCATTTTGTACTGCATTATTGCTTGAAAACAGAACAAAACAGATTGTGAGGTTTCATCCGTGTAAATACGTAGGTTGTACCTTATAGTGGGTTCCAAAAGTACGTACTCACACAACTTCTCAGATATACTTATCAGGCAGGCATGTATATTTACTGCGGCAAATTGCTGACTTAGAGTAGCGTTGTCTTTACAGTTTCCAAGTTACAGAAAGCATTGGTGTTGTTTAGTAACGTTATGACGATTTGACATTGGCAAGTGTTGTATAAAAGAGCAATGGTTTTACACAAAGGGTGGGAAAATATCTTCTATATGTGTTTGATTGATTGATTGATTGATTTGTGTTATTTTACTTCGCGTTTTGTGCCTCTTGGCTAATTTGTGAAGATGGGGATGAGGGATGAAATGATGAAATTGATGAATGGACATTTACAAACAACCATGCCCGAGCGGGATTCGAAACCGGGACCCCCAGCGTCGCATCGCGATGTGCTAACCACTTGGCTACGGGTTCCAGCATCTTCTATATGTGAACAAACAACTAATAAAATAAGATTTCACAGCTTCCCCAGTTCGGATATCAATTTTGGTGGGAATTTAAAGTAAATCTACTACACAATGAATATTGGATCATAAAGCCATCGTTTCGACAAGGAAATTTGACGTTCTGCCCTAATTGGGTCCTTTAAAAAATATACTCGTATGGAATTACATTTTAATAACTACGTTTAGAATGCAGTAACAAAACGTAATTATCAAAATACATGTGAGATTATGAAGTTGCATAAATCATAAATAGGTGTAAAATTATTTAAATATGGCCCAAAAATTAATAATTAATTTCAACTCTTTCTAAGATGCATGAATTCAAGAATAAATCAGAATGTTTTACAGAACGTAAGAAATATTTATCAATCAAAATACAATATATGAGATACAGTAAAACATGAAGAAATCCTTCTTATATGAACTCTAACAAAGGAACATCGTAACATGTAATACACACACACATACACACAGATTCTCAGCAGGTACCGTCAAGCAAACAAGAATAATGAATACATGGGCAAGCAAATCGGAGCCTTATAAGTATATAGGCCTACATGATAGATATGAATAAATGCACTAAACAATTATTATATTTGTATGTCATAAACAAAACAAGCTAAATATACTCAGATCGTTAGAAAAAATAAACGTGAATATATTTAACCTAAAAAAATAAAGCCTAACATGATAGTCTTGTCCATTACAATTTTAACTAACTAAAAATCCACATACTCCGTACATACATAACTTTTTACAGCACAGCACTACCAAAATTATATATTTAATTTATGATGCTCAAAGTTTTTGTAATTGAAAAACCTATTTTACATTTTTCTCTTATCTTCTATAGCCTTTAACACATGATCAGGTTCTCTAAGGGGCATACCCCTTGCTGTTCGTGAATCCACCAGTTCAGGTAGCACTGACTCGTAATAGAAATTGTAGAGTTTGGGATAAATATTTTCCCAAAATGGCTTATTCCGAAGAATTCTTATTGTGTGGGTATCGTTCGGGGACCATACAAACAAATCACACCAGTCTCTGTCTGCTATTTCCAACTGTCCTTGTATTTGATAATAATAGCGGTGTTCTTTTCTAAGGTACAACTTGCCGTTTTCGTTTACTTTAAACCCGATATTGCTACTTCTAGCAACTTCAACAAGTCTTATACTTTCTCGGGCATTGTATGGACATTTTATCTCCAATAAGCCGTCACTGTTCACCAAACCATCTGGACTAGTACATAAAAATGGGTGCATTTTATGTACAAATAATCCACATTGCTGCACATCATAATTTGGGTGGAAACCTGCATATTAATTACGAGCTTCTGGTTCATTATCCCTTTCATAAACTAGTGAAAGGGCACAGCTGCTATTTTCATGGAGATTCGTTATTCTTTTTACCAAACAAGAAGTACGTGTTGTTGGTCTTCGTGAAGCAACGTCTTTGAACAAAGAAGATGGTATTCTTTTACTTCTTTCTTCACGCCATCTCTCGCTATTGGCTTGGCCACGTGTTAGTACTTCAACCTCATCTGCCGTTGATACACTCAATCTTTTTACATATCTTTCAGCTAGATCGTCAAATATTTCTTTTGAAAAATCTGGAACTCTTGGGTTAGTTCTACAATGATTATCGCAGCCAAGCAGGAATTTGTTTACTAAACTTGTTCTGAAACTTGACCAAATTGTGTTCTACGGCATCTTCTTTTCTCGCTGCGTTGTTCCCGCCTAGTAATAAATGAAGTTACAGAAGAAGGAGGACTGACACCTGAGAGTTCTCTGTGTACAGTATCATGCCACCCTTGGCCTCGAGTTTGGTATGCCAATGCAGCTACACAACCTCTACGTTGCATACTTCCAGCTCTAGAAAAATGCACCCTTTTACCTCCTACAGCTTTCGCAAACTGACTCATGTAGCTTTCGGCCGGATTGTTGGTAGCATTCCACAATAATATATTTGCAATGGATATTATCATCCTGTCAATTTTTGCTCAACTGCTCCTAAAAAAACCACTCTCTTTCATTTGAATGTAACAGCCACCATCAAGATCAAATTCCTTTCTCTTGCAAAATTCGCCACACTTTTGATGACGGCCAAACACATGACAAATGACATTCCTCAATTGTTTTATGAAATTCTGAAGTCTAGTCTCTGTAATTTCTTTCATGTTCTTTATTGCACTGGATTTAATCACTGCCAGAACTCCAACAGCAAGTCGTAATAATCGTTCTTTTCAAAGATTTCCTCGAATTGACACCTAAAGGGCCTGGAAAACGTTTGCTAGCAGAAGAAATTTTGTCCAGAGCACTACTAAATCTTCTGACAGCATGATTGGCACATTCAATTTTTAGTATACGCGAACCATATGATACACATTCACGCACTTTGGCCATCGTGCTTGCATCACTGTCACCAATCAGTCTTGTGCATCGCAAGCGGCGCACTTCTTCAATATAATTTAGGCCATCCGCAATGATGCCTCCTTCCATGGCAGTAGATGGCCCTTGCCAGTTTTTAAAACATATGTGGATTCTTGGTTTCATTTCTTCTTCATCAATAGCGTGACATATCAGACACACTTTATTTCTCACGCCAACAAACAGCAAGGACTGTGTTTCGCCTCCAATAATTACTGCCTGAAATAGAAAATCAAATTCATAATTAGCAAATCGTCAACAACAAATTTCAACAACTGCCTTTTTACATCAATTTTATGACATAGACAAAATTCTAAAGCACAACCAGTAATTTGGTCAGTGAGATGCAATGCCCTTGGTAATTTTCTAGCAGTTGTGATGTTTGCGTGCGCTTGTGTTTTCGAATGGGTGGATCTGTAAGTTGTTAGGTGAATGTAAACTACTCAACTAGTAACTTATCTTCATTGACATTTATCATACTCCTCGATATTAGTGCCCCTTTATGGCCAATTGCTTTACGTTTCGGTTGAAGTTTTTCTATTCTAGCTCTGGTACGCATTCTTTCTCTTTCTCCCACTCCCCTCTTTTTCTCGCCCTCTTTCTCAGTGTTTAAAACTCGTACGGAATCAGCTGTATTCTGAGAATGAGAATTATTACACTTGACAGTGCAACTTTAGATGTTCTTTGCACTGTAGTCATCACAAATAAAGCTAGTTATTTGTTACATTATATTTTTACGAATATAAGTTGCTGTAACCCTACAGAATAAGTTAAATATTTTCTTCTTCAGAAAAGAAAATTGCATTTTAGGCAGCTTACATCCCATTTTGCAGACGCCACTTTTTTAATGATCTAATAGTGTGTAGAACATTGGCAGATCTTGTGAATCAGATATGAATTCTAGTCAGGAGGGAGGAATGATGTTTTTGTTCCTATTCACTTTCATCAGTGGCAGCGAATGTGAGGGACGGGCCATTCTATTTCATTTTTTCACTACAAAGAACACAAACACCTACTTCTCACCATTAGGGTTATCCACCTGATTTGGATATGTGCTGCACTTGCACAACGAGGATAAATGATCAACTCAAAATCACTAAACGAGCTAGACTAATGTTTGAGTAGTTTGATTTTGAGTTTACTTTATGCACAAAAAGGCTAATCGGTACTGGACCCACAGTTCCAAGTGGAATTCGAACCTCTATGTTCCTCCACCGGGTATCGAACCCGGCACTCCTTGATTATAACGCGATGACGTTAACAATCGATTAACGAAATTGCTATTGAAACTATTAGTTTAGATACTTACTACCGGTAGAGCCGCTGTGGTCTAGTCGATGGGGCGTCTTGACTGTCACGTGGAAGACCCGGGTTCGATTCCGGGGGTGGGTCATCTAAGTCGGAATTTTTCCGGCCTTGTTCCCCGCATAAAGCGACTCTGGGGCTCACCCTAGCTCAAATCAATGGGTACCTGGGGTTTATCCTTGGGGGATGAATGCGTCATGAATGTGGAAGGCCTTACCTCCACACCCCCATTTGCTTTCATGGTACGTTGCAATGCTCAGGGGATAGCTTTACCTTCTCTATTTACCATATCTTCACTTACCACTCCTGACGATGCATTGTACCCATGACCGTAGATTCTTTTGCACCAGCCGCCATCAACAATAGCTGTAATGTTATGGAAGTTTTCTGAATCGATGTCACCTCTGTTTTCTGCTAACTTCTTCTCTTCGGCAATTGCTTCATTTAATGTTTCCTTTGTACACTTCTTTAATATGTCGCCCAGAGATTTCTCATGATGAATAATGTTGGTTGGCTCATATATTTAATATTCATGGACGAGAATTTCTCTTCTTCAAGAGAGTATGAACTTCCAGCTGATAGGGCTCCTAGAACGGTAACCATGTTTATAGCAATTGGATTATCCCCTGAAATGCATGTAATTGTATGCCTATGAGAGCATTCACTTTTGTTACACTCATAGAAGTTTTAACTCATAAAAGTTTTAACATGGAGCCCCCAAAATTGCATTTATACGAATGCTCCTCGAGTAATCGTGCCTGTTCAATTACGTGACCCATGTCACATATGGTAAAATTGTCTCCATAATGAAATCCCTTTTTAAGTCTCTCAAATGTGGTTGTGATTGGCGATAATGAACTTGAAGAACTATCTTCACATGTATCGCTTTTACATGCATTGAGTGGAGGTGTTTCTTGTAGTGCGCGTAGATAAGAGGACAATGTAGTCCCTCTCACAGGCGAATCATTCGGTGTAGAGGGTACACATTCTGACGTCGAAGATGAATTATCACTATCATTCACATCCGAGTCCAAAACTGCGGTGCTCCTCATTGTTGTGCGATAAGGGTGCATTTGGATTGTCTACTGCATACCTGCGAAAGAAAGGCATGATTGACATCACGTATAGGACTTCAGACATACAACACAAGACAAAATGATGCTCACATGATTCTTTAAGAAACATAAGAAAAGCAAATAAATGCCAAAAATTAATTGTGATTTTTACATTATCATAAGTAGCTATAAAAATAAGAGCAGCGTGTAATTGTGACGAAGCTCGACATTATCAAATCAGAGCTATTGGCACATGTTGTCACAAACATCTGATAAGCAAACAATGTCTGTAAAGCCATAGACGACTCTACATTTAATTTATTAGCATATTTGGAGAATATGCTATGGAATATCAAGTTTATATGATTGATTTGCTTTATTTTACTTTGCCTTTTGTGCCACGTTTGGGTAATTTGCAAATATGGGGATGAATGATGACCGAGGCCTGGATTCGAACCCTAAGTGCTCGAACTCGAGTGCTAACCACTCCGCCACGGGGGCCGGCTCAAGTTTATATGTCCGTACCCTCTGCATACTGTGTATGCGTGTATTTGTGTTTTTGCATATTAATTTGGAACATATAAGCTTGATTGAATGATTGATTTGGTGTTTTAAGTACACTTTATGCACAGTAAGGCTAATCAGGACTGGGCCTACAGTTTAAAGTGGGATCCAAACCACTATGTGCCTCCACCGGGTATCGAACCCGGGACCCCTTGATTACAAGGCGACGAAACTACCACTGCGCCATCGGGGAGGCCGGAACATATTAGCAATTTTTATGATTAATTTGGGATATTTAAAATTATTGTTGTAATTTTCTCTCTTCATGAAAAGCCTACAATTTGGAGCATATTCAAAACATTAAATACATGTAGCCTAACTTTTCTATAGTAGAAATATGCTGTGAAATGCTTAGACTTTAGAAGGATATCCTAGATACGTAAATGTTCATAGTTTTGCTATCCTACAGTTTAGCATATATATTAAATAATACAATGAAAAATAAATTATTTAGGTCCACAAAATGAGAAAAATGTAAATTGGAAGGTACGCCATTTAGGGTAATTTCACAACCTCCCTCAAGTATACAATATGTGTTTATGTAACAGTTAGTAGACCTATAACATATCTTTTTTGCATGTTAACAGAGAAATGTATCATCCTCACAGCTATTTATTATTTGTATTGATCTTCAGACCTTGTTTTGTGAATCATTGCAATATGATTCACTCAATTATATCTTATATATCAATAAATCTTTTCAATTTGGAACAAAACAATTATGAATTGTACGAGTTATACAAAACAAATACAACTACGGTACATTTGTAACGTGATCGTGCCTCTTATTCTTGACTAATTACTGGTGTAATATGCATTTTGTTTAACACAAAAAAAAAATTTCTTCACAAACGAAGAAAACATTTGTACATGGGAGAGATATCTTTATTGTAAATTCTATCCTGTCTACTGTTGAATTGCCCTTGCACATAACGCAGAACGCTTAGAATCTGGTTACTGTTATGCACAGTATCAGCCATGTAAGCTATTAACATCAAAGTTTCTTGCTTTCAGTCGAATTTTACAAATTTATTTATGTTAAATATATAAAGTATTACCGTTAGGAGGAAATGGACCACGATTAGTTGAAAGTTATGAGAGGAGGTTCGAGTTAAAAGCGTTACAGGAATACTGTTTTTGTGCTAATTCGAAGCTCGAAGTAAACTGTAATATGTAGGGAGTTGTGGAGAAGTTACTCAATCTGACCAGTGCTAACCTAACTAGCTTATTTTAGCGAAATATATGGTAATGTAATAGTGTATCATAAGCAACCTAACCAATGAATGTTAACTTGTTCAAAGAATTACTATATTACATTGTATGGACAAAACAATAATCGATTTATTATTAGTCACAAATAATGGAACTCCGGTATTGAAGATGGTGCAAGGGCAAAGTGAATTCGTAAAGTAACTGGCTACTAAGAGTTTGCAAGTAGATATCCGTGTACCTCAAATAATCAACAATTGTCCTTGACCTCGCGTTCTGTTTGTACGAAATAAGCGAACAGAAATCGTATGAATTGTGAATTTCAAAACTTCAATCACAAGGAAAACTGTAAACGTTTTTTTCTTGTGTATGTATCTTTTACACCTCGCATGCAGACAATACGTTCATTTTGATTAAAAAAATGTGTAAAGAAACATAATAACAAATAGTATGTATACTGTGTGAAAAATGTCCATCTGTATTATGCATACTGAATTTGTAGCACGCTTGATATATGTAACAGATATAAGCAAGCAATTAAATATAAACAAGACTTACCTTTTAGTTCTTTCTTGCTTTTCACGTTCACGACGTATTCTTTTGACCCATGTTTTTCTAGAGCGAAATGGGTGTCTTTTACTTCCGTACTTGTGTCTCACTTTCCCCATTTTCAGCACACGATTACTCAAACATGACAATCAACGTATTGTAATAACATACGGAATGTAAACTTGGCAACAGCGTTTGATATAAATAGCTTGAGGATGAAACGCCACTTCAAAAATTATTAATATAAGAACTAGTTTATGGACGCACAAACTGAGTTTATATTTACACACAGTGCTCCTAATAGTTGAAACAAGAAACTTGTGAAGACCGTTTCGTAAAAATCATCCTTAATAGACTGGCAACTTTAAAGAAATACACCGGTATTAACAAAACTACCACTTCAGCGCCATCTGTATGCAGCAGTTTGAACATGACCCAGACCTTTTATTTTCTGTTATTTACTTAAATCCCTTCAATCGTAACAAAATTATAAGGTTCACATGTTCTAGTGAATAAAACAATCTTTTATGTCGGAAAATTTATTCCTTACCGAATCTATATTAGTTGTATGGCTATCCTTAGAAATTTGGGTCTATGCTTTAGCATGGCTTTAGAACCCCCTTAATGTAACCCTTAAACAACGGCTTGTTCCATAATGGAAGAAGGAGACTTTTCTCGTAGTACATAGGACATACTGTGACTCAAATAATGCTCGAAGACACATGTTTTGAGTTCTGCACGAGTCTTGAGGTATATAATTAGCAATTAGTAAACTTTATTTTTATTCTTGCTAAATTTGAGGGGGAGGAGGAGGAGGATGTCCTGAAAATTATGTACAATCTCATTTTCTTTTTTCTTTCTTGTCTTTTTTTCATTGATTTTGCTAACATCGTTCTTCTCTCAATTCTGGTATATGGAAACACTTTTACCGAGGAAAAGTGCACTGAAAGGACCTTTTGGCTTTCGTTTTCACACAACAGTGCCAATGGGTTGGAAGGGGAGGGGGAGGTAGGGGTGTTGCCTGCCTGGGGGGGGGGTTCTAATGAATTTAAAATTTTGTGGAAAAAAATATTTTTTTGTTGTTTTTTTAACCAATAAGGGAAAATTTGTTTTTTCTACCGCAGGATTATAGCTCAATGTGTACTGAACAAAAGGTATAATTTGTAACTCTTGCATTCTTAGTTCCAGAGATAAAATTTTATTTAAAAGCACTGAAACAAGTAGATAGTGCATGTGTTCACCAGCAAACATGCTCCTTCAAGGTTTTCACAGACTGTAGCTTGTTTACAAGAGAAGAAATAAAATACGTTACAACAGGCCCGTAGGATAGAAGCAATGAGATCACACCAATTTCTTCCCACTCTAAAGAAAAACAAATGAGAGTGTGAATGAAAACAAACAAATGCAAAAACACACACACTCACTACGGAAGGTCGTTTCACGTCCATGGTAACAAAGTTAGAACCCACCTTACCTTAAGAAAAACCGTGATGCCACGAGTGGCGGTGCTCCACGTGATACCCCTGTCTTGCAGCAATGGGCCTGCAGCGGAGTTTCCATTGGAGGAGACTGCGTTGAAGAACACATTGGTCCAAACGATCATATTCCTCCTGACAAGCTTTCCAAAGACCCTCAATTGTGCGGGGCCGTCTGCTTCCCAAGGCTCGTTTCAACAACGGAAACCCACAAAAATCCATGGAAGAGGCATCGGGGGATTTCACAGGGATGTCTGTAAAGGGGATTGCAAGAATGCCCGTTTCACGTGCCATCCGATCCATGTATGCCTGCGTGGACTTTGCGGTATGACTGGAAGCCTTGTCCTGGTGGATGACAACACGAGATGTGTCGCTGCCATAGAGAGAAGGAATATCATGTCTGTAAAGTGGCTCCAAAATATTCGTCTGGTAATAGGCTGCATTTATTTTAGCCTTTTTTTCCACTCTGCGCAGTGGAAGTTTGCCGTTATGGCAATAACCACCAACAACCATGAACCCATGTGGAAAACTATCAGGATATTCACGTACCCACTCAGATCGACCTCTTGCATCACGTGGACGATAGCAGATGGCCCTTTTTTTTTTACCACATCCCGACAGATACATGATCCAGGGACACCACATACTTTCAGCGGTCCCCTGCCAGATGGCGTTTGTAGAGCTTCCGACTGTTGGTCTTTCTCTCCTGGACATCTGAGGCACGCAACTTATGAACTTGAGCCTTGTGCTACAAGTTGTAAATCTTGGGCTATGATGCGATTTACAGTTGCAGGGAAACATTGCACTGCCTATGCAATCACTCTTTGCATTGCAGGGTTTTCACATCGCACCAAGGATCTCACTTTCCGCACAACATCGGAGGAACGCTTCGGCTTCCGATATGTCCGAAGCCCACTTTGACTGATTCCAGCAACAGGTACAGTGCAAGCTTTATGGCGATTCAACACTACATTGATGGCCTTCTTTGACACATGGAATGCTTTCATGTGGCACTGTTTAATTATCTGGCTATAACTATAACCAACGTCGGAAAGGGCACAGATGTACCCCTCCCAAAAGATGGAATTGTTGGTGCCATATAAACACTCACTCAAACATCAACCATCGTCTTTGCAAGTCAACACACAGTACTTTTGTCCTACTCTGTCTCTGTCTGCTCTGTGCTGTGCCTACGTGCTGCTCCCTGGTGGTCAAAATTGTTGCCATCAACGTGAAACAACCTTCTGTATCTCTCGTACTCACTCATGCTCTCTCTCTCCCTCCCCCATCTACCCAGAGAGACAGGGAAAGAGGGGAAGTGTGCATGTGTTGAAAACATGGAAGCTTTATCCTACAGAGGAGTAAAAAAATAATGCACACAAGCACAATTCAAAAGTACACATTCTAGTACTAACAAAAATAATACAACAAGTACAGTCACGGACACTTCTGGGTTGTAACAATTCATCTGACTTTCAATGGGATCATTAGAAGCCAGAAGTGTCCATGACTGTACATGTGCATTTATTGGTAACAATTTCTTATCAATTAATTTCTACTTTCTACAGGAATACATACATATACTTTTTAAAAAATGACAGTCTTTCCACTACTCACAGTTAGTATTGTAGCTACAACAGAATATGCAAGAAATGCTCTTTCATTCTTAGCCGATTCTTCCAGCAACTGATCGGGAGGTGTATTATCCAATTCTTTCTTTATATCTGCATATGTCCACCACAACACTGCTGTACCAACTACATGCAATAAAGTAAAACTTATTGTAAATTCATAACATATGCAAGAAAATATAATTTGAATCAAACCAGTGCAAGCAGAAACATGCATAAATGCATAATAGGTAGCTTACATGCATTAACAAATACAAAATCCATTATAAAACAAATCATATCTAATTGAGATTCGGTCTTGATGAAATTACACAAGTCTACTTTTGATTAGCATAACAAGTGTAAAATCAAGAAAGTACTATGATCACATATTTACCACTGATGTACTAATACCAAACTTTTGCAGATACGAACAAAGCGCTGACATAAAATGTACAAATTTTAGTAACTTATATTCTACTGTTCCAATATAAAATTGCAAATGATTGTTCACATCTTTAATTTAACCCGGAAGAATGTACGTGGTCAAAATGATCATGCTTCAATACATAAGTTTGTTGGGTTTGTTTCATCATATTTCAAAATTAGTTTTCTTGCATTTTATTGTTTCCTTCTTTCTTTTGTATATTTTTTTTACTTCTAATACAATAAATAAAACTGTTGAGAGTTTTCAAAAATTTAATGCATTTTTTAAAGAAAATGTTTTGTTCTCTATTTTATAAAAATATAATAGGCAAAAAACAGGATTTTACAAAAGTGTAATAGGTAATTGTTCTTGTTCTTGTTCATTTTTTTAATTGTAAGAATACAATGTAATTAAGAAACAAACATAATTTTACATAGGTTTGATGCAAAGGTTCTAGAGAGAACAAAATTATGATACTATATGGTTTTTACAATTGCAGTACATTTTCTATGCTTACTACTCCAGTTTTTTTTTTTTTTTTAAATTTATCTATTTCATTATTTCATCTCTTTAGTCCACATCTACTTCATCGCCATCAAGATTTCCATTTGCACATTTCACACATTAAAAAAAATTGTGTGCACCACAGACGTAGAGTGAACAGTGGATGGATGCATTTTCTTTCTTCTTCTGATTTACATTATTCATAGTCAAAAAGGTGTCGTCTTACTCTTTCAAATTGCCTTCGAAGTTCTTTATCACATAGAACCTCCTTCTCGATGCTTTCAAGAAGCTTATGAATTTGATCTTCTTCTTCCAGGTTCATATAATACAGGAAAATCCAATAAAGATCTATTGTTAAATCTATAACACGAGAAAGCGCGCGCGGTCAAAAGCACCGCAGATGAAACTGAACTGTGCCTTTTAAATGGTAGAAGGTCACTGTTAAAACTTTTGGCTGCCCACCGCATCCCCTACATGTCCAGCATAGATAAGGTGCTGGGAAAGAGCCAAACCAACATGTATGCCCAAAAAGGCATAAAAAATGAAGAAAAAAAATGCTGTCAAATCCCCGCCATGTGCATTCCCCCGGGTTAATATATTAACCAGGTGATTGCAATAGAATTTCCTTAGAAAAATAAGCTGAGTGTTTAGTCATTTATTTCATATACCTTCATATTCATAAACAAAAAAAGCAAAATAAAAATATGGTAAACAACACTCAGGAATGTGCTGGCAATTGAAACTTCCTAAACATTCTATATTTTCCAGTTTCTTAAGCTATTTTTAAAGGTTTCGAATTCACGAGAAAGCTCCGGAAAAGGAGCAAAATATCTAAATTTTAGGACAAATATCACATATGACTTTTCATTTCTATTTTCTTATTGCGTAATGGTTATGCAAACAAAGAGGAAAGTTATGACTAGAGCCCGGAAGTTTGGCAAAATGCCTCTTTTTATCTACTGCATATATTGATAAAAATTTTTCCAGATATACGTTTCTTATGTTGTTTCGAATGTTTTAGAAGCCTTTTCATTTTGCCCATTTTGCCTATTTGGGACCCCACTGCCTATTTTTAATTATAATGCCTTTTTCAATGAAATTTGAACATTTGTTAAAAAAAATGTGTAAATAAATTATTTTTCTCCCAAAAAACGTTGTTGGCATTTATTTTTCTTCCGTTTATTATGTGAATAATTTTCGCCTTATTTAAGTAATATTGAACTCACGTATGTTTCAACATTGCTGAAGGAGAAAAGTGTGTTTAAAAAAAAATAGTATTTCATGCTGAGTTAAGATATTGCATTTCCGTTAACATGTCCTTGTGAATGATTGACTGCTGAAAACCTGTTGCAGAACACCTGCACAATTACGTCATCACGTCCAGCATTCGTGTCAGGAGGTTATTGACAAGAAACAGCACTAATGCCCAAGGGCCTTTGCATGAATTCCAAAATCAAGTTCTCTATCTTTAGTTTAGTTCTGCACTTTGGAAGGAAAGGATCGTGTAGTTGTCATCATGCCGAAATTTAGTGTGCTATTAAGTGGTAAGTTACATGGTTATGTGCATGAATTTGGTGAAAGCACATTTTTGACAGATGGTACTATTCTTCTCTGCAAGATATGTGAAAAAACATTCAACCATGAGAAAAAATACTTTATATCTCAGCATGTGTCAACAGCAAAACATAAATCTGCAGTTGCCAAAAAGGTTGGACAGAAGAAGATATCCCTAATTTCAACAGTGGGCACTTCATCCAACAGGCAATCTCAGTTTTCTCTTGAACTGTGCAAAGCTTTCATGGAAGCAGGGATACCTTTTTGGAAAGTGGAAAACAAGTCACTGAGGAAATTCCTGGAGAAATACACTAAAGAAACGGTGCCGTCGGAATCTACGCTGCGGAAAACATATTTAAGCATCTGCTACGAAGAAGTTCTGCAAAGAATTCGTGCTGAAGTTGGTGGAAAGAAGGTTTGGATTTAAACAGATGAAAGTACTGACGCTATGGGACGCTGAATAGCCAACGTCATCATATGAACTATGGAACCAACATGCGGAGAATCCTCGTCATTTCTTCTCACGTCAGAACAACTAGAGAGAGCCAATGGTTCGTCAATAGCTCAGTTATTCTCAAATTCCCTACTTCTGCTCTGGCCAGATGGTGTACATCATGATGACATGTTACTTTTTATCAGTGATGCAGCTCCCTATATGAAGAAGGCTGCCATAGCATTCAAAATTCTCTTCCCGAACATGATTCATATCACATGTGTAACAATGCACAGAATTGCCGAAAAAGTTACAGTGTTGCACCCAGAAGTGGACAGGTTGATTTCGAACACAAAGAAGATATTTCTGAAATCTCCCTCTCGAACCCGAACATTTCAGGAAGTTGCACCTGAGCTTAGTTTACCGCCGAAACCAGTCTTGACGAGATGGGGAACCTGGATATCAGCAGCTATATATTATGCTAACCACCTTGAAAAAATCAGTGAGGTGATCGATGCTCTTCCAGAAAATGAAGCGGCTTCAATTCGTGAAGTGAAAAAACTCCTGTGCTATTCAGAACTGAAGAATGAACTGTCCTTTATTTTTGCACATTATGGTTCATTGCCAGAGACAATTACAAAGCTAGAAAAAAGAGGTGAGACTCTTGTAGCATCCATGAAAATCTTCGAGGAATCTATGCAGCAGATGATGGAAGTGTCAGGAGAAAAGGGGTCAGCTGTTGTGGAAAAGTGCAAATGGGTAGTGAGTGCAAATGATGACTTGAAACAATTGAAAACAATTTGTGATATTCTAAAAGGTGAAAATGCTGTTATCGAAATGAGTCCAGCTACATTTGCTTGTTTTATGAATGCTTCATTAACATTTTGCCAGAAATTATAGATAAAAGTAAGTGACTTTCAAATGTGCCTTTTCCAGTTTATTTTGCCTTTTTTCCCATTTTTAGTGCCTATTTTCCACATTATAAATGCCTTTTTGCCTGCCTATTTTAACGAAAATAAATGCCTGAACTTCCGGGCTCTAGTTATGACAAATTGACATAATTTTGAATCAAGTACAAAACATTTATAGAAATATCTGTTTGGTAAAATTATCAGTAATTTTAGTAATATGCCTACATCAACCAATAACAGAAGTACTCTACCGTTACATATGGTGCGACATGCCAAACCATCAAACGTTGCAATACTACCATGAAGTATTCAACATGCTCACTAAGTTTTTCAAAATACTAGAAGAATAATAAAATTATGAGAAAAAATTATACAAAAAAAACACAGACACATTAAAGTTGCAATAACAATAAGAGATGTCTAGTACGGGCCTCTGCAGTGAAGTGGTTAGCATAATGATCCATGAAGACATCGTGGGCTTCTCTGTTCAAACCCTTCAATTTTTTTCTGTTCACCATTCATCCTTATTGTTATGACTAGCACAAAGAAATAAAGAGCCAAAAAAATAATACTTTACAGTGAAAAATAGGTTGTTTAGTTGGCCCTAAAAATTATAAATGCTAACAATCTGTAAGTATAATAAAATAAACAAAAAATGCTCTTTTTCTTTCAAAATAATTAACTAATAATTAAAAAATCACTCACCAATTGCTGCTATGCTTGCTGTTAGCATAAAAACCCAAGATGCTACGGCTGCCAATATATGCAATAATAATATCATGACAAACGAAAGCACTGAAATTGAAAAAAATATATATACAAGTACATTAATATCACAATGACTTTGATTGTACATTTTTCAGTACGCAATGTACGAAAACTGTGAAATGTGGGAAAATTTTATAAGACACAACTTTCTTTGTACCCAGAAGATAAAACATATAAATGGGAAGGGGTTAAAAATCTGTGGATGTAAAACCGTGATTCTACTGTTTGTATGTAATTTATGATGAGGACTAATACGATTTTAAGTAGATATTGAGCAATACCATTGGTATCAGTATTGGGAATATTGGTTGGAATATATTCACAAATATCAGCTGATTCTTTTTCTGGAGTTTAGTTATGTCATGGGGTTTACAACAATGTCACATGACACTTTCAACGAATCTAAATATTGCAAAATTCAATGTTTACATTTATTTTCCACCAGTATAGTGTAAATATTTTTTTTTTTTTATTAAGCAACAGCAATTTTAATATTCCAGCAAAACTTTGCAGTGGAATACTTACAAATCAATATTTTGATCAATGTTTAATTGGCATCAGTTAGAATCAGTAAGAGTACTGGCATCAGTTTAAAATTGTTCAGACTTATTATAATTTTTACAATTTCAATACAACCATACATTAGCTAGAGATTAATTTTAGATTACATCATGAGTGTCCTTTTAATTTAGTGTATGTTTAGTATGTATATTTATACAGAAAGATGTTAAAAAATTCTACCATAACTTTATGGGCACAGTGTACAACAAAAAGATATCACTGTATTGGCTGATATGAAAGCAATCAAATAGCACTATATTCAGAATCAGTATGAACATCAAAAATAAAATACAGTGAAAATTTCCACTTATAAAAACAGGAAATTGCCAAAAAGAGGCTGAATTATTGAAAACTACATAACACTCTTGTGAATAATAAAATTCCATTAATGCTTACCAAATGCTACGATTGAGAGAGAAACTATTTCTTGCCATGTTGAATACAAATCACTCAGCACTTGCTCAACCACATCTAAATTATTTAAATAGCCATACACGTTAAATATAACATCCACAGTCAACTCTTTGACAGGTCGAGGAACGCATCTGTTCAGTATAGGAAAACTAAAAGGAAAAGAGTGAGTTTTGTGTAATTATACTGTACATTAACTAACTAACTAACTAACGAAAAAAAAGCAAAGTATATGATCTACAAGCATATTTCATTGTGTGACTGTCATGTACACTCATGAATTGTAAATATTTATTTCATTCCTATTGTATACTCCCTCTGTCCCATAATTATTATCCGGTACACCTTTGTTTGTTGTCTCATAATAATTGCCCGATATTCAAACTGTGACATTGGTGTATACAGAAGAAGAACATGAAACAAGGAAATGAGTCATACAACTTTACTACTCAAGAATCAGTACAAATTGTGCTTTCCATCTGCCTCTTCGTCTGTCATTTCTGTACTACCATTTTGGCATACCGGACTATAATTATGGGACAGAGGGAGTATATGTTTTTAACTGAACAGGGACTGTATCAATGTTAATGTCTTAAAGTTGTTGATTTCAATTCATTTTTGGTTGGTAGGATCATTGATTTCAAATAACATGTTGTGTTATAGAGATGTACTGAATTTCTAATGTACAGGGTCATTCAAAATGAATGGTGCAACTTTACAGTTATTATGACATTACTATTTATGATAGAAAATCAGACAATGCCTCAATACTAAGATAAACTCTGGAAGTTTTTGTCACTAAGTGGTAGTGATGGGTCGTTCGTGAACGAGTCGTTCAAAAGTAACGACTCTCTCTTGTGAGCGGTGAACGACTCGTTCACCAGAATTGAACGACACGTTCAAAGAGTCGTATGTGTGCCACGACTCCTCCGCCCGCCAAGCAACTATTATTCCATTATTCCCTCTCCTTTCCACGAATTTTGCAAGGAAGGCGCATGCGCAAGTGTATACTCGCCTGGCGGCCGGAATTTTTGAAAGAAAGCAAGTCGATTCTGCGGGCAGCAAAGGGGGACTGGAGAGGAGAGGGAGGGGGGTCCTCTCTGTTCCTTTTCCCTACCCCTAGTTGAGTAAAGCTGGCTGAAACGTGCCGTGTACGATGAGAGGGGAAGGAGCATGCTCGCGAGTCGACTCTTTCCTTCGTTCAAAGAGTCGTGGCACACTTTAGCGACTCTTTGAACGAAGGAAAGAGTCGACTCGCGAGCTCGCGACTCGCGAGTGTTGTTTGCAGAGAGAGAGCGCGCAACCTCAGCCCATGACGGGCAGCGAAGAACAGCCAACAAATTTGTGTTGTAGTTTCAAGTTCGGCCAAACCATTAGCGCTAAAATTACAAGAAATTAAATGTTAGTAAAAATATTAGGGGAGTCTTGTAAAAATTTTGGGAAGGTGTTAGGCACAGACCTCTTGATTACAATATTCCGATTAGCCTATGTTGAGTTGTTATTGTTTAAGTCCACTTTATGTGCAGATAGGATAGTCGGGACTGGACCTACAGTTTAAAGTGGGATCCGAACCTCCACTTTGTATTGAACACGGTACCCCTTGATTACCGGCGACGTTATCACTACGCCATCGGGGAGACCCGATTAGCCTATTGGAGCATAAAAGTGGACTTATAACAATTTTTGCCAAGCAGACCATTTTAATACATGACAGCGTTAACCACTATGCTATTAGGGTGAATCAGAAAAGGGGGGCAGTAATTTATAATTTGCAACACAAAATACTTAGTGTGGAAAGCGATTGTTACTTTTAATTATTTTCTAAAGCGCCGGCCTCCATGGTGGAGTGGTTAGTACACCTCATTACTCATCCTGATCTTCGCGATTACCCAAAAAAGTGACAGAAAAGCGAAGTAAAATAAACCAAATCAATCAACCAATCATTATTTTCTAAAGCAAGATCAAACACAATAAACGCCTTTTGTTTTCTGTTACTCCAAATCCAAAAATGACGTAATACAAGCAGCAAGCACAAGTTCAAATGATAAACCTTTAGTGAAAATAACAAACATGTTTTAAAACAAAAATTATAACTTACAATTTTTATATTCAGTTAAGAATTACCTAATAGAACAAAGCACATGATAATGAATTAATTATAAGTGGACTCGTGAAATGAAGGTCTTTTTATATTTGAATACTACATTATGTTCTGTTTTTCTGATTTTTTTAATAAAGAACCTGAGAGACAAACACACGCTCACACACGCAGTTATACACAATTTCTTATAATCCGATCTATAATGGATATTCAATTTGTTATAACATTAATTTAATATATTTTGTGTAATACAAGGAACAAATTTGAAATTATGCAGGGAACGGTGGGGATTTCCCCTCTAACGATCATATCATGCAATTTCCCAATACAATCGCTCTCTCTTTCTCTCTGTATGCATGTGTACATACATATACTTACATATTATACACGTGAGATTAGAAGATTAAAATTTAAATCACATTGGAATGATAACGTTATTAGAGACGAATCACAAATTTACACCAATAGAAAGACAGCATTATATACAAAATAAAAGTAAAACACAAATGAAAAGCAAAGATAAATATGAAAGTTCAGTGCGCAAAATCATTGCAAAACAAAAATGCAATCAATAAAATTAATATTGACAAAACTAACTCAAGTATTCTATAATGTATGCCAGCGTGGTTAGCACATCAAGGGTCTCGAGAAATATAGTTTAAGGGATGTAAGGGATGATCCTTCCACGTAGTACACCCAATTGTCAACCTCACTTCCACATAGTACACCCTGGACTGCATTTTGCAGACTAACGAGGCTCTGGCGTCTATACCTTCGGCCAGTATAATTTTCGTAGGAATGTGTATGTGTGTTGTCCTGTGTTTTGTCCTTATGTGTGCTGAGTGCCTTTACAGCCTCAGCTTTTAACCGGTCAGATTATTTTAATATTTTAGTTACTACAGGACATTACAGTTATGTTATGTTAGTTCTGGTAAGGGGCTGGATCCCGTATAAAGTGAAGGGTGCAAAATAGCCTAAGTGACGCACACAAAATTTTAAATTCATATTCAATCATAGCCTTTAGTATAAAACAGAGATGTGATGGGGAGGGCCGGTCCCCGTGGCGGAGTGGTTAGCACATCGCGGCACGAGGGCAGGGAGTCCTGAGGCCGATATTCGGTGGAAACACATAGCGGCTCGGGATACCACTTTTGCCCAGGCTTTGCTCTTCTGCCACTTTGGCTAATCGCGAACATGAAAATCAGTGATGATATAATGAAATTGATGAAGTGACACTCAATTCCGAGATTCCTCTTAGCGCACTTTTCTAACCACTCCTCCACAGAGGCGACTGAAATTGTTGGAAGTGAATCAGTTTCACAAGTAGCAGGACATTACAAAATCGCAATGAAAACAGGGCCAACCCTTCCAAAGTTGATGAGATGATGAGAGACACTCTGTGTAAAATGTACTGTCCGAGAATCTCGTCTCATTGGAGTAACGATACCGATTTATGCTTTGAAATCGATAAGCGAACAAGACCAGACAGGTGTTTTTAACTTGAAATCAAATCGCGAACAAGATATGCATTCTCATTCACGAGTTGAAACGATGTGCCAAGTCATCTTGTCTCACCACGATACTCGATCGAGTTGCTCTTCCGTTTCGTGCACATGTAAACCTTTTAATTTACACGTTCAATTTTATTTATCCAAGAAAACAAATCGGTTAACATGAGAATGAACAGAAGAAATAAGCTACTAGTTATTTTCCCATTAAGGAACAAACCAATTTTAAAATGCTATAATTTCTTATAAATTAGCATGGAGTAATTATATTTTATAATTTATTAATTCAATTTTAATATTTTAACTGCCTAACACGCTTTGTTGTATTTTATGCATCTTTTAAACCTAATTACTTAGTATTGACAGCGAGGATGAATGAATTTTACGTACAGATAAGCTAATCGGGACTGGATCTACAGTTTAAAGTGGGATCCACCAGGTATCGTTACAAGGCAACGACGGAGGATGTATGGTGATTTAGAGTAATTGACAAGAGGTTAAATACAGATTACCACTCATCTCTGGGCTGGGGTTCGAACCCGGAACTATCGGTGTAAATAGGCTTACTTTGAGGAGGGCGACACCACTTATCTGTCACTCCAAGATTATTTCAAGCTGGCCAACATAGAAACCAAGAAACAAAGAACATGCACCATGGAGTATGTTTTATTTATTTACGTAAATCCTTAAGGAAATCCTGGTAAGGAAATTGCTTCCTGTCTCGGATTCGATCCTCGGTGGAGGCACCTTGCCCAGTGATTTAGACCCCAGTTTAAAATGTAGCTTCAATCTCGATTAGACTATCTGAGCATAAAGTGAACTTTAAACATTGTCTGACAAAATCGTTTTCATATGACGTGAAATATTTCATTAACATTAACGTGTAAATATTTTACTAATGAAAACAGCATTAAAGAATAAATATAGAAGTTTAATCATAAATCTCATCGTACATGATACTGCAAAAAAGCTTTTATTGAATGACTGCAGAATTAGGAACAACTACGTAAGATGGACATGGGTCATGTTCACGAGTGATATAAACAGCTGTTGGCCATCTGCGGTGAGCCTACGTGTTAAGGTGTTTTACTAGTAGAAAGCAACATTAAAAAAAATACATACGTATAATTTGGCCCGCTTTATAGAAATTCGATCATACATTATGATATTGGCAGAAACATATATTGAATGACTGTAGAACAACAAAAAGCTATGGACATGGATATGGGATGGACATGGATAATGTTCAAGAGCGATATATATTTCTTAAACACAGCTGTTAGCCATCCGCGGAGAGCGAGCGGGTGGATCGTACTTTAAACTGTAGATCCAGTCTGCAGGCGAGACTGCCGCACCCGCGCCTTGTGTAAGAGAGCTCGCGACTCGCGAGCGAACGATGAGTGAGGAGAAGAGTCGCTAAGGTGAGCGAGTCGTTAAGGTGCTTAATGACTCTTCGTGCCGACTCGCGAGTCGTGAACGATGAGGGAGGAGAAGAGTCACTAAGGCAAGCGAGTCATTAAGGTGCTTAATGACTCTTCGTGCCGACTCGCGAGTCGTGAACGAATGATGGGGAAAGAGTCGTGGGACTGTGCTGTGACTCTTCGTGCTGTTTGGAGAGTCGTGAACGAGCGATGCTCGTGGAAATGCAAGCATGTGTCGCAGCGCAGATCTGGAGTGCATTTTGTTGCGATATTAAAACCAGTAATCGAATGCAAAAAAGGAAGAATATGTAATGCACGTTATTACTAATAAAAGGTTGATATAATTATATAGCATTTCTGTGTATGCTATCGTACTGCATAATTTGCATTATCCGCAGTATGAAATGTAAACTGAAACAAGATACAAATATAGAAAATCTAACTCATGAGACAGAGTAATGAAAACAAGTATGTGCAATAAATTTTGTTTGTGTGTGTGTGTTTACTGTTTACACATATATGTATATCCACACACATACAGAATCGTATTTGTATTTTTCTTATTTTATGCCGTTTTTCTTCAAATTTTAAGTAATCGCGACGATGAGGATGATGCGTGATGATATAGATGAAGGGACACTTGTAAAGAATATCCTTGCCCAGACCGGGACTAGAACCCGGGAACTTCTGTGGCAAGATCAAATGTCGATTACTTCAGAATCTTGGCCATCTAGTCGGCTACACGAACACATACATCCACAAAAATGCAATACAATTTATTAATCTTGAAGGACGTACGTTGTGTTCGTTTACTTAAATACAATCATCTGCTTCAACACCTCCTACCCCCTTCCCCCTCTTCAGGCATGTGTTTCGAGAAAAAGAAGCTTGGCGACTCTTTTGAACGACTCTTCTCAGTGAGCGAGCGCTCATGAGTCGACTCGCACAAATGAACGGCTTGAACCCATCACTACTAAGTGGGCTTATCCTGCTTTGCCGCTGTTCCACCAGGATCGCCAGTGTTGCAAAATGGCTAGTGACCAGTAGAAGGTGTATTGTATGTTGGAGCAATCAAGAACTGATTCACTCACAATGGTGCAGAGACATTTCCACATGGATTTTGGTAGTAGATTTGCCAAAGTTTCAATTGTGAATTGTTAGTGTCTTCGAAACCGTGACTTGCTGTCTCGGGCATCAAATACTTGATTATCGTTTGGATGTTTGCCGCATTACGCGTGGTTCCTACGCTGAATCTTTGTAATGTGAGTAAAACTTCCACAGTTTTTCTTCATTTTGATGCCTTGTCTGATTTTCTATCATAAATAGTAACATCATAATAACTGTGTAAAGTTGCACCATTCATTTTGAATTACTCTGTATTATTATCAAGTGAAATAATAGCTTCAAAAGTACAAACTATGTTCTTAATTTCTTACAACATAAATTTGCATATCATATGAACTCGAAACTCTGTGTAACTTACAGTTGCAAATTACATAATTAAAAATACATAAAAATAAAGGAAATTAGGCAAATAACACTTTTGTAGTCCAAATATCCTCGGAATTATGCCAAATTTTAATTTATTCTGTTCAATATAATTTAATTTATGAATACAGTGGAACCTCAATTATATGTTTCTCCAGGGAACTGACTAAAGATCTTATAAATTGGGAAATTGTATAATCAAGGAAAATTTTATAGAATTTTGCTTTGCTTTGAGCAGAAAAATCTAAGTATGAAGCAGAAAAATGCAAAATTCGGGAATTTATTTGTATTTTAAAGCAAAACTCTAGTAGGTTGACATGACATTGTTGAAATGTAATAGAATAATACTGCTTTGCAGACTGGCACAGGAAACTGTATGCTCAGAATATTTACCAACATATACTTAATATACCCGTAATATACACCTACATTATCTCTGAACCTAATTTGTTATTGCTATTAATTTTGATGTTCAGTCATGAATACATTTGAACTCCAATGCTTGATGCATTTCTGAAATATATAATCACATAATAAAAATTCATTTCCATATGAATTTATGAACTAAACTAAGCACCATGGTGCAACAGGCTTGCAAGGGTCAGGGTCTGCCAGAGCGGCTCTTTCATTGGGTGATGCATAGTCAGGGTACAAAGTCCCATCCCTACTGTCTTCTGGCATTTGAGACGGGAGCACACTACTTCTTATTTTCAAGTAGCTTTCCAATTGTCTTCATAATGCTGGGTCAATGCCCAAATTTTGGGGCTCCCACCGGGAATCGAACCAGGACCGCTCGTACCAAAGGTGAGAGTGCTAACCATTTGGCTATGACAAGGGCACCATATTTTGATTCAGGTGCATAACTCAGCAGAACAACCAGCTATAGCAGTGTACCTAGTGGATCTTGGCGTTACATGTGATATGGATGTATGAATTTGCATTTTTGTTATTTAGGGTCCTTTTTCTGCCACTTTTGACTAACTACGACCCTAAGAATGAGTGATGGTTAGATAAAATTGAAGGGACACTCACGAAGAACACCCATGCCCATGTCAAGACTCAAGTTGGGGAACTTCGATGGTGAGACTGAAAGTCGACCACGTAACATACTTGCCCACAAAGCTGGCTGCGATCTGAATGTATCAAATCAGATTCACAGATAATGGAAGTACAGTGGAATGCATAAGTATTACCATGCAAACTGTACACCACCATGTATATCTTCTGTGTTGTGTGCACTGAGAACTTCGAAAATTGAAACAAAATATCAAAAAAACAGATGACAACCTCTGCACCAGCATACGTAAGAACCCAGTCTCTAAAGTGTGTGGTATGCAAGACAAAAATGAATGAAGATAGTCATACCTCCTATTTTATTAGTGTAAGCTATTCACTCGAAGCTGTGTTACAGTTATTCACCAAAGTCTGGGAAAAACACAAAGCTGTTGTACCTTACAACATTAAGCATTTCTAAATTTTTAAAAGTGAGTTTGTTTCTTTTCGGAGATAAAATATCTTTATATAAGCTGAAGCTTCTCTCTACATCCACAGAAACAAGTGGGGCAAACTTAGTATTAACTTGGAATGGCAACTCTGTGGAAGTGGCAAATTCCACAACATCCGGATTCTTGTCAAGACTAGCCTCAAGTTTGTCTCTGGCAAAACCATCTAACTGCCCCCTCACAGTAGTAAAGATATCCCCTTGTTTTTCCTTTTCGACGCCTTGTTCTTCTAAGCTTTTGATGGCTGTCGACAGGTACTTGTAGGAATGTACACAAAATAGTTCTTTTTGCAAATCATCTATCTTGTCTGGGAGGAGAAGTTACTGTGCCTTGGAAATTGCACCTGCATCGGTTGAATCTAGGGAAAGCACAAACTCCTTAATTTTTTCAAAATTTTCCCACAGAAATGCAGCACACTCAATCCATGATCCCCAGCGAGTAATGATGGGGAAATGTGGCAGGGGCAGGCAGGTAGTTTCTCTGTAGGCAAGAATGCTACTCGGGATCTTAAGGAGTATTTTCTTCACATCAGATATGAAATCATTTACAACGTTGTATTCGTTCCTAATAGATTCAGAAACCCTGTGAAGGGCATGAGCCAAACAGGTTACATGCTTTAAATTAGGGAACAATGGCTTCAATTGGTTAAATGCCGAAAGCGTGTAGGGAGCCTGGTCAGTAAGTACAACAACAACTTTTTTTGAACTGAATTCCACCAAGCCACAGTTTTTGACAGAAATCCATAAATGATTGCATCACTGTACTGGCATTGGTTTTCTGCAACTCATACATGTTTAGTAACATGGGCTTAAATTCCTCACATGTCAGAGGAAAAGCCAAGATGTTCAAAACATATCGTTGCATTGAGTCTGTCGTCTCATCCAGAATGACACGTATATTGCAATCTGACCTTTCACCTTATTTTTATGAACAGTTTCTTCATACACAGGTTCAATATAGTTTTTCCTTAACGTACTCTCAGCGGGCACTGACAACCGATGGTTCACCTTGTTGAGTGGAATCCCCGCCTGTGTAAAAGATGCATACAAATCAACATTAAATTCCTTTAAATTTTGGTTCTTGGAAGAACACTGCTCAAATGCATTGTGTAAGAGAGGATACCGAGATTTACTTCCTTGCAGTTTCTTGTTCTTTTGATGCTTAGAGCTGGAAATATGTTGCTGGATGCGATCTCTCTGGTGTTTTTCATGTAATGTGATTCCCGTATCACAAACCGTGCATCGAATAACAGTTCCATTACTTTCTATGAACTCATGCTTAAATTCTTGAGCCAGACTGAGAAATCGGGATCTGGGCACTTTCGGCATGGTAAAGTACATGCACTAACAGGATCTAACAGAATGAAAAAGCTGGTAAGGAACTTACATCCACAAACAATATCTGTCCACTGCACACACATGAAATGTGAAACCCACCACTTCAGAAACACATTGTTACTTCACTGCTTCCAAGACCAAACTGCATTTCCTTCTTCCTTCTATCTTAAAAAAAAATAACGGCAATCTGGTGCATATCAGTAGCTGCCTTTCCATTGTTGATTTCAAATAGGCAACAATCAAGCACAGTTTAAATACATTCAATTTCAGTTAACGATGTGAAAACATCTTAAAAGAGAAAAGTGTCGCGAAAAAAGAAAATAAAAATTCAATGATTTGCTGAAGAAATATATTTAACATCACCAGTAAAAGGACACAAAAAGGGGAGGAAAAGCGATTAAGAACACGAAAAAGGGGGAAATAGATAAATGTCCCAGAAAAGGGAGGGAAGGGGAAAGGTTATCAAAAAAGGGGAAAAAAGGTGCTGGAAAATCAGCTCCATTCTCACGTTGAGGCAACATTTCACACACTGAGTCCTTCCAGAGAGGTCTCACTTTCACTATGAAAAAAAGGTGCGCACCTAAAAATCCTAACTCTGGTTATAAGCAATACTTGTGCATGGGAATAAGGCCAAGGGGGAGACCAAGATGTCGGTGGAGAGAGCAGATAGCGGAGAGTGTTAGGAGAAGAGGACAAGATTGGAACACCGTGGAAAGAGATGAGTGGTGGAAGACCAGGAAAAAATTGAGAGGCTTGACCTCTATGCCGATCCAGCCAGAGGCAGGAAACAGTAAAGGATGATAATGATGACTTGTGCATCACACTGTACTTGTTACGAATATACTCATTCAACAAAAACATTTTTTATTCCTTGACACATAATTACTCACAAATCAGTTTGACTATTAGCTATTGTCAGTGGTGTGCCCAAGGGGGGAGGGGTGGAATATAACCCCCTCTTGACCCAGTATTTCTTAAAAAAAAAAAAAAAGAATGTCTCAAAAGTAACGATGGCAAAATTACCACAGACTACTAAAAAAATAATATATTAAACCCCCACCCATTCAAAAATCCTGGGCATGCCACTGGCTATTGTTATATGTCAAATACATTACCTTTCGTGGACAGGCAAAGGTGGGCACGGTCCAAGTGGAGATAAAAGTCCAATATTAGAATTGGATCCATCAGGAGATTGGAACACTGGATCGCTCAGCATGGAGAAATTAAAGTCATACCTAGAGGGACAAGCAATGAAGTAATAACAAATCATGAAATACAAACAGTTCTTAACAATGGCACATTTACATACTAGGTGATTCATAATTCCCTCCGGGGTTTCGAACATTTATAGCACAATAACTATAACACATACTGCAAAAAATTATATATCAGTACATAAAGAATCTCTCCATGTTTGGTATGTACCTTACAGGTGATCGATATGTGCACCACTGGTAACATGGCAGACATCAATCCTGAAATCAAGTTCCAGCCACACACATCCCAACATACACAGTCCGTGTAGTGGGAAAGGTGACTGATTTTTTTGCCACCAGTGCCATTAAATTCTGTTTCAAATTGGGTAAAAGTGCAACAGAGACGTTTCAAATGATTCAAACTGTTAGTGAGGCATTGATCCGTAAGAATGTGTTTAAGTGGTATGCAAGATTTTGTGATGGTCGGGAGAGCATTGAAGACGATCCGCGACCAGGACCATCAGTGACTGTGCGAACTGACGAAAACGTCCAAAAAGTGGTGGAGATTGTACACAAGGATCGTTGTGCATCTGCAAGGCTCATCGAGGATCTCATTGGAATTCCGAAGTCCACAGTCCATGTCATTCTAACTGAAAATTTGGGCAAACGGAAGGTCTGTGCCCAGTTTGTGCCACACACACTCAGTGACGAACAAAAACATTGCAGAGTGGAACACTGCAAAGACATGAAACAAGCTGATGTATATCCAGGATTCATGTCAAGCATTGTAACAGGTGATGAAACATGGTGCTTTCAGTATGAACCACTCACAAAGTGCCAGAGCTTGGAATGGAAGGGTCCAGGCCCTCCAAAACCGAAGAAAGTGTGCATGCAGAAGAGCCGAATCAAAACTCTCCTCACTGTTTTCTTCGATTCCAAAAACATCATCCACAAGAATTCACTCCAGAGGGCCACACTGGACGCTGAGTATTACGTGGGTGTTTTGCATTGTCTGTTGGCCAGGATTAGTAGAGTTCGGCCTGAATATCGGGAACAAGGCTCATGGTCTCTGTTGCATGACAATGCACCAATGCACAAGAGCAAGTTGGTACGCAAGTTTTTGGCCAAAAAAGGGATAGTGGAGCTCGATCACCTGCCATATTCTCCAGATTTAGCTTCATGCAACTTCTGGCTATTTCCAAAACTGAAATTGTCGTTGAAAGGAAGGCATTTCGACATCATTACAGACAGAGGCGCCGACTTGTCAAAATTATTGGGGGGGCTCTGATCACTGAAATAAATTAATGAATGACTCACTCCCTCCCTTTTCTAAAAAAAAAAGTACGTCTTCGTATAGCAGTTTTTAAGCAGGTATTATATTCCTCATTCAAATGAAATGTAACATGAAAAACGTTTAGAAAATGTTTCAAAGACTGTCTGTCTGTCTTTTGTGTCTGCTCATTTGTTTTTTAGATAACAATTAACATTTTTATATAAAAGTAGGCTATGTATTTACATTAAGAGGCCAACATAACAGTTTTATGCCGGCCTCGGTAGCCGAGCGCGTTGGATGGTCGTCTCAACTCGCTTTGATCCGGAGGTCTCGGGTTCGAGTCCCGGCAAGGGCATGGGTGTGTTTTAATGTTCGCAACAGACCTGTAAAGAAAGGACATGTGACGGGTGCAAATAACCTTAGTGTTGACGTATCCATAAAAATAACGAATATTTACAATATTGAACAGTTTTATTTAATTATTTACATAAATGCTAACACAAATCGCAGGAAAATTAGTTTTACTTTTTTGTTCTTGCTACAATATTTTACTTTTTAAATTTAATTTTACAATAATAATAAACACATAGCACGCCGTGCATTTGCAATATTGCCTTTGATCATAGCCGTTCCTGCTTTCGCAATACAGACTTTTAATAAGCTTTCCTTGCGTACTTTACTGCAAGCCAGTGTTAAATAAACTCAAAGACTTTAGAATTATTTTCCCCTTATTCTTTGGACTAGAGGAAGAGATTTCGAGGATAACTAAATATCGTACAGATCAATATTGCCTGAAAGTCGTGTTTACGACCTCAAATTGTTCAGAATTCACTAAACAACATACTGGTATAATTGTCATATCACCTCGTTATTTTGAAACTCTTTTTAGTAAATATGTTAACAATACTCATAATTATATACTTAGTATATAGTAATAAGTCATGTGTTTTGCTGTCTCCAGTCATAGTCCCCCCTCCCCCACAAAGTTGATGGTTTAGCAGTCTCAGCCCCCCAAAGTTGATGGTCTAGAACATTTCAAATATGTATTTAAAGTTAAGTTCATGTTGCACAATTCAGAGTAAACTTTGCAAGAGAAGCAAAATAATACATTAGATCCTCTTAAGCAAAATTATTTGAGGGTCTCTGCCTCCAAATCATTAACATTGGGGGGGGGGGCCCTTGAGCCACCCCAAGCCCCATAGAGTCGGCACCTATGATTACAGACATCCAAAAGGCTTCGACCGCGATTTTAGAGGCAATTCCGAAACAGGAGTACCAAGACTGCTTCACAAAGTTCTGCAACCGCTTCAGTGCATGTATAGACTCACAAGGTGTCTATTTTGAATAAACGTTATTGTAAACTACCAGTCCACAACGTCTTATCTTTCATTTCTCATTAGTCACCTTTCCCACTGAACGAACTGTGTATCACGATCAATACCAGTGACTGCATGCGTGATCCTTTCTCACAGTTGTGCTGAATCTTGTGGCAAAGGGGACACAAACACATGATCTTTGATGTAACCATACGAAAATCGACTCACATTTAGTTAATTCTAAGATGCAGAATACTTTGTGATTGTACAATGTGATGTTTGCTTTATACTGCCACCTAGCGGTTAATGCAATTATGTGATGGGTAATATTACGAGTGCAAACTTGTAGAGATTCTTTATGTACTGATCAGGGGTGCCCACAGGGAGGGTTCATGATGTGCCTGAGTCATGGGAATTTATGAGGAGGACAAAATTTTATACCAATTCTACTTGGTGCGTACTGAAAGTCGTGATCAACTTTTTATTTCAGACGTAAATGTTCACGTAGAGCGATGCGCTGTATAAGACAGTTAGAACCATCTATTGTGACAACATACACTTGAAAGTGGGGTGATCGGCGCAGTACGTATGCGCATTAGCGAGTAGCGAGTAATGGCTCCGTTTGACACGTCGTTTCGCCAGCGTGCAGTAATTGAATTTCTGTTGAAGGAAGGTGCATCGGCATCAGATATCCACCGCCGATTGCAGGAAGTGAATGGTGATCAGTGTATGGCTGCCAGTAGCATCAGGCGATGGATAAAACATTTTAGAGGTGGAAACACAGACATCAGTAATCTCCCTCGCACAGGCCGCCCGAGAACTGCCTCGAACAACAGGAACGTGGCTCGCGTCCAGGAAATCATCCAGGGGAACAGGCGTGTTTCGGTTAGGGAACTTTCACACATTGTTGGAGTAGGGAACAGTGCTATCCAGGAGATGATTGGTGTACTGGGTTACCGGAAAGTGTGTTGCAGATGGGTGCCAAGGGATTTGAATGCGGCACAAAAACGAAACAGAAAAGATGTTTGCACGGAACTTTTGGCGCGGTACCGAGCAGAGGATGGAGGCGAGGGTTTCTTGAAGTGTTTGGTTACTGGAGACGAAACCATTTTCCACCTCTACGAGCCTGAGAGTAAACGTCAAAGCCTGGAGTGGCGACATCAAACATCACCAAGAAAGAAGAAACCGAGGACAATGTCATCAGCTGGCAAAGTAATGGGAACTGTCTTCTGGGATTCGGAGGGTGTTCTTCTCATGGACTTTCTCACTCCTGGGGAAACAATCAATGCATCTCACTACGTGCGCACTTTGAGAAAACTTCGTCGTGCTATTCGTGAAAAACGTCCTGGCAGGGATAGTGTTATCCTCCAACACGACAATGCCAAGCCGCACACAGCACAGCTAACGAGGGATGAAGTTGCCAGATTTGAGTGGGAACTCCTTCGACATACTCCCTACAGTCCAGATCTGGCTCCTTCTGACTTTCACTTGTTTTGTTTTCTGAAAGAACACATGCGGGAAAACAGATATGACACCAACAAGGAAGTGGAACTTTCCGTTAGGAGAATACTCAGACGTGTCCGAACGGAGTTCTACAACAGAGGAACGTTGGCAAAAATGTGTCGATTTAGATGGTGATTATGTTGAAGACTAATAAAGGTATGTACTTTAACAGGCATATATTAGATTCTTTTTTGTACAGTTTACTTCCTTCTTGTAACATGTTGATCACGACTTTCAGTACGCACGATATATATCTTCACACAAAAATGGGGGGGATTGTTTCGTTTCATTGACTTGTTATTGATTTTCAGTTATGGTGATTATGCAGTTTTCTACCTACCTGTGGGTGATCGCGGCGATAGGGTTGAAATAAAACACCACCTCTTATGCCTTTACAGAGGTTGTTTCCGACCTAAGGTGAGGAAATTGGACATCCTGTGCAGCACCACCAAGTGGGAAGAGAATGAAGCTGCCAGTTGTGTGGGCACCTTGGACCGTTGACTGTGCGTGACAGGTGTGGTCAGTGCGTATCGGAAAGAATGCCACCGAAAATCAGTGCATATTGGGAGGGATACATAACTACATTTTCTGACGTAAATTACGGTAATAGTGCCATTTTAAAACTGTGCAAGGAGCGTGGATTCAGTGTCCAAAAATGGCATATCATGGGTGTTGAAAGGAACAGGTAAGGTGAGGCATGGGATAATTTCTGTGGGGTAGAAACAAGCCAATCCCCGGCCTACCACTAGCCGCACACCAGCTACAATTCGGGAAGTCAGTGTGCTGGTCATCAGAGAGAATCCAGCCGCACAGAGAAGTATCGTGAACAGGCTACAAACATCACTGAAGACAGTGCACACCATCATTCACTGCGATTTGGGTTTGGAAAAGCGATGCAAGGGGCGTGTTCATAAGTTCTTGCAAAAACACATCCAGGAACGTCGCACCAACTGTCGAAAGCTTTATGGGCAGCACATATTCAGGTGAAAAGTGGAAGTTCGTTGTTACATTGGACGAGGCATATGTTTATCTTGATGACTGTCACAAGCCAAGCAATTTTTTATCGATCGACAGGTGTGAGGGACTTTCAAAGATGGTTCACTGAATGTAAGGAAAATTTGGCACAGGTTTCATGATCATTGCTGGGTACTCATACAATGGCAAGCTGACCATAGATTGTGTTGCCAAAAATACGAAGGTTAATTCTGATTATTATCAGGCTAATGTCCTGACACCCGTTTATCGCCATGACATTCCCCATCTCTACAGGAGGGACCAGAATCATGTGTGGGTGCATCAAGACAAGACATTAAGTCACACATCTCGCTCAACCTGCCTCTTCCTCCAACAAATGGCAGAAGAAACTGGAATTTGTGCCATTCCCTTCACAGACATTCCAGTGAAGTCACCTGATGCCTCACTGATGGACTTTTGCACCTTCGACCTACCGAAACGAGCCCTGTCTCACGGGAGACCCTGCACCATTGAAGGGCTATGGAGAGCCTGTCAGGAGGAGTAGTTGAGGCTGGACATGACTACACCTCGTGCCAGTCTCCTACAGTGGAAACTTTGTTGTCGGGCAATTGCCAAGATACAGACACACCAAATAGAGCACTCCCGTTGGTGGCGACATGGTTTCTCTTAAGGTAGGTACAGTTTGAAACTGTCACCATAGATCGGAAACAACCTCTGGAGCATTGGTTTGGGGGGAGGGGGGGGGGAGCATGCTGTTCACATTAATACAAGGTTAGTAAAGCAGACAAACTGCTACGAATAAGGTTCAGTATACTAACAATGGCAGTGAGCCTCAAATACCTAAAGTAAACATACTGGGTGGTCCAAAAGTCCCGGAATGGTCACATATCGTGAGAAATACACATCAAATCGGAAAATGAAAAAATACGTGTTTAATAAGTGAAAGAAAGCTATTCAATGATATCACAGTTGATTCCCCACCCCCACTCTATTGAAAGGTCTTGACGTGCAGATTCCGAATCTGCAATCGCTTTCACTTTAGCTCCCTTTGAAATTTTTTTGGGTTTTATGAAATTTTCACTTTTTTTTCCGAAAATTTAAAATCGCCATATCTCCATTCCTAATTGAGCTAGGAGGATGGTTGATAGCTCGTTGGACTCGGAATGAAGTCCTCTTTTCGATTCTACAATACAAAATAGGGGGTTCCATTTAAAATTTCACAGTTACCCCCCACCCCACCCCCAGGGGGTGGGGGTGGGGAATCAAGTGTGATATCATTGAATAGCTTTCTTTCACTTATTAAACATGTATTTTTTCGTTTTCCGATTCGATGTGTATTTCTCACAATATGTTACTGTTCCGGGACTTTTGGGCCACCCGGTATATTGCTTAAATCTGTCTGTATTATATTGTTCCGCAAACTTTGTCTGACCAAAATAATTTGAGTAAATAATTCGGCACAAAGGGGGGGAAGGCAATTGTTCTACCTTTTGGGGGGAGTGCATCATAGGCCTTGCAGGGGGTGGGCACCCCTGGTACTGATAAGCACCTTTTTCCTGTATGTATTACTTTAAACATTCTGCAAACGTAGTACCACAGTGTGAATCTCATCCTAACAGAAGTGTTGTGACTGTGACGTCAAGAAATCACCCACTGCATCCCTGTTGATAATAAACTATTTACCCAATAGGAAGAGGTCAGAGTGGCAAAACATGACTTCTGAATACAGTACTGTTAATTGTGTTCTAGTGGCACAGGGACAATTGTTATGCAAGAGATGGACATCATGTCTGTCCATCAATGTTGGCTCCTATTAAACTTGTCAGTTTATTATTTTGCCATGCAGCAAAGTACCAGCTGGAATTTGTGATTTCACTATGTCTGAGGAACGCAGCTGCATAACACAAGTAGAAGCACCTTTTAAGGATGGAGGGGTGGCTCTGGGAAGTAGGTAAAGGTAAAGTTTCCTGTGCACTTAGGGAATATATAGGGGAAAGGGGGGGGGTAGGGCCTCACACATTCTATCCATCACAGCTCCCCCTCTGGGAAGTACCTGGAGCAATCAGCAGAAGAGAATGTATTCCCAAGTGGACTGAATAATTCCATGATTTTTGGAACTAGGGACTCTGATTACAGTATTTCGATCTCTGCCGACAAGTCATTTATCCCCTACTCTCGCCTTCCCTTGCAATAAGAATATTTTGTGGTAAACTCTCAGATATAAAATTATTTATAGCAAGGTTTTTGCATTAGGGAGGTGAGGATAGCAAAATGAACTGACCGACTGAGGATTGAGTTTTGCGTGTGAACCCCCTTTTGGCGTGCGTCGTCACTGTCTCAGGGGGAAATTATGTGAACAATTTGCAAGTTTCACATAATACTCAGGGTATGAGAGTATCTGTTTATCCCATTCCAGAGATCAACATTTTATTTAAGTTCATTTGCATTTCAGCTTATAAGTTGATGAGGATGGGTGTTGACTGTTGACCCGACAATGTGAATGAATAGAAAAGCAAAAAAACATAAGTAAACACAATGCTACTATGGGATTCGAATGAGCCCCCCCCTCCCCCCCTCCCAGATATTTAAATGTGGTGTATATGGATGGTATATTGTGGCCAGCATATTGTTTTAACTTTTTAAGTGTGCTGGGATGAATAGCTGACATATTTTTCTTGTGAGCTTTATTATCTCCCTTCTACAAAATATTTCGTCGACTGGCAACTCCGAGTCATTCATCCACAAGAACATGCAGTTTTCGCGGACAGCAGACACTTGTTACCGACTTTTGGTTTATTCTGTCGTGTGAAATTTGCAGCGAGTGTTTGATTTAAAAACTGCACTATTACACAAAATAAACATATCCCTTCTAATAGCACATTAAATCGTTAGCAGAATATTAAGTTTGTTTCTGTATAAAGGAGTTCATTTTTGCTTCTCAAATATTTACAGCAGAATTAATCAATTTCCCGTGAATTGCATAACTCACAGGATACTTCAGACTTCAGAAAGTGTTGCGTCGGTATATAAATGGTAAATTTCATGTTTAAGAGTCTATTTCGCATTTTGCAGTTCATTTCGCATAATTTCGTGACAAAACAGGGTAGGAAAATGCACCCCACACATTTCAGAAACATGAAAAATGAACATTACAGCATGTTATTTCATATTTCGTGTTTTCGTCAAAAACGAAATTTGCATGCCTCTACCAATGATGTTCACAAACCAGTGACAAGTGGTGTTCATGAACCAGCCATATCTCATCCAAATCCTAAGTTAATGTTTTACGTTAGAACATGAGCAGTGTGGCCAGTTTGAACACCTACAGAAAAAAAAACATCCTCAGTTGTGCAGCATCTGTACTTCAGTCACAACTACACAAGGGTGAACCTTGCAACTGAATGATCAGCACAGTTCATCTCTTAACTGTCTGCCAAGTATATGATGTCACACACTTGAAGTTAGAGATAGATTCCTTGAGCCTTCAGTGTTCTTACACAATTTTTGCTTGTTTGAGTTTGTTTTTAAGCCCAATTTATACACAGTAAGGCTAATTGTGACTGGGCCTACAGTTTAAAGTTGAATCTGAACCACTATGTGCCTCCAACAGGTATTGAACTCTTCATTACAAGTGACGATGCCAATGTCTTGTGAAAATGAACATTTGAAATGCACAAACCTGATACTTTTTATAAATAAAAATACACGTAAAGAGAAGAACCAAACTGTTGATTTGTCAATTACATGCCACTGCAGTGATAAAATAATGCAAACTCCAAAAATCATATTGGCCAGTGCTTACCTGCACAGGACGGAACCAGTTTGATTGTAAAAGGTTTCCAGGTCATTTAACAATGACAAGTCTCGGTTTGGACACTGCTTGACACATATTTTCATAGAACTCTTCAAGTCCATGATGTCTAGGTGGAAAAGATATCTAGAACATAAGGATAAGAATGCATGAACTTTCAGTTATGTAGAACAGTGCAATAAATACAATATACTGTTCACACAAATGTGAAGCACAAAAATTAAACTAAACTTAAACTATACCTTGTACAAATTCTTCATTGCTAATTAATACCTTAATCCAGTACTCTGGCGTGACTTTTTCAAAGGTGTTACTGGCCATCAGTACGACAATTATTCTGCTGGACGTTATCATCTACACCTCCCTCCCCTTAAGAAAAAAACATGCCTTCGACCTAGATTTTTGTTCATTTCATTCTTTTTTTACAATCCACTCAGTAATTTAGCCACAAACACTCCTAGCAAGAACTACCACTCATGAAACAGTTACTACGAAAACCCAATGAGTAGTGGTCGAGCCTTGTCAATTCTTTATTTGTTTCTTTCAGAGAAGAAGAACGACACATTTCTTGGCCAGGTTTAAGTTTGTACAGTGAGCAGACGACAGAATTCTGCTCCTCCAGCCAGTCAAATTGTAGAAGAGAACTCAGCTGTACGAACTACTGTTGTCAACTTAGTATTTTGGAGCAAGGTGTGTCCAAATCCCGAATCGCACCAAGGAACTATATTTTCATCTAGTACCTAACCGGTCTCACTTGCAGTTCAAGGCAGCCTTGGCTTTGCAGCATAGCTGTAGATGCTTCAGAGAAATAGTATCCAAATTTAAGGTGGAATTTAGCTCTTTTCTGCATATCCGATGGGCCAACACTGGCATATACCGGCAGGCCTGACCGGTAACTGGGCCCCTGAACAGGCATATCATAGCCCCGTAGCAGTGTCCAAAAGTCTTCCCTTGCATTGGCATCCTCTCCCCTTGTTACCTCTTCAGGGTAGTGGAAACTGCCTCCTTCTTCGCTTCTGTCGGCTGCAGAAAAAAATATCCTCTGCAATATCTACTCAACGGCAATGCTCTTCCTTAATGTATTTAAAAATGTTGTTATTTTATTCAAAACAACTTTTTAATTCTTCACATTTTGGCATGCACCAGCCAGCATGCATGTTGACTGTTCCAAAAAGTGGCAATGAATTGAGATTCTTCCCTGCTATTTCATCCAGTTTTCAAAATGTTCATGTTTTCAATTGTTTGTGCTTCTATCAGTGCATGTTAAATTTGTCCTGGCTGCATTCTACCTTATATACTTAACGCTCGTCTGGACATTTGGCCGATGCTACTGAAGCCATTTTCGAAATTTCCTCGCCTTTTGAAAAACTGCCATGATAGAAATTCTGAAAAATTACATCTGCTTGGAATTATTTCTAGAGCATTCACATGTATCTTCGTGTGATTTGCTTTCACTCTTATCTAGATATTTGCAACAATTTATTGGCTACGTAAGCCTATTAAACTATTGTTAATACATCTTCGCTGGAATCAGACAAAGGTCCAGCCAAGCCTTAATGTCCACGCTTCCATCATCGATATATAACACACTTGGTATTTCTATGAATATTGCTGGCCCCTTGGCAGAGTGGTAAGCACATCGTGCTACCTCACCAGGGTGGGTTCCGGGTTCAAATCCCAGCCTGGGCATGGATGTTTGCAAGTGTTCATTCATCAATTTCATCATATCATCACATATAAAATTGGCAGCTCGACAGTGAGGCGTACAAGAGTTGTCATTGACCTCTGTGTCCACTTCACATCTGACCAGTCGTTCAACACCCATTATCAAGCTTTAGTGAAAAGGTGTATAAAGCTAGTTGGTTTCATTAGAAGAAATTTTCTGTTTAATTTTTTCTGTGCCTACGGTTGCAAAAATATACATCACACTCGTTCATCCAGTACTGGAATACTGCAGTCCCATATGGAATCCACAGTACAAAACATGGCAAGAGGAAGTGGAGAGCGTTCAAAGGCAGTTTGTGTTTCAAGGTGAACATTGAATATCACAAAAAGAACTATACATCTTTATGCAAGCATTTATCTAGATATTTGCAACAATTTATTGGCTACGTAAGCCTATTAAACTATTGTTAATACATCTTCGCTGGAATCAGACAAAGGTCCAGCCAAGCCTTAATGTCCACGCTTCCATCATCGATATATAACACACTTGGTATTTCTATGAATATTGCTGGCCCCTTGGCAGAGTGGTAAGCACATCGTGCTACCTCACCAGGGTGGGTTCCGGGTTCAAATCCCAGCCTGGGCATGGATGTTTGCAAGTGTTCATTCATCAATTTCATCATATCATCACATATAAAATTGGCAGCTCGACAGTGAGGCGTACAAGAGTTGTCATTGACCTCTGTGTCCACTTCACATCTGACCAGTCGTTCAACACCCATTATCAAGCTTTAGTGAAAAGGTGTATAAAGCTAGTTGGTTTCATTAGAAGAAATTTTCTGTTTAATTTTTTCTGTGCCTACGGTTGCAAAAATATACATCACACTCGTTCATCCAGTACTGGAATACTGCAGTCCCATATGGAATCCACAGTACAAAACATGGCAAGAGGAAGTGGAGAGCGTTCAAAGGCAGTTTGTGTTTCAAGGTGAACATTGAATATCACAAAAAGAACTATACATCTTTATGCAAGCATTTCGATCTGGAAACTTTGTTCAACAGAAGAGTCGTCAGTGATGTCATTTTTTTTTACAGAAACTGATTAATCACGGCTGTGAGTGTTCTGCACTGTTAGAAAGTATAAACTTTAATGTAGGCCGATGCAGTGCAATAAACCGAAAATTATTCTACATGGAGAGGTCAAGGGTCAACACGCATAGGTTTTCACCTGCAGTGCGCATGCAGGACACGGTGAATGAAATATTAAAAACTGTAGACTTTGATATGTTCACAGACTCACGTAGTGTGCTGGAAAAAAAAGATAATCACAACAATAAGTTCATAAATTAATGTAAATATTGTGTACATAGACGTTCATACTTTCATGTATTCTTTTTTTTCTCTCTTCTATCTTGTTATTTATTCACAGTGTATTATGTTCAACATAATTGGGAAATGTATCCTGTGCTGAACAAATAAATAATAATAATAATAAAAAATAATAATAATAATAATTCCCATCTTCGCAAATTAGCCAAAAGTGGCACAAACGTGAAGTAAATAAAGCTAAACAATAAATAAAGAAAAAAATTCTATGAATATCAGTGAATTGGAGTAACCAGATTTTGTACCTTAAAAGCTGCTTGGTCTACCCATCATCCTTCATCCTCATCACTGTCATTAATAGAGAAAGACAGAAAAGTTGTGTGAAAAGAACTAAAAAAACAACAATCCCAAAGATTTTTTAGCTTAAAAGAATATTTTTTACACTCAAAAATAAAATTGTACACCACATGACTCATCAATTTATTACCTCAGGCACTGATTGTAACATGGTACGGTGGTACTTACGGTTTATCCGACATATCCATTCCAGATAGGACCAAGCCTCCCAGGCCTTCATTATTGGTCCCACAAGTATTACCAAAGCTGTCATACCCGTTTATAAGCCTTAAAGGGTTGCCATACACTAGGGCAAAAGCTGCGATTATAATCTGAAAAGGACAAGGAAGAATTAGTATATTTTTCTGTCAAATTTAACACATACAGCTGAATAAACATGATAACACTTTATCTGGATTCTATGGTGCCTTTTATGATAGAGGTGTCTGTGGAGCGGCGGCTAGCATAGCGGGAAGTGGGATCATGTCTACCTGCATTTAGACCCATAGCTGTACGCTGACCTTGGCATTGGTGCCTCAGTATTCAGATAACTGGTGTTCAGTTTGCATGTGTTTGTGAAGTGTCAAGGTGTTAACAAGTGTTTTAGATTGTTTTGTTTTAGTTTAAGTGTTACTGATGCTCTTCAGCAGTCTAATAATGTCACACTATGCGTACAATTTGAAACAGCGCATTTTTATGTACCACTCTGATGTCATTATGCATTCTTGTAAGGAAGTTAGAATATGTTTTGCATCAGAATTCCCAGATGTTCCTGTTTCACGCAGAGCCAGTATTCGTATACCTGTGAACAAATTTAGGTAATCAGGGTCTGTTCTTGATAAGAAGCGAAGGGTAAAATGGTGTGTGCTTAACGAGGAGAAACTACACAACGTTAAAGTACGATCAAAAATCCCTCCAGCGCCTTGCACAAGAAACAGATCATTTTCATGATGCCTGCGTGGCGAGCTACCAAGCTTTCAAACATGAAACCATACATTAGAAGAATTGAAAGAAAATATCAGGAGAGAAATTGAAGCAATTTGGGAAGAGGATACATGTTAGTAAAAATATCCTATAAATATGCCGTAAATGTGTGGATGCAGGAGGACATCATTTCCACCAACACCTCTTGTAACAAGGTATGTGCTCATTTTCATTGTAACTGTCAATGTAATTGTACAATATTATTTCATTACATAGCCAGTTTCTTTTTATTGTTTTCCTGATTTTTTTGTTACTTTGCTTTTGGCAATTTGCAAATGAAGAACACAATGATGGCACTCGTTTGTTCAAGGTGCACAGTTTGATTCAATATACTATTTTATTCTGTCATTTTATTTACAACATTGCATTGATGAATAGAATTATATACATAAGAATGTATTAACATATAGTATTGCATTATTATTAGAAGCATTTCATTGCACAATTCATATTAATACTGAGAAAAAAGTGGAAGAAAACCCAATGAAAAGTATGTAGTGTGTAATATATTTATGCAGTAATGTATGCTGTAATGTATACTAAATAAATGAGAATAATGTTTTATAAATAGAAATAAAAGATCTGTGCAAACAAATATAAGAAAATATAGGTAAGGCAAAGAGCAAAGTTCCCCATGAATATAGCACCCAGTGGCGTAGCGTTATAGTACGCCCGTACGCCCGGCGTTCCCAGATTTAAAATTTCAAAAATGCTTAAATGCTGTGATTATAAAGTAAAACGTGACTAATTTCATATATGTTTGACCTTCATGGCATTATAATGGCTATTTTTCACGATCCGCTTGCAACGCTCCACTCTCAACACTCGTTCTAGCATCTCTTTTCAATGCCTTTCCCGGCCGGACGCCGAGCAAGTTCGGCGTACAGGACTCCTATATTCCTTGCTGCCTTTATGGACGGAAAGCTTCCATTTCTACAGCACGCGCGTAAATAGGCTCTCTTACGCCGGCGTACGAGAGGTCTACCGTGATTGGTTCATGTGACCCTTCCTGTCTTCTGAAGCAGACCACAGCAGCAGAATTCCTACCTGGTTCTTTGCTCTTCGCGCTCATGCAACTCGTGCTGTGTGATGCTACAATACGCAATATTGACTGACGTAACTTTACCAATCTAAAATATACTGCTTCTTAATGGCCACTGCATTGTATAATTTATCGCACGAACAGCGATGTGTATTAGAAACTAAAAGATCAACACAGTTTTTGTCAAATAAGTTGGTGAAGTCCTCGTGATAGAAATTCAGCCTGTGGCTGCTCTACCACTTAACGCGCAAAACTATTATTTTCTTATTGTATTTTTTCGTTATTATCTAACTACTTAATATTGTGTCAATGGAAATGTTTAGCATTCATTTGAAAACTCTTAACATCGAATGGTCTCTGGGCAAAATTATTTTAAAATGTTTATCAGCATTCTCAAGATGTAATAAACAGTGGTCTGAATTACTAATCGGCACTGTTACATCAGTAGAGTGTACGATATTTGGATCATCCACTCTGCTTTTCACAGTGCGCCAAGACGACAGAGGTCCCTGGTTCGAATCCCGGCGTGAGCACGGGTGTTCTTTGTCAGTGTCCCTTCATCAATATCATCACTCATATTCATATTCGCAATTAACCAAAAGTGGTAGAAAGCGAAGTAAAATAAACCAAATCAATCAGTAGTTGGATCGCCCACAACAATGACGTCTACTGTTGTGCAGAGGCGCTTGTGATTCAGGTAGGTTTTTAATCACTTGCGTCATGCAGAAAGATATAAAAAAAGGTATAGAACACCAGAGTTCAAAACATCTGTGGCATAGTGAGGCATCTAATTTTCTAGCTAAAACATGCAATGATGATGTTTTCATGATTGGGATGTTTTATTGAAAACCCAGCTTACTTCAGGCAAATAATACCCGTGGCGACTAATACCATAAGTAAATTATTAAGCAAGAAAGGGCCGACTCTTCCTTCGGACTTGGCGTTCCCACCCGAAATGTCCATGCTACGCCACTGATAGCACCATGCCATGAAAGCACATTTAGAGGATGGGTCGCACATATTCTCGATCTCGGCCAATTTGGAGGTGATATAATCAGTTACATGCTTAGGCTGCCTTTATATACATCTATGAAAAGAATTATTTAAAAAATAGTAACTAGCGTACATCTTTATCTTCAGTTGTCTTCTGTCTTATGAAGGCATCAAATGATTTGAGGGCCTAGTCATTGAAAGAAAGATGCTGCATCATGTTTGTCCGTTTTCGTCTGCAGTTGCCAAATCAGCCCCATCGAAAATGGCTTTCAAATTTTACAAGCCAAGTAAGCCGGAAACGTCATTGTAATGTCATGGAACTGGCAGTGGGGGAAAACGGGGCGATAGCTAAACTTGGATTGAGTTCTAGAACAGAGTTTATGAATGAAAGATTGTGTGACACTTTAAAAAGATAGCAAAGTTTGACTTTCATTTGTCTGTCAAGCATATAAGCTACAAATGCTAATATTAACAAATTATTTAATTTCTGTCACTGAAACATGCAAATGATATGCATTCACAAACCTTAATGCAATTAAAAAAACAATAATAACTTTCATATTAATTAATTTTGTTATTTACATGGAATGCCCCTATTACAATATATTTTATCTGAGTCATCCATTCATGTACTGTAGTATTAATCTAGAGAGGTAGACAAGTGATGTAATATAAAGGAAACAGAAATAGAAGACTCACCATAACAAACCAAAACACGACAAACAGCCCTAAACAAAAGATATCTGTACATTTTCTTGGTCCTGAAGGATCAGCTGCCTCGTCACAACACGGCATTGCAGTTTTATTCACGTTTCTGAAAGTATAAGAAGAAATGTATTCAGTGTTATCATTGCATAAATGTAAAGTAATACTACAATCGAAAAGTACCTGTAACTGTACAGCTATAATGCGGCCAGGGTGATTTGTGTTACAAAGGTGTATAGTCTGCAAATAGTGCTGCACAGTGGCATGGGTACTGGTCACGAATGAGTTTTTGTAGCATTTCGATACTTCGTGGAGGTATTTTCTGTCTTCGTAGAATCTACTCGAGCGGAAAATCATGTTTCTTTCACGAAAAATATCTCTCCGACGCACAATTGCTGTTGCTGTTCCTTGCTTGCTAAACGTAAACCGGATGTTGATGATGTAACCTCCCGTCAGCGCTTGTTTTCCAAGAAGATGAAAAAACGAAATATACATTCCCGATATTACTACAACCCCAAATTTTAACTATGTTTGCCTAACTGAACTGAACCTAACCTTACCGTGAATGGTTTGTGGGGCTATTCATGAATGGTTCGTGTGGAATTTTTCGGTTAAGAAGGTTGGAAACACTGTATACCTACTAATCTAATCATCGACACTACTGAAGCTGTACTCGCCATATTGTGTCTTAAGGAAGCAAAAAAAGGACGAACAATAATTACTGTTATTGACATTATTTTTGTCAGAAAACATGAGAAAAGCAAAATCACACCTTAAACAATCTTTCGCAATGCACAATAGGTAAGTATGAATGTAAAAAGTGATTAAATAAACGAGTGACAGGTGTTCGGCCGATCGACAACAGGTAATGAAAAAGGAAACATAGCTATAAGAATGGAAGACCCTCATGGAGGAGTGGTTGAACACTAGGATGCCAGGGGGCGTGGAGTCGAATCCCAGCCTGGACATGGATGTTCATTGTGAGTGTCCATTCATGGATTTAATTATATCATCACTTATTCATTGTTGAATTTAGCCAAAAGTGATAAAGGCGATGTTAAACAACAAAAATCAAATCAAATCAAATCAGGAAGAAAATAGAATTGTGTAATATTTCAGGAGAAATGTAAGCAGCATGACCCTTCCTTTGTCAAACAGGGGGGGGGGGTGCACTTCACCTTGTACTCTTTTATTTATAGCTGCAATCCCCCCCCCCTTCGTACACATCTATGAATGTTCTGCTTTTAGTTTCAGAAAACCTGATGAACCTGATCACCCTAGTCTATGAAGTTTGATTTTATTTGGTGAAATTTCTTGTCATGGAAATTGTTCAATCTACAGTGATTGCTAAATTTATTAAACTTCATTAAATACATATCAACAGAAATGACTCACTGATTGGTACTAAACGTTTTAACAATTAATTTCTGAAAGAATAAGCTCATTTTCACGTAGTAAGCACCTAGTACACCACTTAAGATATCAACTGACAAGTTTTCCTAATTTTCTATTGGCAAAAACAATAAATGAAAATGTTATTTCTCTTTTAGTTTACTAGACGTCTCACAAACTCACTTGCAAGCCACGGGTGCAAATAACAAATACAAACAAAAACTTAGAACGAATTTTGTTATTCATTTATTTTCGCCATTTGTGCAAGTTTCAAAGGGTTGAGCGTGAGCATAGGTTGCGTTCCATTGCCCCATTGCTATCCGTGTGCAGGAAACCTAGTTCCGGGGAGTTCCGAATCGATACATAAGGGCATTTAAGAAAAAAAAATATTTTTATTAATCTTTATAATCTTTATCAGAAAAAAAATCCTTCTTATTCCCACTTCGGGGAATGATTTCCCAAATATTTCGGGATCCCGAGGAGTCGAGAAATTCAAAATAGTCATTTTCAAAAGTGGTTAATTCTGCATTGTAAATGTCTGAAACTTCTCGGATAGTTTGTATTCCAAAAATGCAAAAAACATCACTTATGGTGAAAATGGCGTAGAATTTGAGATTTCCAAAGAACCTGGGAATTTCGAAAAGTTCCCGTCCCGAAAATCGGGATTTTAAAAATTTCCCATCCCGACAAAAAAACATCTGTCCCGCACACCGTTTTAGTCAAAAGTGGCCGAAAAGCGTCGCTAAATAACAGAAATAAAATGAAATTCAAATGCCCAATCAACATTCAATCTGTTTCTGGCTAAATAGAACAACCCTCATGACAGAGATACATTGTGAAATTGTGAATCATTTTCCGTAAATTTTTGAATGTCTGTTGTGTTGATAATGGCGTCGTGTCTGTGGTTCTGAGTTTTTCATGGGAAGGGCAGGAAAGTTGGGCGTGTAAAAATGGCAAGTTCGGCCTATTCAAAAATAATTCCATTGGCATTGGTTGGAATAACCTGGTGTTTGTGCATAGGTAATATATATATATATATGCATTGTCTTTTTATATCAATAAATTACTAATATTTAAGGAAAAGTTGAGCTTCTATTATTGTGAAATTTACTACGTCGAGTAACTGTTACAGTAATGAAATATTGACCCTGTGCAACCGAATAATTAAAATACAAAGGTACAAGAGGATGCTCTTAATCCAGAGCAAAACGTTAGTTTTAATAACCTGCCAAGCAGTTGCTTCAATACATTTTGCGTTTAAGCTTCGTTTTTAGGAAATTAGAAAATCTTTTCATTCATCCTCAATTATCGTTAATCATATGGAACCTATATTCCAATAGAAAGATATATGGATGGTTCTCAGAAAAAAATAGTGACCCTCGTTTCACTACCATAGGAATTCCTCAAGGTGCACCCTTGAGTCCTTTATTATTTAATATCTACACAAATGAAATTCATTCCTTACCTCCTTATCCATTGCAGATAGTACAATACGCAATTATTTCTGTTTTTACTTTAGTATAGATGATGCGACCCAAGGCGTAATCAAAACGCAGAGTTTAATTAGCATCATACGAGAATGGTTTCACAATGCAGGATTAACCCTTAGTGAAAATAAATCCAAAATTATTTGTTTTAATAACAAACGTGCAGACAGTTATCCCAATAATATTTTACAAATTTCTGACATCCCAGTGACAGATTCTCACAAATATTTAGGTGTGCATTTTGATAGACGTTTTACAGTATGTAACATTGTTATTCGTACACACAGAATTTCCGAGGAAAAAAATGTCATATCTACTAGTAAATATAATTATGTTCATATGTACCTGGAAATTAATGTTAATGAAGGTTTCACCAACAAATGTCAATAAAAATGTATGTTCAAAGTGTATAAACAGAGCATATAATTTGTGTGAAAAGAGAAAGACACGCTGTTTCATGCAACATTGTTATTCGTACAGGCAAGAGTTTCAATCTTCCTCTCATACAGCACCACCGCTATTCGGGGGATTTCGTGCAGTTTTCAACTTCGTAACAAGTTTGAACATGCAGGCACGCTCCCCGTCAAGCGGAATGCTGGCGTAGGTATTGTTGTAAGCCTATCGTCTATCTATCAGAGTGTTCAAAATGAGCAATTTGAAGGAACTTAGTTCCGATCTGAATGATGTTATTATAAATTTGTCCCTTAGAGGTTATTCGTTAATAAAAATTGGACAAACAGTCAATAAATCACACTCCACAGTTCAATACATAGTAAACAAATTTAGAGAGAAAGGTTCAACACAGAATGTGCCAAGAAAACCTAAAGAGAGACGGTTGAATAAACGTGATGAACGCTTTATTTTAAAAAGAGTGCGAGAAAACCCCCGACTAAGTGTTCCTCAGTTACGACTGTTAGTAGAAATGTTGCTGGCAAGATAATGTCCGATCAAACTGTCCGACGTGCCTTGTGGAAACATGGATATCATGGCAGAATACCACGAAAGAGGCTGTATGTAAATAAGGTGAATCACAGGAATAGACTTTCATTCGCGAAAGAGCACTTCCATAAGGACCAGGAATTTTGGGATAATGTCATATGGTCAGACGAGTTCAAGATTAATATATACAGGTCAGATGGGATAAATTGGATCTGGAGAAAATCAAATTAAGACAATGATCATAGTGGTTGGTCATTAATGATTTGGGGCTGTTGTGTCGTCCAAAGGTGTTTGTACCATCCAGTTTATTGATGGTATCATGGATGGATATGTCTATTTGGACATATTGAAGAACAACGTAAAGCAGAGTGCCCAAAAAATGGACATGCTGCCTATCTAAAGATTCTAACAAGACAATGGCAATAAGCATAAGGCGCGAGTTAACATGAATTGGCTAATATGGAATGTGCCCAAAGTACTACAAACACCAGCTCAAAGTCCAGACTTAAATCCCGTTAAGCATTTATGGTCAATTTTGAAGAGGCGAGTCCATAAAGCAGGTGTCAAGTCCAAACAAGAGTTGAAAACTGGTGTTCAAGCTGAGTGGAATAAAATAAGCTCTGAAACATGTCGGAAACTGGTTAATTCTATGAAGAACAGGTGTCAAGCAGTAATTAAAGTCAAAGGAAACGCATCAAAGTATTTGAACTGTCAGTCAATTTGCTCTGAATATACTTTTTCTTTTATATTATTAAGTGTACGAATAGAAAAGTTGTACAAAAAATGGCATGTTTCTCTTTCAGTTTCATTTAATTTATTCTTGTCATTGGTTATACAGAATTTGGGTAAGATTTTATGTTCCTAATGATATTAGTTATTGAATTGTAAAGAAACAATTTCAAAAGAGTGTATTTCCTTTCAGATATTAAAGCATTTTCTTTGAAAATCCGTGTGTACGAATAAGAATGTTACATACTGTACATGGAATACACACATTTTATATTTATTAAACAAAGGACAAAAGTTTTTAAACATAATTCGTAGGATGACATCAACCAAATGGGGTGGCCACCCAAAAATTTTACTTCTTTTTTTACAGAACTTGCTTTCGCTCATTTTTCGACTATGCATCTTTCAGCTACAGGGGAGCAAAATCCAGTCTACTCGACAAAATAGATATATTACAAAGAAAAGCATTGAAAATTTGTCTAGGTCTTATGCAATCAAGCCCCAATGTAAGTGTTGGTAACACTTTACTATACTGGAGACTGATTTCTTCAAATTTACAGGAGAAAGTACTTACGCAAATCATTTTCTGTAGCATTGTTGATGTTCGGGAATGTAGTTTTGATCCATTTTAATGCGAATGTATGTGGTTTATATATGTGGTTTTCTACGAAAATCTATTTCCGATGTGCTATTGCTGCTGCCGCCATTTGCTTTCTGCACGAGAGCATGATACGCTCTCGTATTGTCCGTATATGCTAAATTGAACGAAAGGAGTGCTAATGGAACCTAACCTAACCTAGTAGGCATACCTCGTCCCCGTGATGGTTCGTGGGGCTATCGTGAATTTTTGGGCTAATGTCAATGGTTTTTGGGGCTACCTGTGGATGGTTTGTGGGAAATAAGGAACAACAGTAAGTACTCGTTAATGTAAGAAATAGACATTATTTTCGTTAGAAATTCATTATTTCACCTAAATAAATGTTCCGCAATGCAGAATAGTACGTTAGCAATGCAAAAAATTGCAAAATAAATCATTGATAGGTGTCTCCGGTATAGTAAAGTAGTACCTAAGTGTTTATATGGAGAGTAAAGAAACATCTTTGAGTCACAGGCGGATTCAATTAACAATTCATGGGAAAATCATCCTCATCCATTTAATAAATTGTTTGAAATACAAAAACAATGGGCTGAAGTCGATGTAATAAATCCTCATACCACCTCATATTTCTTTGTGTACTGTCATTACTTATTTCCAGAACTTCCAGCTTATTTCCAGCACTTTCACTCTCTTACATCCTTTGATTTATCAACTGGATATTCCATTATATACTCAATGTTCAATTCACTTCAGAGATCTAGGTTTACATGCATTGTACAGAGAAAAATGGCCAATGCATGTAATGATTTACACTGATGGTTCAAAGAATAACAAAGGTGTAGGATGTGCCTATTACATCCCAGAGAAAAAAAAACATTTATCATCAATTTAGATTACCTATAGATTCATCTATTTTTACTGGGGAAAGTTACGCTCTATTCAAAGCCTTACAATGTGGAATAGCTGAAGATTTTTAAAAAATTCTTTTCCTTACAGATTCTCTGAGTGTTCTTCAAGCATTATCTACATCTTATCCCAAATTATGTCATCAATCATATCTTATTATTTTAATTATTCAACAAGTTCAATTGGCTTGCAAAAGGAATATTGACATACAATTCAGTTATGTTAAAGCACATAATATTACCGTAGGAAATGATCGAGTGGACTTATATGCTAAACAGGCCGGAGATTTACAACTCATAAGTCTCAATAGATTAATGTATACGGATTTATTACCACTCCCATGGCAAGTCATAGTTTTTATTAATAGATTAAGAACAGGACATGTACGTACTCCAGCACATTTAGCAAATATAAATATTAAAACTAAAGAAAATTGTAAATGTGGCAATAATAATCCTGATGCTCAACATTTATTTGTAGAATGTCCAATTTTTTCAGATCAACAAATCACACACTACAAAGGTTTACAACGTTTAAAAATTCCATTTCCAATATGTCATCCATTCTAACAGATTTATCCCCTTCATTAATATGAATGCTGTATGCTGCATATGCTCAGAAATGTAGACTCAAAATATAAAGTGTTTTTTATATATATACATATATTAAAAAAAATAAGAAACAGCAAAATTTAAAAAAAATTGAATTATTCATAATAATCGTTTATATTTGTGATTCTGATTAATTTGAGAGACTAACTATCAATCTTAGAAGAAAACATTAAAACAAATACAATACAATAACGATGTCCAAAGTCGACAACATAATGCTGACAGAGACAGTTAAAACAGCAGTGTTCCGTAACCTTTTTTTACTCACGGCACACCCCAGATGGGTCTACACTCAACACGGCACACCAAAATGTCTTGTCCCCTCAAAATCATGTGAATCTTAATATAATTATGAAATATTACGTCGTTATGTAATCAATTATTATCATTGTTGTTGTTATTATTATTATAAAACATGAATAGACTTACGCATTTATTAAAAATTTATTAACTTTAATTCACTGTAGAAAATACACATTTCTAATACGAATTTTAAAGTAAATAACTACTCATACCTTCAATGTGATACTTGAGCCTCCTTAGCTGCACATAGACGGCTGATTCGTGGCGGAATCGTTGACAAAGCAAGCCTCATTTCTTTATCGATGGATTTGTGTCTCTCTCTTTGATGTTTTAATTGTAGTCAACGTCGAGAAGCCCAGTCCACACAAATAAGTAGTTGAATATGTTAATAACACATTAACTGCCATCTCTGAGATAGCCGGGGTATTCACTACTTATTGACAACCAAAATGTATCCAAAGGCACTTCGAAAAATTTTAATTTCAATGTTCTGTCTGCTTTCAAATCTGCCAGTTCCTCTTGTAAGCATAAATTTTTCGGAAGATATTTCGAATCCATACTGAATGGATCACGAACCCAGTCAAAATCTTCAATGCTCTCCCTAAAATATTTTTTAAAAGTCTGCTGCAAGAGTACTAAATGTTCTTTAATTAAGTCCATCAACACCTTGTTATCGTCAGCAAGGGCCCATACAGTTTGGAACATCTCACACGATCCATTTTCAATTGTCTGTATCCACAAGTTCAACTTATTAATAAATCCTTGAATCTTATCCATACTAGTCAGAATATTTTCGTTTCTACCTTGCATTTTTCTGTTTAGTTCATTCAAGTGTACGAAAATATTGGAAAGATATGCCAACTTAGATACCCATTCATCATCTGCAAATAATTCCGCATACTCATGCCCCTCAATAGTCAAAAATGAAAGTACCTCCTCTTTAAGTTCAAACATTCGCGTTAACACTTTACCTCGAGATAACCATCGTACTTCTGTATGTAGCAGAAGTGTAGTGTGCTCTGATCCCATTTCTTGACACAAAACGTTAAAAAGCCGCATAGTTAGGGGCCGCGATTTGATGAAGTTCACAACTTTTATTACTTCATCCATCACAATTTTCAGAGGATATTGCAAAGACTTAGCAACAATGGCTTCGCGGTGAATGAGACAATGGTCGGTTCATAAGTTAGGATTTACTTCTCGTACTTTACCCACGAATCCTTTCACTCGGCCTGTCATAGAAGTGGCTCCATCTGTACAAACACTAATGCAGTCCTCCCATGTTAATTCATTACGGACCACATATTCATTAGTCGTACGAAATATTTCTTCACCGGTTGCTCACTCAGGTAGTTCTTTGCAAAAAAAAGAAGTTGTGCGTGACCGCCAATATCGGTGGACTCGTCGATCTGAAGTGAGAACTTTCGACTGCTTTTAATTTTCTCCTTCATAATGTCTTCGATGTCACTGGACATGTCACTAACTCGGCGGCTGATTGTGTCAGCAGAGAGAGAGGAATTTTTGAAATTTCAGTAGCAGCTTCTGAACCCAGGACTATTTTTACCATTTCTTTACACGCGGGCATTAACAACGTTTCTGCTATTGTGTGTGGTTTTTTGGCCTTTACGATAAGTTCGGCTACCTTATAGCTAGCTTCTTGTACTTTTTGCGAAACACGTACCGACGTAGTCATGAGCGTCACTTGTTTTTTTATTTTGTTCCAACAACCGACGAAAATAATTCACATCTTTACTTAACAGAGAGGAATGTTTTGTTGACAAATGTCGTTTTAATTTACTGGGAACCATAGCAGCATTACTGAGTTTTTCACCACACACAACATACTCGGGGATTGAGCATGTTTTGTCACCACACCACAAAAACCTGTTATCACTATATTGCCGGTGAACTACTTTCTGTTTCTTTTTTTCGGGCTCGTTGGTTTCACTACTTGCACTCGAGGACGGACCACTCCGTACAAAGAACTTATCCATATCGAAAAAAGAAAATAGTAAGACTGGTGTAGCAATCCAATATTCGCACTACTGCAGAGCACAGCTGTGATAGAACTGAACTTAAATACTGTAATTGTTGTCTGACAATGTGTGGGTCCTTCGGCGAAAGAAAAGAGCAATAAAGTTTAAGAAGCGCTGACAAACAGGCACAAAACAGCCAGCCGTTCACAAGAGATGCAGTGTTACAAACAAAGAACTCGCTTGAATAGCTCTATTGTATGATTGGTGCAGGCCGCTAAAAGTCTTACGCGGCTTTCTTTGCGGTGATTACAAAGCTTGCTGCCTGTAACCCATCAAACTGGCTCAATATTACAGGCGAGAATACATATAAGATGAGCAAACTATAACAATATTGAGTAAGTAAATTACATTTAATTTCTATGAAAATATAACAGTTATCAGCAAGAATAAACAAGCACCTTCTTACTTAAAATCGACAATTAATTTCTTACAATATTACAATAGTAGGTAAAAGTTCGCGTCACACCTTTCGCCTTGTGACGGCACACCGGTTGCGGAACACTGCCTTACAGAACACTCCCTTCCTCTAGACAGTTAGTTAAATAAGAACATAACAAAATGTACGGAGAATTCTATTCACCTTATTCTGCTAGTATATTCAACTGTGTACGTTTTTCTTTGTTTATATGAATAAATATCCAGCCTACTAAAAATCTAATTTCTACCATTAGTTTTATTTTCTCTGTGTGTGTAAGAATAAGAAGGACTGAAATTTTAACAAGTATATAAAAAATATTAAGTTATTACAGTTATATCAAGTTATAATGCTGTATTTTACGAATATGGTTTCACAGTATCTTTTTCATATTGCTGTTGCAAATACTATTTTGTATTTTTGTTGTTTTAGGTGCATCAGAAAGCTGCAACATTCCACCCATCTTGCAGGGAACATGGTTTTCTTGGGAAAATGGTGAAAACACGTTAACAGAAATAAATGCAGATAGTATGACAAAGAGGGGTTACTGCATTGAAATGAAAGATGATTATCGGGTGAACTATACCCTGGTGTTCAAGAATAATATATGTTACCATTGTGTGAAGCTGGTTGTAAGGACTGTCAACATTTTGGACAAAATTGAATGTAAGTGTCATTCACCATTTTTCTCAATTGACTTTTATGATTTTTTTTAAAATTCATCAGCACAATAGGAGACAAACATTTTGAAATGTATGGAATAAAATTATAGGGGTTATTCTGTGTCAGTTCATCCAATTCAAACATGAAATGTAGCTCATGTTTTTTTGTTTTTTTTTTTGATAAAATTTGAGCCATTTGTTCATTGACCGAAGGCAACAAAAGAATCTAAAATGTTAAATTGTTTTCTGTAGTGGCTCCTGATGCATTGAAGGTCATTGACCATTTTCAGGAAAAAAACAGGTTATCCTAACTCCATAAATTAATCAGATTCTGTGTTCCCAACCTTTTTACTTCAGTGTGATACCTATTATTCCCTCCCCCCCCCCAAAAAAATGTTGAGTTTTCTGAAGATTTCAAGACACATCTGAAATGTTATATCTGCAGTGGTTTAGAAAATATAACTGTAAAATTTTGATCCAAGAAACGTATTTCTTCAAATGTACAGGAGAAAGTACTTAACGAACTGAATTTCTATAGACTTTCTGAAGGTCGTAGAAGTGTTTTCCGTCATCGTTCAATTTATTTTGCCGGTAATTAAAGTTTTTTTTTTTTTTTTCGAAAATAATGTTTGTCCGATGCACGAAACCTCTTCCCTCTATTTCCTTCGACTATGTGAACCAAATGTTCCGTGCGTTAGATGACGTAACGCCCGGTCAGTGTTTCCAAACATGCGGTTTTGTAACTGTGTAAACGTCGCATCATCCTCACATGAATTATCTTGAATTTTTCTGATGTTGACGAACAATTTTAACTATGTTTGCCTAACCTAGCTGAATCTAACCTAAGCTTGCCGTACATGGTTCGTGATACTAGGTATTTTTTGGTGAAGAAGTTTGGAAACACTGCATGCCCACTGATCATGGATAACGCTAGTCAAACGGTAGTCAACCTTTGACCGCCATATTGCATGTTACAGAAGCGAGAAAACAAGGAACAATAATTACTTAATATGTCGAAAATAGAAAGAATTTTCGTTTAAAAAGCAAAATCCCATCTTAAACAATGTTTCACAATGCAGAATAGGTAAGTATGAATATTAACAATTAGGGAATAAACGAGTTAGAGACATTTCTCAGAGATCAAAGTTTTAATAATATAACAAGAAACATAACGTGATTGATGTTTCGAAAATCTTCCTCACAAAGCAGATTGTATCTCAAAAAGGAAACCTCATAGACAGACGAGTTTGTTACCAAATGATAATGGAGAAAATTTCCAGGGCTCTTGACCCAGTGTTCCCCTCAACAATTACATTTGTTTTTAATTGATAGATTTCAATGTTTTATGTAATACAGGGTGGTGCAAAATTCCGTTTACAACGCGGAGGAGGTGAATCGCCAAGTAAAAACAAGGAAAAAATGTCATGTGAAAAAATGTCGAAATCGGTACCGTTTGCGAGTGACAGGCGTGCGAAAATCGCCTCACACCATGTTTATAGCACGATAACTCAAGAAGGAAGAAAGATATCAATGTCGGAATAAAATAATACAAACAAAATCGTACCTGACGAATACAATGGTGCAGCAATTGAGGCCCAGTGTAAATTGCGCAAGGGGACTCTCAAAGAAAGTGGGGAATCCCCTGATGGAAAATATAGGAAATTTACTACTATTTTCTACATAATATTGAGATCGGAATGTAAGCAGTAAAAAATGACGACGTATGTCCACATGTCCCACTACTGCTGGGACACAGTCCCACACTCAGGAAATAGGAAATTCACCCGAAAATGACGCTATGCCGTCAGATTAGGCTGAGATTGATTTCAACTAATTGATACAGAAAGCCCCACTAGAGGCGCTGGGAGTATAGGTCACCTGTTACGTATTAGTGTTGGTGGATACTACGTAGAGAGTGTAGTCGACCGTTGTTCTTCCTGTCTGTTCTGCGTGTCGCAGCGTGGAGTTTAGTCTGGCGTGTGTGTGTGGTTGAATTGCGCCAAGGAATATTGTACGTAGAGTACGTATTCCCGTGTTCTTTCTCGGTTTGCAACAATTGCGTGGACACCTGTGTGACATTACGTGGGTGCTAATCACGGTAGTTGTGATCCGTCACTCGGAGGGAAAGTGCCCCTGTTGCTGGGCAGTTCGAACAGGACAATGGCGGAGTACTGTACCCACGAGCTTGCTGATATGCATCTCGTTTGTGGAGAGGCAAACCGAAACAGCCGTGAAGCACGGCGTTCGTATCACGAACGTTTTCCCAATAGGCGGTTACCAGCACATGCACTCTTTCAAAGACTTGATGCTCGACTGCGGGAAACTGGATCTCTACTACCCCGTAGGTGGGATTGTGGAAGACCCCGCACTGTGCGCACTGTGCAATTTGAAGAAGACGTGTTGGACGCGATACGAGACCGTCCTGACACCATCACATGTGTCATTGCTCGTACGCAACAAACCACCATAGCAATGTGTTCCGCGTTATTCAGGAGGAAGGATTGCACCCATACTAATTGCATAAGGTGCACCACATACTGCCCACGGACTTTCCCCTACGCATGGATTTCTGCCAATGGTACGTGCAACAAACTCTTGCCATTCCAGATTTTCCAACAAGAGTTTTGTGGACCGATGACGCAATGTTCACCAGGGACGGCATGTTCAATAGCCACAACAGCCACGTCTGGGATATGGACAATCCGCATGCAATCATTGTGCGCCATCATCAACATAGGTTCGCAGTGAATGTGTGGTGTGGCGTAGTAGGTGACCACTAGATAGGCCCGTACATTTTGCCCTTTACTTTATGTGGTGGGAATTATCGGGTGTTTCTACGTGACGTATTACCTGAACTTTCTCGAAAACGTGCCACTGGCAGGTAGACAACGTATCATGACGGCGCCCCCTCACAATTCGACCGGGGAGCCAGGGCCTTACTTAACGATATTTTCGGCGATCGTTGGATTGGCAGGGGTGGACCTTTACCGTGGCCACCTCGTTCCCCCGACCTCACACTACTGGATTTCTTTGTGTGGGGAGAAATGAAAAGGCTCGTGTATGAAACCTCTGTGGAAAGTGCTGAGGATCTCGTTGCTCGTGTTAGTGCCGCTGCTGGGACAATTGTTGACATGCCAGAGGTATTTGCGCGTACCAGACAATCAGTGCTTCGCCGATGCCATCTTTGTCTTGAAGTCAATGGCGGACATTTTCAACAAAGTCTCTGAGTATACCGGTGTTTGTGAGCCCCTATCAGCACCGCATAGTGTCCTTTAGTGAAAGGTGCGAGTGAAGATGCTGGAGATCGCTGTACTTCATACCATCGATCTGCATGTGCGGAGGTTGTGCGCTTCTCAGTGGAATCCCTTCAAGATGTGCTGTGCCTCGAAATGTTACGTGCCATTGTGTGCGTTTTCTCGCCATTCTCCGTCTTCATTCCTTCGAGGATTACCCACTTTCTTTGGGGAGCTCTCTTGTAGTATGTACAGTCTGACGACATGTGGCCATTGTTTAACTTTTGTTTTTTGTACTGCAAAGTAGTGTGTCAACATTAAGGGATTGAAAGGGCCTCCCCGATGGTGCACTGGTAGTGTCGTCGCCCTGCAATCAAGGGGTCCCGGGTTCGATACCCGGTGGAGGCTCATAGTGGTTCGGATCCCACTTTAAACTGTAGGTCTAGTCCCGATTAGCCTTACTGTACATAAACTTAAAATACCAAATCAACCAACCATTAAGGGATTGAAAACATTTTTTTATGATTTTACCGTATTTCTTTCCATTTGGGATGGTGTCCCAGCAGTAGTGGAACATGCGACAAATTGTTTTCTTTTCTTCTTCGTACCGCAATGTTAACCGTGTACAACAGGAGATTTGCAGTTATTTTCCTATTTCCCGAGTGTGGGACGGAGTCCCAGCAGTAGTGGGACATGTGGACATACGTCGCCATTTTTTACTGCCTACATTCCGATCTCAACATTATGTAGAAGATAGTAGTAAATTTCTTGTATTTTCCATCAGGGGATTCCCCACTTTCTTTGAGAGTCCCCTTGCGCAATTTACACTGGCGCTCAATTTCTGCACCATTGTATTCGTCAGGCACGACTTTCTTTGTATTCTTTTAATCCGACATTGATATCTTTCTTCCTTCTTGAGTTATTGTGCTTTACACATGGTGTGAGGCGATTTTCGCACGCCTGTCACTCGAAAACGGTGCCGATTTCGACATTTTTTCACATGGCATTTTTTCCTTGTTTTTACTTGTCGAATCACCTCCCAAGCGTTGTAAACGGAATTTTGCACCACCCTGTATATAATTTGCATTGAAACTACATATAACATAGATATTTGAGCCGTCCTTAAGGGAAATACCTGCTGTGACACCCGTGTCACAGCCCGTCCTTTAAGGGTTAAACCTTATAAAAACATCAAAGTTCTCCTGATAATAAAAATTACTCTCTATTTCAGCTGGTTGTGTTACCATATCGGGAGAAGAGCAACCAACTATGGAACGTATATGTGATGGTCTCAATCCTCAACAACAGCTGCGGACATTATTCGCTGAAAATTATGTGCCTGTGAATTGCCGTTCCAGTCTTGAGGGAGTGTGGCAGTTTGCTTACCAGAACAGGTTCAGGTTCACAGGCGAGTGCAACCATCCAGAGGCATACATAAAATCCTGCCAAACTGCAGGAACGCAGTTCTTAATAACAAATCAGAAGTTCAACATCACATACAAGAAATGCTCAGGAATGACAGAAACCTTTGATGGAGGTAATATTGTTTTTCTTGAAGGCTAAAATGTTTTAGCAAGCATGTTTGACAGTTTAAGACCCTCAGCTTACCAACAAACATTTTTTTTTCAAAGTAATTTGGATTTGGATTTACTGATACCGTTAAGTGACATTCTTCTTATCCAATGAAAGAAGTGCAAGTGTTCCTTGGAAGAACCTGATAGCTTCGTTATCTCCTTATTTTATGTGTGTAACCCCTCGAGTTTTTTTTTTTTCAAATAGAAATTCCATATTTAGACATTTAATTTGCAAAGCCAAAGTATACATGAATTTTACCTCTATATTCTTGACAGTAATAACAAGGGCTTGGAAGTTGAAGACCTATAAATTGCCAAAAAAAAGACCTATAAAAAGACCTAAAAATATTAAAAAAAAGGACCTAAAAACGGAAAAAAGGACGTATAAATGTAATCCAAATTAATTAATAACTTCAGTTTTAATTACATATGTAATGAACAAAGAAGAGACAAAATTCTGGTGGTATGGAATACACAGTGCGAAAAAACTATATGAATGAAATGCATCTTCTTTCAGACATTATATATTTTTTAGATTAACATAATTTGAAAAATCATATTTGAAGATTCATATTTCGCCTAACCACACTAGGGTTACAGAAGAAGGTGAAGTTGCAAAAAAAAGCAGACCTTTAAAAAAAGGCTAAAAAGGACAAATGAAACCCACCTTTTTCTGGTCTACAATCACCCAAAATGAACATATATTATGTTGGGCCTCGTCTTCAGACACTAGAAAAGAAAAAGGATTTTTCCTCAACTTCCGAGCCCTAGTAATAACAATGGCAGAATTTTACACTATTTTGAGAAATATAGGATTGGTAAAATTATTGGCAATTTTACCAGCACATCAATATCCCAGTCCATTTTCACTCATTCCGATAGTGCATCGATTAATCTTAATCGATTAATCCTGTAGTTACAGTAATATATTCACAAATACATAAAGGGTTCATGTTTTAACTTTAAAGTCTTGTTGGTGTCAACTAGAGTGCTGCAGCGTGAGGGATTTCGCTCGAAAAAGCAAGACTAGCAGTATACACTCGAAGCCAAGTAGTACATGTATATCTGTAATTTGTCTGTGGTAGTGGGACCTCACCTCAAATATGGATCGTGAAACTCAGTGAAATTGAAACTTAAGTATTCATAGTCATTATCTCCATGTTAAATTGTAGTTTAGTCTCTCTCACCAATATACAGTTACATATGAAAATGAAATAGATGATTGTGGGCTGAAACTACCAACCCGGAAATTTTACATATAGTGTCTACAATTATTGTCTGTCACGTCCTGGGGTGAGACAGAGGCACACAGGGGCGTACCTGTGTGATGGGGATCGTCGGCCGGTCACTCTACTCTACCTAGCTTATCCATATACGGAGTTCACGGGAAGAGTAGGAGACATACCTTTCTCTGATATGCCTACGGACTAGCCTTGCCTACTTTAGTGCATAAAGTATAAAACTAGTGACTTCCTGAGGGGGGGGGGGGAGAAAGTGTAATTGCGAGAGGTATTCCAAAAGAGATGGGAGTGTCTGTGTATGTGTGTGGGGAATACTTACATTGAATAGTATAATCCTAGACGTCTCTTTCTACGGTGGGGGCAGGAGTGCCTTCATATGCACGACTGCTCCAGGTCTTCTTAGGTCTTCGTCTTAAAGTAAACCTCTAGGCTAACAATAGTCACTGTGGACTCATATATTATTGGAAATCATGGGGGGTAACATATAAAGCAAGACGTTGGATTTTATAGTTTAATAAGCAACAAAACAAATAAAGAATAAGAATAAGATGTGGTACAAGAATCATGACCTACAAGCTTTTAAGGCTTAGTAATGCTTACAATATGACTACATTGACCCCTGGGGGTTTATGGGTTGATTACATTTTAAGATGCTATGCTAACGGACATGAATCCTTCACATTCTACTGTGTAAACAATGATATAAGGACAGGCGTACAAATATGGCCCTTCTGACATTAGTTTGTTTGATACAAACATAGCTCTCCTAACAATGAAGATGTGTCACTATACCAATGAATTTACTTATTATCATTCTAGCTAGTTCTGGGTGTGGGTGTTAGTGTAATTGCTGGTGTTTGTAGGCGCGGTAGTGTATAGGCAGAAAGTGTGCCATAGTTTGAATATAGGGGAGTCTATTCTCTTGAGAAGTTACTTGGTTAACATACTAAGTATTAGAGAGTTACAGAAGATTATTCTTACCTTCGTAAGAAGAGGCTGTTACCACCGAAGAATCTCAGCGATCGTCTCTGGGGAGGGGGTCGATGAGGGTAAAAGACTGAAGTCAAAAGCTTCGAGCATGACGTTTTAAAGTCAGATTATCAGCAAGTGGGAGGTTCCTTGCTCTGTGCAGTGCTCGCCCACGGGTCTCAAAAAGGAGGGGGGATAGTGGCGGATTGGAGGGCAAAACCACAAAAAGGAAATAAAAGGAAGTTAAGCCATATGTGTGCTGATGACGCCATATCCTATGCTTGGGAACAAGGGTCATGTTGTATCCCATGGGCTTACGCCTGGGATTTATCACTTTAGCGGAGACGGATGGGTATTTGTATATGTCTGGGACGGTTAGACATCAACTAACCTTCAACTTTCCCAGTATGGTGTTGGCAAAGAATGCCCTTATTCAGAGTTCTTAGTACCACATGTGCACAGGCAGGGATCCAACAGGGGTCCCATTATGATCACTATTCAGTTGCAAAGTTCTTAGGAATTACATATGGCATGCTCTGATATAAGTTGTAGGCTCTGAAACAAAATCTACCTAGGGAGCATACAGGGTGATCACTGCCAGAGAGAACTCCATTTGCAATTTGGAATAAAAAGAATAAAAAAAAAGAATTGTCCAAATTTCTGGAGGTGACATGTCACATTATAATATTTGAGAGTGGGAGAGACTAACATGTATGAGTGAGCGAAATTGGTCCCATGCAATACTCTAGTGTCAACTGTCCAGGGTTTGTGATAAGTTTTGTATTAATGGTGACCTGATTGTTAATTTGACTATATGTCTTAACTATATTGCATGGTTGTATGTTCAGTGCTCGAAAAATCTTCTTCAGAGCTAGATGCCAGCTCTGAAAATCAGGAGCCAGGAACCACCTACAGTGGAACCTTGATAACTGAAACCTCAACATCTCGAATTCCTTGACAAGTTGAATTTTTTGTAATCCCCTTGAATTGTCCATAACACTCAATACTAATTTTACCTCAACAACTCGAATAAAACCTTGATGAGACGATTTTTTGTACAATTTATGGAGTGTCGTTCGAGCTCAATAACTCGAAGGTAGAGTATGAAAAACCTCTGAGTCGAAGTTAAATTCTAATCACTTCTATAACTCGAAGTTTAGTCGCACAGACCTTAATAAGTCGAAGTGTAGGATGCGTACGTACAATGTCAGGTGATCAACAATCGTGTCGGGCATATGTTATAGGCATACGTAGTGCCAATGTTCAGAAGGTTCAGTAAACTTTAGACCTCTATAACTCGAAGTCGGCGATTTTGACCCTCAATAACTCGAACCTTGGTAAGTCGAAATCCTTGATACCTAGATTTTTTTCTTTTCCCCCCACAAGTTCGAGTTATCAAGGTTCCACTGTACAGTGGGATCCATGAGTATTACTGTGCAAATTGTCCATCACCATGTTCGTGCACTTTATTTGATGCAATAAGAGCTTCAAGAATTAAAGGAAAACTCGAAACAATCTGTTGACAACTTCTGCACCAGCATACATAAAAATCAATCGTTGAAAAACACACAGGATGAGAGAGAAAAAATAATGAAAATAGTCATGGACAATTTGCACGGTAATACTCATGGATCCCACTGTACTAGCAATTGTGCATACTAGAAGAAGTTGAACATCACCGTATTCAAAACATCGCTAAATCATGTGAGAAAGCAGAGAATTAGGGGTTGGGGGACAAAGAGTAAGGTACTGATTCTATGTTCACAACGTTGAAAAAAAAATCATTTGCTAACTTACGCTGTACTGCAATTTGAACTTAGAATCTTCAAAATTCCGTACATGCAAACTTCAAAAAAAGGCACTATTACAGCAGAAGATCACAGTCGCCAGGCTGAATCTTTTAGTCGCCATGGCGACCTGGCGACTGGATTTTTCGAGCACTGTGTATGTTAGTTTTTATTCCAGCTGTTTTCATATATTGCCAAATAAAATCCATTACAATACATCCATTGTTGTGAAGTATTGTTTTTATGCCTTTCGCCAGTTTTGCATTAATTTGATTCAGCTGACTGCTTCACACACATAATTGCATAACATCAGTTGAATTACTTCAGGTAGGAGTTCGGGTGAGCTCCAGAAAACTTACCAATCTGAGATCTGCCACTGCAAATTGAACCCAGATCTCCTGCATGACCATTGATTCTGTATTGATTGTTCCATTGTGTGTCCACCACAAGGACAAAGCAAAAATTAATTAAGATTTCCATCACCTTTTTTTGAAAACTATTTGTACGGCTCTCTCTATATATAACTTAACAGTAAATAATTTCTCTCTCTTTATTTAGTTGTGGAGTACAGCTGCCTTGGATCTTGGTTTGTGGACAAGAACCACTACTTTGCTGTTGCTAACACCAAGGAATCTAGGAAAGATGAGAAGTACCGTTGCTTTCTGAAGAACAGAGATGATGATCTCTACATTGGTGTGTCTATTACTGCAGAGTGTAATACATTGAAAACACCGGAAAAGAGTCCAGAACGTCTTCGTATTACACCAGGTATGACAGATGTTATGCTTTTATCTAGCAGATTTCTTATTTCATGTGAAATGTGTACAGTTATGTGAAATGGACTGAAAAGATTCAGTGCTTTAAATATAATAAAATTATAACACATATTAGGTCAGTCAAAAAGTAAATGCAATTATTATTATTATTATTATTTTTCACAGCAACAATTGAAAACTTACAATGATATAATTTTCCAACGTAGTCCCCCTACACTTCAATACACTTGGTCCAACGTTCCACAAGCTTTCCGATACCCTGAGCAGCAAGCCACGTGTGCACCGCTTCATTCACCTGTTGATCTGTGTCGAATCGATGGCCTCTTAAAGCATCTTTAAGTGGACCGAACAGATGGTAATCCGATGGTGCAAGATCGGGACTGTATGCAGGATGCAAAGAGTTTGAGCGGTGTTGGCGGCGGTATGGGGACGTGCGTTGTCATGCAACAAAATAATGCCTTCCGACAATTGACCTCATCATTTGCTTCAAATTGCAGGCTTCAACTTGTTCGAAAGCATATCACTGTGTGGTTCATTGTTTATTGTTGTCCCCTTTTCCACATAATGTTCCATAATTACCCCTTCTGAGTCCAAAAAAAAGTGTGAGCATCACTTTTCCTGCAGTGTGTTGACGCTTGACTTTTTTTTCACGAGATTCAGGGTGTTTCCATTCTATGCTCTGGCGTTTGCTCTCAGGTTCGAAGTGATGGATCCATGTTTCATCTCCAGTGATGATTCGTTTCAAAAATGCTTCACCTTCGTTATCATGTCTGTCCAATAATTGCTGACAGATACTCATACGATTTCGCTTGTTCTCGTCAATGAGTTCTTTAGGGACCCATCTCGCACAGACTTTAAGAAAGTTGAGCCAGTTATGGATAATTTCATATGCAGAACCATGACTGACGTGCATATGGTGTGCCACTTCATCAACAGTCACACGTCGGTTATTCAGAACCAGCTCACGGACTTGCTCAATATTGTCATCAGTAGTGGATGTGGCTGGACGACCTGCTCTTTCCTCGTCCTTCACACTAGTTCGACCGCTTTTGAACTTTTCAATCCACTGGTAAATACTTCGCAGTGGTAAAACATTGTCACCGTATTGTGCTGAAAGTCTTCTATGGATTTCAGCTCCTGGTACACCTTCAGTCCACAAAAAAACTGATTACAGAATGCTGTTCTTCTGTGGTGCACACTTACAGTGGTGCAGCCATGTTTACTTGGCAACACTGCAGAGTGAACTGAAGTGATGACGCTGTAACCTGCCACAGACGAAGACAACGATACTATCTATCGGCTTGAGAGCACAGAAAGCTGTACAGCCAACCTATGGAAGAAAAGATAAACATTGCATTTACTTTTTGACTAACCTAATAGTTGCTGAGGTTGTTTCCAAGTTATTGCCTTCACCACAATCTATTTTGGGCATGTATGAAATGATGTACTACTCAAATAAAATTTAATATCTCTGAAACTATTGTTGGTAGAGGTAGAAATTATACCTCATTTTGTTAACCATAAGGTAAAAGTAAACTTCCCTGTGCACATAGCACCGTGCCATGAAGCCACATGTAGAGGTGACGGTGTAGAGCCCCACACATTTATAACGAGAAAAGTTGTTTTTGGACTTTTTGTGTCGCAGTTTCGTTTACGCCAGAACATATTTTTGTTTTACATTTCTAGTTTACAATTTAAAACTGCTTAAGAAAACCCAAGGATTCTTTACTATTTTTTTTATTACAAACTTCTAAAATATAGTAGCGGTTAATAAATTTTTAATTTGCCCTGGAAAGCTGGAGTTACATAGTTAACTAACACAGTTACATAGTTAAAACTAATACAAAAATTACCTCCAGTTGCCTTAGATTAATCTTAGGTTAGTAACATGGATTAATAAACAGAAAATAAACACTTTAACTTCAAATAAAAGAATATGGTCGACCTACTTACGAAATTTACTCAGCGCTGCCCTTTCACTTTGACTGTAATCAACACTTCCGATATAAAAGTATACATCTCGAGAGCTCTCGACACTAGGGGGGAAACACTATTGGCAGAAGCTCCTTGATGTCTTCTTTCCCTCGAAGATGTTCGACGTCTATCCCTTGAAGTAATCCACCGCCGCATTCATAGTTCAAAGGTCGAACTTGGTATCTACGTCGTCACCTTGATTAGCAATTCTCAGTTCACAACTACACACTTGCAGTGTTCTTTTCATTTCTCGCGCTATAAAAGTTGCCACGAGAAAACAGTCTGTATTTAAATAAAATTCCGTGCGTTCTTTTCCCAATCACGCGAACGTTCAAATGTCCGGAACACATTTCACTGTTAAGTGTCCACTAGGCAAACGACATCTACAAAAACAGTCCACGAATAACTAACTGCAACTTGCTGCCGATAGCACAATCAAATTCGCGACTTCTCCATTCCCAGAGATCTCGATGCCAACTTCTGCAGCCAACGCGCGAAGCAATGCGGCCTTTCACTCAAAGGCTCTACAAACACTGCTCGAAAAACTTCACCGCGTTTTTATTTGTCCCTTTACACAATGCATATTAAGGACAGTTCATTTTGCCCAAGGGGTGTTAATCTCTCTATCCTCCGTCTTCTCTGAAGAAATAATCAGTCCTCAAAATAATCTGTTATACATTCTCGATCTTGGCCATTTTGGGGGTGATGTGATCAGCACCATGCCTTTACCCATGGAGGTAGGAAGGAGAGGAGTAAGCCCTGCACGCTTTTTCTGAAGCCAGGTCACGTGGCAGCACCAGCGAAGTCAGACCAAAACATTTTAATATGCAGTGAGAAAGCATGTAATTTTGAGTACTTTTGAAAGAGATTTAGGAATCAATGGTGGCCACTCAACATGTGACTGTGCTAACAGGAGCGACAGTAAACCTGAGGAAGTAAATGTGGCCATTTTGTGCTGACCAACTTAAGTTCCACTGGCTTCAAAACCGAGATATTGCATGATAGAGACACTGCATGCCCCTGCCTTTACTCCCCCCCAGGTACCCATTGATTTGAGTGAGGCGGGATGAGCCTCGGAGCCACTTTATGCAGGGAAAAGTTCGAGAAAATTCCAACCTTAGATCACCCACTCCAGGAATCAAGCCTGGCAGTCAGACATTTGTTTACCATAGATAAGGCTATAAAGTAGTGTTTAATAAAGAGCACATATATTTTGTTAATTAGAAGAAGAGAATGTGTGGGAAAATTTCAAGAAAATTTATCTTCTGTCATACAATATTTCCACTGTTTGATAAGCAAACATTTAACAAGAAAACTTTTTTGTAGTGAAAGCTGAAGTTGTGGTGCCTGGCTGCAGATTACCAAGAAACTTCTCTGGTGATTGGATCAACACCGCTAATCTGGATGCAGACGTGGTGGTCAATGAGACACACATAATTGAAACATGGTATCCCGACGAGGGAAGATACAGACGCACTATTTACGTGTGCCGAGAGCAGAGAGATACACGCTTCATGATGGCTAGATTAACTGTTGATGGGTGGTAAGTATTTTATGAGACAGATTAATTGGTGATTGATGTCATCCATTGTAGACATAGTAAAATTGCAGAATTTGAAAATTTACCAATAATTTTACTGATCTGATTTTTCTTTAAATAACCTTTATCAAATTCTGCCATTTTGTTATATTCATAAACATAAATATATAATTTGTATGCATGGGTTTTGTGAAGTAGGTGTCTACGTGCACTTTTTTTTGTGTTAAGGCAAAACTGTGATTGTAAAGCTGTTGTTTTTTCCTAGTGAAAAAAATATAATAAAAAGAATACCTAAATTATCATGCAGTAAGAAACACTCTTAGGTAGCATAGTAGCTAAAGTTGTAGCCTTGCAATTTGTTTGTCCTAAGTTTGATTCTAAATCTGAACACGTTGCAGTGGTTCAAATCATGCTTCTTTAAACTGTAGGTCCCAGTACCAATTAACCTCTGAGCATGAAGTTATGAACATAGCTTTGCTATGCATTTTTTATATTATACAGTGCAACCCCAATTTTATGTTCATTTTTTATATTATACAGTGCAACCCCAATTTTATGTTCCCGGATTTTACATTTTCATGAATTATACATTCAATCTTGATGGGGTATGACTTAAGATGACCGGGCCCCTCCGATTTTCTTCATATTTGATATACTTACTAATTGAGGCCTGCTAATGACGAATCTGAAGTTAAAATTTGTCGGAAACGCCTAAAAATTTCAAAAGAATTGCGAACCATTGACGTGTGGTTATATTAGTTTCGGTTAGGTTAGGCAAACATAGTTAAAATTTCGTGTCGTGGTGGTATCAGGATCTAGAAATTGCAAAATAATTGCGAACTATTGATGCTAGCCCCATGAACCATTGGCGGTAGTCCCACGAACCATTGACATGTGGTTAGGTTAGTTTGTTAGGTTAGGCAAACATAGTTAAAATGTGGTGTCGTGGTAGTATCAGAAATATATATATATTTCCTTGTGAAACAAAAAATTTCACGAAAATCGACTGTTTCCATTCCGAAAACTAACGACTTATTTTCGCTTATTTTGCAATTTATTTCCGACAACTTTTTACTTCAGATTCATGATTAGGAGGCCTCAATTAGTGAGTATGCCAAATATGAAGAAAATCGGAGAGGGGTCCGGTCATATTAAGTCGTTCCCTTGATGTTCCCAACATAACAAGTTTCCTTGATTTTACATTTTCCCGTATTGTGAGTTTTTTCAGCTTGGTCCCCTGAAAAACATAAAATTGAGGTTCTACTGTATTGTATTCCCAGTCTTATAAATGCATGTACACTCACTCTAAACATTTACAATTATCAGTAATTTACAATTTGAACTTCTAATATTGCGTTTAAAAATATATTTATCTTACTGTTGTCTATAAACAGTATGTGAAGTGGGTCGTACTAAACATTGGATTCTGAAAGTAGAATGTTATTAAGTGTTTCATAATACAGAAAGTTGTTTCACCCTTGTACTAGTGATGTTCAGTCCTGTAAAATCCCTGTTACACCACCAATCATGTTCAGTGTGATGGCCCTGTCAATAAACAATTGCATGACATCAGAGCTTACCTTGAAGGAGGCCTCTATTTAGCCCAGCCCGATCCAATTTAGTCCAATCGTTCTTGTGAGATTTCCAAAGTCTGTCGAGTGTTGTGGCTCGATGTTTTTGGATGTTCCGTTTTAGTAGGTCAAAGGCATGGAAGTCCATGGGCGATGCATCTGTAGATTTAACAGGGATGTTAAATTGAATAGCCTTGATACCTGTCTCTGTCTCCTGTTCCGTTTGAGCATGTAGGCCACCATTGTTTTGGCAGTATGGCTGCAGGGCTTATCTTGGTGGATGTGAACTTTGGCTGTCTCATTGCTATTGAAAGCAGGGGTTTGTTGGGGTATATGGGGTCTAACACATGCTGTATGTATTAGGGGGCATTAACCTTCACATTACAAGGGTCGTTCAAGGTTGACCAGGACTTTAGTGCGTAAAATATTAATGAATCAATGTAGCGCTGCATTACTAGGGCAGGACAGACCATGATTCCTTGCGAGTAACCATGATCCTTTGCGACACATTTGGCGCATGCGCAGTAGTGTAAACAAAGATGGCGGCAAGTAGTGTATCTGTTGCTGTGGAACAGAGGTGTATAATGAAATTTCTCGTGAAGGACAAGGTGAAACCTGCTCAAATTTGGCGTAGACTGCAAGCACAGTATGGTGAACAAACACTGTCACGGGCAACAGTGTACGAATGGTGTCATAAAAGTTCCTCTCCACCCAAGAAAAGCAAAGCGCTGGCATCTGCCGGTAAGATTTTGGGAACAGTCTTCTGGAACATGAAAGGTGTGTTATCCATGTGGATTTTGTGGAGAAGGGTGCCACAATTAATGCCAAGTATTACTCAACACTGCTTCACGGTGCTGTACGTGGGGCTGTTCGGAAGAAAAGACGTGGAATGTTGTCGAAACACGTCATTCTTCTCCATGACAATGCCAGGCCCCACATGGTCCATTTGACTCAAACAACACTGGCCAGCGTGCACTGGGAGGTTTTACCACACAGTCCTTACAGTCCAGATTTATGCCTCAGTGATTTCCACTAGTTTGGGGCACTTAAAGAGCATTTGGGCGAGACGCACTTCCAGACAGATGAGGAACTCAAGAACGCTGTCCTGCAGTCTTTACGACACCAACCTACTTTTTTCTACGCCAAAGGCATCAAGGAACTTCCACAATGACGGCAACGGTGTCTGGATGTTCAGGGGGAATACTTTGAAAAACTGACATAGTTTGGTGCTTCTATGTATGTATATTTCCTGTCTAGAAATAAAAGTCCTGGTCAACCTTGAACGACCCTTGTAGATGACACCCGGACACTTTGGAACAGAGACATGCCATTACCATAAACCCTTTTGTGAAATTTTTCCTTGCACGTGCGAATCCACTTTTTGTGATCCTTTCCATCGATAGGGTGGTAGTAAATTGCACGTATCTGCTTGGACCCGATCAAATAGACCCATACCTTTTCTATGGTGATGACTAGGGCACGGAACTTTATGTCCTATAAAACTGTAAAATATGTATGTAAGTATGTCATAAAAAAATTAAAATATGGCTGCAGTGGCTCAGTCGGTAATGCGTCTGACTACCATTCTAAAGGTCCCAGGTTCGATCCCTGGTCGGTTCAAATCTGGGAACATTTCTAACGTTGGAAGCGGTGCCGGCACCCACCCACCGTCGAATGACATGGGCACCTGGGGGAAACCCTGGGGGGTAAAGGCAGTCAGGGGCGTGATGCTGATCACATCATCCCCACTTATGACCGGATCAAGAAAGTGTGGGGCGTTACCCCCACACCCCCTATATGTCTTCATGGGGTGATGCTAAGCACAGGGAGAGCACTTTACCTTTACCTGAAAATGCAGAAATACTCCAAGTAAAGCCAAAAATATGCACAACAAAGAAGGGGGGAGTAGGGAGAGCAAAACAGTACACGCTACTACGAAAACTGGCAGTCGCTCCTCCCCCCCTCCTCCCACACAATACTATTCCCTTTTAACAATGTAAGTCAGTATAATACAAACTCAGTATCAGCACAATAGGTAGTAGCTATGGTGCTATATTGGAAAGGAAATTTAAATTTACATATACTGATAACTTTATAATTATTATATTGATAATAATGAAAGAAAAAAACTAGAAACAACAAAAATTACAATAGCATCAAATTATGCCTTTGTTTACAAGAATATTTATAAGATATCAATGCTATACATAAGAAAATATATATATATATATCTTTGTTATCTCCTTCCAGGATAAAGCAAGTCTTTGTATCTACAATTCTGAGCTTCAGTTTTCGAAATTCATCATCTTCTCAAATCACCTCCAAACGTAGAACATATAAGTGTCACTCTATGCAACCTTCCTCCAAGCACTCATTTGAGGAACTGTAACATTCACAAGCCAGCCCCTTAAGGAAGATGAATACAGATACTTATTCACTGCTTCCAATTCAACATGGCATCTATTATACATATCAGTGTCATTCCACAACTTTCGAATCTTTATCAGATTATATCATGATCAAAGTTCATTCAAGTCATAAAAGGCTTCTATATAACTTTAGCATCCAAGTTATTATCACATTGCCAAGTTTAATGCTTTAAAAGCAACAATTATTGTACAAATATATCCCCATTCCATAATGCTAAATTTGTACTTATCTGTGTTCCATCTTGAGCTTTCTCTCAAGTCACAGACCACTAGTATCAGATCAACTAGTTCAAGCCAAATCTTTTAGTATGTGCAATCTTCAATTGTTTTTGTTTTATATTTTTGTCCATGAGTGCTTAACAGCTTGAATGTTTGTGTTGTAAATGTACATATTTGCTCTGTTACAGCTATTTTACTATGTATATTACAATATACTTATCTAATGATTACAATTACCATTTTTTTGAATGTTGATACAAAATACCAAGTATGACATCATATTATCCATTGAACAATTTTAAAGAGTTGACCTTTGTATATACACCTTGAAGCCAATGCAAATGTACACAATATCAATAAATGTAATTATAAATTTGAATATATCATATCTTTCTTGTCTGAAAGAACACATATGATTGAAGATATTTGTTTTTCATATTGCCAGTCAAAAATAACTGTTATGACTAACTTATTATAAATATTGCACAAATGTAGAACTTTGAACTTAGCCTAACCTTTTTGAAATGTTGTTATGACAATGTATTATTTATATTGTCATACTGGCGCTCAACAAGGGACGAACCCACAACAACAGATCTGAGCACTACAGAGACTTTTAACATATAATAATTAATATAATGCCTCTATATTTACAAACTGTTTTCATGTTTAGCATTATAATCAACTGAGTATAACTGAATATTTTTTTTTTTAATGAGTATAACTGAATATTTGTTTTCCAACAATAGAACAAGAACATGTTCATCATGAACCAATACAGTGCAACTATACATAGTGAGTTTTTAGTACATAATAATGTTGAAAAACAAACAAAAAAAATCAAGTTGTACATACCAACAATTATCTAATGAAGTTCCATATGAACCATTTTTACATAAAACAATGTAGCTCCATAACATTTTTATTTATTATGAACCAATGAAGCACCATTAAGAACTTCATTCTTAATCTGAGAGCATAATTTCTATATTAATCTTTATTTAGCCAAAAATATATTAATTATAATTTTCTATATGTAGAGTAAGTTACCTATGATCCAACTAAGTTTCCCATTGGGTATTCATCCATTTGTCTAGTAACATCAGCTAACAAGACAAGAATCTAAGTCCCTGCATCAAAAGCAAACATCCTCAGATTTACAGAGTGTCAAAACTAAGATTTCTTACATCACAAATCAATTCATGCAAGAAATGTATAAATTATGATGTGCGCACAAAAATTATAAATCTCAAATAACTGTTGTTCCTGAACTCACAGTGTCACGGCACGAATTTTCTATTCTGCCCTTTGTGAACACATTTTGGAGCCATAATGCATTCTAGCATTTTAAAGGAACCTATTACTTGACTTAAGATTAGATCAAAACGTCTTTGCTTCTTGTCAAGTTTATTTCTATTTGAGCATACAATTCAACTCTTGGAATCTCAGAGCTCTATAAAATGTTTTTACGCCACAGCTAAATCTTAGCATTAAAATCTATTATGCACATGCTATCACATTATATTATACATTTTTTGCACTCCAAAATACACATAACAAAGAATATTTGTTATATTGAATTTTTCCACTGCTAATCACAACTAAGGATCAAGATATATGAATGAGGACCAATGTCGGATTACGAAGATCAACTTAAGGCAAACTCTACAGATGAATACTTCATACCTGAACTAATGTTTCAGACTCAAGGAAAGAAGCACGAAAAGTGAAAAAATTTTGACATTGACATCTGACAAACGAAAAATTATGCATAAAGTACTGTGACTCACAGTACCACCCTTAAGCAACAGTCTAAGAGAAGAACTCAACCAACCAACCCTCATGGGTATGGTTGTGAAACAAAGCAGTATCTTTTGTCCTTCAAACCAACAAAATAAACAATATGTTATCAGTTAAGATATCATTATCATGTTTTGTAATGATGAAGAAAATATTGCATTATACATTTATGAAGTATGAACATAAATATTGGATATATAATCTCAGATGCATAACACTGTCAAACATATACATGTGTGTATTAAAAAGAATTTACAACCATGAATCAATTTTCGATTATCAGAATTGCTTTGAGTTTGCAATTGAGAAAATACTATCTGAAATTGTCAAATAATTAATCAATCTGTGTCTACTCTTAATATAGATCACACTTATAGAGAATGACATCACACTGACAATACCTTGTGAAAGCTCATTACTATAATATCTTCAAGTGCAAAGATATCATATGATCATGTCAAAGTCCTTTAATATGCTGTCAAAATAAATCACAAATTAACGTTGTTAATTGTTGTTGTTCAAGTGCATTGATAAAATAATATATCTCTGAGGCTTAATTGACTAAAACCTTTTTAACGTAGTCATGTGTGATTTCAGAAGTCATCAAAAATACATCTAACATAGTTTTAATCCAAAACATGGTAAGCATGGTTATCTCAAAAGATACTTGATATTTACGATCATTATCAATATAAGACACGTGGCTCAGAGTAATCACTTATGTAATTAAGTACATTTATATTATAACATAAATGGAACATTACATTCTCTGAAAAAACTAGTATAACTGGTCTTAATATGTATCTTTCCTTCATAAATGTATACCCCTAAGATATGGAAATAGTCAACCTTCAATCATCATATAAATATATAGCAGCATCATTGTGTGGCTTAGCTTGATAAGTAAATAAATACCTAACCTATCAGCAATACACGATTACTGTTAGAAGAATCCAAACTTGATAAAGCACCAAAGATACATGTGCATCATATAAAGAAATATATATATATATATTCATATAATAAATATTTCTACATTAAGTGTCACAATAGGACTCACTATTGCCTTTAAGTGAACACTTCACAATGCTTTCATGCAACTGTGGCATGGAATTATGAGTGACAAGCTTGGATCATCTAGTGGATGTCTCTGCTACATGTCAACTTCATAAAATATACGAGGAAACAATTCATCTTCAGGAATTATTGACTTCACAATTCCCTAATAGCAAATAAAATAATTCTCGTATATAAACCTTTTAGATGCACTTATATTCTTGGTACACTACCACTGCTTAACTAACATCTTGGGTAACATCTTTCACCAGCTATTCAAGTTTGTTACATAGATGAACTATTAAAGTGTTTTAAAATTTGCTTTTGTTGTACATAATAATGCCAAGTTTCCCACAAACATGGGGAGTTATATTTAAGTCTAATAAACTTAAATATAGTGATCATGCAACTAAATTGTGCATAAAATAAATCACACACTTATACTTCAAAATATTATATTGTATTTTTGTCCATTAAGATGAACAGTAGTACTGTGGCCAAATATACCTCCCTAGACCAACAGTCTAGAAGATACTCCCAACCAACCACCCTTCGTAAGTTGATGTGTTAAGCAGTTACTACATCTATGTAAGATATAGCAGCTAAAGAAACATCAACTTGTTCTTGTTTACTTTGGGCAAGAAATTTCTGCACCAGATCAGCATGTGAGCTATTGATATTCTGCAAATGTTGCAACCAGAATTTCCTCTTACCAAGTGAACACCTCCATAACTTTACGTGTTCAATGGCCACATTTTCAATAAAATCACCATTCATGCAAAACAAAATTGAAATACGAGAATCCCCAAAATTTTTTATACATAAGTAAGGACCCTCAAACAGAAAACAATATTTTCTTATAGGATTATCATCCATGTCTCTCTGTCTACATTTGACAAAAACAAGATCACCAGGTGAGATTGATATTTTATTCACTTCCTTTTTGTTCAATTTATCTAACCTTTTTGTTCTAGCAGTGTGGCTCTTAATTTGAGACATGATTAGTTTTTTGTTCCATGGTATGATGTCACCTTGAGAACAAAATGCATCACCCAAATTAAAACTTGGCTCTTTGTTTAGTCTCAACTCTATAGGAGCAAATCCTGTATGTGAAGAAATAGCATTATTTAGCCAATGCAAAGCCAAGCTAACATGCTGTGGCCATCGTGAGTGGTTGTCTATGCACAACACCCTCATGACACGATTAAGTTCAGCATGATAACGCTCCACCATATTGGATGAAGGGTGATATGGAGGAGTAAACACAAGTTTAATACCATACTCCTTCATCTTTGTATTAAATATGTGTGAACGAAGTCTCATAATCTAAGTTTAACAAATGCAAGTCAGTATAATTCAAACTCAGTATCAGCACAATAGGTAGTAGCTTGTACACTTAAATCAGGAGATGTCCTATCAACTTGGGTTTGTTGCAAGCTACACACACCCATACTAGACAAAAACTGTCTAACTTTATCCATGCCAGCTTTATTCCAATGTACCATATCTATATTATTTCTGGATGGATGACCAAAATATTTCTGATATAAGGATTCGTCAATGTGACCACTTTCCAAGAAAAACAAAGGTGAAACATTATATACTTTTACATTACAATCATTATGTAAGGACATTAGATATAAATTAAAACTGTTCCAGGTCTGCCAAATAGGTTCATTAGAAGATGACATGTATCTTGGGAGAGGTGGTAAGCATAATATTGAAATTTTAAAACACTTGTTTTTTAACAGACTCATTAGTCGTGTAAAGGATGACTTCATTTGCTCAATGGACCTTTTCCGCATCAAGTCATTAGTGCCAATCATTAATAATACCTTATCTGAAATTCCAGATGCATTTTCAATGCGTTGTCTCAGGTCATCTATGGTTTGTCCTGAGACACACAAGCCAATGCATCTAGCACCAGAGGAATTTTTCTCCCATCTATATCCTAATATGTTTTGAGCAAACCTAACTAACATACTGTCTCCCAACAATTGTACATCATCTAATCTAGGAATATTAACACTAGACTTATTATTGTTGTTTTTATTAACCTTATATTGGCTTGACTTATTATTATCAGCATATCTGGATGGAGGATTTCGTACCTGATTTATGCCCATGGTACCTCCTACATCATGAGCAATCAACAGTTTTCCTGTTGTACTGTGTTATGCACTCTTGTATCAGATGATTGTTTATCACGCTGCTGTTGAACTCGATTACCAACATCAGAAGATGATTGTTTGTTATTATTTTTATTAAAAGTCCTAGAATTTCTATAGGATTTACTAGAATACCTATCCTTATTTCTATTTTGATCATTAGCACATGAAACATTTGCTACTCTAGCCTTATTCTTTGGATTATAATTATTTCTGTTCATGTCATTGAACCGTGCAGGATTATTTCTTAAAGATTGAAAATTTTCAATTACTTGCAACGTTTGGTGCAATGTACGTATGTTATTAATCACCATGTGTTCACTAATCCTGTGTGGTAATAATGAGGCTAATTGTGCTATCAAATGAGGTTCTTCAGCATGAGGCTGAGTAGACTTCAAAATTTTGTAGTTCTTATTTGCATATTGTAACAGGCTTACATTACTCTCTTTTGTAAAAGGAGAATTCAAAGTTTGAGTCAACTTTACTGATTTCCAGCGGTCATTCTGATAATGTGCCAAAAAAGCCTCTTTAAATTCAGAATAAGTGGTAAACTGATTCTTTACTTCTGAGTACCAAGTTCTAGCACAATCAGTTAGAAGTTTTGGTATGTACTTCAAGAATTGACTTTCTTTGATGTCATAAATATCTAGGTTTTCCTCTACTTTTTCTAAGAATTCCGATGGTGCAAACTCTAAAGATATCCCATCAAAATGAGGGAAATGCCTCAAGACTCTTATTACAATTAGTCAATGGAACATCTACTGAATGTACATTAGTCATATGACCCGCATCATGTTGTGCATATGAAATTTTGTCATCAACATTATTATTAGCAACTGATTTGTTCTTCCTCAATTTTCGACGCTTAGATGCTAATCTTGTATTTCGGTATGGACCACTAAGCATACTTACTCTATCATGATCTGAATCTGTACTATTATACATCTCAGATTCAGTATTCACTCCTATATTATGTCTAACAAGACTACTTTTTGGTGAACCATGACAAACTTCATCTTTATTCCCAACTGTATGTTGTCTCTGATTTACAGTGTGAGAACTCATTCGAGGTGTAAAGTCACTCTGTGCTTTAGCTGTATTTTTAACTGCTATTATATCATGAGTTGATAATGGTGTTAATGCATTATTAACTACACTCATGATATTGGTTTCTATTTGTAGAAGTGCATTCTTAACACCTAATTCCAAAGAAGAGTTGATATTGCTTTTATTATTTACATCATGCAACTTATGCAATTCATCGTCTCTATAATACTTATGCCTTGTACTAATATCCACCGACTTATCACTATCAACATCACTCCTAATTGCATCATTCTCTGGAATGCGAGTGATAATAATATGCCTTGTACTGCTAGACATAACTTCTTTATCAACCTCATCATGTTGTATGCCAATAGATTTGACATCAACCTGTGGTTCAGTTGAATTAGCATACTTGGTTTCACTTCGTAACTTAATTAGATCATTACTTAATGTACCAAGTGATACACTACACTGAGCACAAACCTCAAGACATTGGTCCAGTTGAGAAGTAAACTGTTTGGATAAATTACTAACTGTATAGTCTAATTTTTTATCCATATCCGCAGCAAGATAAACTAGCTCATCATTCATCCTTTGATCCAGTAATTGAACTTTCTTTTCTAACTTTTCTGTTCTATCTAAGCATTCCTTACGGAACTGTGAAATATCTACCTTAATTTCTCTAAGTTCCTTATTTTGAGCTTTACTGGCTTCAATGCTTTCTTTCATCTGACTCTGCACAGCACAGATACCTTCTTTCATTTCACTTTGCACTGCAGAGATACCTTCCTTCATTTCACCTTGCACTGCAGAGATACCTTCTTTCATTTCTGCCTGCTGCGATTTGAGCATCATCACAATGTCAGCCAATGTGATCTCCTTCTCCATAATGTTAGGTATTGAAACTAATATCAGAAACAAGAATATTCACAACTCAATAACTTATTCTTTCCTATCCAATAATTGTACCATTTGAGTCCTCATAATCTAAGTTTAACAATGTAAGTCAGTATAATACAAACTCAGTATCAGCACAATAGGTAGTAGCTATGGTGCTATATTGGAAAGGAAATTTAAATTTACATATACTGATAACTTTATAATTATTATATTGATAATAATGAAAGAAAAAAACTAGAAACAACAAAAATTACAATAGCATCAAATTATGCCTTTGTTTACAAGAATATTTATAAGATATCAATGCTATACATAAGAAAATATATATATATATATCTTTGTTATCTCCTTCCAAGATAAAGCAAGTCTTTGTATCTACAATTCTGAGCTTCAGTTTTCGAAATTCATCATCTTCTCAAATCACCTCCAAACGTAGAACATATAAGTGTCACTCTATGCAACCTTCCTCCAAGCACTCATTTGAGGAACTGTAACATTCACAAGCCAGCCCCTTAAGGAAGATGAATACAGATACTTATTCACTGCTTCCAATTCAACATGGCATCTATTATACATATCAGTGTCATTCCACAACTTTCGAATCTTTATCAGATTATATCATGATCAAAGTTCATTCAAGTCATAAAAGGCTTCTATATAACTTTAGCATCCAAGTTATTATCACATTGCCAAGTTTAATGCTTTAAAAGCAACAATTATTGTACAAATATATCCCCATTCCATAATGCTAAATTTGTACTTATCTTTGTTCCATCTTGAGCTTTCTCTCAAGTCACAGACCACTAGTATCAGATCAACTAGTTCAAGCCAAATCTTTTAGTATGTGCAATCTTCAATTGTTTTTGTTTTATATTTTTGTCCATGAGTGCTTAACAGCTTGAATGTTTGTGTTGTAAATGTACATATTTGCTCTGTTACAGCTATTTTACTATGTATATTACAATATACTTATCTAATGATTACAATTACCATTTTTTTGAATGTTGATACAAAATACCAAGTATGACATCATATTATACATTGAACAATTTTAAAGAGTTGACCTTTGTATATACACCTTGAAGCCAATGCAAATGTACACAATATCAATAAATGTAATTATAAATTTGAATATATCATATCTTTCTTGTCTGAAAGAACACATATGATTGAAGATATTTGTTTTTCATATTGCCAGTCAAAAATAACTGTTATGACTAACTTATTATAAATATTGCACAAATGTAGAACTTTGAACTTAGCCTAACCTTTTTGAAATGTTGTTATGACAATGTATTATTTATATTGTCATACCCTCTCACGTGTTCATTGGTGGATTGGTGGAGCCATCCCACGTCAGTACTTGCATAGAGACTTCTTTTCATTTGCCTGCTCCAGATAGAGCCAGGATAGAGTATCCACACTGATAGATGTGTGGCTCAAATGTGATCTTGAAACTACCATACTCGATTGCCGATCGAGTAGGGGCTGTAGTGTACCGAATGTTATTTTTACTTTTGACTGATTGTTGTGGGAAGAAACATATTTCGTCAATAATGTTAGCAAGGCTAACAATTGTGTGCGGGATAAATAAGGGAGGGGGTATTATTGTCCTGTACTAGTTGATAAGAAAATACTACATCTGCTTTTAATTTCTTCGTACAAACTTTCCTTATCCTGCCATTGATAATATAAACTATCTGTTGAGCTAAAGATATGAAGAATAAATTATAAAATAACCGATTATATGCAAGACAATTACGAACTTATACAGAAATATGTCATATTATAACGAAACTGAAGAAATATGTTGTAAGAATTGCCAAAATATTCCCTATCAAGTTTGTCTATTTCGGATAATTTTCATCCGATACGTAAAGATCTCACCCCAGTATTCGATCCGTTGCCAAATAAAAAAATATGTTATAACATAAAGTCCTGGGCCCTAGACTGATAACATAATGCCCTTTGTCACTTTCTAGGTAGTGCTCACAGATGTTTGCATGCTACTCCCTGTTGAGCAATGTGCATTGATGTTGAGACATGTACTTGGCATGAGTGTATACTTTTGAGACCCAAATCATGACTGATGGTCCGATTTAACAGTTGCTCGTGACCGTCAGACACATGTTGCTATTGCACATTGTGTTGGTGAATTCTCTTTGGTCACATATTGCCGTACTTTAGAAATGACTTCTCGACTGTGTTGAGGAGCTGGTTATTGTTTCTGTGGCTTTTGACCAGGAGTCATGTCTTTGGACATTCTTGTTGCAACGGATTGCCGCATGTATCCCCTAATCAGACACTGTGAAACCTTCGCTCTTACACTGTTTTTTAATTTGGCTATAGCTATATCCTATGTTGGAAAGAGTTACGGTGTAGCCCTCCCATAAAGGATTAATTTTACGAGGTATGATGATCGCAGATGTCCATCCTCTCTGGCAATCTTCTGTAATCTTAATATTTCTTATCGTCACTGTTCAACCTTTTTTTTGTCTCTTTTTCAGCCAGAAGGATTACATCTGTTTTGATTTCGTTCCACGGCACCATAACATCATTAGATACAGAAAGGGCCTGGCTGTTATCACAGATAATTTCCACACTGTGTGTTCATGGGTTCAGTTTCCAAACAAAGGAGCATGGAAATATGATTTATTTTTGGGTGAGTATCTTTATGCTAATGTGAAATTTCACTGTCCGATAGTTTTCAATAGCAATCCAATCGAATGCCTCATGTTTGAGTTCGTGGGGTAGTCAAGTCTGGGTATACCTTCAAAATATTCAACTGATTAAAATCACTTGAAATAAATATTTTATAGAATAATGTACATATATGGATTTTGTAGATATCAGAATCACTTTTGGTGGAAGTAAATTAATCTTGTAATCATTTAATAGTGTTTATTAGGCTCTAAGAGTCCTCTTCCATGGCCGTGCGGTATAAGGTTCTGACTGCGGGATGGCATGGGTTCAGTCCCTGGGTTCTTGGCCTGTGTATAGGTTCCGGTGGCAACCCACCATCGTGAGGAAATTGGGGAGCTACGAGTGAGTAGCGTAACCCGGTCTCGGAAATCCATAACCGGTGGAGGTTCGACGTGCTGACCCCACATCACCCCATTACTGGTTGAAGAACTCAACATCTCTATTTCTAGGTAGGATTGTGAGAGGGAGACTGGCAGTTGGGAGATCAGCCTAGGCCCTTCAAGGGCCTATCGAGCCACAGGTTATTTTATTTATCTCTGAGAAAGGAAATAAATTATATGTACTGATGGGGTGAAGCTCATACTAAAGCAAAAATAGCAACATTTTGTGTAGAAAAATATCCAAAATACTAATCATGTTAAACTGTGAATAGTGTCATTATCATTAAATTATTAAATAAACAGCTGATTTTTCTAACATTAGAGAAATTGCCAAAATTCAGGTACAAAGACTAAAAAATATTTTATGTTACAATTGTGGAGTTGTTCTATTTTCACTGGAAGAAAAGTTTCTGAAATTATGTATTATAGTTCCATTAACACACTCAACAAACATTTCCTTATTAGCTTCATATATACAGTATCAGAAAAATGTATATTTACATTCTTTTATTTTTATTTGCTTTAATCAAAATGTTCAAATACTTTATAGGGCAGTTTACTAGAAAAAACCTTTCTGTATAAGAAAAAAATAATATGTCAAAAAATATGTGCCAAAAAGTATACAAACAATTTTAAGCGTTTTTTTTAAAAAAAAAATCAAAAAATACGATTTTAATTTAAAAAAACATCAAAAATATTTTTTTAAAAAATAAAAATCATGATTTTTATCCACAAAATACAATATTAGTACCAAATAAAATGGAAACCAACTTTTGCATAATTTCCAGGAAAAATAGATTAGGTGCAGGACAGGAACAATTTTTGGCTTTAACTTTGTCATATGGGACTGAATGCATTGATGATAAATAGCCAGATGTTTGTAAATAACATATTAGCAAATGAATCAATCCAAATTCTTGGCAGGTCATCTGGCTACGCTACAAATGAATAATGTTGGTATTGGTACAATATCGATACCAGTATACCTTAAAAATTTAGTAATATTTTTAGTAGGGATGGGACCGATTAATCGGTACTCTATCGGTGTCGGCCGATATAGGCATATCAGTGTGTCGGTTTATCGGTAAAATTACCGATTATTTTACCAATCCGATATATCGATAATTATCTTATAATTTAGTGCAAAATTCTGCCATTTTGTTGTGATTTTTATGGATAATATCCATGCCTTACTTTCTGAAAAAGTAAATGTCTAAATATTAAACCTTTTTTGCATTGCAATCAGCTCAAAACACACATTTATTACGGAGATCAGTGAAAATTTCAGGGTCTTCAAGGACCATTTCTAATTTTATATCGGATCGGTAGAATATCGGTTATTGGTAACGGTACTGTATCGGTATCGGCCAAAATTTCATATCGGCCCATCCCTAATTTTTAGTGAACCTTTTTTAGTGATTATCTAATTGATTCCTTCTTTCCTCAGCAAAGAATCCTGTTCCAGTGAGGTGTCCCGTGGCAGGCAAATATAATTTCACACAAAAAGGCGATAATCCATTTGAAACTCGTATTTTGGGAGGCGTCACACTTTCCCCGAGACCAAATATCTATTGCAAAGAAAACATATCAGATTTTTCGGTTTGTGACACAGATCAAAAGGAAATGTGGATTGATGAAACTTACTGCTTGTCTGTGGATCATCTTGGACGTCCCGTTGATATTTACAGTATGTATTTTTCACAATCACTTGATCTAGAATGTAAGAATTAAAATATTGTATTTATAATACCTGTGTGTGGACCTGTATACAACCTTGTATTTTTTTTCCCAGAGATAGAAATGGAAACGAATCTGTTATTTAGCATTGGGAAGTGCCCTACGTTTGAAGTTCAAGCAAGATATTTATCATATTTCTCTTTTTGGAACAGTTTCGTTAATACACTTGCAATCTTCCAAGAAAGGCAATAATATGCTGAAGTTTGTACATAAACAAATATTATACTCTCTTTATGTACAGTTAACTGTAAAATGTGCAGCATTACTTTCATTTGCTTTTTCTGGAATAAAATTGTACACGTGCAGCTGGAGAAGTTTTTCTCTACCTAAGGTTTTTTTTTCTTTGTTTGTTCATCCCTGTGTCAACTAGATTGAACGTACCTTCAGTTACATTTGTGCTGGCTGGCTTCATGAATATTGGATTATCTGTTTTAATTTCGAAAATGTATTATTGTAATTACTTTTGACATTCATTTGGGTATGTTTGACAGCTTACGTAACACATTCCATGAATATTCTACTTTCAGGTGACCCTGATTACAAAATGAAGTGCATTGGCTATTGGAAAGAAAATCTGAAATCCTACTTAATCACATACGATGAACTAGATGCATTCAGTAAATATCGTTGCTGGGTAAGTTTTTGGTCTTTGATTTTATGAAGAAAATGTAACTGAATTTCTGTATCAGAAATGACAAGTGATTCAAAATTAGTGTTGGGTCTAATTTTCAACTCTGTAACAAATAATAAAGAATCTGTCCACAGAATATGAAAGCTCAATGAAAATGGTTTTGGTTTGCATCAATATACTCACTGCATTGAGGTCTGAGAGATTATGACATATGGCGAATGTTCAAAAGAAGGCAATTTTTTTTTTTGCAACAAAATTGTTACCACAATACATTGTTATTACATAACTGGAGAAGCCTTTCTGATATTATCATACAATGCGAAAGCTGTACTAAAACAAAAGAAATGACCAATTTCCGATTGTCAGATACCACCAAGCATTTGGATGTCACATGAGTTGGTTTCCGAACTTACCATCAACCTCTTCCTCCCCCTCGCAATAGCTCTTGCCTTTTACCTGTCGTTGGTCTTCTTTTTAACATGCACGAGTGTCATGCAAAAGATCATGCAGTGTTCATTTTTATCCTGTCAACTTTTATACATTTTTAAGGTAAGGCGTATGTGAATTAATCATGTCATTGTGCTTGGTAAAATTATTTTGATAATATCCATATTGGGGTACGCATGTAATGTTCTCTTTTGACATTCTTTTCCCTGAGCTTCAGCTCAATAGCTTGTTCAAGAGGCTGAATAAGATTTGGTCTAAAATATGGTAAAAATATACAGTGTGCTAAACATTGTATTTAAAAATACCTGTTCGGCGGTTACGCAGAGATAGATAATTAATTCTAATGAGTTGTAGTTTGATTTTTCCACGCACTTTTTGTTCTCGGAAAGTTCCAAGGGTGGTCATATGAATTGAGATGTTTATTCTTCCACATCTGACTGTCTGACAAAGAACAGGGCAACTGCTACCTAGTTCTTAACTCTACTGACTACCTTTTGTAACCTTTATAAACAATATTCTTCTTTTAGCATGTTTCAGCCCATTTTTGATCCAACCTACTGAAGAAGCTGCAGAATGTGATGAAAGTTTGAGGAAGTAAAGATACATGCCAAAAGTGAATGATACCTGTGTGAAAATGTTGGCTTGTTGTGTGTATAGGTATAAGCCATGAGGGTGAATGCCTACCTACAGATCAATGGGTTGCAAGATGACGTGTGGTCAGCATGACAAACCTGCAGTCGTCGTTGTAGGTTTCCATGAGTGGGTTATGCTACTCATTCATAGCTCCCCAATTACCTCACAATCGGGCCCATCCACTGGCCGAAATCTCAGGAGACAAGCCATTATGCCTCCCTAAGGAGACTCAAACCTGCGCGTCCCACAGCCAGAGCTCAGAGTTTGCACCTTAGACCACACAGCCACAGTGCAGGGCATGGCTTGTTGTATAAGTGACGTTTTATCTGCACTTAATGACATCCTTACACATACATACATATATATAAAATTACATGCCCCTGTTGATTGAAATGTTTGGAGGAGAGACAAGGACACCGTGCAAGATATGATATATGATTTTTTTTTAAATGATCTAATTGTAGTTGTTTTCTACATTAATTCTTTGATTTCCATTGTAGGTATATCAACGAGCAGATTTGAACAGAGTTCTGATGTCTCAAGCTCTTGGACCTTTTTGCGATTTGAAACAAGATGTCACAAGTTGGAACTACACTGAAGGAGCAAGCGTATCCATAGACATGTATGAGTATGAAAGAGAACGTAAGTGGTTTTTATCTTCTCCATTGCATAAATTGGAATTAAAATTTATTACATTTAAGCATTAACAATAATGAAAATGGAAATGTTGCTTGAATGATAGTCCCTTTACGAGACTGAAGGTTTTTGGGTGTGTGCTCTTCAAATGACCTGTGATGTACAAAACAACTGTAGGAGGGAAACTACTTGTTGCAAAGAGTTGAAGTTGGTTTGTGGGAAAGGCCATGCTCATGTGGGAATTAACTGTCGTCCCTCCTGACAAGTATAATTAGATGATGATGAAGAAAATTTAAATTTTACCTCCTTATGGTAAACATTTCTGGAAGATCATTTCTAGCGTTTGCCCTATAGATGCTGGATGGACCAAATTTACAGGGAACCATGTGCCAGAAGACCTCTCTTTGAGGACATTTAGTGCCATCACCTATTTTTTTTTTTTTTGGGCAGGGGTGAAAATGTGCAAAGTTTTAGAAAGTCTTAAATTTGGGGTAATTTTGAAAATTGGACATTTCCTGCTGGACCCCTAATTATTGCACATTATGAACAAGTTCTTTTGTTTTCATGACATGTAAAAGTAAAGTATATCATCAGAAAGCAGTGGTTGAAGAGTAATGCCCTATTTATAAATTCCATCCCATAATGTTGGTGGGGGAAAACTACATTTTCAAATTGCATTTGTTAATTATAGTAACAATGGATATATTGTTTTGTGTTTAGAGTGTCATATCCTCATGTGTATACAAATGAACAAGAAAGACAACAACTAAAATATCATGTGTAGTTTTGAAGAAATGATGTAATTGCTGCCACGTGAAGGTGGTATGCGGAATACATGTGCTGGTAAACATTTTATACCACTCATCCTCTTAAGGTTAAATGGTTAATAAACTGTGCATGTTCTTCAAGGAACAGTGTTGCAAGTATTAGATTAAAATGTTGGGTATCGGCAGAAATTTTGTGCTGTTCATCCATAATCGTCAGCAGCCAAGTGACAGTAAGAATGATTCAAATAGATAATAAAATATGCATCTTTAATGTGTCTTGTATTCTTTACAGCCAACTTTAAGAAGGTAATTGCTTTTCTTGAAGCAACGGTTAGTATTTTTTCATGTTTGCTGCAACATTGGTTTCCACTTTTGCAGGAGACCAGTGTCCGATGTATTTTGATGACGGGAGCAATCCTTGGAAGCAGACCGAAAACTACATTAAGGTGTTTCGATACGGAAGTGGAGTTGCGGAAAAGCATACAATTTGGCAGCTATTAGTGGCACTTTGCGTAAGCATCTTTGCATGTGAGTTGAAATAACAATAGTTACATCAGCTCATGTTTAATTGAGCTGTGATTACTGAATACTGAAATAGTTTGTGTTCCACTGAACTTCTGGTTTACAAGCATCGAAAATACAAGAAGAAATTCCATCTAGTTTTATATTAAACAATACTACCTTTTTATAAGTAGCTACTTTTTTAACTTTTCAAGTAAGTTTATTTCTTACAGTCATAATTTTTAAAACAACTTTAAATTGGTGCGTTGGCATTTTTTGCACATAGTTCTATTGAAAAGAATAACTTTGTTATTATTGTAGCTCTTAACTAGGTTATTTATTGCTGATTATAATAATTGTCAATGTTTTTCAATTGTTAAAACAGCGAAATATGTGATAGTTTTTATAAGAAATGCATCTGTGCAATAAACTTTAAACGTGTATTGGCAACTAAATGCACTTGTGGAATGCTGATAGCACAAAAACGGTGAGAATAAATAAAGTATTGAATCTTTGGAGATAAATTTCGTGATGATGATGGCAGAATACTAACATTCCATAAGTATGGCAGCTGTTGGATCATTGAGTCATAAAATCTTGGAAGTAGAAGCATAGAGAAAGAATCTCACATTAATTAATAGTAGATTTTTTAATATCTTAGTTTCTAATATTTTATATTGAAAATGTTCAGAATAAGTATATTTTTTAGATGACTCAGACGTAGCAGATGTAAGGGTTTCAGAAAATAACTGTTCTCTGTATTTTTATACTTCTGTCAGTAGGTTTCCAAACAACCTATTCTTATAACTGTTGAAGAAATAGAAACTTAACTACATCTGCAACTTTACTCATCTAGTGTAACACTGTTATAATTTTTTACATGAAATTTACAGTCGTGTAGTGTTGAAGATAATCAAGTAGATGGCTGTTATGTTTTTTTAAGTAGTTGATTGTTGTAGTGCAATGTATGAATTTCACCCTTGTGGATAGTTTTTATCTACAGATAGGCTAATTTTGTTCATGCAAGAAGCAATTGTTCAAAAAACATTTTTTAAAGGACCAAAATTCATGTGTTCATCACAATGATTTGCTGTAGAATTTTAAAAGGCATAGTTAAAGTGGAACTTCAATTTTACATTTTCTTGCATTTTAAGGTTTTTTCCATCTCACTCTCTTGAAAAACATAAATTTGAGGTTCCACTGTAATTAGTAAATACAATAAAACCTCGTTAATCCTAAGGGGAGGAGGGATAAGTTGACTGGTTTAACGAAACTCCGGATTAACTGAAATATCCTAAAAGAACAGTAGAAAGTGCATTCAAACTCCATTTATAGCAACAAAACATGTTTATTATGGTGTATTTAAAGAGCATAAGTGTAAATACACTATACAGTACAGTACAAAGTTGTTTTTTTCCATTTGCCTGTCCGGATTAAGCGAAGTCCAGATTGACAAGGTTTTACTGTATAAAGTGTAAGTTAGTTTAGCATTTGCGTTATGCATGAAAATAGCATTGTATAAAATGCTGTATTATTGTAATTTTGTGTCTTAATCGACAAGACACGGTTAAGAAGAACCATTTGGTCTTGTTGCCTTATTTTTCCATTTAAACTTGTAAGATATCAGGTATTTCAAAATTTGAATTCAGCCAACTCAAGCAAAACTCCTGTGGGCATTAGTCATGGAAGGGGAGAGTAAAATAAGCAGGTTACAATGTTCATCAGCAAATATTTCAACGTTCATAAAATCATTGTATATTGGAGCAGTAGTCCTAGTTTGTTTGCATACAGGGTAACCACTCAATTGATAAGTACACAATGAGTTTTAAACAGTATCATAAAAGCACCACGCCCCTGGCCACCTTTACCCCCCAGAGTTTCCTCCAGGTACCCACTTCATACGATGCTGGGTGGGCGCCGGAGCCACTTGAACACATTGAAAAAGTCCCAATTCTCCCCTTGTGGGGATCAAACCCGGGTCTGTCGCATGGTAGTCAGACACCCTAATGACTGAGCTACCACGGCTACTTACTACATGATACTACAATAGTATCATAACTACTGTATATTCAGAATAATAATCCAGAACTGTGTACAGGTCAGAATTCTTCTGGCCTTGTTCCCACCTCAAGTCAATAGGTACCCCACGTCCCCTAAATATGTCTTCACAGCACAGTGCTATATGCACGGGGAACTTTACCTGTGTACAGACAGGACAAGACATTGTTTCATAGCATGTCTGCTCCTACATTGCGCTCCCTTGTGAAAGGAAAATCTTACAAAGATACTCATTGTAGCTTATGTTTCATCTACATGTATACATTATCATCTCTTCAATTTCTCTCTTCCTCATTGGAGTAGTTTTGCACAGTTCCTCCTTATCAACTTGTTTGAATTTTTTCAAGGGTTTTTTAGTACTTTCTCTTTCCTTTTCCCCACAATGCTTTGCCAAACTATCTTTTCTGATAGTTATATTTCATCTTTTATCACTATTGTTTTTTTTTTGACAGAGAGTTGGTTACATTACTCTTAATTTCACTGTGTAAAGTTGAAGATCATTCATGTCTTTCAATGTGGATAAATGCAAAACACAAACAGTTCAATTCTCTTCTTACACACACATATATAATTCCACAGTACTTTTTTTTTTCTTGTGATACACAACAATACGCTGTACAGCAACTTTTTTATAGGTGAAAATAAAACACCACATTTTATTTTAACAAAATAGATGTATGTGATAATTTGTGAACATAGGACAATATTTTGAGTGGTCCTTATGATAAACATGTAACAATCTAACTTCAAGAGTACTGGCTCCTTTCTTCCCAGAATTCCATGTAACTTTTGCTAAAAACCTTATTCGTCTATCGATTTTGACAACTCGCTCTCACCATTTGCAGAAGGCTGTTGAATCAGTTCACAAAACTTACGTGGAATTTTTTTATATTTCCCGTAAGAAGGAAACAGTTGGATACTTCTCTTTGAACCAGGTGATATGTTCATCATCCCTGCTCATATTTCTTGTTTCTTCTGCTTCATCAATAACATTTTCCTTGTTTTTTCTTTATATCATGGTGTGTTGACGTGCCCTGAAATGCTCTTCTGTTCCCGACAGTTTCCGCGCAGATTCACACTTGGACATTCTGAATCATCTGTGTCATTTTAATAACAAATTGTTAAACAGGACTTTGATCAATGATTAACTGAGAAAAGCACGCTACATCTTCCATCAACACCTGTATTTCCACGAGAGTACGTTATGGGGAATGTTTACTTTGATCTATGGTGATGATAGCTGGTCAGAAGGGATACTCCACAATTTGTCCCCATACAAAGTTTCCAGGCAGCCTCTGATAATGGTCCTCATGGTATACGGTCAGGATGTATTCACCTCTTGTCCTTCCCAGTTTCTCTAATGTCGACACTATTTGTGACGTTGGATTCAGAATGAGCCTTAAAGTTCTGTTGCGTAACACTTTGTCATTAACATTTGAAAATCGACTGACATCAACATCATGCCTATTATGGTAGACTTTCCACTTATTTTGCACTGACGTTCAGGTTTCAACTCTATTATCCACCTTCTTCACTACAGGTGCAGATCTCTACGATATATTTTCCATGGTTGAATTAACCTGCTGGCTTAGGTTTTTGCCTCATCTATTTTCTAATAATAATGTTGCAATTGACCAAAATTTGCTATTTGCCTCCAGTGGAACAGCAAATTGCCTAACACTGAGACAAAGGATGCAATTCAACTTCCAGACTGTGTCTGTAAGTTAGGTTGCAGCATTTGCCCGAGTTTTAGACAAGATGGAAAGCAGTATTACTGTTCACATCCTTGACTGATTTCTGAATTAGCATTGCACAACTTATATGAATTTATATTCTTGGAAAGTCCATTGGTATCTGTATAGTTTGGTTTTCAGTTACTGTGTGAATTAATAAAATTGCACCAGGATAAAGCGTGTCCGTGCCAGATGAACCTAATTTTTATCTACCTCTTGTATTTTCAAAGCAGTAAAGAAGTGGACGGTAAAGTAAGATCATATTGACTGATTTCTGTCTCCAACAGAACTGACCATATATCGGCAAACTAAGTTGCATTGTAAGAACAAATCGCTGGCTGGATGCTATTTTGTCGTATGTCCATCTGAACTAACTTCCCAGGAGAGCTGATTGAAGTTTGTCTAATGTGGAATTGCAATACTACAAGATTTTCACAAACATTTTATTAGTGTTCACAATTCACACCACCTGAGAACCAGATAAATCGCTTCGGGATGTGACATATTAACGTGATCAACCCATTTCTGATTAAAAAATGGAGAAACCACAAAACAACATTCAGCTGGCGAATTGCCAAGTCAGAAGTTGAAAGACATTTGGCTGTTCCATTGGAGACCGAGGTTGAATTTTGATAGATTGTAGCAATATTGTGAGAAGATTGATGAAGCAGGACACGAAAACAGCAGCACAAATCACCATGGAAGATGGAACGTAGAGATTTGCACCTACAGTAAAGAAGGTAGACGAAGAGATTACAACCAGTGATAAAGGTCGTAAACCGGTGAGGCTGAAAGGAATAATAGAGTTGAGAACGTAAAGCTGGTACTGAATCCTACATCGGAAGTAGTGTATGCAGTTGGGAGGAACTAGCAAGGACAAGAGGTGAATCCATCCTGACACACCATGAGAACTCTTATGAGAGTCTGCCTGGAGACTTCTTGTGGAGATACAGGTGCTGACGGTAGATGTGGCGTTTCTAGGTTAATCATGGATAAAGATTCTGGTTATTAACTTTCAAGTTCTGTTATGAGATCCAATGGCACGTAGGCTATCCAGTGCAAAGTTGTTCCAAAAGTGCATGAAACAAGCAAGTGTTTGAAAAGATTTCTGGGTACATCATACCATCAGGTTTTTTTTTTAAAAAAATGGAAAAAAAGCAGTAGATGGAAGAATCAGGTATGAACATATCAACTGGTTCAAACAGAGGTATCCAAGTATTGTTGAAGTGAAGAAACTTTGAAGATACATAAAAAACAGCAAGCAGCTTCCACCTACCTTACCTGTTGGTCATAATGAGTTATTTTTGAGAATTATTTATATATTGTAATGCTTTTTATCCTGGTGTTAAAACATACACTATAATGTACTTGGCATGGATACACATGAAGCTGTCATTCCTAATGCTATGTCAAGTGTACAAGAATTTTATTCTCTTTCGATCAAAAGTTTTGAGTTTGAAATGGATTTACACGTTTACTGTTGGACCTATATCCACTTATAACATTGCAAAGTTTTGGAGACTTGCTTTATCTTGAGCACTTGTTAAGTGCAACATAAATTGTTTGGGCTGTATCTTATGAAATAAAATTAAATATGATGCAAGTTTCTAAAAGGGAACTTACAGATTTCTAACACAAATGGTGTGTCTCAGTTGTGGACAGTTATCCGTAGACATGGTGTTGAATCTCAAATTTACAAATGTAACTAGCCAGTCTCTTTCCACTTATATGAACAGAAAATTTCAAAATATGTTTTTCTTTAGTGGATGTGAATGTGTTCTTTAGAACTCTGCACCCAAGAGCCCATCTTGAACTGGCTTTTGGAGATACATATCCAAATCCAACGTTTCCATCCCACCAAAATGAAAGGAGATTATTACTTGTTCATCACATGTTGCAATTTACAGTGTAGGCATGGTAATTCATCTATTCCTTTTCTTTCATTTGACCAGCTGGATTTCATTTTTACCACAGATTCAAGCCATTTAAAGTTCATTGTGTAGTTCAAAGATTTAATTTTACTAATTTCTTTTTTATTTGACACTACACATCTGTAAATGAACTCTTCCTGCCTATATTCTGCATAATAATTATACTCTTTTCACTTTCAAAGTTCATCCACCAATTACAAAATACTATGCATTGTTTTTAATGTTAATTTTCAAGGTAGTGAATTAAATAGATGTGATGAGCACTGTGAATGCTTCAGAATCTAATTGTATAGTGTGTTTGTTTTTTTTACAGTTGCTTCTGTTTTGAATTTGAAACATGTTATATAGTGTTGTTAATAATTATGCTAGCTTGATAGTAGAAAGCCAAATAGAAGACTCAATCTTTATTACTATAAGTTGTGAAAAAAATGCACAAAATCCGCATGTACTGTAAATACTCCAATGTTTTTACCTGTCTATAATTCTGATGGTGTAAGAAGTTTTATTCACCTTTGAAGATGAATAATTGTGTGTTGCAATGAGGGAGTTTGTGATTGTTCTACACAAAAAAAATCGAATTCTAAGATTTATTCCAAGTCAGGTTGTTAACATTGTATAAAGCATAATAATCATGTTAATTCATGAAATGTTCTTGTTCACTATATAAACTATCCGTCCATGTAATGTCAAAGATTTTTTTACAGGAGTTATTTTGAAGATAAATGTATTTTGTATTTACTTTCTTTCTAAAGAAATGTAGAAATATATATCACACACATGTATATATATATGTACTTTACAAGTATTTTTTCATCTACTTTTATGGAGCATTAGTTTTTATTGCAATAAAGAATTTTGTATGATATTTATAAATTGGTCTTATATTTTATTTTTCAGTTTTAATCTGAGAAAATGGTTAAATAACTATATGACGTAACTAGAAATACCGGGTGTCCCAGAAGTCTTTCCCTGATTACAAACTTTATTCATATCCACTATATGCAATGTATTGATGTGAAAGTGGTGGCAAAATGTTGGAAAACTAACGAAGTTTATTTGTTGCAGGTTTCCGTAATGTGGCTGTAGTGTAGCAGTGTCAGTGCCAAGGAATCCGGAATTAATGCTCTTTACATCGGGCGGCACCTTTCCATACAATGTTTCTTGGACTTAACAGGATTTGGGAATGAAGATAAATTCCATTTTTTAAATATCAACTAGTTATTGATGGCAAATATTCTAGACGAAAGAATTCTGTACATTTGAAAGTTCCTCTGCACTGTTATTGGTGACCGGGTCTCGTGATACCAGAGGACATGCCGAGCTTTTTCCCGATTTATGAACATTTCCGGTTTTCTGGGCACTGACACTGCTACACTACAGCCACGTTACTCAAAACTCAAACCTGCAAAAAAAAAAAAAAAAAAAAAAAATTGTTAGTTGACCAATATTTTGGCACCACTTTCACATCTCTACCTTGCATATAGCGGATATGAATAAAGTGTGTAATCAGGGAAAGACTTCTGGGACACCCAGTACTTGTGCACAGTGTTTTGGTTTGGTTTGAGTTGGTGTTTTAAGTCCACTTCATGCACAGTAAGGCTAATCGGGACTGGACCTACAGTTTAAAGTGGGATCCGAACCAGTTGTGCCTCCACCGGGTATCGAACCCGGGACCCCTTGATTACAAGGCAATGACGCTACCACTGCGCCATGGGAGAGGCCCTTGTGCAGAGTGTTACTTGTGCAAGAATGTGCAAGAACATATAGGAATAGGTCAGATTAATCATTATTACGTTGACATGGGAATATTAGTGAAATTACCAAGAATTTTAATGTTCCGGTATGTCTTTAAATAGTGTAAAACCAGTAAATTTTAAGTTTCATTCCATGCAGCATATGGGAAAATATATTAAAGCCTACTAAAAAGAACTGATATTAGGATTAAGATTTGATTGATGTATCATTTAGCACAAAAAAAATGTTAGTAATGAGCATGGCTATTCTTAAAGCATAAGTAACGGGTGCCCCTTTCCGAAGACAGTTGACCCTGGGCTGCATTTTGCAGATTAGTGAAGCTCTGGCATCTGGACTCTCAGCCAGTATACTCCTATGTGGGACTTGTGTTGTGCTTTTATATGTTTATCCTCATCTTCATGATTAGCCAAAGTGACAGAAAAGTGAAGTAAAATAAACTAAATAAATCATTAAACAGGGTGTGTATAATCTCAAAAACAAAATTCCCTAACCAAAAACTAATATTTTCCAGACTAAAGCAATTAGGGCAATCCATATACAGAAGGTCAGTATAATTTATCTAGCTAATACAGTGAAACCCCAATTTTGCATTCCCAGATTTTACATTTTCCTGCATTCAATCCTGATGGTCCCAACATAGCAAAATGCTGTAAAATTTTCCTCGATCTTACATTTTCTCATATTTAAATTTTTTCAACTCGGTCCCCCCCTGAAAAAACGTAAAATTAAGGTTTCACTGTATAACACTTGGAATCCCACTGAACCAACTTTTTAGAATATTAACTTCACATGTATAAGTAATAACAGCAGGATTGACTTGTGGACACCAAAGAAGTCTTTCTTTATTAAAAATCATAATTTTAGCATAAATAATACATAATTATAGTGAAATTTAGTAATAAAATCTCTATTAATTCAAATATCTATGAAATGACCAAAAAAGTGAAAAATACCAATAGCCACTTACTGAAATAGATATCTACATGAAAACAGTTCAAAACTTGACCTTTTCCTAGAGGATTTAATACACAATTTCTACTGTTACTACCAGTAATACTCAGAATATCAAATTAGTTGTCCGCAAAATCTCATCAAAATTTCTTGCTTGTCCTTTTTTTCTTGGTTTGTTACTAAAAAGATGATTTTTCCATAAAAACAGTAAATTTCCCCGACATTTCCAGGATTTCCAAACTGGTAGGACACCCTGTTAAAGCATAAGTCATAGATTTCAAGCAAATTCCATTGACAATATCCACAAATGCTCAAAATTTTCAGATAATCTCACTCAATCTAAGTACAAGAAAGTAGTACAATTCAATTTTAATTTAGAGAATGCTGCAAAATAAAAAGCCGAACAATAAATTGCTTATGGAAAATTTTATTTCGGTATAACTATGTACAATTAAACAGTGGGAAATTGAAAAGTTCATGAAACAAAATTACATTTCCACTTTCAACTATGATCCTATGAGGATACTTTTATGAATTTATTACCTACAATGTTTCTCCACATTGAAATTAGCCTTTCTGGAGTTTCTTCTTCTTTTGACAGATCTCCCACTTGATGAGTTCGCTATTCAAAGTACTCTTGTGCTTCACATACACTCACATTCACATAGCGACCCATCTGGCATAGCTAGATAGTTAGTGCATCACTTCATTTGAAGTGGCGTGTACAATTTATGTTGTAAAAGGAAAAGCATATAATATTCATTTACTTAAGGATTTGAGTTTCTTAAATAAAATCAATTCCAATGAACTTCACAACACAAGTCTAATATAAATGTTGAATAATGATACAAAAGTCATTGTTTATAAACGTAAATAGTAAAGCTACATTGTAAACTCCTATTCAGATGCACTTTATAGGTTTAAATAGAGTATCATTACCTGCATAAGATACCAAGAACTGAATCATAACTGGCTAAAAATATTATGCACAGTAAATTTTTCAAATATATATGCTCAAATTGCCCATAACTATATTTAATGACATTGTTTCATTTGTAAAAATATTATGAAAGTAGGAACAAGCACTTGCATCCATATTACTTTCAATTTGGCTGCACATGGGTGATTTCTATGCCCATTATAATAAGCTAGTTTTTCATTTTAAAAAAAACTTCCAATTATGAACTTAACTTTCTTGAATTTGCCATATTAGAAAACTGAGCTTGCCTTCTTTCAAGACAACTTTTAATTAATATGACGAAAAACACCAAACAAAAATTTTCATTCCTTACAACAATTCACTAACACAAAAACATTTCCACTGATGCCACATCACTATTCTTTCCTTGCAAACACAGGAGTAATTTACTTAGTCCAACTGACTTTTGGAATGTCGAAATGTTCAGTCAGTGTATCCAAATGTCTATTAAATTCTTCCACCCTCTGCTTATGAGTCATTGATGCTTTCTGCTTAATGCGTTCCTTTTGCTGAAAAATACAGACAAATATTTTGCATTAAGGATTTGGTCACTGAAAATTGTACAGATGTAAATACAAAATTTACTCATAACAGATAAAATGACAAAAATTTCATGAATCTCAATGATTCCTATATCTTAATTACTACTGTACCAAAAATAGAAGAATGCAATGTTGCCAAATTCTCAACCTGAAAGGAGCATGGGTGATGCAATCAGCCATCTACAACAAATACCATATCACGCCATGGGCATGAGTCGAACCTAGGACCCGGGCATCATAAATAAATAAGCTAATCATGTTATAAAAAGGGTCCCGCTGAAGCATTGAAAAAGAGCTTCTTAAATGCTAATTATAACAGCGACCTTCAGCGAAGTTGGAAAACAACCGCTGACATTGCATTAGGCCGACACAGTATGAAAATCAGGAAATCAACATTTTTCCTCAGAATCGCCATTTCCAAAGGACGCAGTCGAGTCAACTGTCTCAACAGCCGATAGTTCGAATTTCATTTAAATAGACCGCATGAGAAAATCTCTTTCTTGGTTACTTTTAGATTTTCAGCGAATGTAGTAATTGCTAGTAAGCTCCTGAATCGCTTTCTGTTTCACATCGAAGTTAAATCGTAATAATTGAGCTCTTAAATAATCGAAGGAAAAGGAGAGAATTACGTTCAATAAGTGATCGCGTTTACGTTAGGGCAGTTTTGGGAGAAACAAAGTTACGCTCCCTAGTTGAGATTTGTTACAGGGTAGGACCACATTGAAGCAAGGACCTCGAAGGATGAGAATTTCCAACGGCGCTACAGGTAAACGAGCATTCCTTATGTCTTTCCTCACCCTGCCTGTTCAGTCAAGGGCAGTGTTTTTAAATAGATGTCTGTGTGTTCTTATTTCACGAGGCTAGTCCCCTTGCAGTTTTTAAGTGTAGACGTAGCTCTTCAGAGCTACCCCCTTTCACTTACAACGTTCCTCTCGGTTAGCAAGTAAGTGGCCAAAGGCTGTCCATAGCCTATCTACGATCCCCCTCTTTAACTTTAGACGATACCTTGTCTTGTCCATGTCTGGAGCAAGGCCGCACATAGCAGCAGAGAACGGGGAAATCGAGTGCATAGAGTGCACGCTGCTCGAAGGCTGGTAACTGCAGTCACTCCTCCCTTCCCTCCATGCAATCCCATTCTCTCTCACGAGTTCATTGGTGGAGCCTTCTCGTATCACTACTTGTTCAGAGATTAGTTTTTATTCTCTTACTCTACAGATAGTCAGGACAGGGTATAATGAAACGGGAGGTATTACTTTTGTGAGGTCTAGTTGGTAAGGTCTCTTGACTACAATGCAGGCGACCTGGGGTGGGTAATCTGAAGTTGGCAGTCATCCAACCTTGTCCCTGCATAAAGTGGCACAGGGGATCACCCAAAGGCAGCTGGGACATGGTGCTAACCACATCACCTCCAAAACTAAATGATTGAGAATGTTTGGGGACCTACCTCCTCATCCACCTATATGTGCCTTCATGGTAGGATGCAATGCACGCAGGGAACCTTACCTCACTCTCATATATATAATTTTTTTTCAAACATCCCTCACCCTATTTTCATATTTATTGCCGATCTCATCATCATAGCCATTTTCATATTCCCTCCTTGCAGAATGAATCAATCTGCTGTACTGTTTTATTGGGCAAGAAACAAATAAAAATCACTTAGCTGAAAAGGGGAGGGATGTCAAACAATGATTTGAACTGTCTCACTTCCATCACTCGTGGCATTTTGATTGTGAACTTCAGTGTTACATTTTCAGTTGGTTTCACATTTCTTGGATTATATGGGTAACAACATCAAAACAGTAAAGCACAAGCAGTCTTCAGAGGCAGCTAACAAGAGTTTTTTTTTTTAAAAAAATGCTTACCCATTGTGATAAATGCATAAAAAAATGAAAAACTCAATATGCTGACCAAGGCTGAAATTTATTTTATTATAAAACATAAACTAAACGTAACGTTTCAACTTTCTAGCAAGGTCTTCTTCAGACTCTGTACCAAGGGCTGTACTGGCTTGGTCAGTATATTGAGTTTTTCATATCATGGAATCAAGGCTTAATGGTGGCATAAAAAAAATGTATGAAAATTAAAATCAAAGTCTGCGTGATGAAAGAACCAACTCGAATGGTTCAGTTGCCAGGGTGACGGGAAATGTTAGGATAATAGGTCAGGGTCCATGGTGCAGTTAAACCTAATGGCCATTGCCATTTGCATCCTCTCCCTGAACTGTAAGTGAACAGTGCATCTTGACAGAAAGTGTATTTTAAGATTGGGGAAATATCAAGCATGCGTCAACACTGCTTTTTGTACTTTGAGACTCCACATCTGGAGTTGAAAAGTCTGGGTAAGTTCTTTCATCATCAAAAGAAAAATAAAATACGATTTTGAATAATTACAACTACTTGAAAATGTATCATATTTTTTTCATAATAGCCTACACAAATAGTGGGCCCAACTGGCGGCTGGCCTAGTTTTTGCTACATGTATCTGTCCACCAATCTTTAGGAGTGTGTGGTGCGATGAGTGTCAACAACCTCTCCCATTACAACATTGCCAAGTGTACGTCTGTTGTTTTTATTAGCTTGTTTATAAATGGGTATTTTGTGCACTAATTTTCTGTGCTTTGTGTACTATTGTACAACTTTTATCCAGTAACGGTGCTGATCAATTCTCTCTCCCTCCCCCATTGGGACAACATGCTGTGTATCCGATGCTCATTTGTTTCATCCTGCCAGGAACTTTCAGCACCTTGTGACTCAAAAATGCCTGATGTCAGTCGAAGAGAATTCAACTGATCGCTGATTCATTGTTTCCCGGCCGCCAGCTGGAAGCACGATCAGTATAACAGGATTGTTGGAATTTGATATGTTCATGCATAGATGCTAACTTAAAAAGTGAGAAAATGTCACTAACGCAATACGTAACAGTCATAATTACCATCTTCTCCTGCATCTGGAGGAATGCCATCTCTGCATTCGTTCTCTTGATTTCTGTCTTTGGTTTCTCTTCTCTCTCAGGCTCTGTCACTTTGGGTGCCTGTTCAAGAAGCTTCATCTTTTCCTTCTTCTTCTTCTTTCTGAAATAGAAGACAGGAGATATGCAGTATGTTCATGTTTATAATTCTCTATATCTTTCTACAAGTGTTTCACATGTCAGACGAAAACTATCTATTTTACTCACATATATTATTTAACAATGTTTAAAAAAAGCAGGCTTAGTGATAATTACTTTTATCCCTTTTAAATTTGATTACCTATTTGGTAATGGTTCCAAATGTCTAATCAGGGGTTAAAAAATACAGGGTGCCCTCCCAGTTGCCAAGATGCCTGAATTTTTAAATTCAGTTCTAAATCTTTTTTTTTCTTTAATATTTCGAGTTCACTAACGGAAATTTCCATTACTTTTTTTTTTTTAATAATGAGTACAGCATGTATTTAATTTTTTTCTGTATCTTGTGTATCATTAAATCAGAATAATAAACATGCCATTGTAAATTTTTGCACTGTTGCTAGTCAAATTTTAAAATCTCCAGAGATACTGCGTACATATTCATACTGTTACCAGTTGAGCCTTCTTTAGGAAGGGCACTCCAGCACAAGAAGTAATTACGGTAAATTTCTCGTATCGGACAAACGGATTTCTTCAAATTTACAGGAGAAATTTCTTAGCGAATGCAGTTTCTTTATACTTGTGGAAGTTCGGGGAAGTGTTTTCTACCATCGTTCATTGAATTTTGCCGGTCAATCATCTATTTTTCGATATAAATGTGTGTTCGATGCACGAAAGCTCTTGCATCCATTCACTTCCAGGTGGATGTAGCCTGTGCGTGATGACGTAATCCCGGTCAGTGTTTCCAAACGTGTTTTTGTAACTGAAGAAGGTACGTTTCCGCAAATGGTTTGTGGGGCTATGTGAGAATGGTGTGTGGGGCAACACATATTTTTTTCGAAACCAATTTTTAACTATTGTAACCTAAACGTGACCCTACCTAACCTAACCTTACTGGAAATGGTTCGTGGGGCTATTTATGAATGGTTTGTGGGGCTATGCGCCAATGGTTTGTGAGGCTACGTAGGTATTTTTGGGTGCAGTGGGGTAGAAACACTGCATGCCGAGTACGGTAGTGAAACTGTGACCGCCATTTTGCATGTTACCGAAGGCAAAAATAAACGAAGAAAACTTACTCGATATGTTGCAAATAGAGCTTATTTCCATGAAATAAGTGAAATGCCACCTTCAGCAATGTTTCTCAGTGCAGAATACGTTAAGTATGAATATTCAAATTAAATGAACACGCAAATTTCAGCCTTTTGTCCGATACTAGAAATTTACCGTAATTACTTTTAATCCAACATTAATTAATAAATTAAATATTTTAAGATTACCTTTCATAGCTTATCTTTCATGACTTCCTTAGCCCACATTTGCAAAAGAAAATAAGAAGAAAGAGGAAAGCTTGCTCCTGAATTATCGTTAGTTTTGTCTACCCCTGCGTTTAATGACTTTCGTAAGTTTATAAGAGTATCAGAAAGTGTTTAAGAAGGCTGGAAATTATTTTGGAACTAAGTGCTAAGCTTGAGGAAATTAATTAGCACAGTTAAATTCCTCACTAAGTATCATTTACCAGAGAACTCATGATTTGAAAACTAGCTCATGCAAGTGCCTATGATTCCCAGTACCGGTGGATTTTCATGTAAGGCTCATCAGATATTGGAAGCATTTAAGGATGTTATTTTAATGCTATGAGTCCTAAACCTGATCTGCCTAACCTAACAACGAAAGCAATTAGGGACATAATACCCTATCGGACCTCACATCATGTGACATAGTAGCAACTGCAGCAGTTCCAAGACAACAGTATGCAAATAGCAAATAAATATGCACACAGCAATATACAAGGCAAAATTCATTCTCCAGAAAACACACAGAGGGGCCACTGACTGACTGTACCCCCTCGGGAATTATGTTTTTATTATGCTTCTAATGTATAGATCTTGATCAGGGTTTCTACGACTTTTGATTGGGAAATTCCCTGACATTTCCCAATTTTTTAGAAGATTTGCGGTACAATTCTTTAATGGGAATGAGTTTACAATACCGGACCACTCTCCAATTTCTATGAAATTTCGCCTACTCACTAATTGTGAACTCCTAATCACGAATCTGCATGTAATAATTGGCGGTCAAGTATGGAAATCGAGAAAAAAATGAAATAAACTATGTTTACTTAACGTAACTTAACCCTACCATAAGAACAATAACTCCACGGAAAACGCCATTTTCCCAACATGAAGAAATCAACAGGCAAGACAAGGTATAGTTCTCTTAGCCAAAATATTATTTTGGTAAAACTTTACTATCCTTTGGACACCTCTAATTTTTTCGTTTCGTCAATTTTTGACATTTGTACTTACGTATCTGCTTCGCGGAACATTCCTGAAGGTGTATCAATGTTGTTTTGATTAAATTAATTGCAATTTTTCACATCAGTACGTCTTTCTGATAGGTCTTTTCGCTTGCCTGAGACGAACTAACCTAACCACGTGCCAATGGTTCGTGGGGCTAGCGCCAATGGTTCGCAATTATTTCCAATTTCTAGATCCTGATACTAACATGACACCAAATTTTAACTATGTTTCCTAACCTAACAGAACTAACCTATCCATGTGCCAATGGTTCGTGGGGCTAGCTATTCTCCGTTGGAGAATTAATTTTCAACAAACAACATGAATTTCAGCTATGAAACATTCCCACATCACACAAAACACCTTCCCGATGTTCGACAATGCTACAGGAACTTATTACGGTAAGTAGTTTCTTCTGTAAAAATAAATAAATGTGTCCGAAGGATTGTAAACAAGTACCATTATTTTTTCTTTGTATTCATGCTAATGGAACCTAACCTAACCTCATAGGCATTCCTAGTCTGATGTCAGCAAGATTGTTGTGTGTAAAGGAAGACCATTAACGAATTGTGAAAGAAATATGGTTCCGAATTACTGTGTATGGACAATCACCGTGGTAAATCGCAAGGTTATTTTACAAGATCTACACGTAAATGTACAATTTTAACAAGTGATTGCCAAATATGAACTACAGATACGTCATCAGGACACCGAAATTAGTAAGTAGGCAAAATTTTATAGTAATTGGAGAGTGGTCCGGTATTGTAAACTCATGCCCCTTTATGAAACAATAATTTCCCCAGATGCTGTGTGCTTCACTTATAAACATTAAAAAAAAACAGCATTTTCTACAACACTACATGCACTTTCTGCACTATTCATGCACTTACACTTACATGCAGAATCAACAGATAACAGTGAGGCAAACGTTCGTTACATAAAATTCTATACTCTTGCTAACAAAATTTCTTTTCTTGCCACACCAAAATGTAAATGACAATAAGGCCAAGATCTGTAAAATAACACGATAATCCCTTCTCCACAAGCCTTTTCAATAATTATGAGCATATTATCAACCTGCTTTAGTTATCAATCAGTGTAGCTGTACTACAACTTTTACTTTGATATATAGGATTCAAAGAAATCATAATTTTGTACCACACTGAGAATCATAAGGATGAAAGGAACAAGTTTCTGAACTGAATTTTTTGGGGAGTAGAAACACAGGAACTGAATCCGGAAGTGGAAATGAACCGCTTGTTCATTTTCTCATACAAACTCCAAAATGCACGTAAATTTCAGACAATCTGCAAAATCCAGTGACGTGCGGTGACGTCGACACTTGGGGTAGCAGTCAGTGGCGTGCTCAAGTAGGGGTGGGGTTGGTGTGGGTCACACCCCTCCCCCCTTTAGGGCCCAGTATTTCTAAAAAAAAAGAATGTCAATAACAGGAAAAGATTTCAAAATGATGAATGAGTACTAAAAAAAGTACACATAAACCCCACCCACATTCGAAAATATAAAAACTATTTGATTTGACTACTAAGCCAGAGATCCTGGGTTCGAATCTCAGCTTGGCCATGGGTATTCTGTGTGTTTGTCCCTTCATCAATTTTATCGTATCATATTCGCAATTAGCCAAAAGTGGTGGAAAAGAGAAGTAAAATAAACCAAATCAAGCAATCAATCAATGATTTGATTTCATTTTTGTTACTTAGCGTTGCTTTTTTGTCATATTTGGTTAATTGCGAAGATAATATGATAAAATTAAAGAAGGGACAAACACAAAGAACACCTATGCTCAGGACGAGGTTCGAACCCGGAACTCCTGGTGTGATAACCACTGCCCCACAGTTGGTTGATTTGATGTTTTAAGCACACTTTATGCACAGAAACAAAACACACTTTTTTGTAGTTTCTTCAATAATATTCATTTGGCTTTTTGAGTTCTGAGGTACATTTTTCATTCCAAATTATTTCATTATTCGCTGCAGAGTACAGCACATAGGACAAGAATGCGCACTCATCACGGGTTCGAATCCTGGCCTGGATTGTTCATATGAGGTACCTTCATCAATTTCATCATATCATCACTGATCCTCATTTTCGCGATAACCAAATGTGGCAGAAAAGCGAAGTAAAATAAACCAAACCAACAACAATATGAACACGCGTTCTCTTGCCCAAATAAATACATCCGTATTTATGACTGTTAGAGGCCAACAGTAGTATATTTAAATAAAACACTACTAAAACGAGAGACAGAGAGCCCGAGCACATATTTGTAATTAAATCATTATATATTCCATACTTGAAAAAGAAAAAAGAAAGAAAGCATAACATTTTTGTCTGCACTTAACACGTTCCCATTTCATAAATAATAAAACTACATCCCATATTATACATACATATAGTACAACGTGTAAATTGTTGTGTAAATACAGAGAACTGCAGAAAATTTTACCCTGAGTTCTTTAGAGGATTTACAAAAAAAATCTATGAGAAACCAATCCCCTATCTGTCCTATAGGAGATACACTGGGGGACCTGAAAGCACGGGCTTTCAACCATTGCAGCGGGGGGCAAGGGAGGTAGAGGTAGAAATCTTCCTTTTCCTTGGGCCAGCCGTTTCTACCTGGAAACTGATCTGGCGGAAGAAGAGCGAGCTAGGGTATCCAGCCAGCTTTGCCCGCGGAGAACACCGATGGACAAGAAGCACGTGGAAAAGAAAGTGTTGCATATGAGCTGCGGTGGCTTTAACAAGACAATAAATATTGTGATTTGAATATAATTCGAAATGTGATATTGATTGATCTATCTCTGCTAGACTAGCTACTCCTCAGTGCACGTCACTGGCAAAATCCCCATTTTCTAGACATGTAGCAACCATGTCAATGCATAGCAACAGCTTCATTTCTATTTTTGATTTCCTAAGTTTCAGCTCATCCTGTTTTATTTACTTTATTTTATCTCACTACCTGGTGACAGTAGTAGTAGTCACCCATTTTCAATTTAATTTCTTAGCAGTAACTTCAGCAAAACTGCCGGTAAATTTCTCGTAAGGGACAAACGGATTTCATCAAATTTACAGGAGAAATTACTTACCGAATGCAGTTTCTTTATACTTCTGGAAGTTCGGGGAAGTGTTTTCTCGCATCGTTCATTGAATTTTGATGGTAAATCATATGTTTTTCGATATAAATGTGTGACCGATGCACGGAAGCTCTTGCATCCATTTACTTCCAGGTAATCCTGGTCAGTGTTTCCAAACACGTGTTTTTGTAACTGAAGAAGATACATTTCCGCAAATGGTTTGTGGGGCTATGTGTCAATGGTTCGTGGGGCTATGTGTCAATGGTTCGTGGGGCTATGCGTCAATGGTTCGTGGGGCTATGCGAGAATGGTGTGTGGGGCTACGCATATTTTTTTCGAAACCAATTTTTAACTATTGAAACCTATAGTGACCCTACCTAACCTAACCTTACCGGAAATGGTTCGTGGGGCTATGTATGAATGGTTTGTGGGGCTATGCGTCAATGGTTTGTGGGCTACGTAGGTATTTTTGTGTGCAGTGGGGTGGAAACACTGCATGCCGAGTACGGTAGTGAAACTGTGACCGCCATTTTGCGTGTTACCGAAGGCAAAAAGAAACGAAGAAAACTTACTCAATATGTCGCAAATAGAGCTTATTTCCGTGAAATAAGCGAAATGCCACCTTCAGCAATGTTTCTCAATGCAGAATACGTAAGTACGAATATTCAAATTTAATGAACTAGCAAATTTCAGCTGTTTGTCCCTTACGAGAAATTTACCAAACTGCCAATGAATATTATGAAATGAGACACAAGACAACAATATGGTATGATTCAGATAATTACTTTTGTTGTTGAAAGTAATTGTGGCCATAAAATTAGCAAGACAATGTAAAAATGAGTCAAAATCACACAGTTCGCAGACATGTAATTTCGGAAATACGAAAGAAATGGATATGCAACTTTACATAAGTTCTTACTCAGGTAGACCACTCAGTGTCAAATTTCAAATTAATCAAAATATGCGAGGCTGAAATATGCCTTCTTATTCGTCGATTTCACATTGAATGGTTCCATGTTATTTAAAACGGTAACATTATCGTATGAGGGAAACGGATTCCTTCAAATTTACAGGAGAAAGTACTTACGGAAATAATTTTCTTTAGCGTTGTGGAAGTTCCTGAATGTAGATTTGATCCATTTTAATGTGAATGCATGTTGTTTTCTGCGAAAATCTCTGTCCGACACGCTGTTTCTGCTCCCGCCATTTGCTTTCTGCACGAGAGTGCAATGTTCTGTATGTTAAGATGATGCAACCCCGTAGCCAGTGTTTCAGCCTTGCCGTGTTTTCACTCGAACATTATGTGTAGAGTATTTTTTTTTTTTTTAACTATGCTTGCCTAACCTACCCTTGTTGTTTCGAATCTGTAACACATTATGGCCGTGATAGCGTACTGGTTTAGGGGGCGTTCTGAGAGTGTTTTAGTACATTTCGCACTAAATACATGGACGTTATTCGGGCTAAACCAGTACTGTGAGAAACAATATATTGACACTACGACAAAAAACTATGCCCGATTCCTGTTCAGCAGGTCGAAATCTACACGAATTTATCAAAAAACAAAATCTTGTTTACCTGTGTATTCCTATACGTGTAGTGATATGCAGTTGTAGATTGGCATAATTTTCCTTCGAGTTTTGTGACTTTTGGCTAATTTGCGAAGATGGGGACGAGTGATGAAATTGATGAATGGACACTCACAAACATCCATGCCCAGGCCAGGATTCGAAACTGGGACCGCTGGATATGTAGTGGTTAACTTTCAATTCACAAATATATAGACTTGAAGAGAAATATACTTACTTTTTAATTCCCGAATACGCAACACCTTTCAATTTTAGAGATCCACTAGCGCATGCATCATATTCCATTCTTATACAATTTATATTGCGAGAAACACTAGCACCAGATGTGGAAACACAATACAGGTAGGCAGAACAACAAAACATCGGATTGTCTTATTCTGCTAGAACCTGACAAACTAATGAGATTCCACGAAAACCGTTATAACTATCCTTGATATTATGTTTGCATCCTCAATGAGTAATAAAATGTAATATTCTCATCATATGTGGAAGGTAAATATTATCATTCGTTCCAAAAGAAAAACGTTTGTGTCAGCTTATCAATGAATTAGTCACAAGAACAGCAAGTTACAGACAGGGTTGCAGCCACACGAATGGAATTAGATTAGAAAGTGACAGCATGATACAGGGTTGCAAGAAGGTTTCACATATCGATACCCCAACAATACGCGCAGGAAAAATAGTTCCGCTAAAATGGGTTACATTCCGACACAACAGTCTACTTCCAGCATCTCAGTTATTTAATGTGTCATGTATAAACAAAATAATGCATACAGTAACAGTTACGAAGTCAATCGGTTACAACTTACAATCACTGAAGCTGATTGGGTGCAGATAAGAGCGAGCCTAAATAGCTCTGTAGCGGTGAAATTGAACACAGTCATTCCGCGCACATGCTAGTGTTGCTAACCGTACTGTCTTGACCCTACATAAGTGGTATAGATTTTTGGTTACCGATAATATGTCAGCACAGATGTGTCTGTGGTGAGTATGGGATTATAATTACTAGGGACCGGATTTATAAGCACAATCAAACAGTAAAATAAGCAAGTTAATAAGCACAAAAAACGAAAAAAATAAAGAAAATCTGAAGAAACATTTGCTTATTAGATCTCGCACCTTATTCAAAGCTGTTACAGTATGTAAGGAAGGTCATCCTGAGATTTTCTTGTGTGAAGCTCCTGTGTCTGTCAGTGAAGAATAATTTGTAGAGTGAAAATGTTCTTTCCACGTAGAATGACATCACAGGCGCATGTGAAAAACACTACAGTTCTTCTTCGGTGAATTCCCCTTCAATGTCTTGTTTCTTCACCAGAAATATTTTTATAAATTTGACACAGTGTTTTGTAACCGGGATTTTTCAGTAATAGCTGATTGAGCTTGTCGGACGCAATTTTAGCAACACCGTGAGTTTCTGAAGACAATGTTACTGAAATTTCATCAATGAGAGAAAACAAATGTTGCAATGGATTATTTCGAGCTTTCAACTGTGTTATAATACGAGGCAATTTGGAAAAAATATTTTGGATGTACTGTATCTTTTCTTGGATGCCGTTTCTCCCGTGCGGCTATTTAGAAGCATTGATCTCGTCATCCCAATGCCGTCGTGTGATTGGAATAGGATTGAAATATGACAGATTTGGGTAAAATATGCTATTTTAAACCAAAATCATAAAATAAGCAACCATAACCGTTTCCTGCAGAAATAAGCATTTATAAGCTCTTTCAACCTTAGTTAAATAGCTCATCAAGGTATCTAATACGAAGTATAACCTTTTTTATCATTAATAGTCTGGAAAAGCATATGCATTTCGCTTACATACCCGGGCTCTAATAATAACCAACTTCATGTACCTTGATTTATGGATGTGTTTAGCACTACGGAAGGGTTCAGCCTCGAGAAAGACCTCAAAAAGAGGCCAAACAACTAAAAATGCTACAAACAATTGAATAGAAGCTCTGAAACAAGCCGGTCGGCTATTACACATAAACATAAATATTAGCAGTCTGCCACGCAATCAACACATGTACACACATGGGCGTCCGGAAGGGGGGGGGGGGCGTGCCCTCCCCTGGAAAATGAAAGTCAACAAAAAATTATATATTTCACACATATAATTTCATTTCAGCCACAACAATATGTGTTAATTATTACATGAATATGATAAATTCAAATTTAAGCAATGTTTTTTTGAGGGAACAACACTATTATTGGGAAAAATGTGCCTTGTTTGTCCCCCTGGAAAAAAATACCTTCCTTGCCCCTCCCTGAAAGAAATTATGCGGACGTCCATGTCTACACACATAGCCTACTCCAGATTTGTAAGTACATATCTTTACGATCACCGCGAGAATAGAATAAGCCCTCCTTGCACTGAATTGGCGCACCAATTCCAATGAATGGAAACGATATTCTTGTTCTGTGGACCACGTTAATATGTAGTGCCTGGAGAATAAAATTAGCTGTTGCAGAAAAGTGCTTCCAAAACTGATAACAATTTGTGATACGAGGGTGGTTTGAAAAGTTCTCCAAATCACCACCAGATGTCAGTGCTAGGACAACGAGGTTCCCGCATAGTAATAGGCCATCCTTTATTAATAAACACATGGCACGTCAGTGTTCTGGGTAGAGATCTGTGGTGCGGACGTCACTTTGTAGTTGTTCCCGTACAGTGCTTTGTGAAGATGGAAAAAATCGAGATTCAAGCGGTGATTAAGTACTTCGTAAAGAAAGGTATGAAAGCAAAGGAAATTCATGCCGATTTTCTGAACACACTGGGGGACTCTGCTCCTTCATATTCAACTGTTGCAAAGTGGACAAACGAGTTTAAATTTGGTCGGGACAGCTTAGATGATCCACGTAGTGGTCGCCCAAAATGTGCTACTACCCCAGAAATTATTGAAAAAGTGCATAAATTCGTCATGGAGGATCGCCGACTGAAAGTGCGTGAAATTGCTGAAGCTATAGGAATGTCATCCGAACGGGCGTATCACATTTTAACAGTTGAATTGGATATGAGAAAATTATCTGCAAGATGGGTGCCGCGACTTTTAACACAGGACCATAAACGCATCAGAGTGGACATTTCCGAACAATGTTTGACTCGTTTTAAGAGAAACCAAACAGATTTTTTGCGCCGGTTTGTGACGACAGATGAAACGTGGGTCCACTACTATACCCCAGACACAAAACAACAGTCAAAGCAGTGGAAACATGTTGATTCACCACCACCAAAGAAAGCAAAAGCAATACGGTCGGCCGGAAAGGTAATGGCGTCAGTGTTTTGGGATGTGAAAGGGATTCTGTTGATCGATTATCTTCCCACTGGTCAAACAATTACTACGCTACGCTAATCTCCTCGACCAACTAAAGCATAAGATACGGGAAAAGAGGCCAGGTTTGGCAAGAAAGAAAATCATCTTGCATCAGGACAATGCGCGCCCTCACACAAGTGTCGTTGCCATGGCAAAAATTCATGTACTTGGTTACGAATTGTTGCCACATCCGCCTTATTCGCCTGATTTGGCTCCCTCAGACTTCCATCTTTTCCCCAAACTCAAAGGTTTCCTCGGTGGACGGAGATTCTCTTCAAAGGAAGAACTAATAGCCGAAGTTGACACGTAGGAGGAATCTAATTTTCGAGATGGATCAAGGCATTGGAACATCGCTGGACCAAGTGCATTAGTTTACAGGGAGACTACATTGAAAAATAAAAATAAAAAAACACTGTTGTAAGTCGTTTCTTTCTATTCCATTCCGAGAACTTTTCAAACCACCCTCGTATTCTAAAAGGTGGAAATTCTTTCCTTGACGATATGAATCCGGTTACAATACCCTGTTTCATCTGTAGTCTAATTACTTCAGTTGAAGTAGAGAGATCATTTTCTATTATGAAAAAAACATTCATTCATTCTGACAGGCGGCTATTGAATGTCGAAAACTTGGGGGGAATTAAAATCCTATATCTATATGCAATCAAAACAACAAAGGAAAGTAAGTAGTTGGGATCTGAGATAAGGACGGTCGCTATTTAATATTCGCAATTTAATTGCACGTACTTATAACTAATTTGCACGTACTTAGAACTAATTTGCACGTACTTAGAATTCATTTGCACGTACTTAGAATACTTTACATTTATGTATTTGCATGTTTATAACTTTTTATGAATATATAATTATTTATTTTATGAAAAATATGTATATAGAAGGTAATTAGAGGTACTAAACGCTATGCATATGGTTTTATATTCATTACTGCAAAGTATGTAATGTATGAATTGATAATAATTAATGTTTATAGTATTGAAAATAAGTTTTCTATGGTTTATGAACCGCTATGAACGGTGGTAATGGTACGAAAGAAGACGGTCCCGGTATTCGAACCCGCGATATGCAACGGTAATAAATGGTTAGGCCTATAGTGTATACTACGTATGTAATAATGTATGTTATTATGTTATGAAAGACGATGGTACGAGATGCCAGACAGGAGACTGTGAACTCCGCGCAGGTAGAGGAGAAAGGAATTTGGGGGAGTGTGCGTTCAAGGTCAAATGACGTCAGAACGTCAGCACAAAGAAGGAACCTGATTCACCAATCAGAGAACGCGTCGGTAGATTTTCAGAACCGGTTTTTCCAAGGTTAACCAGTACGCAATAACAGGGGAAAGCTATGCAATACTGTAGGGCAGGGGAGGGATTCAACCAGACAACAAAGGATGTCTGGAATGCGCAGCAAGGGTCAAATCTCTGAAGCTATGCGTCGCTTGTAGAACTGGTTTCCGCCGCCAATTAATATTCCGCTCAGGGTTGCCCCAAGGCACAGGACGCTTTAGCGCAGGTTTTTTTTATCTGTACTATGAAGAAGGGAGAGCTATCAATGACGGGGCCTACAGTTTTCACCATTTGCTTTATCACGGGGTAACGAACCTAGGACCCTTTGATTATTGATTTAGGTAGTAAATGTAAGTAGTGTGATTGATACTATTATAAACTCAACAAATGATGAGCCCCCATCAAGCAGATTTGGCTACACTTAAAACAAGCTCAACATGTCCATATGAGTTTTTTGCTCAAGTGTAGCACCCTGTCTAATCCAAGATTTTTGTAAAAATGCCCTCGGGAATTTCCCGAAACTACAGTGTACAAATGATGACCCCCCTCAGATTGATTTGCCCACACTTACAAAAGTTGCATCAGCCAGATTGTTGTCCATAAGCTTGTTAAAAATATGCCCCTCTTGATATTGTTTTGGATACACTTGAAATTAAGAAATTTCTTCTCGGACCGGTTTAGGGTATATAAAGAGATTTTGCATTACATATCAGCCAGTATTGTGAGAGTGGCTGAGGAGTACAGATGTGTTGTTACAGTGCTTTTCATACTACAGGCCTGTTTGGTTTAATATATAACATTTCTTATTATTCATATTAAATATATTTCTGGTATATTGAACAAAAGGGCTTATATTTTGTATAAAAAATCTGATATTTGTTACATCCAGCTTGTTTGTTGTAATCCACTCATATTTAGAGTCAGGCTTATATCTGTCCCAGCCTGTTATACAAAAATCAATACATAACACAGTGTTAGGTCATTGCCTTTCTAGGACATGCATGTCTGTGCAGGTATTTGTGCTAGGTCAGTGTAGATCAATATTTATTCTCTTTTTCCACTTGTAGGCTATTAGCTTTACAACCTGTCATAATAAGCATAGAGTTTTGATTTAAAACCAAAAAAAATTTATATAATAAACCGATGATAATACTAAAGATGATTTTTATACAGAGTTAGAACAGGTCTTTGATAAATTTTCTCAGTATGATATGAAAATTCTGTTAGGTGACTGTAATGCACAGATTGGCAAAGAAGATACATTTAAACCCACAATTGGTAAAGAAAGTCTTCATGAATTAAGTAATGATAATGGTATAAGATTGATTACTTTTGCAACCTCAAAGAATTTAATTGTGAAAAGTACCACTTTTAAACATAAAGATATCCATAAATATACCTGGTCTTCTCCAGATGGTAAAACTCATAATCAGATAGATCATATTCTCATTGATAAGAGAAGGCATACTAGTATAATTGACGTTCGTACACATAGAGGTGCTGACTGTGCCAGTGACCATTATTTAGTAATTGCTAAATTAAGAGAAAGACTCTCAGTGATAAATCATAAGCAACAAAATCTAAAAGTTATAAAATTTGATACAGGAAAGTTTGCTGATGAAAGAATTAAGAAAGATTACCAAATTAAACTGTCAAATAGATTTGAGGTTTTGCAGGATTTAAATGATGATGAAAATATAAATGAAACAGACGTAAATAAGAATTGGGAGCACATACGTAATGCAATAGAATCAGCAGCTAAAGAAACTATAGGATACCATAAACCAAGAAAAAGTAAGCCATGGTTTGATAATGAATGTCATAATCTAATAGAAATAAGAAATCAGGCTAGACGTAGGTGGTTAAATAACTCTGATGATACAAATCTAAGCAATTATAATACAATAAAGCGAGAAGTTAACCGCACGTTTAGAAGTAAAAAAGAGATTACTTGAAAAGCAAAATTAATGAAATTGAAACAAACAGCAAAAATAAAAATATCAGAGATTTATATAAAGGTGTAAATGAATTTAGAAAGGGGTGGCAACCTAAAGTAAACTTGATAAAAGATAAAGACGGTGATTTTCTAGCTGACCCAAGCGATATTCTCAATAGATGGAAGAACTACTTTAATGACCTTTTAAATGTCCATGTAGGAGATAAATCAGAAGTAAATGAAGTACACACAGCAGAACCTTTAGTTCCAGAACCTAACTTGACTGAAGTTAAAGATGCTATTAAAAGGCTTAAGCATAACAAAGCACCTGGCATTGATTTAATACCAGCTGAGTTAATTAAATATGGTGGAAATTCATTAATATGTCAAATTCATAAATTAATTTGTTTAATATGGAATAAAGAAGAAATCCCTCAACAGTGGAAAGAATCCATAATTGTTCCTGTGTTTAAAAAAGGTGATAAAATGAACTGCAATAATTACCGTGGAATTTCTCTACTCTCAACAACATACAAAATATTGTCTAACATTCTTTTAACAAGACTAACCCCATATGCTAATGAAATTATAGGTGATTATCAATGTGGATTTAAACGTAACAGATCAACTACAGGTCAAATTTTTCACATCAGACAGACACTTGAAAAAAAGTGGGAATATAATCAAAATGTCCATCAGCTATTCATTGATTTCAAAAAAGCATATGATTCGGTCAAAAGAGATAAATTATATAATATATTAGTAGAGTTTGGAATACCTAAGAAGCTTGTTAGTATGATAAAAATATGCACCAGTGAAACAGAAAGTAAAATTCGTGTGGGTAATAATATGTCTGACAAATTTATAATTCATGATGGGTTAAAACAAGGAGATGCATTATCTCCATTGCTCTTTAATTTTGCCTTAGAATATGCTGTAAGGAAGGTAAAAGAAACTAAAGAAGGACTAAAATTAAATGGTGTGACTCAGTTGTTAGCATATGCAGATGATGTAGACTTACTGGGGGATGATATAAATACAATTAAGAATAATGCTAAAATATTTTTCAAAACTGCTAAAGAGATAGGTTTGGAAGTTAACAAAGAGAAAACTAAATATATGCTTACAGGCCGAAACCAAGTGTTAGGTAATAATCAAAATCTAATTATTGATAACAACTCGTTTGAACCAGTTTCCAAATTCAAATACTTAGGAGTAATATTAACAAATGAAAATTATATTAAAGAGGAAATAAAAAGTAGGCTTAATTCAGGAAATGCATGTTACTTCTCTCTTCATAAACTTTTGTCTTCTCGTTTAATATCTAAGAAGCTAAAAGTTAAAATATACAAAACAGTAATTTTGCCTGTAGTATTATATGGGTGTGAAACTTGGTCCCTTACATTAAAAGAGGAACATAAATTGAGAGTATTTGAAAATAAGATCCTTAGGAAAATCTTTGGACCTAAAAGGGATGAGGAGACAGGTGAGTGGAGAAGGTTACATAATTTAGAACTACATAATTTGTATTCATGTCCAGATATTATTAGAATAATTAAATCAAGAAGACTTAGGTGGGCAGGCCATGTGGCACGAATGGGAGAGGAAAGAGGAGTTTACAGGATTCTTGTTGGGAAACCAGATGGTAAGAGACCTGTAGGAAGGCCAAGACGAAGATGGAGGGACAACGTTGAGATGGACCTAAAGGAAATCGGTAGGGATGGAAAAGAGTATATAGATCTTGCTCAAGATAGGGACAGATGGAAGGCCTGTGTTGCTGCAGCCATGAACCTTCGGGTTTAAGAAGGCTAGAGAGTTAGTTAGTTATAATAAACCGAGGATAAAAATTAATAATATTAACATATTAAATATACACAAGAAATATACAAAGCACACAGCTGAACAAAATATATATATATTAAGTACAAAATTTTGAATTGAACCCCAGGAAATCTTATATAATAAACCAACAACAAAAATGCCAAATCAAAAATATTGCAATCAGTGTAATAAAAATATATCCAGCCCCAATTTTGCTAGGCACCAAAAAAATTGTGACCCAGGCAAATATAGAACTCCCACAAAAATATGCCCCAAATGCCATAAAATATTTAGCAAGGCATATTTCAATAGACATGTAGGCTCTTGTTCTGCACAGTCATCAACATTGCCCCACAACCATCTACATCTGGTCTGAAAAGGAAGCATGAAGCACCTGTTAATGCTAGACCGGCAAAGCAGCCACGCTATGCACCACCTATCCATAGCAGTTTTAATGGCCAACTTAGGGATCACTGTTTTGTATCAGAGCCAAGATGTGACATTAAGAATTTTTTGAACAGTATTAATCCTGATGTGCAAGCAATTCTAAATGCACAAAATGGCTCTTATAAGCTGTCCCTCAAATTGTTTACACAATATAAGAAACCAAACGGCACAAAATTTACACAGCCCCACATAACAGAAACTGTCCCTGTATACTCAAATACAAATTCAGACAAAATAATAAGCAGTTTGATAGATCAATTGAATATTAAACACTCTGAATTTGCAACAAAAGAGTCAGGATGGAGCCTATGCGGTTCTTCACACAAGTTATATATTAATATTTCTGAATTTAGCCCATTACAAGGTTCTACATATCTGCCATTACCTGCCAATATTAAAAACAAAAGAGCCGTGGTTAACATAGAAAATACCGACCAGAAATGCTTTTTGTGGTGTATTTTAGCTGCTTTGTTTCTAGTTTTAAGGAATCCTGAGAGAATAAGTTATTATAAACAACATGAACATGATTTTGATGAAGCAATGGAGGGTTTAGAATATCCAATGTCTATTCAGAATATTGATAAATTTGAAAAAAAGGCCAGGGATATCAATGATAAACAATTATCTATTAATGTTTTTATTTGTTCTACTGGCCGTGGCAATTGCTTGATAGCACCTCTCAGAATCAGTAAACTTGATGATGATTCTGCTGTTCCGATTGATCTGCTCTTAATTGAAGAGGATGGCACACACCATTACACTCTGATACATAATCTTGAAGCTTTAGTCAGAACACAACTAGACAAATCCAATACAATATTCAAGTTGTGCAGAAGATGTTTAACTGTATTTGATGGTCAAAAAATAATAAATGGGGTTCGTGAAGTGAATGCAGAAATTGCTAAAAACAAGTTAATTGAGCATCTGAAATACTGTGGCAACCATAAACCTGTTCATATGGTGATGCCTAATCCAAGTGAAAAAGCCAAATTCAAAAAATTTGAAGCCTTGTTGGAACACCCAGCATATATAGTCTGTGATTTTGAATCAAACCTCAAACCCCTTGCATTCTGCAGCCCAGATCCTGATGAATCTTCAATTACATCTTATCAATTACATGAACCTTCTAGTTTTTATTATGTGGTTGTACAGGATGGGGTTGTTAGTAAAGAATATTTATACATGGGAGCAGATGCCATCAAAGAATTTGCACATAGAATAGAAAATGAGTGCCATGACATAGCATCTAATGTCTTATTAAAATCAAAACCCATGTTGCCTTTAACAGAGAAACAGAATGAAGATTTCAACAATGCAGAAAAATGCCCGGTATGTGATTCTGAATTTTCAGATATAAATATCAAGGTACATCACCATTCCCATACAGATGGTAAATTCTTAATGGCCCTGTGTAATAGCTGTAATATTAAGATCCAGAGACCAAAATGTGTCCCTATATTTTGCCATGGTGCATCGAATTATGATTTTCATCATCTGATCAGGTACAAGGGGTTTGACAAGCAGAATTTAAATATTTTAGCTGAAAATGATGAGAAATATATTGCTATTAGCAAAATAATTAAAGTTAATGGTGTTCCTATTCACTTAAGATTTCTTGATTCCTACAGAATTCTGTCTGCTAGCCTGGCTACACTGGCCACTCAATTATCTGATGATCAATTCAAAATCACATGTACTTTGTTTCCAAATCAGGACCTGAAATTAATTAGGCAGAAGGGTGTATATCCATATGATTATGTTACAGATTTTTCTAAATTTGATGAGTGTTCTCTGCCACTACAACAAGAGTTTTACAGCAAAATCAGAGGATCTGGAATCACTGATGATGATTATCACCATGCCCAGTTGATGTGAAACAATTTAAAATGCAAGTCATTTGGTGATTATCACATGGCATATTTAAAACTTGATGTCACTCTCTTAGCTGATATACTTCAGGCATTTAGAAAATCTTCCATGCAAAATTATAAGCTGGATCCAATGTATTTTTACAGTGCGCCAGGCCTAGCATGGTCTGCAATGTTTTTGAACACTAAAATGCAATTGGATCTGATCCGAGATCAAGATATGTATCTGTTTATGGAGCAATGTATAAGAGGGGGCACGGTGCAATGTTCTCAGAGATATGCCAGAGCTAATAACAAATATATTCCTGATTATGATCCAGCACTGCCATCAAATTATATACTGTATGTGGATGCCAATAGCCTGTATGGTTATGCTATGATGGATAAACTGCCATATGCAGGGCTTGAGTGGGTTGAAGATTTCAATATTGAAGATCTTAAGGATTTTGATGACAGTAACTATGGCCTGTTCTTAGAGGTTGATCTGACAATTCCTGATAATTTACACAACATATTTTCTGATCTGCCCCCAATTCCTGAGGTTGAGTGCTCATCTGGCTCTAAACAGAAGAAATTGATGATGACTCTAGAGCCAAAACAGGATTATGTCATATATTACAAAAACCTCCAGTTCCTGATGAAACATGGTGTTCAAGTGAGCAAAGTTGGCAAAGTTTTGAGGTTCAGGCACTCAAGATGGTTGAAGCCATATATTGATACAAACACAGAGCTTCGAACATCGGCAATGAGCCAATTTGATAAAACTTTGTTTAAATTGATGGTCAATTCTGTTTATGGCAAAACAATAGAAAATGTCAGAAAACATATTGATGTTAAAATAATTACTGACCCCAGCCGGAGCAAAAAATTGATTGCAAAGCCTAATTTCAACTACAGAAGAATTTATGATGAAAATATGGCACTTTTTAATATGAAAAAACAAAGATTAAGTTTGATAAGCCTATTTATGTAGGGGCTGTAATATTGGAATTGGCCAAATTACACATGCTGGAGCTCTATTATAATGTGCTGAAACCTTTTTATGGTGATTGTGTAAAATTGATGTACATGGACACAGATAGTTTTGTTCTTGATATTCAAACAGAAGATGTTTATCAAGATATAGCACAGCCTGAATTGTTGAAATATTTTGATACCAGTGAACATTCAAAAATTCAACACCACAACAAAAAGGTGCCTGGCAAGTTAAAAGATGAGACACTTGGTGATGTTATTGCGGCATTTGCTGGGTTAAGGGCCAAGATGTACAGCTTTGAAACATGTAGTGGTGCTGTTGCCAAAAAAGCCAAGGGCATTGGCAGAGTAACTGTTGACAAAGAGCTTGAATTTGAAGATTACAAAAATTGCCTCAAATCATGTAGCACAATCAGAACATCAGAAAATAGAATTCAGAGTGTGGATCACTTGTTGACTACAAATATTGTAAGAAAAGTGGCTCTGGACCCACATGATGATAAGAGATGTATTTTGTCATGTGGCATACATACTCTACCATGGGGTCATTGTGATTTGAAAAGTGGGAATCAATGCCCAATTACAGAGCATGATTTGAAATAAATAAACATGCCTATGAACTTATTTGGGTTCAAAAAACAGGCTATTATGGACCTGCCAACACCACAACCCTCTTCTGATATAATATCTAAACTAAGTGCTTTGTTAATTATTCATCTGAACAGCATACTTACAGATGTTGATGATGAAACAGGTAAAACATTGTACATATTTAACAATAATTTAAATCATTACCAATTACCTGTAGGTGGGCAATTACAATTTATTACAACCCCTGAGGGTAATGTCAAGATTTCAATAGGGAGAAATATTTATAGAATTAAGCACTTAAACATGATTTCTGGCACTGTTTATACTGTTTCTGCTGGTGGCTGCTTATATATTGAGGTCCCGGGATCCTATGACAAGCTTATACCCTTTTTTTATAGAATTAAGAATTAGATATTCAATAATAAATAACCGCTAAAACAAAAATGCCTAATGATATATTTGGCCATACAAGACATGAAGATCACAGTGATGAGATTCTGATGCTTGATGTCAGAGTCAAGAAATTAAGAAGTGATTTACAAGCTTTACGAACCACACTGAATGCCAGTCTTCAACTAGAAATTACAAATTTGCAATCACAATGCATGGACCCTCTTCTTAAAATTGATTCTGAACTCAAATTATTGCTTCAGAAATATACTGATTTGGCCACATTGGATAATTTTCAAAGTTTAGAAGAAGCTGTAGCAGCTCTTCAAGCCAAATTTAAGACCCAGGCCACCAACTCTGAGCAATTGAAACAACAATTGGAAGAGCAAATAAATAATGTCCAGACACAGCTCCAAACAATTGTCAAAGGCATAAAATCACAAGAAGATTTTGATCTAGTGATTTCCACTCTAAAAGAACAGATTCAATCATTGCAGATACCTAATCTGGACCCCTTGAACAATGCCATAGCCGAGGTTAAAGAAAAAATTGAGACACTTGAAAATTTTATGAACAACTTGCCATCTTCTGATGCTTTGAGTACAATAACTCGGAGTGTTGCCAATATTAAGCTGCAACTTGAAACATATGAATATTTTGGAAAAATTCAAAGTACCATAACCCATCTTGAGGGTACAATAGCAGCAGTGCAAAGTGATTTGACAAATGTACAAGAATCTCTAGAACCTCGCCTGCCTGGTATTGTAGATACCCTTGCCAGTGTCCAGCAACAGATCACAAAACTTGAAAACCTCAACACTGAATCTGAGCTATCTCATTTTCATCACTTGATCGATGATATCCAAACAAAGCTTGAAATTTTACAACAATCAACACCCACTCAGGCAGATATAGCCCTGCTCCAAGATGCTATGCGTGGTGTGGCTGATGCTTCTGAATTAAATGATGTGAAATTGGCACTTGAATCTTTGCAAGATACTGTATCAAATCTGCCTACATCACAGGAACTTAAAAATATTAAGAGAGCTGTGAATCGCATATTGAAATCAGAAGATATTAAGAATATCCAGACAGAGATCAAACAACTCACTCAGACAGTGGCCACTCTACCAACCAATCAACATATTAATGAACTGCATGCCCTGTTTGAGGATATCAGAAGACAGGTCCATGATCTTACTGCTCAAAATTCAAAATTGGCAGTTGTTGAAAATTTACAGCAAATTGTAGCTAATATCAAGCAACAGCTAGGGACCATGGAATCCAATCAAGCAAATGCTTTGTCTGTTTTTGCCACCCAGCTTCAAGAAATTGTGCAACAATACAAAAAACTTGTTGTGGACATAAAGATCAAGCCAGGCCATGATGATGTTGTTACGACCATCAATGAGCACCTTGAATCTGTAACAAGCAGATTGCTTACAGCAGAAAAAGAAATAACAGGCATAATCGAGAATCCTAAACATATAGTAATTCTTGAATTGTACAGCATCCCCAACAAAGAATATGATTCACCATTTACACCAGGAGGCAAAATATATATACTGTCCCCTGCACAATTTTATTACCAATTTTTTGTTGGGGGCACACTGAGACCAATCAAGATCAAATATTGGCTACAACCACAGGCACACCACTACCCCACCTTATCAATAACAAATGCTGATAACAAACCAAAAATCATGAGTGTAGAGTTAGAGGATTTTACGCTGAAGATGATGGCTCTCTGGAATTTTATATACAAATAGGAGACAAACTGTATTTAGAAAATCCTGTAGTATCAGCTGCTGAACACCCTATAGTTGCAATATTCTTGTTTACATACTATGTCTAGACAAATTATTGTTGATGAATTACACAGACAAGCCAGACATAATTTTAAGAGATTGCCAGTAGTTACAAAAGGCATAGATGATTTATGGCAGTGCGACTTGATTGAGATGGCAAGTGGACAGCTGAAAAACTTAGACAAAATCAACAAGGGCTACAAGTATCTACTCACTGTAATAGACACATTTTCAAAATTTGCCTGGGCTGTGCCACTCAAATCCAAGACTGGAAAATATGTTACAGAAGCCTTCAGGACAATCATCAATCAGAGTGGAAGATCACCGCGCTATTTGCAAACAGATAATGGCAAAGAATTTTATAATTCTGTGTTCCAACAATTTATTAAAAGCCAGTCAATACAACATTATTCGAGTTACAGTGATCTCAAGGCCTCAATTGTAGAGAGATTCAACAAAACCCTAAAAAATCATATGTATAAACAATTTACACTTCAAGGTAATTATAAATGGATCAGTATTCTTCCAGAACTTCTACAAAAATATAACAACTCGGTCCATTCCACAATCAACATGAAACCCTCTGAAGTAACTTCATCTGATGAGCAAAAATTGATCAGTACTGTTTATTATCCTAAATATCAGCCAACAACAAGAAAAGCCAAATACAAGGTGGGTGATCAAGTAAGAATCAGCAAATATAAGCACTTATTCAAAAGAGGCTTTACAAGAAACTGGAGCACTGAATTATTTACAGTGGTTCAAGTTAAACCTGGGACCCTTAACACATATATAATAAAAGACCACCGAGGAGAAATTCTCAAAGGCAGGTTCTATGAAGAAGAACTCAACAAAACTAAACAGCCTGACAAATATCTCATAGAAAAAATCATCCGCAGAAAAGGCAACAAGTTATTTGTCAAATGGCTAGGACTTCCAGAACACAGCTGGATCGAGGCAAACAAAGTGATAATATGAACACCTGGGATGTTATAAAGAGGCTGCCAGAACCTGAACAGCAGAATAAGAGAAATGGCAAGATGGAAGCGGCCCCGGCGCCTACCCAGCGTCGAATAACATGGGTACCTGGGGAAAACCCTGGGGGGTAAAGGCGGTCAGGGGCGTGATGCTGATCACATCACCCCCACTCACGACCGGATCAAGAAAGTGTGGGGCGTTACCCCCACACCCCCTATACGCCTTCATGGCGTGGTGCTATGCACAGGGGAACACTTTACTTTACTTTTTTACTGCCTGATAATATTAGATGTCTTATTGTTGGGCCATCGGCTTGTGGTAAAACTACACTAATGATTGATAATTTTTTATTGGCACCCAACTGGTTAGACTGGAAAAACAGGCACTTGTATGTCTTCTCTAAGAGCTTGGAACAATTAAAATATCAGCAGCTGATGAAGCTATATGATGGACTGGATATTGCCACTTTTGAATCAGATGTTAAGCCACTCCATGAATGTCTCGATAATTCTGTTGTTGTGTTTGATGACATTATACTGGATAATCAAAACAAGATTAGAAATTTCTTTACACAGGGCCGACACAAAAACATTGATTGCTTCTACCTTGCACAGACTTTTTCAAAAATACCCAAGCAGCTGATCCGAGACAACAGCAATTTTATATGTGTGTTTCATCAAGATCATACCAACCTCAAACACATACATGATGAATATGTAGGTGGGGACTTGAGCTACAATGATTTTTCCAAGTTTTGCAGTAGGTGCTGGAACCAGGATAGTTATGGGTTTGTCACAATTGATATGACAAGGACACCTAATACTGGTAAATATAGAGATAAAATTAACAATTTTCTAGACATTGAAACATATATAAATAACCATGAAAAGGCCAATCATTGATGATCTTAAATTAAGAGATTATCTTGTAAAAAGATTTAAGGGATGGAAATCAGAGAACCGAGGAATCTATGAAAAACACAAACAAACAGAACAGCCTATTATTGATGCTATTAGTGAATTAGGTAAATATATCAAAACTGTTACAGAGCAAAATCAAAATTTGATCACAGAGCTTGTACCTGTAGCTGCAAGGAACATATTAGATTATCCAATCACCCCACTTTCTAGTATTCATACACCTAGTCCTGTTGCTCCTCGAAGAATTGAAGCTATTCAGGATCCTATTGAATTGGGTCTTCTTGCTCAAAAATATTTAAGCACACCTAAAGACAACAAAGATGAGGTCTTTGGCTTATATGCTGACACAGAGCGTGATGGTAGCATCATACATAGAATTGGCAATTTCAGAGTAACATTTATGGGAGATGATCTGATTGTATATTCAGAATCTCATCTTGGAGAAAAAGGTGCTTTTGTTAAGTATCCCGGCACACCTGGATTGTGGGGACTGATGACTAGGAAAAGGCCTGGAAGCTATACAGATCAAGATTATGAGCATTACAAAGAAATATTAATAAAATCAGATGCTCTATACCAGAACAATGATCCCACACAAAAAAGAGTCAAGTCTAGCAGTGGAGCAAAATATAACAACTTAATCAAGCCCATATGGTCACAGATCAAGACTGGCAGTGGAATCAAACATTACAACACCCTGCCCAAAGAATTTGTGTGGGTTGATGATGTCAGGAAACTTGTAGATAGGTTATTGGTGATATCTGGGGAGGAAAATGCTGGCAACCACAATTTTTACAATGAAAAGGTTGGAATTATGGACATGATAAGCACCAAATTGTCTAATTTTATAGTGAATGACACTAAAAGGTAAAAGGTAAAGGGTTCCCCTGTGCATAGCACCACGCCATGAAGGCGTATAGGGGGTGTGGGGGTAACTCCCCACACTTTCTTGATCCGGTCGTGAGTGGGGGTGATGTGATCAGCATCACGCCCCTGACCACCTTTACCCCCCAGGGTTTCCCCCAGGTACCCATGTTATTCGACGCTGGGTAGGCGCCGGGGCCGCTTCCACCGTTAGAAAAGTTCCCGGATTTGAACCGGCCGGGGATCGAACCCGGGACCTTGAGCATGGTAGTCAGACGCGTTACCGACTGAGCCACCGCGGCCACTGTGAATGACACTAAGGGGATTGGATATCTTATAAAAATTATTAATACTCTACCACCTAAATTTTGGAATATTTCTGAGGGTCGGGGGCTGGTTAATGACATTATAAACAAGCTGCCATTTGAATTACACATTCCAGGCTGTCAGTATTGTGGTCCAGGCACAAAATTGGACCATAGATTAAACAGAGTTGATCCTGGTGTTAATCCCCTAGATGCTGCTTGTAGAGACCATGACATAGCATGCAACACACATTCTGATCTTGACAAGAGACATGTTGCAGACAAGAAATTAGAAGAGGCTGCATTTGGTAGATTTGTAAGCAAAGATGCTTCTTTGAAAGAATAGCAGCATTGGGAACCACCTTAGCTATGAACACCAAACAAAAACTGGGGTGGGGGTTGTGAATATATATATAATAAACCTAGGATGAAGGCCAAGGGTGTTATGTATCAGGTACCTTATGCAGGTCTTAAATCTCTTAAAACTATTGATAGCCTTTTAACCAAAAAGCAGCGCAAGAAAAAAAATTCTTGTATTGCCAAGGGCCATGGTATGAAATTATTACTTAGTACCCCCCAATTAAAAAAATTACAGCAATCTAGAAAAAAATCACATGTGGGTGGATTAGGGTGTTTCATTTTGTAAGGCAAAAAATAAAATGTAAAATTTTTGCAGACTTTGCTTACGCCCCGAGTCTCAGTGATATAAAAGATATATATGCCAAATTTCAAGAAGATTGGATAATATTTAAAGGTTGCACACTTTGATCAGTTTTGTAAAAGTAGGCAAAAAATACGATTTTTCAATGTTAATTACTTTTATTTGGAAAACTAGAAATAACAAACTTAAAATAATATTAAAACTAGACACTAAGTTTAATAGGTAGTATGATAGGCAAAACATGTGTTATATTAATCAACTTTGAACGATGCCATCCCTTCTTTTGTTCGCATGGTGACGATTTTTCTGTGATGCTCAACTACCCTCAACAAGAATTGTTTTTCTTGTTCGTCTCTGACCGATTCGTTAAACTTTTTTATCAGTGCAATTCCTCTTTCTGCGGTATCATTGACCACCTTAAGAGCGTTCACATGGCTTCTTAGAGAATCACTGCAGTATTCTGTCACGTCGTAGATCCCAAACAATTCAAAGAATGTCTTTGTTTTATTAGTAACGAAATGGCTCAGGTCATTTCCTTCAAAAACTAGGTTTTTACCCTCTAATCGTTTCATTTCCTTTTTCTTTGCAGGTTTGGTTTCTAAATTTTTAGTCATATTTTCCTTATCAGTCTGAGTAATACGTTCGTCCAAAAAAGCCAATCCTACGTTTGTTTCTGACAGATACCAAAGGTGTCTCTTAGCAACTGTGAGAGCACTTTTTTTGATGTCTGCATCTGGGTAAGTGCTCAGAAACTGTAGCGTATCCAAATCATTCTTTGGGGCCCATTGACTTACAATTGCCTCGTGCCAAAAGCGAACATATACGAGGCTGACAAAATGTGCAACCCATTTCATTCCTTTCAATTCTCGTTGAGGAATATTCAACTGTTTAGTGAAGAGGACAATTTTAAGTGCATATATTGCCTTTGCCATCCACCTTGCTTGATACTGGGCCCCTGGGATCCTGAAACTGAAGTCGTTTTGAGACCAACCTCCTAGGTACAGGAGTGAGAGTTGTAATAACTCTTTGTAGTCTTCTCTTGGATGAGTTCCGTCTTTTAGGACATTTTGGATGTAGTTAACTATTTTTACTCGTTATTCTTCTAGAAAGTCTTCACCCAGCATTGTCGTATATGACTTCTTATCAAGTGAAGCCCACAGACTTTGGAACTTCCAAAAAATCTGGATGTCAGTACCACTTGATGGTACGCCACAACACTTCTCACACTCCGTTCAATATTAGTTCATGGGTGTGATGACGGCAAGCCAACCACAACAATGTTCGTCTGAATTCCCTTTCAATTCTGGTACATGCCCCTTGGATCAGTCCTGTATTAGATGCTGTAGTATCAAAACACATACCGATGATATTGTCACGTAGCCCAAATCGGTCCACTTTCTGAATAACTACTTCAGCCATCTGCTCACCAGTGCTTTTCAGGGCAACAGGTACGCCAAGAAAATGCTCAAAATCTTTGCCAGTCACTAGAACTGCAACTCTATCTTCCAAAGTTTTGACACTCCCATGGGCAACCGAGGGCAACAGTTTACTATCCCAATGCAAGACCAAATGAGGAGGATTTTCAAAGAGTGACTCTTCGATTTTCTTTGCCATTTTACTTCTATTGATCGCCCGAGCTCGATAAACGGTAGCTGGAGATACGGCAATTTTTGAAACATCGTGGCCAAGGCTCTTTGCAGTTGCTATAAATGAAGTACTTGCTTGTCGAATAGAGAGCTGTTCTCGATCCCAAGTAGACGTGAGTGTCTGATAAAGAGGCTTTAATCTAGGACTTGAACGTAATTTCTTTGTTGCTGGAGGCAAAAACTCGGCCTCTTCGTCACTAGGTGCTGATGATGATGGAGATGAGTCTTCCAGTATAACTGTCTTATTGATTTCAGCGATAGCATTGTAATGTTTATTCTTATATGAATCATTTTTGTCTTCTTTTGTACACTTAGTTCTTATTTTCGAGGCAAAAACCTTGTCTACTCCACTCATTCACGAACTCATATGATCTTCTCTTTGTGACCTAAGAAATTCTTTATCTACTTGTGATACGCTAGTCATGTCCATCATATTTTGCCGGGAAATGTCAAATAACTCTACGAGATCACGTTTCCAAATCTGCCATTTCACATTTGCTTTATCCATGTTTCTCGATTTCTCTTTACCCAGATTTTGGTATTCTTTGCACAGCTTCTGTATACCAGCACGGATATTCTCCTCCGTCTTAACAGGGATATTTGCTTTCCTCCACACTTCCTGTAGTTTAGTACTGGTAGATTTAGCAGCATCCGAAAGTGTTTCTTTCATTTCCTTGTGATGGTAAGTAAAAACTAAAAGTACTTGTTCCTTTGAAGGGAGCCGAGCTCCTAAAAACTCACCACTAGGCACCTTTTCTAGCAGGCAAATTCCTCTTTTGGTTCCCATTTTAAAGTTCAATTACCTGCAAAAGATGAAAGAAATACATTAGAAGCCCATTAGTACAAAGCACTTCAATATTAGAAATTTTACTAGTTTGAGATAAAAGTGGTCAATGTGTGCAACCCCTAAATATTATCCAATCTTCTTGAAATTTGGCATATATATCTTTTACATCACTGAGACTCGGGGCGTAAGCAAAGTCATATGAAAATCACATCTTTGGAAAAATGAAACACCCTAGGGTGGATTTATATTTACTATCCCGGCTATTTTAGCAGCACTTGGGGCTGTGGGGAGCTTGGCTGGAGGATGAGCTGCCATAGCAAAAACAGTAATAGATGCCAAGAAGAATAGGGCAGAATTAGATGAATTGAAGCGCCATAACCTGGCCATGGAGAAACAAGGCAAAGGTGTTAAGAGAGCCATGAATAAGTTTAAAAAAAACAAGAGCCGCTTACAAACCAAGATATTGAAGCTTTAATCAAGCCACTGGGCATCAAACATTTTAGAGGTGTGTACATGTCTGATTCTTTACCAGAACAACCACTCAACAAAGAGTGTGGCATTGTTAATTTGGATAAGTACAAAATTCAGGGCACTCACTGGATCTGTTATCTTAAATATTTTAAAAAAATGAGGCATTTGTGTTTGATTCATTTGGAGGTGTTCCACCTGAAAATTTAATAAAATATCTAAATTCACCTAATCTTTATTACAATAATGCCCGTGTTCAAAACTTCAAAGATGTTAATTGTGGACATCTGTGTTTCTGTTCTTAGATATATGTCTCAAATAAATAAACCATCAATTGAAGATTTTCAAAAAGCCTTGTGGTATTTGAAACATCATGGGGGTATTCCATCTCACCAGCCAAAATTCAATATTGAAACTTAGATTACATGATGACATAGTGTATCCCAAAACAATAGCTCTCAGAGCATTTTATGGCATGTACTTAATCCCCAATATTACACACCACAACAACACAATTGCAGTAGGGGATCAAAAAATTGTCATCACTCCAGGGCAATATAATCTATCTACTCTAAATGCTCAATTACCCAGAGGTATAGTATTAACTCAAAATTCTGTCATTCACAGAGTAGAGATTGTATCTGCTACAGAGACAGTGGATCTGGGTACTATAGGAGAGCTATTAGGATTTGAGAACAACACAAAACTTGAACCAGCCATCAAACACACTGCTATTAATATACCTAAATTCTTAGCCATAGAGACTCTAAATATTCACTGTAATGTGGCCGAGGGTATGATCACCAAATCAAATGGCATAGGTACTCACAAACAAACTCGCATCATTGCAACATTCAAACCTAACTCTGAATTTATGGAGCCCATCATCTACACTCCATCCCCAACATTATATTTTCCTGTGTGCCATAATAGAATAGATTACATTGAGTTGATGGTCACTAATGAAAAAGAAGAATTAGTTGATTTTGCTGGAGCCACAACAACTGCAATCATAGAAATTAATATTTAAATAAAAATACATACAAAAAAATGGAAAATATTGAGAGTTATGAGCTACAATCATTCCCCCCAAACAGGAGGACATTTGCAAATTTAAATCAACCCAACACAGAGATTGAGGTTGATCTTGATGTAGGGGATGGCTTTATACACCCTCACAGAGCAGATCTATACATCAAATTTGATGTTGTAAAGCTCGATGGTACAGATTATCCGGCAAATTCAAATATAAGATTGGTAGACAATTTTGTGCCGCATCTATTCTCTGAAATTGAGATCAGAAAGCATGGTGTTGTTATAAACAGAGTAGATTATCCCGGCATTACCTCCACAGCTTTGGCCACACTAAAATTATCCAAAACCGAGGCTTCTTACTACAAAATAGGTGGATTTGAGGCTGGTGATAAAATTATATCTAAGAGCCACACTGTACTGTTCCCCATGCGCCTGTTGCCAGGATTCTTCTCAGATTACAAAGATATTATGTGGAAGGGTGGTTTAAGAATCACATTTAGAAGAGCTGCCAATGATAATAATGCTTTGATGAGGTACAGTGTAATAAACTCTACCGGGGAAGCTCTGCCTAATACCCTACCTGATGAAGGTAAGTGCCTTATTCAGACTATGGAGCTAAGAATCCCAGTTGTTGAATATGAAGCCAGTTATGCTCTTAAATACAAAGCAGATATAATAAAAAATCCACAAGTACCTTTACAATTTTATACATATCAATGTGTACAGAAGCCTGCCACTGGTACTTATTATGAGTTTGATGCTACAAATTCATTCTCCAGTATACAATATGACATGCCGGATTTTGTGGTGGTACTGTTTCAGACTGGAAGACACAATAATCAGGAAAAAAATTCAAGTAAATTTGATAACTGCAACATCAAGAACATACATCTTAAAAATGGCAGAAATGAGGTATTTCCTAGAGAAAATTATAATTTAGACATGTCCAAGGATGATTTCCTCAAATTATATGAAGCATTTACAGCATACAAAAGGGTCACTACTGGCAATACTGACATGTATTACACACCAGATGAATTCAAAGCACAGAGACCCATGTTTGTCATCAATACTTCAAAAAGGAAACAAGTTGTGGTTAATGACAGGACAAACATTAAAATTATCTGTGAATTCCATGATACACTCCCTGATAACACTATATGTAGTGTTATTCTTATAGGTGAAAAATCATATATTTATGATGTAAGAAATGAGAGAGTTACAGAGCAATTCTAGAAGATTTCTGCATATTACATTGTTTTAATATTAGATAAACAAATTGAACCTGGTATCCAATTGAACTTAAACCGGAAGTAAATATGGGTGGGTGTGGGTTTTATGAGGATTTTGGCTTAATTTCAAGTGTATCCAAAACAATATCAAGAGGGGCATATTTTTAACAAGCTTATGGACAAAAATCTGGCAGATGTAGCTTTTGTAAGTGTAGGCAAATCAATCTGAGCGGGGTCATCATTTGTACACAGTAGTTTCGGGAAATTCCCGAGGGCATTTTTACAAAAATCTTGGATTAGACAGGGTGCTACACTTGAGCAAAAAGCTCATATGGACATGTTGAGCTTGTTTTAAGTGTAGCCAAATCTGCTTGGGGGGGGCTCATCATTTGTTGAGTTTATAATAGTATCAATCACACTACTAATGTATGTTACTGTGTGCTATTTAACTTAATTTTGAGTTTATTTTTTACCAAACTTTGACTTTATGTCAAACATTTTCACAGCTTATTCTTATTTTTACAAAAATAACACTATTTGTGCTATTCAGGCAACATTTTTTATTAAATTTTGGACTCGCAAAGACATTTTTTCAACTTTTAATTTATTATTTTACAATTTTATGTTAATTTTTACCAAAATAACACTATTTATACTATTCAGGCAACATTTTTTCATTAATTTTGGATTCACAAAGACATTTTTTTCAACTTTTAATTTATTATTTTACAATTTTATGTTAATTTTTTAGCAAAATAAAACTATTTATACTATTCAGGCAACATTTTTTCATTAATTTTGGATTCACAAAGACATTTTTTCAACTTTTAACTTATTATTTTACAATTTTATGTTAATTTTTTATCAAAATAACACTATTTATACTATTCAGGCAACATTTTTTATTAAATTTTGGATTCACAAAGACATTTTTTCAACTTTTAACTTATTATTTTACAATTTTATGTTAATTTTTTATCAAAATAACACTATTTATACTATTCAGGCAACATTTTCTATTAAATTTTGGACTCACAAAGATATTTTTACAACTTTTAATTTATTATTTTACAATTTTATACCTATTTTTACCAAAATAACACTATTTATACTATTCAGGAAAGACTTTTAGTTATATTTTCGACACACAAAGTGTGTTTTTTCAACTTCTATCTGTTTATTTCACAAGTTTAGGCTTATTATTACCAAAATAATACAATTCAATCTGTTCAGGAAAGACTTTTAGTTACATTTTCGACACACAAAGTGTGTGTTCTCAACTGCTGTCTGTTTATTTCACAAGTCTAGGCTTATTATTACCAAAATAACACAATTCAATCTGTTCAGGAAAGACTTGTAGTTACATTTTCGACACACAAAGTGTGTGTTCTCAACTTCTATTTGTTTATTTCACAAGTTTAGGCTTATTATTACTCAAATAACACAATTTCATCTATTCAGGATAGTTTGTATTTACAAAGAGATTTCTTCAACTTTTAATTTATTATTTACAAGTTTATGCCTATTTTTTACTCAAATAACACAATTCTGTCTGTTCAGGAAAGACTTTTAGTTATATTTTCGACACACAAAGTGTGAGTTTTCAATTTTTATCTGTTTATTTCACAAGTTTAGCCTAATATTTACTCAAATAACACGATTTGAACGTGTTTTTTTATTACATTTTGGACACACACACACACACACACACACACATGATATATTTTCCAAGTTTACAGGATTATTCTCTAAGTTTACTCAAATAACACATTTTAAATGTGTTTTGAATTAAACTTTGTACACACGAAGTGTGTTTCGTCAATTCAAGAAAGTTTTCAATTATATTTTGGATGCAAAAGTATGTTTTGTCAAGTTCTACCCTTTTATTTTACAAGTTTAGGCTTATTATTACTCAAATAACCAATTTCATCTATTCAGACAACATTTTGTTTGTTATATTTTACTCACAAAGACATTTTATCAATTTTTAATTTATTATTTCTCACGTTTATGTAATTTTTTATTCTAATAACACAATTTTAACTATTCAGGCAACATTTTTTGTTGCAATTTGGACTTACAAAGAATTTTTTAAATCTTTGTATTAAATTTTCTATTTATTGCGTTTTGTATTTCACATTCGATATTACAAAGTTCTAAGGTGTGTATAATATTTCAAACTATTTTCAGGGTGTATTTGTTAATGCATTTGGATAATAACTATTAGGTTTTTGGATGAACTAATGTTAAGAATATTTCAACCAATCAGAAAATGTGTTGTTTTTATTTCCACCAATCAGAAAACGCGTCGGTTTTATTTCATCCAATTAGAAAACGCGTTGATTTTATTTCAACCAATCAGAGAAGGCGTCAGTTTTGCTTATGAGGTATAAAAACTGCGTAAAAGCAAGCAGAAGCTATTTTGAGAAGTATTTGTGAAGCATTGTGTCAGAGAAGACATCAAGTTGTGATTATTGGCCGTGAGTTTCAGACAAAGAACTCAAGAGAAGCTATAATTAAGGTAAATGATTTTTTATTATGTAGTGTGTTTTTTAAATAATATGTAAATGCAAATATTGAAACGAGGAAAACGTCAATGCAAACCAAAAAGAATATGCGTAATGTGAACAAGTACTACAACTATTTTTCTTTTTTTCAGGTGCTTGTGCTTGTTCAGTTACGGACAAATAAAGCTAAAACTCTCAAATTTACTGTCAACTCATCAACTACTAGCAAAGTTTTAGTATTATATATCCTGAAATGGATATAAGTGTAACTTGTTAATCTCGCCAAACACAATCTTTGCCTCAATTTTGAAAGCTAACTGAACTCTAGCGTTTCGAATTACATATAATGAAGACCTCTATAGTGGTGGTAAAATACACCCAGTCTGTAAAAATTTGGAAATGTTGTCTCCTTCTCTGTCGACCCAGACCAAAAGAGTTCTCAAATGATATTTTTTAACATAACTAACTTTTCAAAAAAGAATACCTTGTGCTCAGATAGCTTAGTTGGTATAGCGTTAGGGTTTTAACCTATCTGTCCAGGGTTCGAGTCCCTGTCTGGGCGGTTACCATTTTTTAATTTTATCATCGGATCTTGTGCAGCCTAAATATAAAATATGTTTACAGTCTAAGAGATTATAATTTTTCTTCAAATTTAATTAGTTATAAGCAATGTAAGTTAATTTGGGGAGTTGGCCAAATTGGTTCCTCATACAAGAAGAAATGACCAAATTGACCCTAGCGCCTATGACCCTACTTGGGTTCATCCAGCAAGACATCTGCTTCGAGTCTCCGATGTCTTGGTGGAGCCCATTCAGGTCCTACCGCCCACAAGTGCGTTCCTTCGCCGATCCAGCGAAGGTAAGAATTATGAAGAGCGACCCTCTATATATAACCTCAGCTCACTGTTGGTCACTCCTTGACCTAGTTATTTTCAT